>NC_091471.1:368637669-369237669 GCF_036971445.1 Narcine bancroftii
ACGGAGGCGGTTGTGAAGGACGTGGGACCGGTCCCTCCGGCGGTTTCCCTGGTGTCCGGTCCCCGCTCTGGGCGGAACGAATGTTCGGGGACCCGCGCCCGTTCGGGAGCTGCACCAGGGAACAGCTGGAGCGGAGCAATGGCCGGAGACCCCTGGTGAGCGGCGGAACCGACCAAGGGGGGAGGGGGATGATGGATAGACGGTGAATGAGAGTCGGTCCGGGGAAGGGGTGGGGGGGCCGGGGCACCTGTACAAGGCGGGAACCCCCCACCCCTCCCCCCAGGGTCTCTCCTCCTGGGTTCCCCGTCCCCCCCCCCGGGTCCCCGTCCCCCCCCCCGGGTCCCCGTCCCCCCCCCCCGGGTCCCTCTCTCCTGTCATTAGAGCCAAAATCAATTCTCATTTCTCCTCTGATCAATTAACCCTTTTTGACTGTGGGTCTGGGGTCATCCTCCCCTTGCCATTCTTCAGTCCTTATTCAGATGCCTTCCTATCTTTTGCTCGTACCTTGAAGGAGACCCGAAATGTCAGTGCTATAACTTTACCTCCTCTGGAGAGACCAGCTGAGTCCCACCAGCATTTCTCTGTTTTTTTTTAATCACAATCACAGTGTCTGCAGACTTTGGTAACCCCCCTCCCGCTGCCCCCAGTGCACATTCGTAAAGCGGGATGAAAGAAACAAAAACTTTTGAAAAAACACAACACTGTAACATTTGTAGATGGAGAGGTTAAAGTTAATGTTTACAACGATGATCCTTCATCGGAAATGCTTCTGATACCTGGAGTGCACATTGTGTTCTAATGAAGGACCTGAAATGTTAACTAGTTTTAATTTTTTTTAACAACTCCTTCCATATTTGCTGTATTCACAACATTTTCTATTTGATTTCAGATTTCCAACATTTTTAGATTTTCAAATGCATTATGGGAGACATTGCTCTTTGTCACACATCCTGATCTATGTGGGTTGGTTGGGATATAGACAGTGATGTAGGTGATGCCGGTAGAGGACCCATGATTCAGAGCCGAACAGGAGTGTGGGTATGACAACGGCTCTGTACACGCTTATCTTTGTGAGGTTTTTCAGTTGGTTGTTTTTCCAGACTCTTTTCTGTAGTCTTCCAAAGGCGCTATTTGCCTTGGCGAGTCTGTTGTCTATCTCATTGTCGATCCTTGCATCACCTACGGCTCCTCGAACACTTCCACCAGCGTTGTCTCCGCTCCATCCTCAACATTCATTGGAGCGCTTTCATCCCTAACATCAAAGTACTCGAGATGGCAGAGGTCGACAGCATCGAGTCCACGCTGCTGAAGATCCAGCTGCGCTGGGTGGGTCACGTCTCCAGAATGGAGGACCATCGCCTTCCCAAGATCCTGTTATATGGCGAGCTCTCCACTGGCCACCGTGACAGAGGTGCACCAAAGAAAAGGTACAAGGACTGCCTAAAGAAATCTCTTGGTGCCTGCCCCATTGACCACCGCCAGTGGGCTGATATCGCCTCAAACCGTGCATCTTGGCGCCTCACAGTTTGGCGGGCAGCAACCTCCTTTGAAGAAGACTGCAGAGCCCACCTCACTGACAAAAGGCAAAGGAGGAAAAACCCAACACCCAACCCCAACCAACCAATTTTCCCCTGCAACCGTGTCTGCCTGTCCCGCATCGGACTTGTCAGCCACAAAAGAGCCTGCAGCTGACGTGGACATTTACCCCCTCCATAAATCTTCGTCCGCGAAGCCAAGCCAAAGAAAAGAAAAGACAGTGATGTGCAATGTAGTCCTTATAAGGGATATATAATGTTTTTGATAACTGAAATCCAGTAAGGAAACCAATCGTCCTTTAACCCAAGGGACTGACTAAAATGAAATTACGAAAATGTACGAACAATGTAGTGTGAGATGGTACTTCTAAAACAAATGTATTGTGTCGTAAGTGACTTGGCCCTTTATAAATAGTGGTTCATGCATTTCATGGTAAATTCTATAAAATATGCATTATTTGAAGCATACAAGGTAGGAAGTTTGCCATGGGTGATAGAGCCTTTAAAGGAGATAGATAGGCAGTGAAACGAGTAACAGAATAGGAGTGCAGAGTCCATTGCAAGTGACCATATGGTCTCTAAAGCTTTCATCTACTATTACCTTTGCAATCTGCCATTGATACCACTTTGGATGCAATCTGCCATTGATACCACTTTGGATCCAACCTGCCACATTTCCTTAGATCCCTTGTGCTATTAAGTTTTCCAATTGATGTGCCTTGTGTGACTGTCGATTATCTTGGTACCATGTAGCCTCCAGTAAATGCCTTTGATTTGCTGGCTCTCCCTGTTGCCTCCTCAAGAAATCTAATGTTTACCTTTCATGAACAAACACATGCTGACAACACTTGATTTGCCCATGTCTTCCTAAGTAATTGATGCCACCCTTTTCCTATAATTTGCTTACAACAGATGTGAGGCTGACTGGCCAATAATTACCTGGCCTATTCCTTTATTGAAAAGCAATAAAAACTGCTGAGATTTGAAATCTGAAATAAAACTAGCTCTACTAAAAATAAAGTTGTCCTTGGAGAGAGCAAAATGGTTAATGATTCAGGTCTTTTAGAGTTAATTGGGTGTAAATTGGGCAGCATGGACTCTTGGGACGAAATGGCCTGTTACCGTGCAGTAGGTGTAAATTTTTTTTTAAAATGCAAAGAGAGAAAAGAGATCAGATTACAGAAGAACAACTTTTTAAAAAAACAACTCTGCTGGAAGAAATCGGCAGGTCAGGCAGCATCTCTGGAGGGGGAGATATGGTTGACATTTTGACTCCTGATTTAGGTTTACGGCCTGAAGCATTACTACCCCTCTTCCTCCACTTACGCTGCCTGATGCACTCAGTTCCTAAAATAGTTTGTTTCTTCCCCGAACCTGTTTTGTTTATTAGTGCAATACAAAGCAAGTTGTTATTGATCAAAAACCATATTTCCATTTTTCTTTTAAAAGGGGAACTAATGATCCACTGGAAAAGGACCAGTAAACCATTTGTTTTCATGGATTCTAATTTGTTAGGCTTAGTTGAACCCATCAGAAAAAGCATTGTGCCATCTTTGCCTTTTCGAGTTGGAACTTCATTCAATTGAAACTTGTAGAGTTCTTAAAACTTTCTTATTGTGTCCTGAAGAGGACACAGTCGAAAGAGATTGGTTGGGTGGCAGCCACTGTGCACCTCAAAATAAAGATAGCCCAGAGTCCTGGAGCTTCCCTGAGCTTCAACCACCAACACACAAAATGCATTTTTCAAATTGCAGAGATTCAGAGATACCGGCTATAGGGTGCGCGAGTGTTGCCTCTCTGGGTTTGAACCATTGATATCGAGGGATAAATCAACGTGGGGAGGAGGGGTTGGGGATGGATTATCAGCAGTTTTCCTACTCACCCATGCATTGTCTTGCTTTGATTTAAATTGTCTTTCCTTCAGCATTGTATTCCCAGCAACAAGGCCACAGTGATTGCAGAGTAAATGTGGCCCTGGCAACATCCTGAGTGGCAACTAAAATATAAATATTTTTCTCAGTTGAAAATTGAAGAGAATTTAAGCTTTTTTGCATAATTTAAATTTTTATCATCAAAATTCTCCTGGTTGGCTGTCAACCATTTGATAATGCAGGGCCCCTTCCACTTTTTATCTTGATATTATTAAATCAAAGTCACAGGAGGTCAATATAATTGACTGCTGTATGAAGCATAACTGAGAAGCACCATACGAAACTAAAAATTTATAAAGAGTCATAATTTCAAGATCTTACCTTCTTTCAAAATTGAGATGACCATTCTAACTCATTACGACAATCTGAAATTCTGAGTTGGAGTTTTATCCATTAATCACACAAGAATGTTTAGAATTTCCTTGGTACTAGAGAAAAAAAGTAGTAATGTACATCGTAGGATCTTAAAATCTAAATATAATAACTTCAAATGATCATTTGGCTTAGAAAGCCATGAATATAATTATTCCTGGTACCAAATCTGCACCTTGAAAGATTGCTTCTTTCAAATGTCTCAAAGCACTGAGGATGTTTTGTGTGGTCTGTCAACAGATTTGAGGAAAAATAACAAGTTGCTTTGTTTGTTCAGGGTGGTCATGATTTTGGACAAGCTCACTGATCCAAGTTAGGTTCAAATGCATTGTCCCATCTACCAATGTACAGTGAGAAAGTTTGTTTTGCAGTCCACTTTCAATGGATTCCTCTGATCCCCTTTCACTCAGCATTAGGCAATTGAAGGTTTAATATCTCATCTGAATGTGGGGTATTCAAATCTGCAGCACTCTTTCATTTTGACATTGAACCGCTTTAATGGGACTTGTGACGACACTTGTGACCTTTTTTTTCAGGCAAGAGGAGTGGCTTGGAACAAATGTGAGAGGCAGCCTTGTTAAATGTATTTAACCCAAAATCTAAGCATTTCTCTTCTTATTTGTTTTTGGACTTTTAAAGTTTATCCTTGATTTCTGCAGGGTAACAAAGTATGATTCCACCAGTCGTTTGGCACAAGAAGTTGCTGAAAATATCCATGAACGTAATAGGGAGATGAGAACGGGAGGTAATCCTTCGAAGGTACCTATATTGTGTGGCGGTTGCCATGTTTTTGCAATTTATGTTGAACATTATTTCATTTGAAGAATGAATAGTTAAGCACTCCAGTTAGAAAAGGATCTTCTTGCTGGCATACGAAGTCACAGTCAGACCCAAGGCTCCTGATACTTTTGAGGCCTCTTTGATGGACAACACAGGGACGCAGCCAATGGAGGTGCTGCATTATAGCCCCCCAGTAATCTTGTTTGGTCCCGACCTCTGACATTGTCTGTGTGGGGTCTCCACATTCACTCTGATTGTATGTGTTTTCTTCAGCTGTTCTGGCTTCCTCTCCCACCTGAAGTTGGTGGATAATTATAGGCCACTATAAATTGCCCCTAATATGTAGATGAGTGGTAGAATCTTGGAGGGAGAGAGAATTGATGAGAGTGGGTAGAGAATAAAATATTACGGTCAGATCAGTGTTAACATGGATACTTGTTTGGTGTGGACTAGTGGTTCTACACACGTATCATCTTCAGTATCCCTTCCTAACCACAGAGCACCTGTGGCTTTGTATGCTATAGGTGTTCATCAATATGCCTAAAAATTTCTTATAAGCCCTTTTTGGTCAGACCCTTTTCATGTTCGTGCAGAATGTGGCCATAATTCTCTTGTTTAAATGCTTTCGCAAGCTCTGCTGTATACTTGTTAGTGAAGCGCTTGGCATAGTTCTCGAGAGAAACTCCTTGTTACCATCTTCTTCGATCTCTTTGGTTGCCACGCATGGTTATAAATTTTTAACTCGCTGTGAATGATTCTTGGTTCAAAGCCCAATGATGTTATTTGCTGGCCCTGGGAATGAATTATTCCATACTTTGCTTATGAACTAAATTGAAACTTTATCCCATGCACCAGCTACAAAGTGAAGAGGAGCTAAATGAAGAGCAAGAAGGGCTTCCCTTCTCTGTCTGTTTTCTGAAGGAATGTCTTAAGCGGATAGTAGGTCTTAATGGTGGTTCTAATTCCCTGTTCCATCTGCTGATTTATATCATTCACAGTGGCAGGAGCAAAGCTTTGATATTTGAGCATTTGATAGTGGCAGAGGTTTGGTATGAAATTGGAAACCCTGGCAAATTTCTGCAGATATAGAGTGGAAAGTGTGCATCACTATCTGGTATGGGGACATCAATACTCCTCAGCATAAAGCCCTGCAAAAGGTAATGGAGGCAGGCCAGGACATCACAGACAAAACCCTCCCCACTATCGAGAACAACTACAGGGAACGGTGCCATCAGAGAGCAGCAGTGATCATCAAGGATCCACACCACCCAACTCGTGCTCTGTTCTTGCTACTACCATCAGGAAAGGAGTCTAGGTGCCACAAGATGCACACCCCCCAGGTTCAGGAACAGCTGCTCCCCCCTCCACCATCAGACTCCTCAACAACAAACTCAATCAGGGACACAATTAAGGACTCTAACTTTTACATTTTATTGATTTTTTTCAATCTGAGTTGCACAGTCATTTCTTTAGTTGTTTACATGTGTATGGAGTACATATTTGGCACTACCAATAAGCAGTAATTCTGCCTTGCCACCAGGAAAAAAGAATCTCAGGGTTGTATGTGATGTCATGTATGTACTCTGACAATAAATCTGAGATCTGAAAAGTCCAAATCATGAGGACTGGTATTGAAAATAATGAGAATCCTGAAAGTCAAATTTTATTTTGCAAAATACTTCTCATCAATAGCACAAAATAGTTTGTAAACCACTTATGGGGAAAAAAAGTCTTGAGTTATCCATATTCAATGGTGTGATTTACAGATGACAGGGAACCAACACTTCTTAATCACTTCCTGACTGATCCTTGCTGACATGTGTGTCTGTAGTCTTATGCACTCTGCCAGACTGAGCTTTGCCAACATGTCTGTCCATTGACTTATGCACCTGCCAAACTGGGACCATTTGGAAATTGGAGAAACAACACTTCATATTCCATCCTTCAACCATGCTGGCATTGACTCCTCCGGTTTCTTTTAGCACCCCTCTCTCCCCAATCTTTCCCTTTGTCTCTTTTCCTCAATATTTTTCTTTCTCCCCTTTTCCCTCTGTCTCCTTTACCCCAGCTCAGCATTCACAGAGATAAATTCCACCCTCCTTCTCCCAATCAATTCTCACCTTTCCTCTCTCCTGGCCTCTTCAATAATCATCTTTTGTCTGTTGCTCTGCACTCCTCCCCAGCCTTTCTTTTAATTCAGGTGCCTGTCGACTTTTTATTCATACCTTGAAGATGGGCTCAGGCCTGATACATTGGTTATTTTTACCTTCTGCTGAGTTTCTCCAGTATTTCTGTGTTTTTGCTACAATCACAGTATCTGTAGACTTTCATGTTTCACTCAAATAATTCTTTCTTGGCCTTAGCTTTTTATAATGGCAATGAAGCAAATATTTCAGATTCACGTCGCCTTCTGCATTGGCACCTTGTAAAAGAGTTAAGTGGCATTTTGAAACTTTAAAGACAGAAGCATTTTTCTCATCCTCAGATGATATTCCTGGTGTCATCTGTCACCCATACAGACTCTTCTCATCTGCATTGAAAAATTGACAAGGGTTACAGCACCATCCTTCATTATTCACTGCAATGTGCCCACAATATCATGGCACTATTAACGTCAGCACTCATTTTTCACTTTGGGCTGTTCTGTCCCTACAAACAATAAAAATAACCACCACTTGCTTTGAAATGGTCTTGTTTTGCACTGGGTCTTGCTGGAGAGTTCTCTCCCTCTTTTTTTTAAAAATTTTTTTATTTTTCACACTATAAACCATATTGATCAAGATTTCACTCTGAAGTTCATTTTCCCTCTTGAACATATACAGTGTCGTTTTCTCCCCCCCCTCCCTCCTCCCCTCCCTCCCTACCTCCCCTCCCATTCATTTAAAGTTCAGAAAATAGGATACATTAAACCCGTCAAACAATGTTGTCACTCAATAACCTTCTTTCTTGATGCTCTCAGAGAACCATCATTTTCTGTTCTAATATATGATAGGCTGATCATTATTTTCTTCCGATGAGGAACTTCATGTGGCTCGCCCCATTCCATTGTCTCTGTTGCTGTGCTGCATAGGCAAGATCATCTTTGCATCATATGGTTTATTAGCTTAATGTTTGTGTTGATTTCGCCACCTTTTTGCAGGATGGAAGGTATGGCTGTCAGCTGCAAGCCAAGATAACAAGTGATGTTGACAACCAGATCACCACTTTCCTTTGACTTAATAATGTTTGGTTTCATGACTGGAGCCATATTTTTACTCTGAGGTTTATGTTGACCTTCATCCTTTGCACAAGAGATATATTTTTAAGTCATGGGTTGCACAATTATATGGATTCACATACTTCATTCTTTTACAACGAGAGTTACAAAGGCTCTCGGGAGTTTTCGTCAATCCCTGACTCTATTTTCATAGAAAAATGATGTAAGTATGAAACAGATCCGTGAATATTCCTTGGGTAAAGGGGAGGTGGGGGGGTGGTAAATGATGTATATGTGAAGCAACCTGTTGAGTTTCCATTATCCTCTTTTGCCCCCATACAATTGTACTTCACAGTTAAAATTTCTGAAATTATTAAACTTAATCATTTAATGTTGTTCAACTTTCATTTGATCCAATTATTTCCCATTTTTATTTTTCGTGGTATACCGACACTTGTCTTCACTGTACTTGCAGGATCAGGCATTTCTTTTTTTTAATTTTTCACACTATGAACCATACTGACCAAAATACACACAAACATTCCCTCTTGAATATACACAGTGTCATTTTCTCACCTCCCTTCCCTCCCTCCTTCTCCCCCCCCCCCCCCCCACGTTCAATATATATGATACATTAAACCCATTAAACAATGTCATCACACAATGAAAATAAACAAGAAATTTGTGTCATCTACTTTTACATACTGGGTCCTATTTGAAGGACAAATTGGGAAGCAGACTGAGGTTACCAGAAGGAAGCAATTTTGAACATGTAATTAAAGACACAATGATAATTAAAAGATTTATAACAAACATGTACATCAAACTGCAAGAGAAAGAGAACGAGGAAACAAGCTGTAAACCCAAACAAAAATGGGAACAAGATCTAAACATAAAGATAAAGAATGAAACATTGGAAAAGCTATGTTCCGGAACTATGAGAAATACAATAAACACGAGGTTACGCATGATACACTATAATTGGTTACACAGGCTATACACCATGTTCCAAAAATTAAATAAATGGGACCCAACAGTATCAGACAGATGTTTTCACTGTAAGAAGGAAACGGGAACAACAGTACATGCAATTTGGGCATGTGAGAAAGTGGAAAAGTTTTGGGAAGATCTAAATCAGGTATTGAATAAAATCACAAAAAGCAACATCCCAAAAAATCCAGAGATCTTTCTTCTAAGTAATATAAGAAGTAAAGAACTTGGACTCAATTTGGATGAAGCACAAAAAAGATTTATTATGATAGCCCTAGCTGTAGCAAAAAAATGTATTATGTCAACCTGGAAATTAGAAGATAGCCTGAGAATACAGCAATGGTACATAGAAATGAATAAATGTATTCCATTGGAAAAAATAACATATAATTTAAGAAATAGCATCACAGTATTCGAACAAATTTGGGAACCGTTCATGGAACACAACAGAGAAGTCCTACTGCGGACCTCCACCACCTAAAATGACAGAAGGGGAAGAAGAGAAAATGGATCAGGAATTTCTTGAGTGGATCTTCCATTGTTGGCCCTGTTTCATATATTTAACCAGTTGTTAAAATTTAATCTTCTGACAAATACAAATAATATTTAAAAACAAATAAAATGCTGCAAAGTACCTAAAAATTAAGTTATTTAACTCAGGGGGAACCAAAAAAACTTAGGGTTTAGCTCTTCCCCTCACTGCTGTTCCTCTCCACTGAAATATATTGAATTCCTGAATACACGACTTCTCTAATCTGATGCTGGATCAAGTTACAAGGCCGGGTTTATTGTCAAGTGTACCACAAAGTTTGTTTTGCGAGCATGCCACTGGTCAACCTACCCATAATACAACAGTAAAAGTACACTACAGTTGTGCTTTTGTGTGTATATATATATAAAAAATATCTATGTCTACATGTACTATTTAAATTTAATTTCTTTTACATTTAAATTTTAGACATACAGCATGATAACAGGCCACTTCGACCCACAGGCCCATGCCGCCAAATTACACGCAATTAGCAGTTATGGGGAGAATGTACAAACTCCTTACAGACTGTTCGGGGTTAGAACCCTGCTCCCGATCGCTGGCACTGTAAAGGCATTGTGCTAACCACTACGCCAACTCTTCCATCTGGGTGTGTCTTTATTTGTGTGCGTGTAATAACGTGTGTAAAGCCTTATAATGGCTTATTTGACTTTCATTGGGCACAACTTTGGAACTCATAGAAAAATGGCAACTACAGACTGCAAAGGCAATCGAAAGCTTTGAAACAAGCTGAGCTCACTTATACCTGCACCAATAAAGCAATTAAATATATCTAAGGAATCACCAACACCTGTGAAGCCAAATGTCTGAAGCATCACGATGGCCTGAAATAGGGGAACAATGTATTAAAAAACATGATGTACTTTCTACATGGTCAAACCAAAACGTTTCCAAATAACCTTGAATAAAATCTGGAATGTGCACTTAAATCACATGTGAATTGTTTGGTTACAAATTTTAAAACTATGGAGCCCAGGAGAAAATAAAGTGGAAAAAAGGTCTTTGTTCCAAACATTTGGAGGTCACTGTATATGTGTGTGTGTATTTATAGTTGTAGACACAGTTGTAGATACATGCATTGAGAATGGCTGCAATAGACTGACTTTATTTTGTTCCTTGAATGCCAGTGTATTTTTGATAATTTGGTGATGGTTGATTATTTTTAAGGAACGTGGGCTTTGCGAATTGCGGCAATATTTAGTTGCCCATCTAGAATTGCCCATGAAGAGGTGGTAGTGAGCTGCCTTCTAGAACCGCTGTAGTCCTTGAGTTGGGGGCAGGGAGTTGCAGAAGTTTGACCTAGAGATGGTGAAGGAGCAGTGACGTGGTTCCAAGTCAGGATCGTGAACATGATCTTGCTCTTGTGAGCTGCATTTTAAATTCCAGATGACCTATAAATTACATATTTTCTGTCTGCATTTTGTGCTTTTTTTTGAAA
Organism: Narcine bancroftii; assembly: GCF_036971445.1. Classification (NCBI taxonomy): domain Eukaryota; kingdom Metazoa; phylum Chordata; class Chondrichthyes; order Torpediniformes; family Narcinidae; genus Narcine; species Narcine bancroftii. Next base: position 368,648,462 of record NC_091471.1, read on the forward strand.
AAAGAAACACATTTCTCAATCTCTGGGCAGTTGCTTTCTGGAGATATACATCCTGTATTGGAATTTGCTGGACTGCTGGAAATATTAAAATCATTTAGAATGTGCATTGTGTGGTAACTGAGTGACGGCACTTCGTAATGCAGCAGAACATGTACATACACACTGGCTAAACTGATTATGGCAGCAGTATTATATTTTAGAAGTTCATTTCTAAAATTAAGCTGGTCTTCTAATTTAATGAAATAGTGAATAGGGATATGTGATCATTATGGGATGTTTTCCAAATATCCTGGGTGACTAAGAGGTTTAGAAATTTTAATTGATGAATTGTTTATTTGGGATTGTTGCATGTTGAACATCTGAAGCAGTTCCCAATTGTATGGAAGTCAAATTTGGCAGGAAGGACTAGGCAGTGCACAATGTCAGGAAACTGAATACTGGGACAGATGGGAATCTATCTGACAATAATGTCTTTGTTAAGACATTTTCTATCTTGAGAAATTGGCCAAAGGCTATAAATTTGCTTTAAATTGTCCAAATGTTCTTCATTTGATCATGATTGACCAGGACACTCATTAAATCTCCTTTGGTCTTCATGAAAATGGTGATATGGCTTCTTTTGCTCTCTCAGGACTGTACTGGTATATCAACTTTTTAAGCTCAAGTCCCTTGAGTTTCACGTCACTCCATCAGGAACAGTCCAATATTTATAATGGGAAATTTCTGCTCAGCAGGTTGGATCTGCTGCGGAAGCTAAGACCCCATTGATTTCAATGGAAATTTTAGGGGTACTGATTAGAATGTACGTTGGAGGTTAAGTTAATCTTTAGAGCATTAAATCATTAAATTCATGTTTGTTCGAACCTAGAACATTCCAGCACTGTATAGGCCCTTCTATCCAAGATTTTGTGCCAACCCAAATGTACCAAAAAAAAGCTTTGAAATAAACCAAAACTCTCCCTCCATAATAACCCTCTATTTTTCTTTCATCTATGTTCCTGTCTAAATCCCCTTTTACAAAGCTACTTCAATGCAGGAACATTGCACCACACCTGTCTAAAAGGTACGATCACAGATGGGGGGGCGGGGGTGGAGAGTCATTGCAGTCCCGCCCTTAAGCTGGCAGTGGAGGTAGTCACAGTGCCGAATCGACATCTGTATAAAAAGGATGTGTTTGTTATTCGTCCCACCTCTTTTTCTCCGGATTGTTGTGTAAAATGACACACTGGCCCAACATTATGCCGCTGTTGTTTGATTCAGTGTAAACAAGCAAAGCTGGCTTAATGATGGGTCTTCTTTATGGCAGTATTGCAGGATTTCTTAGTTTTATTTTAAAAAAAGAACTTAAGAGTCTTTTAAATGCTCCTATTGTTCCACCCTCCGCCACCATCACTGGCAATGCATTCCAGGCTCCCACAACTCAGTTTTTAAAAAAACTTACCCCTGATGTTTCCCTTAAACCTTCCTCCCTTCACTTTGTGCAGATGTGTTTGCTTCTCCCTCCCTGGGAAAAAAAGTGCTGACTGTCTACCTTATCGATGCCTCTCATCAATAAATACAGTAAACCCCCTGGTATCCAGCACCCACAAGGATTGGTAGATGCCGGATAAGCAAGTTTCCTGGTCGCTGGAGACTCACAATGCTAACTAATACACCTGAATTAAGAATAAACAGTTGAGAAGACAAAAACAACCACTGGCTGAATATTTGCTCCCATCATCACCAAAGATTTATGTGTTACTTCAGAGAAATTTACTTTTAGAATTTTTAACTTTTATATATTCTTATTACTGTAATTCTAACTATCAATTAATTTATTTTTCTCCTTTTTGCCAGTTGCTTGAATTTTGGATTTTATTGTATTTAAGTATTTATAATTTTTCAGTGATTTTAGTTTGCCTTTTCTTTAAGTTTTTTATTATTACTTATTTTCACTTTGGTAGTTTTTTAACATCACCTTAAATAAAGAAAAATGCACTGTATTTGCCTGAAATTCCAATGTCAAATTTTGGTAATTGAGTGGTATGAACTTGCAAGCTACTTGTTTTCAAACATTTAGGCAATCGTCTATAAGTTGAACTCACCTTGAATGTAGCACAGCCTGAGCTAAGAAGTTATTTTTGCTACCCCTGGATGTGTGTAGGAAATGGATTATTAAGGGAGCTGCTTGAGATCATTGTTAGTTATTGCCAAAAAGTCAACATGCATGAGTTTAAAAGATGGAACAATGCATTGGCTGGTTAAATGTTCATGCTCTTTGTTTATTTTGGTCTCTGACTAAATGGATACCAAATGGCAAAATACTCAATTGTGGAATGAATTTCACTGTGAGATGTTTTTTTCAAATTTTCATTTGCCTTCCTTTTACATCATCGTGTTTGTTGAAATATTGATGAATGATTTTCAGAAATGGATGTCCAGCCAACATTTTATTTTGTCCTTTATCTCCCTCCAGTTCAATGTGATGATTTGGGCATCTCTACAGAGGCTCCAAGAACAGATTAGCCAGCTGAAGGATTCTTTGTTGCGAAATTTGTCAACCCACCAAATGTATCTTTTGAAAATCTTGGACAGATTGAAGGTCCAAGTGTTGCATGGTATGTGGTATTGTGTGTCGTCTTTTCATGGAGAATCTGGCAAAAGATGATTAAATAATTTTTGTAAACATGCCGTAAATCAAAGTTTTTTTTTTAAGTGCTAAAATATAAAATTAACTCGCGGTCTGCATTTTTAAAAGTTAGAGAGCTGGTGGGAAAACTACAGTAAAATTAATGATGAGCTGAAATCTGATCTTTTTGAGGAAACATAGTTTCAGCAAAAGTAAGTAACACTCAGACATCGAAGAAACATAGAAGGTAAAATAAATTGTGAGTCTGTGTACCACTAGATACATTTGCTTGGGTTTGGGGTTTTTTATTTGATTTTAAAAATGTACATATGAACATGGAAATTCAGATCACGAGTAGGCCTTTCAGTATTTTAAATCACAGTGGATATGTCTAACCTTTATTCCTACATGTCTGTAAAGAGTTAGTATATTCTCCATGTCTGCATGGGGTTTTTCCCGGTGCTCCAGTTTCCTCCCACATTCCAAAGATCTAGGGGGTTAGTAGATTAATTGGCCACATGGGTGTATTTGGGCAGCGCAGGCTTGTGGGCTGGAAGGTCCTGAAATCGTGCTGAATCTCTAAAAATGTTTTTCAAAGATAACTCTTCCATTTCAGGTACCTCGACTTCTCCCAAAACAGCTGCATTCTTCCTTGCCTTCACGCTCCCTTTGACCAAAATTGTGCACATTGTTCCATGTGGTCTTACCAGTCGGCGTTGGAGCATCATCTCTGTTCTCAGTTCACAAATAATACCCTTTTGTTGGTGTTCCTAATTACTTGCTCTACCTGCTTACGACCTTTTTGGGACTCGTGCACAAGGAAAATCATGTCCGATCTTTGCAATCTTTCACCACTTGAATGACTTCTTTTGTTTTAATTTTTCCCGTCAAAATGGACAGTTTAACCTTTTCCCGTAATTATACTCCATTTGACTGATGTCAGCCCACTTGTTTAACCTATGTACCTTTGTAATCTCCTCGTGTCTTCATTCCTGCTTACTTTCCTAGCACCAGGAAAGGTGCTAGACTTCCGGTATCTTCATCTTTCTATAAATTGAAAGGAAGTTAATGTCCTATCACTGATCCTTCTGACCCATTGCCAACCAGAAAATGACTCATTTATGCCTTCTCTTTCTTGTCGACTACACCATATGTGTTGCCTCTTACATCATTAACTTTTATTTTCCACAATAACCATTTATGCACTACATCATCAGACCCCTTGTAAAGTCAAAGTCTAGAATACTCACTGATTCCTTTTTATCCACATTGCATTATTGCTTTAAAGAACTCTAGTAAATTGGTTAAATATGATTTTCCTTTCACAGAATCATGTTGACTTTGCCTGAAATTTGTGTTGTGTTATACCATGTTCAATAATAGGTTCTAACAACTTCCCAATGACAGATTCTTTTCTAACTTCTCTGAATGCTTTGGTGTCTTCCTCCTTTTTTGAATCCGGAAGTTATAGCTATTAAACCCAACACCCAACCCCAGCCCACCAATTTTCCCCTGCAACCGTGTCTGCCTGTCCCGCATCGGACTTGTCAGCCACAAACGAGCCTGCAGCTGACGTGGATATTTACCCCTCCATAAATCTTCGTCCGCGAAGCCAAGCCAAAGAAGAAAGATGATCTTCCTCAAACCTCAGGGATTTGGACATGGATAATTGACCCATGAATAAAAAATTGGTGTGATAAAGAATTAGACTACAATATCAATGTGGTCAATGTGTATGGTGGCCTTAAAACAACCATAAAATGACCATTAATTAATATAAAAATAACCTGTGCTATGAAAAATGTAAACTTTCCTGATATGATGCAGCAATAAATGTTGCACTTTTATTAAGGGCGCTGGAACAAAGAAGGTAAATATGCACAGATCTCTGAAAGAGGCTGAAGACTCGCAATGTTGAAAGGACAGCTTGGAATTCTTTGCATTATTAATAGAGTAGACAAGACATTTATATTAAATCAGTGCATTATCCCCAGCTGGTGAATTTTATCCAATTTTAGGCACCATTCTTGACATGATGCCATAGTCCTAGGAGGGGCTCAGAGGGGAAATCACGAGAATGATTGCAGAATGATGACAATTACATGTAGTGGCTGGACGATTGGGTGGTTTTTCTCCTTCAAGCTTAAGGGGATATTTTGAAAGAAAAAGCAAGCAGAATTTGGCTCCATCAGGTGAAAAAAAAAATCAGCTAAATCAGTTACTACAGATTTAAGAATCACAGTCTAACAAAGGTGAAATTTTTTTGGTGGAGTTGTTATGGTTAAGAATGCATACCTAGAAAAGCAAAGAAGTTTGTTCAGTAATACATTTCAAAAGGAATTGAATAAAATCGTGAAAGTGAAAATTGGAAGGTCCTTGAGGAAATAAAACAGTAGTGTTATTTCAAACTCTTTCAAAAAGAGCCGCCACAGGTATAATAAAGGAATGACTTCCTTCTGTACTGCATCAATCTTTTATAATAATTCTTTAATAATACATGCACAGAACACAGCTTGAAGCAGACAGGCGTCAAAACATGGTGGATGATTTGTTAACAAGACAACGACAACTTCAAACATCCTTCAAGAAAGATGGTACTGAGCCTGAAGTTATGAGGTACGTTTTGAATTAAATGTAAAGTTTAAAATGGGGTGGGGGGGGGGTGGAAGCAACCTTTTACTATGCGTGGGCCGGATGGTGTATCAGTTGAAAGGCAGGCTGCACTGATGCTAGAAGACCTTTGCATTAACTTTGGATTTCAACTGATCGCTGCCCTGAATGTCAATAAATTCCATTTGAAAATTTTCTGGTACAGTTTCTGCATCCACACTGTTGCAAACAGCTTGAAGTCACTTGCATCATGTGTCCTGTTTTTGTGAAGAGAACAGACTCTGGTAATTTTCAATGCTAGTATTTTGATACTATTAAGTGACCACCACTAAATATGGCAGCCAATCAGAACCTTAGCGTGGCTACTGGAAATTCATAACAAGTGGCACCTGTGAAAAGGCTCTCGGCTCCTTTCACCAAGCCTGGCTCAAAGAAAATTAATTGGAGAAGGAGTTTATCAACTGCAAACACAATGATAAGATATCAAGGTTTACTCTTCTGCAGAACACTTGCGGTTGAATTAACCTCCTCAGCCCAGAATGATTCCTGCGACATTGACCAGTTGTGGCCTGCTGACCCAGGGTAGCTCTGACTGCACCCACCAGTAAACCTGTGGGATCCAGACACCAGCTTCACTCGTTAGCCTACTGGCACCCCGGCCCTTGTCCTGCCAGCCTGATGTGGTCAGTGCCCGTTACCTGCGATCTGAATGAGTACGTTCAAAAGTCAACGGTTGCCAGTTCGAAATTGGATACCACTGCCCGCTTGGCACGCCAATGCTTGATTGTCCCACAATACACTGCAGAACAGTAGCTGAACCAACCACTTTCGCACAAGCTGCCAATGTTGAGTGTTGCTTTGTGAGCCAGATAAATTTGGATCAGGCCATAGGTTGCCCACCCCTGGTTTAAAATGCGTACATGGTTTCCAAATGAGGTATGATTTGCATTAAATGTAAAGTCCCTATCTGAGTTTATTCAATTTCCCCTTTGTCCCCTGTTACTGTAGCTTCCTCTGACCACTCGCTCCATTTATGCACTAGTGCAACAAGGTGGTTCACACCTTCAGGGGGCTTTAGGAATAGGTCATGTAAATTGTGTCTTTGAACCATAGAACACTACAGCGCAGAAAACAGGCCATTCAGCCCTTCTAACCTGTGCTGAAACATAATTCTGTTAGTCCCATTAACCTTCACCCATTCCATACCTCTCCAGACCGCTCCCATCCATGTATCTATCCAATTTATTCATAAAACTTAAAAGTGAGTCTGCATTAACCACATCAGTTGGCAGCTCATTCCACACTCCCACCACTCTCTGAGTGAAAAAGTTCCCCCTAAACCTTTCCCCTTTTACCTTAAAGCCTTGTCCTCTTGTATTTATCTCTCCTAATCTAAATGGAAAGAGCCTTCTCATATTTACTCTGTCTATACCCCTCATAATTTTGTAAATCTCTATCTAATTTTCCCTCATTCTCCTATGCTCCAAGGAATAAAGTCCTAACCTGTTTAATTTTTTTCCTGTAACTCAACTCCTGAAGACCTGGCAACATCCTGGTAAATCTTCTCTGTACTCTTTCGATAAATTTGGCCTCACCAATGTCTTACACAACCTTATCATAACATTCCAGTTCCTATACTCAATACTTTGATTTATAAAGGCCAAGATGCCAAAAGCTTTCTTCACCTGCTTACCTGTGACACCACTTTCAGGGAATTATGAATCTGTATTCCAAGATCCCTTTGCCTCTCCTCACTCCTCAGTGTCCTACTATGTACGGTGTATCTCCTACCTTGTTTTGTCCTTCCAAAATACAAAGCCTCATTAAATTCCTTATGCTATTTTCTGGCCCATTTTTTCAGTTGGTCCAGAGCCCTCTGCAAGCTTTGAAAGCCTTCCTCGTTGCCCACAATGCCTGCAATCTTAGTATCATTGGAAAACCTGCTGATCCAATTTACCACGTTATCATCCAGATCAAGGATATAGACAACAAACAACAATGGTCCCAGCACGATTCCTGAGGCACACCACTAGTCACAGGCCTCCAGTCTGAGAAGCAACTGTCCACTTCTACCCTCTGTTTTCTCCCACACAGCCAATTTTAAATCCAGTTTACAACTTCTTCATGGAAACCTTCTGAACTAACCTCCCATGTGGGACCTTGTCTTGAAAAAATGTCAAAGTCAATTGGAGATGACCTAATTCTTTGTGATCAAGACTTTTGAAGAGAGGAGAATTTGGGGAAATTTCATCAGGACAGTTTGCATCCAGAGCTGGACTCCCCTCATAAGAATCACTGTCTGTCCCATTCATTTGTTCACATACACCATTCCCATCACTACTTCCTCTCATCAAGTTCTTGTCTCAGGGAACTGTTACTGGTTTGCTAATGTAATAAACATAAATTCCATAAACATAGCTCAAATTATAGTTTGATAGTTTATATTATTTCAAAATGTAATTGAAAACATTTCTGTAAATCCCAAATATTGTTTTATTTTTCTTAGAATTGGAACATTTTAACTGAAATTGAAGCCACACATAAGGGATGGGCCCATATTCAAGATAAATATTGGCCTGTCACAATAAACACATTTCAAACCCATCTAACTCTCATTAAGTACTCTTCATTCCATGCTTTAAACAAGACGTATTATCTCAATCAAAAATTTCTTTTAAAAATATTGTGCATATTTAAATTATTTCCCTCCCTCATTTCTAGTATATCCACCATAAAATATGATGAATTATATAACCTGCGTTTGATGAATGCCCAATGAGATATGAGGAAATTAACCATTCTCGTAACATTTTGATGTTAACAAATGTTGTTGCTGTGGGAAGGAAAGCACGGAGGTATAAGTGGTTTCTGAACTGGGGTGGCTGGCTCGAGGGAGGAGGCAGCTTTGCTTTGTGTAGCTGTTTTGTCACATACAGGTATATACCAAGAAACTCTTTCCTCATTGATCTTTATGTTTGTTTCTCCTTTAAAATAGCAGGACTGAGTAGCATCTGAGTTCTTTCAACCCATCATTGAAAAGCATAGTGATAGTGGTATCTGAGTGAGTGGAATCTTTGTAACGTTTGTTATAATTATTACAGATTATATTTTATATAGAATGTTACTTATTTTTTTTCTTTGCTCTGCAAAGTGAATGAAACACCCTTGTTTTTAGATAGCCTATTGGTAATCAAATTCTCGCATATGACATAAAATGTAGTTTGGGTGGAGATTAAAACTTCTCTTCCCTACTTATGGACACTGATATTTTTTTCAAGATGATCACCTTCTTTGGTATCAAAGTGCTTTACCAGTCATGCAGTGTGAGTACATTTTCTAATTAGCCTGGAATTAGAGATGTCTGATATGGACTGGATTAACATTGTCCAAATTCACCCTTACCAACTAACAGTGAAGAAATTTATCCTCTTTATCTGGGCTGGATTTGAACACATAACCCAAAGTGAAAGTTCTTTGTCTCACTGATCAGATTACTCAGACAATTGTTTTTATTGAGTTGGTTTCATGGTACATTAGTGAATTACTTATGTGGTCTAATCTTATTATACATGTGGCTTGATAGGGCACCCCTTCTAGTCTTCATTCAAGATTTAAAAAGAATCAGTTAAAATCTTGTGTTTTGAAAAAAATATTTTCCTGAATATGCCTCAAATCAGTACATTCCAGTTTGTTGATTCAATATAGATTGTGATCATTTATTTGGATACTTGATCAAGAAGAGATTCAACTCCAGATTGTGTCTGAGTGACAATTTTAAACAGTAATTGCACTCATCTTGAAGTTAAAAATTTGCTCAGTGGTGAAAGGCACCGAGAGAAACAAAGGTATTTTTGGGTCATCCAGAGTGTATGCATCTGTACCATTTGTACTTGAATAGGATGAGCACATGGAAATTTGTCGTGTTATCCCATTAGTCAAATCCTTTATTCAATTCAGCAAAACTTGACATTAACTGCTATGAAAATCACCAATCCATAGATGATGTAAATTACTTGTCATTCACAATTTATTACAATTCTCTGAGAGTTCCTAAAATCTATTGCATGCTGTTGTTTATAGAAATAGCAGTTCAGATTCATTTTATGTAATGTGACCTTTATGAAGAGTTCCATTTTGTAATTTTGTTAAATGTTGTCATTGAAATTAGGCACTTGTGAGCCAATCTTGTCTTTAACAAGTAAAGCAATAGTAAATTGTAATGTGTGGCCTGTGTCAATAAGGGCTGTGGTTGAATTATCACAGACATGTGAAGTTGTTTTTCCCCTGGAAAGAATTTGCAGTAAAACAATAGTCCATGGAAGGTTGGCTCTTGGTTAATAAGCCACGATGCAGTTCTCTGATTCCATTTCTCTCATCTTTTCTATTTGAGCAAATCTCAAAGCCCTGTAATTAGTTAAAGCTGATCACAAAAAAAAATCAGAAATCATCCACACACTCCACTGCTCTGTGACCATTCTAAAGATTTAGGTGATTAACATGGCAAAAACAGTGGGAGGCTAATTGGATAAGCTTTAATCTTTACACTGCTAAAGCAAAGCATAGTAAGATCAGAGAGGAAAAGGAAGTGGAATGCAGCCACAGTTACCAAACATGTCATAAGGATTACAGTTATCAGGTGATTATTGTGTTATGATTTTAGATGGATTTGTAACAGGTTGCTAGGGAAATGATGGTGATGCTTCTAATTGCCTCTGGTGATAGAAAATGCAGTCCTTAAAACTTGGAATTGACCGTGTTTTGACAATTGTGGCTTTGGCGAGATGTACTGGAATAAGAACCCAATGCAATATTTTGAATTGTCAAAGTTACTGCTGTATTGTTTCACACTCATTGTTAGGGTGTTTGGTTTTTTTTTCTTTCCTTGTTTTTAAATGCAAAAATACCAAGTGTAAAACTGTAGCACTAAAAAGTTACTGAATAGGCCTTGCGTTCAATCTTGCCAAGTCAGGGTGATTGCTTTAAAAATTATGCTTTTTCTCTTATTAATTGAACCATTAGAATAAATTTGCAATGTTTTCCAAATGTTCCAATAGTATACCACTCATTAATTTAGTAAACGTGAGTTATTTAGAATTTTCTACTTTCGTCCCCTTTAGGTTTGGGTACAGTTAAAGTTTAAAATGTCATGCAAACAACAACATTTTTAATGAATTGGCCAAATTGTGAAGAATTTGAGATGACCTATTCAATAATATAAATTATTCACTAAAAAAGGATGAGTTGACTGATAATTGGGGGGAAAATAATTCCCTTCCTCTTTCACTGAATCTCATTTTGCATTTGGCTGTTCAATTAGTCAATGCATTTAACACCAATGAATAATTTTGTTGCTGTTTCAATTATGTACAGTATTTCTGTTGTTGTCTCTGCACAGTGGATCTATTGCCCAAAATCTAATCTGACTGTGTCACAGTCTCTCTTTCCTCCATCAAGATGTTCATTAAAAGCTTTTGATAATCTTCTCAAGCCTCTACTTTTGAAGCTTGATGTTTAGTTCTGTGCATTGGACATCTTCACTGTGTTAAATGAACTATTCAAATGTAAGTTGGTGTAAAGTTGGTTAATAATTTAGAAGGTAACCTTTTAAATTGAAATTGTTTCTTTCTAGCATATAGGTTTTCATACAACTTGTGTAAAATATATTTTTTGCCATTTTGCAGTTTCAGTTGTCATGGTGTTTGCATTCTGTTATAAAATTAATGAATGCCATGCCAATTTAAAAGTTGCATGATTTCCTTTTTTAATTTTTAAAACATTCACAAACCACAGCTTATTCTATTTGTGTCTCTCTTTGTGGCTTTTCTTTCACCCCCTAATCTCTGAAAAAATGTTTATAACTTGAGCATTTCCAATGTAGAGTTTCACAAGTTTACTCCCATCTGTGATGGCCACCTGTATCCGATAGACATTGTTAGAAAATATAATTTTTACACTATATTTGATCAATCAATTACTTAGATTTAAATAATCAATGAGTCTTTTATTGGAATTTTATTTAATTTTTAGGACAAGCCTTATGAGTTCAGATACAAAGACTGGTTTCAACAGTCCTTGGCTCATGGAGGAGTCAGAAGAAACAAAAGGGCTTGATTTTAATGAAATAAAAGATCAACAACAGTGGATCATACAAGGTAAAACATAGTTAGGAAGTTTATAAATTCTCTTATTTTTGAAACCATTCTTTTTGGTCATCATTAATACAAAAGGTCAACATTCATTGAAGCGACTTCATCCCTAACATCGAAGTACTCGAGATGGCAGAGGTCGACAGCATCGAATCCACGCTGCTGAAGATCCAACTGCGCTGGGTAGGCCACGTCTCCAGAATGGAGGACCATCGCCTTCCCAAGATCGTGTTCTGTGGCGAGCTCTCCACTGGCCATCGTGTCAGAGGTGCACCAAAGAAGAGGTACAAGGACTGCCTAAAGAAATCTCTTGGTGCCTGCCCCATTGACCACCGCCAGTGGGCTGATATCGCCTCAAACCGTGCTTCTTGGCACCTCACAGTTCGGCGGGCAGCAACCTCCTTTGAAGAAGACCGCAGAGCCCACCTCACTGACAAAAGACAAAGGAGGAAAAACCCAACACCCAACCCCAAACAACCAATTATCCCCTGCAACCGCTGCAACCGTGTCTGCCTGTCCCGCATCGGACTTGTCAGCCACAAACGAGCCTGCAGCTGACGTGGACATTTACCCCTCCATAAATCTTCGTCCGCGAAGCCAAGCCAAATAAAGAATACAAAAGGTATAAATAAGCAATAATATTAACTGAAAGATAGTCTGAATAAAGAGGATTTTGAAACCATGTGCTTTTAGTAAGGTATATCCAGAAATAATTTTTAAACCATTATGTAATCCTAAAAAATACAGTTAAATTTAGGAATTAAAAAAGACAAATGGTCCAGGTCGATGAGTTCTGATTAGAAGTTAAATTATGATCTATCTCAGTCATGCAAGAAAATATTTATTTTTGTTTTGAGGTTTTTTCAAATTCTGTACAAATATTTTTTTGTAATTTTGAAAATAATAAATTCATGATGAACAGTACAGGACGATTCTGCTTTCTGAAATCCTTTAACACATTGATCTCTCAAATTCAAGCTCAACATATTGTGATGCATTACGTTATAAACTCAGTATATTTTCTAACATTGGTTGTAAACTATAAATATGTCGTCACGGTCATGTGTTTTGAGGTGATGCGAGTTCAAATTCATTTTTTTAAGCTTGTCACTGCAAGATAATGCATGCACAGTTTGAATATTTCACTAAATATTTCTGTCCACTGGGCCAATTTAAGTTTTCATCTGATCTTGGTAAACTAATTACAATTGAAGCAAGCCATTTGGAAAATTAGTTTCCAGACTATTGAATTCATTTACAAAGAAAATGAGATTATTTGTGATGAGCTTTTGCAGATCTAATGTATTCTGCTAACTCACTAGGTGGCAGCTGTTTGTCAAGAAACCAGAATCATTGCCCAAAATCTTACAAATTACCTGGAGTGTGAAGGTACACGTGAAACTTAAGTGCTAATTATTGGAGAGCTTTCAGAGAGCTCAATCATATAAGGGGAAAGAATCAAAGGAGACTTAGAGGCAACTTTTTCACACGGGGATATGAAACAAGCTGCAAAGAAGGAGAAGAGGCAAATGCAATCACAGCATTTAAAAGACATTTAGGCTGGTACATTGATAGGAAAGGTTTAAAGGAATGTGTGCCAAACACAGGCAAAGGGGACAAGCTTGGTCAGCATCAAAAAATTGAGTTGAATGCCCTGTTTCCAGGCTGTATAATTTTATGATTCTATAATTCTTACTGTAAAACTACAGCTAATTTCCAATTAGGAATTCAGTTTTGGCTTTAAATAGAGTTGAAAAATTTGCAATTAATTTTCAGCCAATTTAAATTTATAAAGTTTGAAGTCTTATTCATGCACACTGCAAAACAATACAGTATTAAAGTTTTAATGTTTTAAAGGAGCTGAATCTCTTTTCTCTCTTGAGTAATATTTTAAAAAATTGTTGCATTTGGCAGTTGGATTTTCGACAATTCTTGGCTTATAATGAAATGTGTAAGAATTTGGCTCATCTATGACAGCAGAATCCTGGATGTTGGAAATATGCTATATCAAATCGATATGAAACAGGGTACACAAATTAGTTTTCTCCCTTACACATTGTTCAGATTTACATTGATGTTCACACTAGCAGATGCAAAGCAGAATAGTTTTTTTTTCCCAGCAATGCATTTATTGTTGGCAATTAGTCCCGAAACAACCAAAATCTGCACAATGTCTTCCTAAACAGTGTGGGTCAAAACACTCTTGACATGAAGTACTTTAACAATTCTCTCACCCAGATCAAAAGAAACTTGATTAATAGTAACTTATTTTTCAGAGAGGTCTGTGACTAGTTTTTCAGCCATGTTGGGCAGGTATGTCATATGCTTTTGATAAATAATGTATATTAAAAAGGTCAGACTGTTTTTTTTTTTGCTTTGTATTTGCATTACTGGCTTTACATGCTGAACTTAACTGTTACATTTTGCTGACGGTGTAAGTTGTCTCGGAAAAGTTTCAGTTCTCCCTCAGGACTTTGGCGATTTGTCATATTTTATCAAAATTGGACTATACATAACTTTAATTGTGAAGTATATGGTGTTTATTACATTGGCAATCAAAAGAAGAGGGCATTTAATAAGGGGAAAAAAAATGACATTTTCATTTCCTTGTTGCTTAATTCATTCATTTTTTTGTTATGCTGTTTTTAAATTCAGAGCAAGATGCAGGCCTGGATATTCTGGGATCGGTGATAGCCAGACAGAAACAAATGGGTCGAGAAATAGGAAATGAACTGGATGAACAAAATGGTAAGTAATTTTTTGATTTCATTTGAATTGTACATTAGTTTAGTGTTGCATGTGCCTTGAGCAACTTGTTAGCCCATTTTTGTTGTGCTCCTAATTTAATGTGACTTATTATCATTTGAATATATTGCTCTGTGAATTCCATCTCTTTATTCAAAGTTTTTATGCACCTCACTGTTTGTGACCTCAGAATTAACCTGTACAAATTAGAGTCAATTTTATTTTAGTCTTCTGTGGTTGTCACACCTTGGAGGTCAGTGGAGAGTTCATTAGAGAAGAAAACATGAAAGCATTATGAATAGTGTCAAAATTTGAGATGTTGCAGGGAAGACTCTTTTCAATTTTGGATGATGTGATGGATGAAGCAACAATACTAATCTTTGCTCCAGGTTCCCACTTTCAGTGATGCATGGTGTCGAATCCCACCAGCAATAACAAATCTGCCAGTTTGATCTCACTACTTAAATGAACTGCTAAGCAGAACCGAATTTTCATGTGACTTTTGACATAATGCATAGATTCGGTATGTAATTGTTCAAGTGGATGAAGATTCATTTGTTGCATAGGTGAGATTTTGTTTGCCATCTACATCAGTGAATTGCTTCCCTTTATCTTGGGTTGCAACAAAATATTGTACCATTTTGCTGTGTAGTCTGGGCCTTTTTTAAAAAAAGATACATTAAATGGTATGGTTAGCATAATTAGAGCAAACAAGAATATTGATTCATGATTTTTTTAATGAAAAAGTGTATTTTTCCTTCAAATGGAGCCTTCAAAAATCCATTTTAAAAAGGACACCTTTGCAAAATTTGCCACTTCTTCAATATATGGGGTAATTAAAATTCAATGTGGTTGTTTATTGCAACAAATGGCCTTGAGCGGTAGAATCATTGCTGGATGATATATAAAGATACATCATTTTGTTGCCAAGAGCTGTCCGAACACTCTAATTTTTTACATGTTTAATATAACCTAAAAATCATAATTATGCCATGATGAACAACTAAGAAGCTGTTGCAATAAAGTGGAACGGGTTTCTGATTGTGCAATGAGTTACTGTATTTTGATTCAGGTGGCTGTTGCAGCTTTGAATAGTTGCTGCAAGGAAAAGTTAAGGTATGTCGACATTCCTCACATTGCTGAGAGATCTTCACTTGTTTGTGGTCAGAGGAAATATTTCTTAAAATGATTCGATAATAAGCTTTTCTGTTGCAATGTTTATTTTAATTTGCCTTCAAAATTGGCATAAAGAACAATGGCAATAAATATAAACATATTATAACCTTTGTATATTTAGTTTCTGCTCTAAATTTTACAAAGCAGATTCAGAATTCTTAGTTTGAACAGATCCCCCAAATTTGATATGCAGGTTGAGTAAAAGCTTTGAATTGTTTGTGGGCAAGTACGATGAATATAATGAAAGCCAGATATTTGCATGTAGAAGACTCTAATTGACACAGCCAGACATTTGCAAATGCCAAATCCATTGGGACACTATGTAGAGATTAACTTTCAGGAAAGAAATGAGTTGGTTTAGAATCTGGCAGAATCTTTGTTTCCGAGTATGATGTCATTGTTGATCCACAAAAAAACCTAGTGCTGGTGAATAGCTTCAGTTTAGCAATAAAATTGATTTTATTCTATTCTTGAAAGTTCATTTTGACACAGCTTCATTAACCTGTTTATTGTGTTGTACTGGGGTGGAAGGCTTTGTCCAGTGCTTAACTATTGTTTCGTTGCTGAGCAACAGGCCATCCGTGTTTTTCCTAATATTTGTGAGTTAATGAGGTAGTTTGCAAAGAAAATTTGCTTTTTAAGATTTTTGTGCCAAAGCTGGTTAAACATTCTCATGCTTCATTAAAGCCGCTGTAAAATTAGATTCATATAATTATTTTAAAAATACAAACCATTTTCTTTGCAGTAAAATTTCCACAGAACAATATTGCCCGAGTGACATGGAAAGCATTGGTTATTATAACAATACCTGGACATTGAAAGTTGTACTTTGTGCTGAAGTTATTTCAATCCATCTTCAATTTTTTTTCTACTGTTTCAACTAGTACTTATGGCAACTCATTTTTAGGACTGCAGGTGGAACTCCTTATCTTTTGCTTTGTTTTCAACTGTGAAAAGAATCTGTCGTTTTCCTCTTGGGTTGACACATTTGGAAGTGAATTAAACTCTCTTTCTTTCCTGGTTTGCTTGTGAGTTCAGAGTCGGCAGTGGGAGAGATCGCAGCTTCCTCTCACCTTCACATTGAGTTGCCTCATCAAATAGTACTGAGCATGTCTCGTCTTTCCCTGTACATCAGTTTATTCCTAATGTTCTTAGTAGCTGGCATTGTCTTTGCTTGGAGAAAGATATTCTGGTTTTCATGAGTGCCTCCTGTTAGTTGCTGGTGGTGTAGCATTTGGAACTGAGTTATGTTTGCTCAAAATCGCTTCACCTATTGCCAGCAGAAAGAGGAAACTCATCCAGAGAACTGGATTTGATTCCAGGCATGTGAAGTGAAAATTCAGTCTCCAGTTCAACACACCAACTAGTTTCTCCTAAAGGTGCATTTCAGAAAAATTCAAAAGAAAACATTCCAATAATCTAAAATGAGTCATATAGAACGGAAAAAGGCCTTCAGCTCACCACCCACTTACACTATTCCAATGTAATCTCTTTTTTTATTCCCCCCATTTATTATTAGCGCCCCCCAGATTCAACCACTCTAAGGTCAACTTACAGTGGTCATATAACCTAACAACCATCACATCTTTGGTATGTGGAAGTTGAAACACCTGGAATAAATCATGCATTCAGAGGGAGACCATACAATCTGCAAAGCACTCAACATCAGGAATGAGCCCAGATCACTGGAAGCATGTGACACTTGAAGTTAGTTTGCTTAAATCATTCGAATTTTTGAATTATTCACATTATTATAGACTGAGCTTGCTTTGAACCTGCATATTTTGCAATGTGATTAATGTTGTCTATAGAAAGTATTCTCTCAAAACCAACAGACTTTTTAAAAAAAATTGTATTTGATTCAATTAATTCCACAAGCTTCTTGAAAGAAAAGTGGGAAGTTTTCAGATTGTACTCTAGTGAAGAACTTTTGCAGTTAGGTTTAATTTCATTTTCTAAATTAAAAACTATTAATTTCCTGTTCTAGAAATACAGCAGCTAATGACGGGAACAAAATGTCCATTTGATCACGGCTAAATAATAAAGATGAAATGAACACCCTTCAGATGAGCACGTTTGTGTAATTTTAATTGGAATTTTTGCTATGAATGCAAAAAAATATCTGGAGATTTGAGAGTCTGGAGATGCTGAAATCCCCCCTAGTGAAGGTCTCAAAGTCCTTTGTTTCTTTCTCAACACCCCAAGCCAGTACTCCTCCTCCACCTGGCAGAACTTGTTCTCCTCTTCAATAACTTCTCCTTTGCCACATCCCACTTTCTCAAGTTAAATGCGTTGCCATGGGCCAGCTTTGCCTGTCCTTTTGTTGGCTTTGTGGAGCAATTCATGCTACAAGCCTACACAGGCCAGGCTCCTCAATTCTTCCTCCACTATACTGACTACTACATTGGTGCTGTCTCATGCACTCAAATTGAGTTTGTCGACTTGATCCATTTTGCGGCTAATTTTCACCCTGATTTCAAATTCACGGTCCATCTCTAACAAGAATGTCCCTTTCTTGATCTCTGTGTCCATCACAGGAGACAAACACTCTGCAGATATTTTCTACAAATGTATCAACTTCCACAGTTATTTCAATGCCACCTCTTCACACTCTGTCCCTTGGAAGGAATCTATTCCTTTCTCTCAGTTCTTCCACTTCCATCACATCTGCTCCCAGGATGAGGTCTTCCATACCAGAACATCCAAGATGTCTTCCTTCAAAAAAAATTCCCATCTACAATGATATATTCTCGCATTTTTCCTGAGATAATTTATTTATGCTGATTTTCCAAACCCTGTATATTGTCATTACTTTTGCCAGAGAGTGTTTTGACAGCGTTGCTTAGTTGTCCAGTTAAGTGTGGCTGCAAAATGTGCTATGCTGTCTATGGAATGACTTCTTGGCTCCTGTCAGTGTCTGGGAGGTGAAAACCCTGGTGCCGATGACCAAACTATGGGGATTGCCCTTAACACATCATTTGATTGCAATAAATCATCTACTTGACTGCACATTTTATGGTTTAATTTGCATAATAAAGTGGATGCAGGATTACTTGTGTTGATGGAGCTCTGATGTGAAGCTGGAAATTTTTATCATGCACTTTATGAATTACATCAGTGAAAAGATGCATTACCTTATGTGGGCATTGATCAGAACAAATAGGTTGTGCTGTTGATTTGTCAAATCTTTTAAATATAAATACTGTACATAAGTGGGAATGAATAGCTCATTTGGGATGAGTTTTGCAACAGCTGTTTCCAATTGAGACAATGTGAACAATATAAAGTCCGTTCAATATGTAACTTAGTATAATCATAGAGTAAATGGTTTAGCAACTGTGTGTCAGTACTGAATCATAAAATGTGTAATCTTTCATAATATGATTGATTTTAACATCTTAATTACATAGTTTGTAAAATATGCTGTATCAACTTCTTCAGCATGGGAATTAGAAGGCCCTGTTACTTAATGGTTACACGGGTTGGTGGTTTGTACATTTGTCATTTCTACATTAAATATATACTTGGAAAACTTACACAGCTTCCTTTTATAAATCTTTTAAAACTTTTGTGTTCTATCTATGTGCATCGTTTTGAACAGACCCAGTTGTTTATAAAGTTAAGAGGGAGGGGAGATAAAGAAGGCAATGTGCCTGGAGGCAGAGGAGGTAGTGGAGGTCCACAATGAATATTTTGCTTCTGTGTTCACCAGAGTGAGGGATCTTGGTCGATGTAAGGTCAACATAGAACAAGCTGATGTGAACGTGAAGAAAGAGGAAGTACTGGATCTTCTCAAAGGCATTAGGATTGATAGTTTTCAAGACTGGATGAGATATACCCCAGGTAACTACAGGAAGTAAGGGAAGAGATTGCTTGGGCGTTGGCATGATCTTTGTACCTCCCTGGCCCTAGGGGAGGTACCGGAAGATTGGAGAATGGCAAATGTAGACCCTTTTTTTTAAAAAAAAGGAGAATCCTGGGAATTATAGGCAAGTGAGTCTTGTGTCAGTGGTGTGCAAACTATTGTAGAGGATTCTTAGGGATAGGATTTATGAGCATTTGGAGAAGTCCAGTCTTCTCGGAGACAGTCAGCATAGCTTTGTGAAGGGAAGCCTAATTGAGTCTTTTGAGGAAATGACAAAAGAAATTGATGAAGGTAGGGTCATAGTGGTGCAGATGGACACTAGTAAGGTATTTGACAAGGTCGACTCAGTCAGAAAGTCATGAAACAAGGGAACCATGGAACCTTGCTGTTTGGATTCAGAATGGCTTGCTTACAGAAAGCAGAGGGTAGTAGTATGTAAAATATATTCTGCCTGGAGGTTAGTGACTAGTGGAGTTCCATTGGGATCTGTTCTGGGACGCCCCCTGCTCTTTGAGATTTTATTAAATGACCTGGTGAAGAAGCAGATGATACAAAGGGTGGTGGTGTGTATAATGTAGGAGGTTGTCATAGGTTACATCAGAATGTAGACAGAATATAGAGTTGGTTGGAAAAGTGGTAGATGGAGTTCAATCCAAATAGGTGCGAAGTGATGCATTTTGGAAAGCAACTTAAGGCAGAGTAGATGGTTAATGGTAGGATTCTTACCAGTGTCCAAATCCATATATCTCAAGGTTTGAACAAATGTTGATAAGATAGTTAAGAAGACGTCTGGTATGCTGTTTTCATTCCACAGGGATCGTGTTCAAGAGTTGAGAGGTAATGTTGCAACCCTCAAAACTCTGGTTAGACTACACTTGGAATATTCTGTTCCATTCTGGTTGCCTCATTATAGGAAGGATGTGGAGAGGGTGCAGAGGAGAATTACCACGATGTTACTTAGATTGGAGAATATGAGGCAAGGTTAACAGAGGTTGGGCTTTTCTCTTTGGAGTGAAGAAGGATGAAAGGTGACTTAATTGAGGACTACAAGATTATGGGAGGCATAAAGATGGCCAGCACCTTTTTCCCAGGGCAGGCGTAGCAAACACCAGAAAACATCTGTACAAGATGAAGGGAAAAACATTTAGGGTAGATGTGAAAGTTAAGCCTTTTACACATAGAGTAGTGGGTTCCTGTAATGTGTTTCCAGGGGTGGTAATGGAGGCTGGGGACATAGGGACTTTTAGACCAGCTCATGGATGCAAGAAAAATAGTGTAATGGTTGTAAAGGCGAGAAGGTTTAGTTTGTTGAGGAGGTTTATATAGGTCAGCACAACATTATGCCTGTTCTGTGCTGTAACGTTCTATGTTTTTCTTGTACAGTTGATTATAGGTTTGAATCTTAGTGAAGATTCAGTTCAAAACGGTCTTATTTTTGTATTATTACACAAGTGTAACAAGCATGTTAAGGAACCCACAAGAGAAAATGCTCTCCTGGATCTAGTGTTGTGCAATGAGATAGGTAGAGTAAATGATGTAATCGTCAGAGACCATCTGGGAAATAGCGATCATAGTCGGATTGAATTTCCCATTCAGATGGAAGGGGAAATAGTTAGATCTAAAACTAATATATTATGCTTAAACAGGGGTGACTAGGATGAGGGAGCAATTGGGCAGAGTGGACTGGGAGCACAGGCTAATTGATGAAACAGTTGAGGAACAGTGGAAGATTTTCAAAGAAATATTTTGAAATGCTCAACAAAAATATATTCCGGTCAAGAAAAAGGGCAGCAAGGGAGGGAAAAATCAACCGTGGTTAACAAAGGAAATAAAGGAGAGCATAAAATTGAAGGCGCAGGTGTACAAAGCTGCAAAGAGCAGTGGGAAACTGGAAGATTGGGAAAACTTTAAGAGACAACAAGGGGTTACAAAGCAGGTAATAAGAAATGGGAAAAAGGAT
Source organism: Narcine bancroftii (assembly GCF_036971445.1). Classification (NCBI taxonomy): domain Eukaryota; kingdom Metazoa; phylum Chordata; class Chondrichthyes; order Torpediniformes; family Narcinidae; genus Narcine; species Narcine bancroftii. The sequence continues at coordinate 368,669,572 of NC_091471.1, forward strand.
TATGAAAGTAAATTGACACAAAATATAAAAACAGAAAGCAAAATATTTTATAAATATATAAAACGGAAGAGGGTGGCCAGAGTTAACATAGGACCCTTGGAGGATGAGAAAGGAAAACTGGTAGCAAAAAATGAGGAAATGGCCGAGGCATTGAACAAATATTTTGTGTCAGTCTTCACGGTGGAAGACACGTCCAGCATGCCCAAGTGCAGAGTTATGGATGTGAATGTTGGGGAAGGCCTTGATAAAATAGTTGTTACAAAAGAAGTAGTGATGGAGAAACTAATGGGACTAAAGCCAAGCAAATCACCTGGTCCTGATGATATGCATCCAAGAGTTCTGAAGGAAATGGCAGAAGTTATAGTTGATGCATTGGTGGTCATAGACCAAAATTCCTTGGATTCTGGGCAGGTCTCGGCAGACTGGAAGACAGCAAACGTCACGCCACTTTTTAAGAAGGGATGTAGGCAGAAGACTGGAAATTATCGGCCAATTAGTTTGACATCTGTAGTTGGAAAAATGCTTGAAGCCGCCATTAAAGATGAAATAGTGAAACTTTTGGAACGTAAGGGTTCAATCAGGCAGATGCAGCGTGATTTTAGAAAGGGAAGATCTTGTTTGACAAACTTGTTAGGATTCTTTGAGGATATAATGGGTGTGGTCGATAGAGGGGAACACGTTGATGTTGTATATTTGGATTTCTAGAAAGTGTTTGATAAGGTGCCGCACAAGAGACTTATCAGTCAGTTACAGGAAAGTGGAGTCTGGGGAAGTATATTGGCATGGATCGAAAATTGGTTGTCGGACAGGAAGTAGAGAGTCGGGATAAGTGGGAGTTTTTCAGGTTGGCAGAGAGTGGTCAGTGGGGTGCCGCAGGGGTTGGTGCTAGGCCCACAACTGTTCATCATTTACATCGATGACTTGAAGGAGGGGACAAAATGTGGTGTAGCCAAGTTTGCAGATTGACACCAAATTGAGTGGAAGAGCAAATTATAATGAGCATGTGGAGAGTCTGCAGAGGGATAGAGTTAAGCTGGATGAGTGGGCAAAGGTCTGGCAGATGGAGTACAATGTTAGTAAGTGTGAGGTTATCCACTTTGGCAAGAAAAATAAAAGAGCTGAATTTTATTTAAAGGGTGAAAAACTACAGCATGCTGTTGTGCAGAGGGACTTGGGAGTGCTTGTGCATGAATCGCAAAAAAGTTAGGTTGTAGGTGCAGCAGGTTATTAAGAAGGCAAATGGAATGTTGGCCTTCATCGCTAGAGGAATTGAATTCAGGAGTAGGGAGGTAATGTTACAACTGTATAAGGTACTGGTGAGACCGCACCTGGAGTACTGTGTCCAGTTCTGGTCTCCATATTTGAGGAAGGGTATACTGGCTTTGGAGACGGTCCAGAGGAGGTTTACTAGGTTGATCCCTGGGATGAAGGGCTTGACTTATGATGAAAGATTAAATTGTCTAGGATTGTATTCGCTCGAGTTCAGAAGAATGAGAGGAGATCTTATAGAAACATATAGGATTATGAAGGGTATGGATAGGATAGATGTAGGATGGTTTTTTGAGGTGGCCAGGGAAACTAAAACGAGAGGACACGGTCTCAAGATTCTGGGGAGTAGATTTAGGACAGAGATGAGGAAAAATAGTTTTTCCCAGAGAGTAGTGAATGTTTAGAATTCTCTATCCAGGAAAGTGGTTGAGGCTGCTTCATTAAACGTATTTAAAATTCGGTTAGATAATTTTTACATGATAGAGGAATTGGGGGATATGGGGAGAAGGCAGGTAGGTGGAGTTAGGTCATAAATTAGATCAGCCTTGATCTTATTGAATGGCGGAGCAGGCCCAATGGGCCATTTTTGGCCTACTCCTGTTTCTACTTCCTATGTTCCTAACGGAAATCTTAATAATAATCCCACTGTCCTGCTCTCTCCTGGTGACCCACTGCCTGTTCTCTGTTGCTGTGGGCAGCTCATGGAGAGGGGTGAGGGCAATTGTAAGTGTGGCTGGGTCCAGCACCAACCCGGCAAGGTATCTTTCCCAGTACATCACTGATTGACACTAGATCTGTCAGATTGCGCTGTAATTAAACAGCCAAGATAAAAGGCAGAGTCTATCTGGTTGTTAGCAAATAGTTCACCAGGGAAAACCTGACCAGCAGGCACTTGGGGCTGAGCCCATCTCAGATGTCTGTGCATTCTCCCATAAATACAGAGGTCTGAAATGAGCTGGTGGTGAAATAGTGACGCATCCTCTACTAGACTCACCATTTTGTTAGGTGGGTGAAGCACTGTTGTGTTGCTGGGAGGAGAATGAGAGATGATTTAATTCATAAGTACATAATTCATGGTCTTGACAAGACAGATGTGGGGTGGCTGTTGGCCTTTCAAAATAGGGCTTGATCATTCATGAATAAGATAAAAAGTTTGTATGAAAAGGCATTGAATCTGGAACTTTACTGAAAAAGGGTGTGAATGCTCAGTTACTGAATGTATTCAAGACAGTCACTGACGGACCTTCAGATATCAAGGGAGAGGAAATTAGTGTTAGGGGGTGGCATCAGCCCCCACACTGATCCCACTGCCCCGCTCTCAGCTGTCCCCAGGTGTCTCTAGTCACCTTGTGTGGTGAGCAAGGTGGTCTGTGGGTTTGTCCTCAATTTGAACAGTCTGAAGTCACCAACCCCCAACAATAGATAGCAGTGATGTTACAAAATTATGTTATTAGTAATTTTTAAGTTATAAATATTTTTATTAAAGGGACTTTGTGGATTGGATATAGGAACACTGACACAAAGACAGATCACACATTCATGTTAACAGATAAGAAAGGTCTTCCAGAGATGGTGGAATTCTTAATTCAAGGCGGTAAGAATTTTGGATTGTGCTATTGAAAGTCCAGAGACAATGGATGTTTTAGCATTCTGCTTGTTAGTCTGTGCAGAGAGCCCAGATGTTTTCTTGTTAACTTTTGGAAGAATTTGAACTTCAACCACTCAGAGAGACACCTATATAATCTGTATAAACAACCAGGAGACCATCTGCCATGATTCATGCTTTTGGAGAAATGAAACTGAACCAGTGTTTGATCAAAGCAGTCATGCGATTAAAGACACTTGAAGAAGACATCTTTAATATTGAACCATGCTTCATCTAAACCTTCCCTGTTGACAGGGAAAAGACACAGAATCAATGTGGTTTTGGGAAATGATGGCCACTTGACTGCTTCTCTTGGTCAAGAGAGAGCAGCGCCACTGTAATCATTTTAATGGTTGCTTCATTTAACCCTGCCTGGGTTTGTGAAATCATTATGTGAAATACAAGTTCCACAACCTTCATGCAAGAGAGGGGAATTGGAGGAAAAAAAGCCATTTATATGAAGAAATATTTCTCTGAAAGCAAATCTACAAGAATTTGTGAGTTTGAGAATTTTGAACAGCAGTTTAAAGACTGAGTTTCAACATAAAAGATTTCTGACTGAACTTTAAATGTGAATCATCTCTTCAGAATGTACCCCCAACCATCCACTCACATGCACAAAAAAATTGAGTTAAGTAAAATTTTATATATTAATAGTTATTAATTTAAATTATTGTTTTGAAGATACCATCGTCTTGGTGATTTTTTATTGTTGCTGGTCTATGTTGTAGCAAATGATTTGTAAGGGATTACTTAAGATGGTCTGTGAGTGGAAAGAAAAAGTTTGCAAACTGCTGCTATAGATCATTACTTGCAATAGATTTTCCCATGCTCTTTTATAAATTGTGTGTGTATTTTATTCCCAGTACGATTTTCCCATGCTCTTCTATAAATTGTGTGTGTATTTTATTCCCAGTACGATTTTGCCATGCTCTTTTATAAATTGTGTGTGTATTTTATTCCCAGTACGATTTTCCCATGCTCTTTTATAAATTGTGTGTGTATTTTATTCCCAGTACGATTTTCCCATGCTCTTCTATTAATTGTTGTGTGTTAATAAAAGTAAAGTTTGATAGCAAACCCTTGTGTCCAGACTCGTCTCTCAGGTACTTAACACTTTCTCAACACAACGATGACCTGTGTGGGACTGACAGTAGGCCACTGGGAGAGTCACCTGACAGCCACCAGCTATTTTTTGGGGGGATAAACTTGGGTCTAACATGCTGTAAAATATGATGAGTTGTACATTACACTTGACGCCTCTTTTGCTCCCGGAATGCCAGCTTGATGTGTAAAAAGACCCACTGACACGGTGTTCAGTTCAGTGTAAACGATGAAAGTTGGCTTCATGCCAGGTCTTCCTTGCAGCAATATCACAGGATTTCAGTCTAAAAAATGTAAATGTTGCACTCATTCTTGATGGGAGTGTGAAGTTGCAATGACTCTCACTTGTACCTGCTCCAGCAACTTGCACCAGGCTACTTTTGACACATTTGGCCCTTTCAACCTGCCGAGTAAAATGGGGTTAACTGGGCAATTTGCATGGTTAGTGCCCCAGTTATATGGCAGTTTGAAAGGGTCCTACTAGGTCAACCCTGTCGGAACCCAGTAAAACTTGCCTAGGTGTCGTCCATGGCCAATTTGTTAATGAAAATGACTGACCCGCTTATTCCGGTGATATCAGCGCTTGCATGCATGCATCACCGTGGCAGCCAGCATCTGAACATCCTTCCCTTTCACCATTTGGACTTTGGACTTCGATTCTTAACTTCTGGCTGTAGTTTTGGTAAGTGCGTGATACTTCGTTCACCACATCATCACTGGGGCGGGATCCTCCTTAAATCGCTGGGTTGGCAATTTAAAGGGTCGATCCTCCTTGCGATTTGAAAGGTGCTTTCAGCACCTTTGCCCCAGTAATCGCACCTGGGTTGCAGGAGGGCTACCGTATGCTGCAGTTTGAAAGGGCCTCGTGTTTTCCATCAGGAGTATAATAAAAGGGACAAAGATAAGATCAAATATTATTTATTAATGTTTTAGTTTTTAATTTTTTTATATTTTTAAAAGTTTGAGTTGAATAATTTGAATGGTTTTAAGTGGTTCAAATTGTCAGAAAAACAAAGTTTTTTGCATTTGGTTTGGTGAGGTGTAGGGCTTTACAGTCATCAAAGTATTGTTCATTTGTTCTGTGAATGCCCATCAGGTATCCAAACATTGTTTGCCTGCAGCACATCCTCTGACAACTTGTTCTTTGTTTCCATGTCCTTCTATGATAAACCTGTAAGTCAGAAACTCTATCGAGCGCGTCCTGACCGGCTACTTCCACTCCATATACTGCATCTTTCAGCTGTTCCTGTCGGGGAAGAGATACAGGAGGATCAGAGCCAGCACCACCAGGGTGAGGAACACCTTCTTCCCACAGGCAGTGAGAATGCTAAATGACCAAAGGAACTGCTCACACTAAACCATCCAAGACTCTCATTTGTACAACACAATATTTGTCCTGCATATGTATTATTTATTTGTATGTGTGTTATGTCTGGTTGTGTATCTGAATGTTTTTGCACTGAGGACCAGAGAACACTGTTCTGTTGGGTTGTACAATCAGATGACCATAAACTTCAGAAGAAATGTCAAAATATTACTTTTTACCGAATAATGGGAATCAAATTCATTCATTGAATTGTGCCTTACTTACATATTCAGTGAGGATTTTGTGAGAAGGCTCCACCTAGCCTGTCAGATTAGATGCACAGTTCAAGATAGTGCCAGATACTTAAGTTCATTAGGTATCGAGACATTGTTCAGCCAACTCCTGCTGACAGAATAGGTCAGGCACCATCTGAGGTGAGAAACAGAGTTAAAGTTTCAGGTTAATCTATCACATCATTCTTTGATAGAATATTTAGCTTAAGCTTTTAGCATTTGCTACTTTTCAACAAAAAAAAGTTAGACATGCAGCACGGTAACTGGCCCTTCTGGCACAGGAGCCCTTGCCACCCAAATGCACTGATTAACCAACAAATCCCATCTGTTTTTGGAGGGTGGGAGGAAATTGGAGTCCCCGGAGGAAAGGCATGCAAACATGGGGAGAATGAAGAAACTCCTTAGAGACAACACTGGATTTAAACTTGGGACATTGGTGGTGAACACCACTTCTTAATTACAATTCAATCGTTTAAAATACAAAAACGATTGGGGTTTTTTTGTTTATAAAGAAAATATATTTCTTTCACTTTTGCTTTTTTTCTCAATTTTATAATGTAATTAGCCTGGCAGGCAAGATGTACTGGGGTTGTAGAGAAGGGGAGAGGGAAACCAATTTAATTTAATTATCAAAAACAATATTTAGTTCTGAAGCCAGTTAAATGTCCATCTGTGCTTTTCTAACAGTTGAAAAAAGATAATTTTTTTATATGCCTTTGAGGCAGAAATGTTAATTACTTTGGGCTTTGAGACAGAGAGGAAGAACAACACATCAATGGAGCAAAAAATAGATAACATCTTCACTCATTTTGTTCTAATATGTTTTAAACTTTTTTTTATTGCTTGATGCTGATCAACTTTCAGGTCCACAAACATGAGATATGGGATTAAATGGGCTGCTTTCCAGAATGGTTGTCTTTTGAACTGTAAGATTTTGTTTCTAAGCGAGTGTAATTTTTTTTTAAACTTCACTAAAGGGAACAAAGGATGGAAGAGGATGAGAGAGATGTGTCATTGATATTTGAAGAGAACTTAGGAATTCCAAGTGGACAAAGATGGATGTAAATGAGAGCAGATAAATAGGTTGCTTTTGGAGTTTGACGAAAACATTGAGAGTCGTGGTGAGATTGAGTGTTTGGCAGGAAATAGATTGGAAGAGGTAAAGGTGAAGAAAGCAAAAATATTCACATGAGGAGATGGAAGGGATGGCTCTGAATGCTGTACATTTTCTGTGATTTCATCCCAAATGTGTTTGCAGCAGTTAGCGGTTCCTTTCTCCACTCTATCATATCACACATCTTGCAACCTAATAAAATCATAAAGGGTAACAAATTTTTAGGAAAGGAAATAGAAGCAAAAAAAAAAACCTGACACAGATGTACAACATTGAGTCAGATCAGAGAAGGTCCATTTGCTCTTCATTGCCACAAGAGATCTACTAGCTTTCGGGTGAAGGTAAGGAACAGTTGGTCCAGGGTACAGATATAATTTGATTCCTGCATTGGCCATACATTTGATAATATTTTATTGAATTTCATTTTACATTGTAATTTATTGTTTGGTGGAAAAGTATAGAAAATTGTGGAAAAAAGAAAAGGTTGGTGCACATGACGCTGGCATTTGTTGTGGTTCTGGGAGATGGAAAACTATAATATCAGTGCACACAAGACTAAAAGTATAACAATATTGCAGGTATAATTTGTTTATTTATCGTCAGATTGTACCAGTACAACCCGACAAAACCACATTTTTCGTTCCACACTGCAGAACAGTGCAAACACACACACAGACATAAAACACATATGGACAAGTGCAGTACATGTATCCATATATTTAAAGTAAATTAATACAGTGGAGACTCAGAGAGTTTTTAGCAGTTGTTGGAAGAAGCTGTTTCTCAGTTTGGTGGTTCTGGCTCTAATACCTTTATCTCTTTCCCAACAGGAGTAGCTTAGAGATGCTGCACGTGGGTTGGTAAGGGTTCAGATTGATTTTAAAAGTTCTCTTTCTATAACAATCCTGATAAGTCACATTGATGGGGAGAGGGAGACCCCAGTGATTCTCTCTGCTACTTTTAGAGTCCTCTGATTTGACCTCCGATCCAGTGCTTTACAGCAACCATGCCACACTTTGATATAGCTGGCCAGGATGCTTTTGATGGAGCTCCTGTAGAATATTGATAGGAATGGTGGCCAGTAGCCTTGCCCTCCTCAGCCTTCTAAGGAAGTGCAGTCTCCGTTGCGCCTGACTGCCAAGTGAGGAGATGTGTGTCGAGGGAAGGTCACTTCGGACATCGAGGAACTTTCTGCTCTCTACCCTCTCTATGACCGATCTATTAATGTGTAGTGGAAGTTTACATCCGGTAAACTTTACATCCGGTAAAGTTTACATCCGGCTGTTTACATCCGGTACCGCACGGATGGCAGTCTCTTCAATCTGAGGCGCCTGCAAGCTCACACCAAGACACAAGAGAAACTTGTCCGTGAACTACTCTTTGCAGATGATGCCGCTTTAGTTGCCCATACAGAGCCAGCTCTTCAGCGCTTGACGTCCTGCTTTGCGGAAACTGCCAAAATGTTTGGCCTGGAAGTCAGCCTGAAGAAAACTGAGGTCCTCCATCAGCCAGCTCCCCACCATGACTACCAGCCCCCCCACATCTCCATCGGGCACACAAAACTCAAAACGGTCAACCAGTTTACCTATCTCGGCTGCACCATTTCATCAGATGCAAGGATCGACAATGAGATAGACAACAGACTCGCCAAGGCAAATAGCGCCTTTGGAAGACTACACAAAAGAGTCTGGAAAAACAACCAACTGAAAAACCTCACAAAGATAAGCGTATACAGAGCCGTTGTCATACCCACACTCCTGTTCGGCTCCGAATCATGGGTCCTCTACCGGCACCACCTACGGCTCCTAGAACGCTTCCACCAGCGTTGTCTCCGCTCCATCCTCAACATCCATTGGAGCGCTTACACCCCTAACGTCGAAGTACTCGAGATGGCAGAGGTCGACAGCATCGAGTCCACGCTGCTGAAGATCCAGCTGCGCTGGATGGGTCACATCTCCAGAATGGAGGACCATCGCCTTCCCAGGATCGTGTTATATGGCGAGCTCTCCACTGGCCACCGTGACAGAGGTGCACCAAAGAAAAGGTACAAGGACTGCCTAAAGAAATCTCTTGGTGCCTGCCACATTGACCACCGCCAGTGGGCTGATAACGCCTCAAACCGTGCATCTTGGCGCCTCACAGTTTGGCGGGCAGCAACCTCCTTTGAAGAAGACCGCAGAGCCCACCTCACTGACAAAAGGCAAAGGAGGAAAAACCCAACACCCAACCCCAACCAACCAATTTTCCCTTGCAACCGCTGCAATCGTGTCTGCCTGTCCCGCATCGGACTTGTCAGCCACAAACGAGCCTGCAGCTGACGTGGACTTTTTACCCCCTCCATAAATCTTCGTCCGCGAAGCCAAGCCAAAGAAGAAAGAAGTGGAAGTTAGTCGTCCATGGTCCTCCTGAAGTCCCCAATCATCTCCTTTATCTTGTCCACATTGAAACTCCGGTTGCTCTTCTCACATCATTTCACGAGACTTTCCACCTTTTCTTTGTGGTGCGATTCATCGTTGTTGCTGATCTACAAATTGCAGATGACACAACAGACCAAAGGCAAGATGGAAAAAAATTATCGATTGGAAGTAAGGTTTTGTTATTTAAGGTCAGTTAAATAGACATTCTGTAACAGCCATATTAATTATTTAAGCAACCAACTGCATGGAAGTGTTCTTATAAAGACTGTTTTGTCCATTATAAAGCACCGGACCATTGGCAGATTGTCTTCCAATAACTGTAGACAAATGTGCTTTTCAGATATTCAGGACACAGTTGATTTGTAGAAAATGAGAATGTATTTATAAGTTGACTTGCAAGTAATTATGTTGCTAGTAATGAGAATTTATGCAATGTGTAAATGGCTATATTAAGGAGCTATTTGTAGCTTAATTTGTGGTGAAATAACATTAGAATTGTTGAAGTTACACATGAAAATAATAAAGAATGACTACATTGAGTTGAGAGTGGGTATTATTATAAATGCCATTAAAATCAATGCCTTGGAACATTATGAACACAAAAAACAGCAGGTTTAATGAGATGTTCTTTGCATTTCTCTGTCACCAAGGGCCTCAGTTTCATATTCTTAATTTGTTAGCCTCCATGGTGTCAGGCATTCTGTGATATGGGGGAAACAACTCATCATGCAGAACAGTCTTTGAACAACAGCAGCACAAACTTGAAACCTGGATTATGCTTCAAAAACATCTTCTCAAGGTATCCTTTTCTTAAAAAAAAGATCTGTTTAATTTTATAGCTCATGTGGTAAATTGCCTGACAGCTCGCCAGAAATTTGTCCTTGGTTGCAAAGAATTACAATAAGACTCAAATCATCAAATAATTTTTTTTTCCAGGTGGCAGCTGCCACCTGGAACCTTGAAACAATTTTTAGATGATACCATGGGTGTCCTTGAAGCAGGTCTTTTTAAATTAATCTGAAGCAACAGGGATCACAGAATGACCTTTGTGAGTAAACTGGTGATCACAATGCATGATGGATGGATATTTTGTCTTTTGATTTCCACAGCGGCTTAAACATTGCAGCTCCTGTGCTGGTTCTACTTCAGCATAGAAATAAAATGCAGTGAGAAGGATTGCTGAGGAGACCTTCATTATAAAGCTGTGAGCTATTACACAACTTGGTTTGTTTTAATGCAGTAATGCAGTTTGAGCACGTTGACCATAAAATTCTATTTTAGTTTAGCAACAAATTGCATGGTCGAAGTCTTTGAAGAGATGGAGGGTAGAAATCCATAGAGGAGGGCAAAGGAGTCCAGTTCCTGGACTGGATTAAGGCAGGTTGCTACTTGAATTTCAGTCATTCAAGCAGCAGATGTTTGCTTAGAAAAATGTTTTGAGTCTCAACGAGAGCAGAAGAGCATTCAATCAGTCTTCTGATGACGAGCAAATAGTCCATCTTCACACTTCAGCAAATATCCCCAATGTTTTGCATTTGTGACATTAACTATAGTCGCTCCTTTGCCATCAATTCATGCAAAAGGACAGCTTTAAAATGAAACTGTTGAAGTAGTCTGATGTAAGCTCAATAAGACTTCTGTTACCCCAAACTGCTCCATGTTATAGGATCCAACATACAGAGTAATTTTTTCTTCCAAAATGAATGTTTTCGTGGACTGGTTCAAGAATTTTTAACAGAACTAAAGCAACAAGACCGAAGTAATTGATAATAATTTGTAGATTTTTAAAATATTTTGACTATTTAAATCATTTTCAATAATTTTGGCAATTCTGATTCAAGTTTTAAATCAGAATAAACAGAATTATGACATGAACAGATGGCATTACCCCATATCAATGTTTTCTTCAAAGGGAAACTTGAAAATGTCACCTCAAAATCAGGATTGCCTTGTACGCTAGGTCTAAAATCCGAACCTTGACAGTGAAGTCTCAGCACCTCTGTCATCTTCCCCCTCCCCCCTCCATATCCTACTCCCATCCAGTTGGCTCCGACTCGAGCATCCTCATCAGGCCCTAGGCGCACTCTACCACCTTCCTCTCGTTGACAACCAGACTCGCCTCCACGCAAGTAGCCCTTCAATGGACCTTCCTCGCACTGACAACCCGATTCACCTCCACACAACTGTTCCCGTCAGAACCCCCCCTATGCACCTTCCTCAAGCTGACGTCCTGGCTCCCCTCCAGGGAAATGGCAACAGTGAAAAGAATGTGTGCTCATTGAGGGGCATTGCTCGTTCAGCAGGGCAAACCTACACATGTCCACTGAAATCTCAGCGCTCCCCTCTGGGGTCCAGCCACCCAGTCTGTCGGCCATCGTCTCTGTACGTGCTTTAAACAGGCAGATACACGAGTCGAAGGTGGATTATTTTAAAATATGCTCATGAAATTAAAATCTTTGCAGGGTAATTGAGTATTAAAATATTGTGATGGCATCACTCCACTGGTCAGTGCCAGGTTTGGGTGGGGGTGGGGGGGGTGTCACCCTATAGAAAGAGTATAGCTCCAAACCTACATTTTTGGTGGAAAAACTGGGGGTCGTCCTATACAGAGTTGTCCTAAACGCTAGCACATATGGTACATTTATATTTTAATCCAGTGAGCTCCCACTAACTCCTCATAACTTGTTTTGCACAGAGGTGCTGGAGCATCCACAGGAAGTAAAAGGGCATCTATGTTTTGGGCCTGATGTCAACGACCTTCTGCTTCTCCTGGATCCTGCGTGACCACTGGGTTTCTCCAGCACTTTTGTGGACTGCACTCGACTCCAGCTTCTGCAGATTTTCCTGTTCACCAGTAACCTATTTTAATTTTCAAGCAATTGCCTTATTCTCTTTTAGAACAAATGCAATAATATTTTACTTCAGAGAATTTACCACCCTAACCAGATAGAATTTAAGATTTTTTTTCCTCAAAACCACAAATATTTTTGAACTCCTCCTAAATTTGTACTTTTCTTCGTATCCCACCATAGCCTCTCTAATTCTTAAAGATTGCCAATATAACCTTCCTCTGCCTCAGAGGCCATCAAGGTTTACCAGGTTTCTCGGTTAGAGCGCTTGTCACTAGATGTCTACATTGTTTTGGTTAGCTTATGGAGTTCAGCAGGGGTAGTGCAAAATTCTACAGATTTGCTAGTTCACAGGCTGGGAAGCTCGCCCACTGGACATGCACCAGATTAATCTTTGACATTGACAAACGTTCAATAACAAAGACAGCTGGTGAGCCTGGGGGCAAACCCTTACCAGCTGTCAGAGGCCTTCTGTCATGCAGCCAGCCACACGCTGCAGAGGCTCTGCTGCCCTGGACCACACTAATATGCTGGGAACTAGGCTCCCTGTGGAAGCCTGCACTTGGACCACAATGGAACAAAATGAATAGTTCAGGGACAAGTAACTGACATTCTCAAGTTCTGCTTCAACATAAGTTGTTTGGCTCAGCAATTGCGCTCTTGGCTGCTCCAGCTATTTGAGCATATTGTCTGGTTTGATGCCACTCATTCCTTATGCCAACCTCTGTGTGAAGAAAGTGCCCCCTCAGGTCCCCTTTAAAATTTTTACATTCTTGCCTTAAATCTATGCCCTTTAGTTTTAGATTCCCTTGCACTGGGAAAAAGATGTTGTTCATAATTTTATAAACTTCTTTAAACTCCCCACCCCCTCCCCTCCTCAGTTGCCTCCTACACTTCAGGAACAAACTCTTCAACCTTTCTGGCCTCTCCTTATAATTAAAGCCTACCCATTCCGGTAGCATTCTCGTGAATCTTTTCTGCATCCTTTCCTTCTTGATGATCTCTTTCCCCTCGCTGGGTTACTAAAACTCCACACATACTGCAAGTGTGTTCTCACCAATTTCTTGTACTGTTATGGTATGATGGTCCTGTTTCTATAGGAGGATGAAGGAAAGCAGGCCAAATATATTGTTCACCACCTTGTCTACTGACTGATTGTATACTGATTGCTTCATAGCCAGATTCAGACATTTGAATGCCTAGAAATGCAGAAGACTCCAGAACGTAATAAACATAGCCAGGTCCATCAAAGGCTCTGATCGCCCATCAGTTGAATACATCTGTATGAGGCACTGCCTCAAGAAGGCAGCCAACATCATAAAGGACCCCGATCACCATGGTCACAACCTCTTTCCACTGCTACCATTGGGTAGAAGGTATAGAATGAAGACAGCACCTCTTGGATCAAGACCAATTTCTTTCCAACTCCAATGACAGAAAAGTGCTTGCATTATTGCATACTCGCTTTCTTTATCTAGAAGATTAACTGCATTTTATTTGTCTCTTTTTAATTAATTTATGCAGACAATTTTTTTTAAACAGAGTACTTGGTTACAGCAAATAATAATTTTGGTGCATATGTATGTTGTATATAACCATAAACTCATTATCAATGCATTGCCATCATGGAATTATGTATCTGTACTCTCCAGTTTCCATGTTCTGCACCACTCTCCCAACAAGAAGTATTCAAGGTTCAGACATTTGTGTATTATAGAGATGTATTTCTGCATTTACATTTTCATTCACAGGATTGATTGCATAGTGGGGGTATAATGTAATGTTGATGAAGTTGGTAGAAGTTTTCTTGCTGTCAACCCTGGATTTCAGTTGAAGTCTCAGCTCTGAGCAGAAATATTGTAGGTTTAAGTCACTTTCTTCCACTGAATAAATAATTCAAGGTACCACCAGTGGATTACTGAAGGAATCTTGCACTGTGATGGAATAATTCCAAATAAAAAAGAGTCACTGGTATTCCCTTGGAATGCCATGAACTTTTGATGATTTTTTTCAACCTGCAAAGTTCCATTTATTCTGATTTACCTGCTGAGTGTTCCCAGCACACCTACCTATGGTCATCTGTTGTGCATACCTAATTTTAATCTCTCCCAAAGTTGTTCTCTTTTCCTTTAGTGTATGAGAACCTGAGCTCTGAGATTGCCTCTTCCAAACTTCCTTATAGTTGTCTCAACTTTCCTCAATTAAAGTTCTCTTCAAAATCTTCCTTTGTATGCCTGAATTTCTCTCTTTGTGGCTCAAAATCAATTTTTGTTTATGGCTGCTTTTATGAATGATCAAACCATTTTACTTGATTAAAGTCACTTGCAAGTTATTGTTCTTAAACATGTTAGAAAGTTATTTACTTGCAAACAATTATTTAACATATTCATGCCTCAAATGGAATGGTTTTCTGGCAATATTGATTGCCAGTATTGCCAAATATTTCAGTAGGAACACTGCAAGTTTAAAAGTGTTTTTGGTCCGAATGACATATTGACGTAGAGTTTTTGGAATATGATTTTGAGACAACTTTCAGTTAATATCTATGTATCAAAATAAATAACACTTAAATCTACCATTCTGAATATGTCTGTGTATATTATCAATATATATTTTTGCATTAGCATAATGTTCTCATTTTGTGAACTTTAAAAGCTGCAACTGTTATAATGGGTTGGAAATATTGGAAATGTAGGTTGCAAAAATTATTTCCAGAGAAAATTTTAAATGTATTTTTTTATTGTTCCTTTTGTGCAGTTAAGGATATTTTAAATATAGATAGATCATCTGTAGTACATCCATTGCAGCTGTTGCTAACAATAGCTTGTCAAGAGTTTTTTGTGACCTGTTGAAAACTCATGATTGATGGTCAGAGCTCCAGCTGAGATTCCTGTTCGGACAAGAAGCTGGGGCAGATTTGGCAGATTATGGAATCTGTCATGCCTCTATTCACCGTCTATAGAGACATTGTACAGAGGATAATGGCTACTTCGCCATGAATTACAACGCTGTAATCGAGGCCCAGATGATGTCATGTAACATAATCGTAAAGTTTTGCAGTTTTTATTCATTCTCAAATGTGAAGTTGGTTTGGTTCATTGAATTTAGAAGATACCATGACTTTTTAAAATAAATACAAGTCTGTGATTTTGTTGTAATCTCATTTAATTTTCTTAATTAAAGATGATAACTTTTGTTTACGGAATGATTTCAGAAGTTTCAGTAATTTTTGATCACTCGCCTCTGTGGCCATTTTTTGATCATTGAGCACCAATTATATGAATGATCATTCTGCTATTCAACCCACGAGGACATGTGTGGACAGCTTCACTTCCTGTTCAGCTGATTATTGTGAAATATACTTTTCAGATTGAACTGTGAAGAAGCCAGATTGGTTTTATTTTTCCTTATTCTTACCATAGGAATTTGTAGATAACCGTGGCCACTCTGGCTCGGATCAGTTTTCTCAAAACTGTTCAGTAATTGAGCCTTATCTCAGTTCTTTGAAAAACTTAATATTACACTCAGCATTTTGAAACTCAACAGCAGGCAAACTATGAATTTCCTTTTATTCATTTTATTTATTTGCTTATTTACTTGTATATTTTCCAGCAATTGGAATCTCATGTTTGCATTCAAAAACTGAAATTCTATTTTGCAAGAGAATATCCCACTTTTATGATGTAAATCGTGGATTAGCTCAATTAAAGTTTACTGTGAATTTTGTTGAACACTTTGGAAATAGATGCATTCTGAAAGGTTAAAGTGGCAAAACATTTAAAAAGTCCTTATTTTAAAATGAACTTCATAAAATCGTGTTAACTTTTTTTCATTTTAGAAAGTACTGTAAATATCTTTGAACACTATTTCAAGTGAAGTTTTTGAGACTTTGATTATTAACTTATGCTCTCAGAGTTCTCCATGTACTTTTTTTTATGCATAGCTCCAGTTCATTTTCCTGTTCTGGGAACGAAAGCAGGAATATCAGTTTTGTATTGACACCAAATTCATGTTATTGGTAACTCTATTTTGTAATGCCGTTTCGAAGTACTTTCAGTAAATCTTCTGATACGTGTCCCTGCAAAACGTTTCAAAAACAAAGTAGCAATCGTGTGTATTTCTGAAATTTGGTATAATAGAATATTGAAATTAATATTGTCGCGCAATGATTGTAAACTTTAGAATGAAATGTTGCTGTTGACTGGCTTCAAGGTGTGATGCAGAGTGCAAAACGATGCCATCTCACATACCAAGAACTTTTTGAATGTTTAAGGAATTATTGCACACTTGTAAAAAGGGTTTTCACTGCACCAAGGTGCACATCCTTCTGCGCATTGGAATGGCAGATCAGAAAATTATGCCACCACTTTTGCAACACTTGGCAGTTTTGGTTAATGATAATAATTTAGAGAAGCAAAACTGGGCATAACCTAAAACTCGCCTTTCATTTTTATTATGGATTTTAATCTGGTGTTTGGCATGGCTTTCCATGGTAGGCTCATTCAGAAAGTCGTAAGGCATAGAATTTGTTTAAACTTGACTGTGTGGGTTCAGAATTGGCTTGCCTGCAAAAGGCAGAGGGTGGCAGGCGATGAGTGTATTCTACCTGAAAGACGATATGTAGTCGTGTTCTGCAGACATTTGTTCTGGGACCCTTGTTCGTGATTTTTATAAATTTAGACGTACAGCACGGTAACGGGCCCTTTCAACCCACAAATTCATGCCGCCCAATTGCACCCAATAAGCCAACAACCCTGTTCGTTTTGAACGATGGGAAGAAACCAGAGCCCCCAGAGTAAACCCACGCAGACATGGGATGAACGTACAAACTCCACGCGGGATTTGAACCCAGTCCCGATCACTGGCGCTGTAATAACGTTGCTCTAACCACTTCACCAACCATTGTGTCACTTAGATGAAGAATAAAGGGGTGGGTAAGTAAGTTTGCAGTTGGCATGAAGGTTGGAGATATTGTGGATAGTGTAATAGGTTGACATCGTTTACAGTGGGGTAAAGACAGGATGCAGATTTGCGTTGAGAAGTGGCAGATGAAATTCTGTACAAGTGCAAAGTGAAAAACTGGCACATTGAACTTGAAGGTGGAGTATGTGCTTAATGGGAGGATTCTTAGTATGTGCTTAATGGGAGGGACAGAGGGATCTTAGCGTAAAAGTCCATTGATCTTTCAAATTGGCTGCACAAGTCGATAGGGTGGTTAAGAAGGCGTATAGTAGGCTGGCCTTCATTAGTCAGGGGATTGAGTTCAAGAGGCATGAGGTAATGTTGCAGCTCGATAAAACTGGTTAGGCCACACTTCGAGGATTGGGTTCAGTTCTGGTCATTATAGGAAGGACGTGCAAGCTTTACAGCGTGCAGAGAAGATTTATCAGCTATTCCCTGGATCGAAAGACTTTCTTATGAAGAAAAATTGAGTGATTTAGGGCTTTTCTCTTTGGAGCGACAGAGGCTGAGAGGCAACTTTATAACGTACCTCTATTAAGATTTTAAGAGGCATCTCAATGGAGAAAGAGCCAGCATGTTTTGTCCCAGGACAGCAATGGCCAATACCAAAGGACATCCATTGAAAGTGATAGAGAAAAATTTAAGGGAGATGTCAGGGATATTTTATTTACACCGACTGGTGGGTGCCTGGAACGTACTGCCGGGTGGTGATAGAGGCTGATACATGGGCGTTGAGAAGGGCACATGAATAAATGCCAGAGAAATGGAGGAGGGGCGAGGAGAAGGGTTAGATTAATTGTGGACTACAGCCAAAGTACCTGTACTGCATTGTTTTCTTCTGTATTCTATTTAACGTTCAGCCATAAATATGAAGTTTGAGTGGCAATTAGAGGGATGGGTGATAACGTAGCAAAAGGCAGTAACCCATCCTCAGTGCTGATTAACTCAGTATGGGTGTAAAAGATAGAATAGAAATAATTCAAATGAATTAAATTAGATATGGTCTGTTTGAAACTACTGTGGTTTTAGTGTCTGTTGGTTCTGTTTTAACCATTGCAACATGTTGTCAAGTCAGATGTTTTTGATTAAATATTTACAAATGTTTTGCACTCTATTAGTAACGTCATTAAAAATCTTACAACCTTCAATTATGCCCGAATGCTTTGCAAGTTGTGGTTGTGGTTGATACATTTTCCAGTATTTACACAATGTTATTTGGGGTATTGTACCAACAGTTTCTGACTAGATACACAAACTGGAAGCATTAACACATTTCCTTTTAAGAATATAGTGTCTTTGAGTATTTTTACACTGTGCAGGATTCTTGGTGATAGAAATAAAAATCCAAAATAATCAGTATTTTCATCATGCTATAAACTGTTGAGAAATAACCAGAAATCTAGAAACAAGAAGTGAGCAGTTATAGGTACTTTCCATTTCAGCCTATGTGTATTGGCTTGTTCATATTGTTGATTTTCTTCATGTTGAATCTTGAAGAAACTCTCTTTGGAAAAAGTTGTTGGTCCTATGGCATTCTTCAGAATGGTGAAAAAGATGGTCAATTAAGTAATATTCATATTATGGAATGTACGCTGCATAAACATTTTGTCAAGAATATAGATTAACATTTCAGCAAATTCTACTTTTCAATGTGATACACATGCTTGCTCTTCTATCATGAACTGCAGGTCCAGTTCAGCATTTTGCCAGTAGGTGCCACAATGGTTCAATGCAACATGGAGATTTGACTCCAAACGATTTTAATTTTCATAAAATAGTAATTGCTGAAAAATCCTTGACTTCACAGGATGGATAAACTCGCCAGAAGTAGATTTATTGGTTGAAGATATTGGACTAAAGCTTTGAATCCAATTCTGTCCCATGTTTTGCTGGGTGACAATATTGTGAGGATTATGGTTCAGATCTTTGAAGAATAGTTGATATTGGATACAAGATGATAGAATTATTTACATTGCACCTCTGCAGTTGAATCCTGGAAACTTGATAGTTTAATATTAAATCTGTTGGAAATGGAAAGATGCTTTCACTTTTACATTGAAAGTGATAGAGGAAAATTTAAGGGAGATGTCAGGGATATTTTATTTACACCGACTGGTGGGTGCCTGGAACGTACTGCCGGGTGGTGTTAGAGGCTGATACATGGGCGTTGAGAAGACTTACAAGGGCACATGAATAAATGCCAGAGAAATGGAGGAGGGGCGAGGAGAAGGGTTAGATTAATTGTGGACTACAGCCAAAGTACCTGTACTGCATTGTTTTCTTCTGTATTCTATTTAACGTTCAGCCATAAATATGAAGTTTGAGTGATGGGTGATAACGTAGCAAAAGGCAGTAACCCATCCTCAGTGCTGATTAACTCAGTATGGGTGTAAAAGATAGAATAGAAATAATTCATGAGTGGTAATACATGAGTGGTATTAACTCCACTGTGTAAACAAAAGTAGAGAATTCCTCCTAGTTTTTGTCACCTTAATGGGCCACCAATTTAGAATCCAGCTTGTGCAACACTTTTTGAGTCCAATGTTGTGGAGGAGTTGGGGTATTGCCAATATAAAGTTGTCAACAAGTTTGAGTCGGAATCTCAAACTGTGGCATTTGCGCCTAAAGGAATGTCAGTGGTTTAGAATGAACTGCCAACATTATATGAATTGTATAATTTTTCAAATCTAAATATTTTCTTTTTGATTTTGTATTTAAGATTATAACAGGAGACAGAATATAAACAGATATTGGACTCAAGCAGTCATTCTAGATGAAGCAGCGATTCACTTGTACTTCTTCCAATCTGGTCTGTGACATGGTCTCTTTACATTGGCGAAACCAAACACAGTTTGAGTGATTGCTTTGTGAAACACCTGCATTCAATCCACAGGGTTGATCCCAAGCTTCCTGTTGCCTGCCACTTTAATTCTCAATCCCACTGCTATTCTATCATCTCAGTCTGTACTTCCTTAGCCTTTGTAAATCAAAGAATTGAGTATAGGAGTTGGGATGTAATGTTGAAGTTGTTTAAGACATTGGTGAGGCCAAATTTGGAGTATTGTGTGCAGTTCTGGTTGCCTAACTACAGGAAGGATATCAATGAGATTCAGACGGTTATGGTGTGATATGGAATAGTGTACATCTCTATCAGAGCTCAATATCTTCAGTATACTTTTTCCCTCTGTTTAATTTTTTAAACTTTCGAAGTGGTGTTGAATTGCATATTCTCTGTTTGAAATTGATACAAGAGCTAGAAAAATCGGTAAAAGCAGAAAAGTGAAAAGTATACAAAAAAGCAGATTGAACTCAAAACTAAATTTGATCTTATCTCAACATCTCCAGTCAAATTCCAACTTTTAAAATCTAAAAGTCAATTTTAAATTTATGGTGATAAATTTGGAAAGTTTTTTGGCTAACCAACTGAGAGGATTTGGTGCTTAGCAGCATATTACAAAGGTTTGTAAAGATAATGGTATTATGAATTCAGACCATTCTGAGATAAATGATATATTTAGAAGATTTTACTTGAAATTGTATTCTTTATGATATAAGAATGACAGTAATTTGATGAAGCATTTTTAGACAGATTGAACATCCCCAAGATTTCTTCAGATAGTTAAATTAGACTAGATGAATCTATCTTGCAAGAGAAAATAACAGTGTTTATTTCCTCATTACAATTTGGAAAGGCCCCTGAACCCGATGGGTTTCCTGTGGAATATTCTGAGAGAATTTGGACACAATTTAGAAAACATTTTGCATTTCATCTTTTCTCTCTTTCCAGCCCTATCGTATCCAATCATTTTTTTTTAACCTTCTTTGCATAATGCTATTTTTCAGAGATGGTATAGAGAGCGCATTCACAATTTTAAGATCTGTTCATTGATGGATATTTTGCATCATTTGAGCAGCTTTCTTCTTAATTTAACCTCCCTAAATTTCAATTTTTAGATATTTGCAAGTCCAGCATTTTCTTGAATCACAATTATCTGATTTCCCAAGAGAGTCTGAATCAAATTTTGTAGATTTTTTTTAGTTTAACATCTTCTCATAAAGGATTAATATCTGTTGTTTACGAGAAATTGATATGTTTAAATCAGACTTCATTAACTAAAATTTAAAATGCTTGGGAGCAGGAATTAAGTTTGACTATAATTGGATGTGAATTGGGACATAATTCTTCAGTTGGTTAATAGCTCTTTGATATGTGCTCGTCATGGTTTATTACAATTTAAAGTGGTACATAGAGCTCGTATATCTACGTCTAAATTGTCTTTTTTTTAAATTCTGAATCGAGTCCCTATTGTAACAGGCAAAAGAGCAGAAAAACATCATTAATTCATATGTTCTGGATTTGTCCAGTCTAGAAAAATACTGGAGAAAGGGTTTCCATACTTTGTCAAGAAATATTTATATAAATTTAATACCAAACCCTTTGGTGTCCCTCTTTGGTACAATGGGAGGGAGTAATTCTTCTTTGTCTCTGGTTCAGGATCGCACTATCCTTTTTTGTCCCTCTTTTGGCGAGGCATGCGATTTTACTTAAATGGAAGGATGCTGCCCCACCTACTCATGATCAGTGGTTGTGGGACATTGTGTCCCATTTGAATATGGAAAAGATTTGTTATTTAGTTAATAATTCAGATGTAAGATTTCAGTCGTTATGGGGATAATTTATGACTCACTGTCTTACTTTATTATTTCACTTCAATGTAATTAAATTGTCTGAATCGTATCTTTTCCATATACACAATTTTTTCTACCTTTCATTTTTCTTTTTATTACTAATCATATATAGTATCTGGCAACGCCATTAGGCAGGGGGTTTGAGTTTTTCTTTTGTTTATAATTTTTTGTTTTTTATTTGTTCTGTTTTTCTTTGTACCTTTTGTTATTAGCTTTTTTTTTAAATAAAAAATTATAGTACTTGGAATACGAATTATGGATATGATTTACAACTTATGTACATTTTTTATTTGCTGAATATTTTGTGTAACTATCCATATCATTTTATCAAATTGTGTTACTTGTATAAGTTGTTTATTAAAATCAATAAAAATATTTTAAAAAGAAAAAGTGGAGAGAAGATTTTACTAGGATGTTTCCAGTTCTTCAGGAACGGAGTTACAGAGAAGGACTAAACAGGTTACAACTTTATTCCTTGGAGCAAAGAAGAATGAGGGGAGATTTGATAGAGGTTTACAAAATTATGAGAGGTATAGACAGAGTGGATACAAGTAGGCTTTTTCCACTTAGATTTGGGGAGATATATACAAGAGGTCATAGTTTTAAACTGAAAGGGGAAAGGTTAGGGGGGAGCATTAGTGGAAAGTTCTTCACTCAGAGAGTGGTGGAAGCGTAGAATGAACTCCCACTTGATGTGGTAAATGCAGGCTCAATCTTGAGTGTTAAGAATAAATTGGATAGATATATGCATGGGAGAGGTCTAGAGGGTTATGAAATGGGAGCAGGTCATTGGAACCAGTGAAGTGGTGGTCAGCACATACTAGAAGGGCCGATTGGCCTGTTTTCTCTGCTGTGGTGTTCTATGGTTCTATTGTTTCTTTGCGGCCACAATGAGGCCCAATGTAAATAAACACCATTTCCAACTTCAGGTAAACTATGCTTATTGTTTCCCATTATCAGACGTGTCCCTTTCTCACCTCTTCTATAGAATGCCTTCCTAACGGTCAGTATTCATACTCCTGATCTGTCTTAACCCAATCTTCTTTTGTTATTCACCTCCCCCCTTTCCCTGGTTCTGTTTTGAAAACCAACCCCTCCTTTCCTTCTCCTCTCCCCCCCCCCCCGCCCCCCCCGATCTGAGGAAGGGACCCTGACACAGACCAATAGCAGTTTTCTCTTTCCACAGATGCTGTTTGCCTGGATGAATTCTTCCAGCATTTTCTGTTGTTTGTGTTCCTGAGTGTATTTCAAGCTTCAGTACTTTGTTGAACCAGAGATTTTCTATGAGCTAGCTCCTCATTATTTGATAGGCTTTTGACAGCCAACGGTATTAATGTCAGATTTAAAATGAACAATTTATTTCAAATTCAAAATTTAAATCTACCTTCTTCTTAGGTCCTCTGTTTTTTCTTCTTCACTCTTGAAAGGCTTTGCTCTATTTTTAGACAATGCTTCTGCTACTGGACTTCTCAATTTTTAGAAGTGATTTTTCTCAATTTATCTTTATTAATTTCATCTCATCTGGTTGAAAGAAAGTTATCTTTAACATTTCACTGTTAGTTTCTGCATGTAATTCTGCGTAATACTGAAACACCTCCCCCCACCCCCCAGCAAGACCAATCCATTCTTTCTAAACTGATTACCTAAAGCTCCTCACGGTACTCCTGTTATGGTCTAACCAAGGCTTCATGTGCCTTCTATCCCTGAATCTAAAGGAATGTAATTCTATTAGAAAAGTGCAGAAGCAAAAAACAGTGCATCTTAGTACAAAATAGACTCAAGACCGGGCAACATATGTTCAGAGAGAAATAGGGGTAATGTTTTGACTGCCTTTTTGTGAATTTTAATTGCAATGCCAGTGAACTTTTGTCATGGCAGTTTTGAAATACGTTCTTTAACAAAGAAGAACAAGAGTCACAGCAGAAAGACACCATTTTTTTCTGGCTATTTCCTGTACCTGATGACCCTTCATATCTTTCATCACTCAGGGATGAATATCCTCAAGATATAAATAAATTCAACTTTGCCTGCAATTAAAACGATTTGCTCCAACTTCATCCATTCATTTAATCCATTCAGCTCCCTGTAATTCTGTGCTCCCATCTGCACCGTTGGCATCACGTTAGTTCTTAACCTTTATACATCATGTAATCATCGTTAAATATTATCATTTAATCAAACTGTTCCAAGGTCCAGAGTTTGAAATATAGATACGAAAATATACTAATCAACTGCAAATCTGCAGACATAAAGTAATTAATTTCTAGGAAAATATCTAACAGCATACCTGAATTACTTTTAATTGTCTCAGTACTATATTTGGTATTATCACACAAGTAGAGGGATTCTTTAGCTGTTGTCAGTTAAGGGATTTTGAAAAGCTTGACCAGATTGTACCAAGGGACTTCCTTATCAAATGATTCTAAATCTGCAAGTAGAATTTGCAGAAAGCATGCCATCTGAATTTCTGACTTTGGAGAAGTGCAATGTGAATTAAAATAGAACTCTTCAAATAAATTCTTATTGCTCAAATTAATTTGTCTAACTTAGTTAAAATATGCAGTGTGGAAAATGTGCTTGAACCAAATCTGTTGCCTGTGGATGATGAATAAAGCTATTTTGCTGCATGTCAGCTATTGATGGAGGATGCTCTTCATATTATTGAAGTGACCAGTTGCACAGCAGGAACTCATTAGTAGCTATTCATCATACATGACACTGGAGGTAATCCTTCTTGTTAATGTTTCAATAGAGTTATGTGGTTTTACAGCGGCTGTGGTTAATGGGAGACTCGGGACTGAAAAGCTATTAGCACCAAGAAACAGTTTTATTTTTAAAAGAAGTTTTTCTGAAGCGTTTAATGTAAAACTTTGAAATGTGCTCTGTCCGTTTGTGAACTTCAATTGTGTCATTGAACGGTGGTTGTGGCTGCTTTTTTTTAACAAGATTGAGGAACAAAGGCATTAGATGTATTAAATGCTGTATTGCAAAAGTATTAATATGCACAAACCTATTTATACAAAGTTTGTATAAATTCTTAGATTGGTCCTGGGTACCATGAGCATAGTTTGTTATGCAAAAGCAGTTCTGATCATGACTATTTCTCCATCTGTACCAGCATAATAGAGATAAAGCTCAAGAAAATTGCTTCACAGATTTCTTTTCAAAATACTACGCTATCTCTAAGTTTCTATACTCTTGTTTCATTGCACTTAATTCTTCTAGGCTTGATATCTATTGCATTACAGTTTCTGAGAGCCTCCTGGTATAATATTCAAACCTTTATATTTTCTCAGGCTTTGCTAGGAATACAGAATTTGTGTTTGGAAAATTAATTAATGCTCGTACATACCTTTTAACGTGTTGTTCAGTGAAATTGCAATGGTTCGAATATTTCTTGTCATCTATCATTTATAGAATTTTAGTTTTCTCTACCTCACTCAAGGTAAACTGTGATTCATTCATTTGATCATAAGATGCTGCTCGGCCTTTTCTTCAGTGATGCTCTTTTTCTTCTGTTGTTACTTCTTAATTTGCAACAGAACTATATTTTCCAGAACCCGAGTAGGGGACCCCACCCCCCCCCCCCCCCCCAAGGGAAGTAAGCACTGGATCAGAGGATAATATACTTGTGT
The DNA here is from genome assembly GCF_036971445.1 of Narcine bancroftii. Taxonomy (NCBI): domain Eukaryota; kingdom Metazoa; phylum Chordata; class Chondrichthyes; order Torpediniformes; family Narcinidae; genus Narcine; species Narcine bancroftii. Next base: position 368,694,855 of record NC_091471.1, read on the forward strand.
TCTTCAGACCTTCGTCTATCGCTGCAGTTAATGGGTATCAAAAGGGACACAATGAGGTAGATCTGGCCAGATGGTGAGACTGTAAAACCGCAACAGGGGATAGTTTACTGTTATTTTGGAAGTACAATTTTGAATATGCTTTGGACTTTACTGCATGTTGCTTTTGATCAGCTGATGGAAGTTTTAAAATGTATCTTCAGACTTGCCGTGCTGTAGCACCACCATCTGTCTCTAATCTTTGGCTTGGTTTCGGGGATGAAGATTTATGGAGGGGTAATGTCCATGTCAGCTGCAGGCTAGTTTGTGGCTGACAAGTCCGATGCGGGACAGGCAGACACGGTTGCAGCGGTTGCAAGGGAAAATTGGTGGGTTGGGGTTGGGTGTTGGGTTTTTCCTCCTTTGTCTTTTGTCAGTGAGATGGGCTCTAATAGCTTTGCAGTAAACAAGGTACAGGTAAACCCATTTTACAAATACTCGCTTTAGAAAAGTTCGCTTTTACGAAGAAACCTCTGTTCATTTTTATGAAAGGATTTGAATGGGCTTTCGCTTTTACAAAAATAGCCTTCAATAGAAGTGACTGAGTCTTCCCTTTACGCCATTTCATAGGAACGCTCTAGTTTCATAAAGCGGGGTATTCTCGTATTTTTGAATTGCAACCAAGGGAAATTGAGGATGCTCTTTCCACGAGTAGTGGTGTAGGGGTAAGGGATTGACCTAGTGGTATGAACAAATCTTGAGATTAAGCACTGATTAAGCTCTGCAACTACACAGTCAGGCTCCTTGACTGTGTAGTTGCAGAGGTTGTCACAAAGTTGCCCTGGATTTTGTGAAGGATGGGGGAACATGTAAATAGCCTAACATAAAAATCAAGTGCATTGGGCTCAAAGGGTAGCCTGGTTGGCCTTTCTAATTCTAGTCATGACCATTACAAGGAGTAAAATATCACTGGTGATGTTATACACTTATGTGAGAGTGCAAGCAAGGCAGATGATGCACAGCTTCCTTTGTACCATGAAAGAAAGGCATGTGCTCATGCCTGAGAGTGATTTTAATTCACAAACCTCATTCAGATTTGACTGTACTACGCTGAGCTGAAATTAGTGCTTTAGTTTTCAACTTTATTCTGGTCATAACACATTATCTGTTATTGAAAGAACCATGATTATTTTGAAAAGAAACACTTCAATAGCTGATGACGAGATTCTGGTATACACTTACAGATCATTGGATTCCTGTAGTCTGGGCTCCCGCTGACAAGCATCACTTTTTTTCCCCCATGGTTAAAGCTTTTGAGGGGGGATCTGGAATGAAACCCTCTGGAAAATTGGAACTATTGGATTAATGATACATCCTGGTAACCTTTAGGGACTTTTATGTTGCACCATTGATTTTGTTGTGAAGGTTAGAAACATAAAGACATTTGAGTTTTCACGAGATCAGCCAGTGCAGTTTCACTCTGTGAAATACAGCTGCACCTTTATTCTCCCTTTTTCACTTTGCTACATGTCCTTTTTCACTTTGCTACATTGTGCTGATCCCAGTTTTTCTTTGTTAAAGACCTTTGGTCCTGCTACTATCCACAGATGTACCTCCTGAATTTGTCATAATAGACAGAAATTGTCAAACTCATAAAGTCCAACAATTATAGTAAAAAGGTAATGGTTACAAAATAGCGCACTAAAGGTCAAAATAAGGCAGTGTCTTTGGTTCATTGTTCATTCAGGAATCTGATGGCAGAGGGGAAGAAGTTGCCACTGAGTCTCATCTTCAGGCTCTGTACCTTTTTCCTAATGTCAGCATGGCATGGCCTGGGAGGTGGGGGTCCTTGAGGAAAAAAGATTTAAGTGTTGCAGTTGCATTGGATGCAGAAAAAGCTTTTGATATATTAGAATGGGATTTTTTTTAATTTAAGGTTTAAGCTCTTCATAAAAATCTTAAAGCTAAGGTAAGAACTAATGGACAGATATCACAATCATGTAATTTGACTAGATCAAGTAGGCAGGGATGCCCCTTATCTCCAGCTTTGTTTGCTTTGGCTATAGAACCTCTTGCACAAATGATTCATCTGGACTAGCAGTTGAAAGGTTTTGTGATAAATCAAATTGAGCATAAGATTAGTTATATCAATAGATCAACGAAATTTTCAAAATATATATGTAAAGAGGTTATGTCTCATACAATTAATGAAAGATATAGATGACTTCATTATAATTTTTTTACATTATATATTACGCCTCAGAAATCGAATAGATGGAAATTGAATATATCAGATCAATGTTTTAGATGAGGAGAAGATGTTGGGGAACTTTTATTGATTCTACATGGTCTTGCTCAAAACTTAAACTTTTTTGGATTTCTATTAGTAAGTTTTCACAACAGGTTTTTTTTCTGTTGAATCCTGAGTTGTTATTGATGGGAAAATTTGAAACTATAACTTGTGATATGTTCTTGACAATAAGTTCCGATTGTGATGATTCTTTGTGGAGTGCATACAGAATGAATGAATGCAGACTGTTCTGAAATGTTTAGTGTTTTTCTTTGTTTTCAAATTCCTTTAACGGGAATTAATTATGTGGGTAAATGTATTTAAAGCAAGAGTAGAGATGTGTTCATTTTGTCGTGGATTGGGAACATATGATTTATAAATGTACATTTAGTTTCAAAGTTTGCAGCAGATAAAGTCAAATAAAGTAATTTGGAACTTTTTAAGGGATCAGGTTGCAACCAAAAGGGATATTTTGCAGATGACAAAAAAGGAGAATGGCGTGTGCAAAGCAATGGGAGGATCCTAGAGGAAGGAGGTGTCGACCAATGAAGTGGACCTCTATGGTGTGAAATTGCTGAAAGAAAAATTGCTCATTAATATTTGCACTTTAGAACCATCAGAGTTCAACCAAAAAAAAGTGCATTGTTGAGTCTTGGGTTCAAACTTCTTGCAATGCTATGTAGCATAAATATTTCTGCACATTTATATTCTGTAAATAAATTTCAATAAGTGCCATTCTGACTCGGTTGTAATACTTTCACCTTAAGTGTGAAAAAAAAGTATTGAAGATGAATTTTTGAACAAGCAGATAATCTTGGCTAACACTCTAGAACATTGAGTACTTCATATGAAAAGGTGTGCTCTCTGCATTATATGTATTCTATATTTGGTTGTATTCAATATCTTTTTCCCCTTAATATTCAATTAATCATTTCTCCATCAGCTATAAAATTGATTTTTTTTTGCAATTTTGATTCATTGAAGATAATTGTCATATTCATTCACAAAGCAATTCACAGCATGTGACATGGTTTAGAATGCCTTTGTATTTTTCCTGAGTCAGAATCTTCAAGGTTAAATTGACCCCACATCTGTAGCCTTTGTAATAACTAAAAAGGTGATGCAAGATCTCCATTCTGATGTAGGTGGGATAGATGTTGTATAACAGGGCAGTTTGACATTGTGTGCTTCGTTTGCTGCCGTGAAAATCTCTGCATGCTCCTGTTATTGGGATTTGATGTGGTCAGTGGCTTTCCAGGACCATCTTCTCCATTAAGCCAGGAATTCCCATGAGTGCATGAAGGTGTTTTGTATTTTGCAACTACACTTTAAGATTGCCCTTGAAGCCTTCCCTTTGTCCTTAAAATGTCTTCCCTTCATAGAGTTGACTGGTTGTTTTGGGAGTCTGGTGTTGGATGTGCAGATGATGTGGCCTCCTCTTGGAACATAGTTGGATGTGACCCTTAAAACTCAGAATATTGGCTGGGGGAGGAACAAATATTGCTTGCCTTTTCAATCAATCAATCAACTTGAAGGATTTTGTAGGGACAGCATTAATAACATTTTTCCAGTGCTTCAAGGAGACTCCTGAAGTTCTTCATACATTATATGGCAGGATGAAAATCAGTGCTCAGCAGACCTTGGGGCCTGGAGCTTAAAGCAATCTTACTTATCATTTGACTGAACGATACATCATTGCTTGGGAGAAAGTGGTTGAATTCCATCATTAATGCCTCTGTTAGCTGATAGATGGCTTTTGGCAAATTGAAAGGTATCCATGTTTTTGTCTGTCTCACTGTGGAACTTGATTCTCAGTGAATCATTGAACGGCATGGCAAATTGATAGAGATCCTTTGTCTTCCATATATTTCAGGTTAGTGTAAGGCATATCCTTTTATACAGTTTATCAGAGGAGTCAACAATGATTTAAACCTTGCTTTGCAGGTGGGCATGTTCCGAAGTTTCATTTCTCCACAGTAATCTGAAGATTGATACTCTGGCAATCTTGTACTTCTGCAGTCACAAGTTCAATAATTTCTCACCCATTCTGTAGAGTATTTTTATTTCAGAAGGCAATCTGTCAGAGTACCAAAATAATTTGATTTAAAATGCTTTGGGATGCTTTTCAGATGATGTGAAGTGACATAAATTTATATAATTCTTTTGCATTTAGAGGTAGGCCCTGTGACAAACAAACCTAATATTCCTCTAATATTCATGTCTATCATTCTCAACTTTGAGTCCTGTTAATGACTTGGCTTTTTCAGCTCTCCACAGTAGAGATTTTCAAATATCCCCCATCCTTGAATTATGGAACCATAGAACATTATAGTATTACATTACAGGAAAGGGACCTTCAGCCCATTTAGTCACTGCCAAATTATTCTGCCTAGTTCTATTGACCTGAACCCAGACCATAGTTGTCCATACCTCTTCCATCCATGTACCCATCCAAACTTCTCTTAAATCCCAAAATTCAACCCACGCCCACCCCTTCTGGTAGCTTATTCCACATTCTTATCGTAAAGGTTCACCTGAACATTCTCCTTAAATATTTGAATTTTCACCTTTATCCATGTCCTCTCGTTCTTGTCTTCAACTTCAGTCGAAAAAAAGTTTGCATTTACCTTGTCTGTACCCCTCATAATTTTAATTTTGTTTATCAAATCTCCCCTCATTCATGCCTCTTTTTTTGAATATTTTATTTTTGATTTTCAAAGACTCGTTCAAATCCAAACAACACAATCTCTTTCAGCAATAATATTAATGTATAGAGTCTGTTTTTCCCCCTACTCTTCTCCCCCCCCCTCCTATACCCTAATACAACAAAGAAAAGATTATATATGGTCCAAAGAACCAAATATTGGTAAAGTCACAAACCCTTAAGGGAATTGGAGAAAAACCCATAGAAACTGAAAATAAAAAAAGACATAAGGAACAAATACAAGAATCCATTATCTGTACCACAACCCACTTCATTGATCTCAATAATTTCCCTACTGGCACAGATTGTTGCGTTTCCTTTATTCGGAAGGGCTAGAATTATATCCATGTACCAATGAGTTGCAGATAGGGTTGCCGTACTGTAGGGCACTACCAGTAACCACAGAGACAAGCTGAGGAAACGATAGGCTTTAATACACAGAAGAAGCCTGCTGGCCCAAATCCCAGGATAGGAATGGCAGCAAGGGAAAGGTGGCTCGATCTTTATGGCCCAGGTCCACAGGGGAGGAGTCATAGGGTATGTGTCATCCGTGGGTGGGCCTGCTCCATATATACAACCGACAATGATAACTATATACAATGGAGGAAACATATCACCACACACACACCCTAACAAATGTACCATATTTCCTCCTTAAATCGTACGTGATTTTCTCCAGGGGAATCCAACTCTGCATTTCCATATTCCATCGTGTAATATTTAGTTGAGAGTCGGACTTCCAGGTGACTGCTATACATTTCCTGGCTACTGATCAGACGACCTTCATAAACTGAATTTGGTATCTGGACAGTTTAAAACACTCATCCATAACGTTTCCCAGAAGGTACAACACCGGATTCTGTGGAAAATCCACTTTTGTAATTTTTTTTCAGAATGTCCCCAAGACTTCCCAGAAGGATCTCACCTCTGTACACAGCCAGGTTGAATGGATAAAGATTCCAATCTCCACACCACACCTAAAGCACATTTCTGGTTTGGATTTGTGTAATTTTTGTGGTGTGAGGTACAGTTGATGCAGGAAATAGTATTGCATCGACCTGTACCTGGCATTAATAACAACTGATATGCCGTCCAGACACAAATCTGACCAGCACCTCTTATAGATTGTTGTGCCAAAGTTTGTCTCCCACCTTGCCTTCGACTTGTGGAAGCCCAGCTTCAGGCCCTCACTTTGGAATAGGAGATACATTGTAGAGATGAACTTGCGCGTATTCCCCTTTTGAATTAGAATCTGCATGTCACTGCACATGGGCAGGGCCATAGATGATCCCAAATTATCCCTTAAGATCTTAGTTGATGATAGCAGAAGAAAGTTTTATTAGACAAATCATATTTATTCCTTAGCTGTTCGAATGACATAAGCTTCCCTTGCTCATGACAATCCTCCTGATCCCTTCCGGCACCAGGTGTCCAGGATCTTATTATCCAGAGTCATGGGCATTTGTGCCTCTTGCCTCTTCGTTTCTCCTCCATTAACTTAATTCTCTCTATTAAATTATTGTGTAAATAATTGATGCTACATAATTCCAAAGAAAACTTGAAGCTATGATTGGAACAGGCCAAAAGTTCTGCTGATAATTTAAATGTTAAGATTCTAATCTCTGTTGTACATGAAGTGGAAAAATTCTGATCAAAGGAAATAATTTTCTGTTTAAAAAAAAAGACCATAGATATAGAGTCATTGAACCAATCTTCCATTCTCTTAGGTGGGTGGCATTAATGAATGTTGATAAAAGTCTGGAAATGATATGGGAACAGTATGATAATTGAAATTTTATAAAATATTTACACTGATTTGTAACTTCTGCTTTTGCAAATAATTTCCATTTCTTATCCTTTTGGTTTTTGTTGTCTTAAATTTAAAATCATTATATATGTTGTATACTATATTATTTTTAGGATAATTGATGTGGAAAGGCTTTTCCCATTGAGAATAGGAGAGATGGATACAAGAGATTGTGGGTTGAGAGTTGACAGGCAAAGGTTTAGGAGTAACATGAGGGGGAACTTCTTTACTCAAAGCGTGGTTACTGTGTGAAATAGTCTTCCAGGAAAGGTGGTGGAGGCAGGGTCAATTTTGTCATTTAAGAAAGAGTTGGATAGGTATATGGAAGGGGGTGGAGGGATATGGGCAGAGTGCGGGATTAGAGGAGGGTACTTGGATCAGTGCGGACTAGAAGGGCCAAATTGGCCTGTTTGCGTGGTGTAATTGTTATATGGTCATTATTATGTGAAAATGGATGGGTGGGAACATGAACGTGATTCGAGTGTAGAATTTGCATTGAAGCGATTATCCTCTAAATTGGGGCAGCTGCAGTGAGAAATTTCTCCATTCGAACAATGTTGAAAATGCTTTCAATATAATTTATATACAAAATATGTGTCATCCAGGCTGTTGATGAAAACACTGAGGAGGCACCATGTATTCAAATCTGTTTGATTACATTTTGGTTTTTTTTTGGCCAGATGGTCAGTTGAAGATGCTGAACAATTTAATCCATGACATTCACCATTTGAGCCCATTTACATTTCTTAAATACTGTATACTTAGTGTTTCCAGTTCTACCTAGTTAAAGTAAAATAACCTTTCTGTGCATAATATATAAACATTGACATTTGGCATCAATTCAAATATGAGAAATGCAACATGCCGGTTAAAGGTGGTAGATTATTGGTTAGGATGGGAAATGTTACCCAAATCTATCGATGCAGTTTTTCTATTCTGATTTTCTGTTATTCCACACACTCTTTCCTGAACCAATTAATTTGAGTCACTGGACATGAAAACACGTGTTTCGGCAATGGATTACATGCCGTCCCACAAGGGCCAAATTGCAGAAACCCTATTTTATTCTCATTACTTTTCTGCCAGTGCCAGATTTTGACACTCACCTGGACGTGAGGGATGATTTTCAGTGGACAATTAATCCACACGCCTTTGGAATGTGGAAGGAAACTGTCGTGGTAACAGAGAAAAAGTGTAAACTCCTCTCAGACAAGAATGAAGGTGAGGAATGAACCCATTCACTGAGAGGCAGCAGTTGTTGATGAGCAGAAGAGCCTTTGTTGGGGCTTGGAAAAGTGTGCCTCCATGACATAACACAAGACATACATTTTTAATAATTGTTGCTATTAATTGTTATTGATATTTTAATTTCCTTATTTTATTTACTGATTTAGTAAATACAACAAGCACTTGAGTCTGGCTTAAAAGATTCAAACCTGGCTTTGAATTGAGTGTGTGATCTGTGGCTCTGTCTGATCATTGTTTGCTCACATGTGTTTGACATTAATCTACGCTTGTGAATTACAATTGGACTGGAACTACTTTCTTATCAGCCAACAGCAATAGAGATGAAAAAAAAAATCATGTGTACAGTACCAACATAGCTGTGACCACAGGAACTTGTATCTTATAATGGAACTCAGAAAAGAACCACTAAAAGTCCACCAGTGAAAGACAAGATCATTAGACATTGCCACAGAGATATTTGTATTTGAAGGTCAAGCCTTGTGTAAATACAATACTCAAAAGGTAGTTGCATCTTGCACTTATTTCATTTGAGATATACCCAATACTTTTATTTATGATTCATGTTATGAAACAAAATACCAATGCTTGCATTTATCCTATTCTTTCGATCGGTACTGTCCTCTGAAACCTTCTTTCCCATTTGTTGTGTTCCTCAGTGCAGTCAAACAGATTTATTCAGGTTTTGGAGGTGTGAGAAAGGCCATCAAATCCAGATTCCATAAGAACTTGCGTGCATTCGTTGAAATTGATTGAAAGATAATATAAATAAATGGCCTTAATATAATGAGACAGAATGATATGATTCACCAAGTGGATTCCACCATCTAAGTTATGCACCTTGAGGCACCTAAAGTGAACTCTTTAAACAAAAAGCACATGGGTTTTTGATCTTTCACATTGTTGCAAAATTTCTTATAACCAAAAACAGCTGAATGTAAGCCATGCCATGGGCTTTGAACTTGAAAGAATAAAATCACTGATGGCCTTGAATATTATGGAGGCTCAACCTCTGTCCTGACAGACCAAACATTAGAAAGGATTCATCCATTTTCGTATGCAGCAGATATTGAATAAAGGTGAAATGCACGCAAACACGGCTTGAAATAGTTTCAGCTATTAATATGTATATTGATTGAATTTATTGCAGATGCATATTGGCTGATGTAGGTTTCAGATTAAAAAAGCTGTTGGAGATTTTCATTGAACAGGATGGACTTTTAGAAGGTTGGGGAAATGATTTGCTGCAATATTGAGTGCACTTTTCTGAAAACACATGAAGATATACATTTATTCATTTGATCTTCACAAGCAGAGAAGCAGATGCTTTTGCTAGGTCAACTGCTTGAAAAGCATATCAATGCTGACAGGAGTTACTGACCACCATCATTAAAGCTCTCAATTTGAAATATTAAAAGTTAAACTATCTGCTAACACACATTTCCTTCATCCTGGATTCCAAAGGGTATGCTGAAGATGATGTATTTAATGTTCTTCCCTACACTTGTACATCAAAATAAGGACACTCTGAAAGCTCTGACTGGATTAATTCCATAAATGTTGAACAAAATAGGAGCAAGAATGGGTCACTCATCCTATTTTTGAATACGATCATGGATCCTCTGCTCCACGGGTCATCTCTGTGCTAATCCCCATAAAATATGTCTATCTTTAAGTACCCCAGCGATCTCCACAATCTTTAGAGTAGAGAATTCATCACCTGCTGCGACAAGTTTCCACATTAAGCTCCACTGGTCAAGCTTTTCCCCAACTATATCTCACTACAGATTCCAAATATCTTTTTGGAATGTATATCCTCCCACATATCTTCTCACCTTTTTTTTTAATCATCAGGCAAACTTGGAAACCTTGCACTCTGGGAATTAACAAATAATGAGATACCCGTACAAAAATTGGGGAACTCCACTAGTTAAACATCCTTCTAGCCTGCCTTTGACCCATGTACTCCAACTCTGTCTTCCATGTGATGAGCAATCTTCGTGCCAAAATATAAGATAATCTGTTGCCTGAATAGGCAGATTTAAGAAAACATTTGGGCTCATTGAACAGATTCTGCAAACCTTTAAGGATGAAACCTTTTTCTTTCCTTTGTCTTAAATCCACAGGCGTTCACTTTTATTTTCAGAATAGATATAGAACATAGGACATTACAGCACAGTACAGGCCCTTTGGCCCTTGATGTTGTGCCAACCCATATTTTTTTTAAAAATACTAACCCTTCCCTATCCCGTAACCCTCTATTTTTCTTCCATCCATGTGAAAAATCTATAAATTGATTTGCAAGACTTTTACTAAGAATTAAAAATGTTACATTAGAATAAACCCCTATATTCTGTGTCATTTTGACATATTTGTCAGTTCCATTCCTTTGAGTCAACAGTTTATAATAGCATTAACATTGACAGCATATATTTTTGTCATAACTTTAATGGAACAAATGTCGTAGGGCATTTCTCAGAGCTGTTAACCAACTGCGTTCGATAACTTGAGTACCAATTTCCACTTCATTACTATATAATTGCTGCATTATTACAAGTGCTGTACTTCAGATAATTTGACAGATTTGTCCACCTATTCAGGTCTTGTGTTGCTTCCCATTAGAATGCGACATGCCAGGTGACTTTTCCTTTAAACTGATTCAAGCCCTCCTCATGTTCTAAATCTGTAAGGACAAACAAATGAAAACAATTTTCAAAGAGTTCCAATTAAAAATGTTACATAACTGTGGGGTGTGTTTACTTTTTCAAAATCTTCAAGTTCTTGCTTGCTTTGTATTTGAAGCATGCTTTAAGGAATTGTGATTCTGGGTGGGAAATGCTTTTTGAGTCCAAGCTATTTCCAGGAGAGGCAGCATGTGTTCTTAATTTGTCTTTTCTAACTGCTTTTACTTTTCTGGAGGCCTTTCCAGATCAACGGCAGGAAAACAATTTCTAATTACATTGTTGAAAGCTGTTCATTACTACCAGAATGAATGATTGTTTTTTTTTAAGTATGGAATAGATAAATATGTAAAAGGGCTTTGGGCAAAGTTGTTGATGTGGTATTTCTCTTTGGAGATTCAACTAAATTATTGTTAAAATACTGTTGAGAAAAGATCATACAATGCAAACATAAATGGAACATAAACCCAGAAATTCATTCTTATGTTTCACATTGCAACTGGACAAACCACACCAAGAAAAAATTGAAAACCAACCATGTTCTTCATAAGTATAAAGTCGATGAGAATCTGCAGAGACATTCAAGTTTAGATTGCATGCCTCCTGTTCTTTTTACAATTTTATTTTGCAAAGGTCATTTCATCAGGCACTCCTAATTTCTTCCACTGTTGCACCTGTGTTTGTCTTTTTAAGTTCTGATGTGGTGAACCCTTTGCTCAACCTCATTGTTTTCCAATTACATTCACTTTGTAGAGGCCTTTATGATTTCTAAAATATTTTGTCAATGCCAAATATTGGTTGAGAAGAGGAAAAAGGTTCAGAGTACAATTATGTTTAATTTGTACATAGCATTTTAGGGTCATTGTTGCCTTTACTTTTCCCTTGTTTCACTTTTCACATGAATAAAGAAATCAAATCAAAATGGTGATAGCAAAACATTAACACAGTTTCTTGTTTAGTCATTTTAATGGAAGTAAAATAGTTCCCATCAAATATGAATAAATTTCATTACACTCATGAACTAAGGTCTTTTCACAGAAAACCATTCAATGTTAATTGTGTTCACAATCTTAGATTGAACAAATCTCCCTTGCAGTAGGAGGGTAGTGCTAAATAATCTTCTCATGGTGGAAACGGATAACAACCAAAGTTATGCTGTGACCTGTCTCTAGCTAATATTTACAGTGCACAATTTTGTAACAGCGGGAATTTGATTTTTATGTGACAATTGAGAAAGAATTCCTTTGAATTTGCTCACATAGATGTTAAGCAAATGCAAAGTTTTGCTTTTATTATTTAAAATACCCTAAATTATTCCCATTGCAGATATGATAAATCTCAGCTTGTCTTTTCTGTTATAATAATTTTATTTTCAATAATAGTTACTTTTCTTAACTTTGTCAAGATTTCTTGCATTTTGTTTTAAAACTAAACCTGATTGGGTGAAGTTCGAATTGAATTCATATTGTAATTTTAATGCATATTGTTTAACTTGAAACATTTTCTCTTTCATCATATTTTCTTGATTATGGAGGAACCAGGGGAGTAAATGCTTGAGATAAAGGATTCCTTTGATATCTTTAATACCTTTGTGGATTACTTAGTCGATTCATTCAATATTGACTTGTGATAAAATGTTTCCAATTTTCTTTGGCAATTTAGTGGAGACTGTTTTTGTATGATGTCTGCTTAAGGGTTAAAATACAGATTTTCAATTTTACAGCATTCAATTTCAATAAATAACTGCATGAATGAATAAAATACCATGTTTTCTGTAAATATTGACAATGCAGAAATTGTGCAATATGTCAGTTTTGTTGTATGCAGGCACTCCCCAACTTACAACCGTAATGGGGACCGAAGAATCGGTCGTATCTCGGAATGGGCGTGTCAGAATAGTGCCTGTGCGTGTGGAGTACTGAAATCTTAAACTTTTTAATTAAATCTTTATTTCATTGTACATTTGACAATAACAACTTAAAGTTTCCTGAATTTGTCAATCAACCTTGGCAAATCTTTCCATATTCTCCTCCTTGCTTACCAAGTTAGTCATATTGGGGTTAGGTTGGCGCATGCGCATGAGTTAAGTACACTGACGATATTGAATTCGCATCTTTAACTCTTGCACGTACGCCAACCAAACTTCAGTACATGAACCCACCACACATGCGCCTACTGAAGATTCGCACAGGAATTGAGATGGCCGTACCTAGCTCTGGGACCCAGTAACACTGACTAACAAAGTAAATACGCACATTTTGGCTCTTACATGCCCTAGATCCCTCTTTTCGTTTGTGAAATAAAATGTAAGTTTTGTAAATTTTATATTTGTTATTTATATATAAATCTTTTAAATATTTGGTCATGTGTGTGGATGGTCGGAAATCGCTTAGGTCGTAAGTCAGGGACTACCTGTATACTGTATGTACGTTGTTATTCTGTTTGTATATTCCAAGCATCTGCAGTCAACTAATAGTTAGAAGCCTTTGTTTTTAATTTGTATGCTGCAAAATGTCATAATTTGTAGAATTCACTGATATTTATTTGCCTTCGGCAGAGGGCTGAGTCTGGCTCACTCATTATACTATCTAATATACAATATGTTATCACAAAATTGCATAATATAAATACTGATGCAAAAACACTGTTTAAGATCTCCCCCATTACATGAGGCTCCATACACAGATGACCACTCTGATCCTCTAGGGGACCAATTTTGTCCCTTACTATCATTTTACTCTTAATATACTTGTAGAAACCCTTTGGGTTTCCCTTCACATTATCTGCCAAAGGAACCTTGTGTCTCTTTTTGCCTTCCTAATTTCCTCCTTGAGTATTTTCTTGCATTTTCTGTTCCCTTCAGGTTTTGTATAAAGTTATAGAAATATTCGTAATGCACCATTTGTCTACCAGTCCACAGCTTGTGGCCCATTAATCCCATCTCTCCACTTCTTCCTCCATAATTCTCAGTTCTTTCTCCTCCAAGGATTTGGAACTTTTTTGAGCCACAATTGTGTCTGTCTTCATAATGGAATTATAATACTGAATTATCATAATGAACTGTAGTCGTTCAAACATCATGACTGGAAAGTTATTGATAATCAGAAACTGACTATAGTTCCGTTTAATTGCTGCATAGGTCATATATTATTTGTTTTTTGAACGAATAAATAAAGTTTTAAAAAAACGAAACCGACTACAGTCAATCTGCAGCATCTTCCCTTGCCTAAATTAAGAGTCTGCAACAAATATCTGTATTTTAAGTCTTTGCGTTTTTGATTTTAATCTTCTGTGGCAGGCTTTCCTTGTTAGTGGACTATTTCATGTGCTAAATCTAGCTGCTTGCGCAAGCCCCAGCTGTCAGTGTACTTAATTTCCTCAATGAGGAATGATCACACAGAAGTTAAAACCGCTATGACATCATTGTAAGTTTCCTGAGAAAATATCTGCAGCTGGTTACAGGGAAATCCTATATTCACTTTATGCAATAAAGGTTAGTTCAACTTGCATTTTAATTTGGAGATTATCACAGCTGCTGCGTCGAGATTTGTGCCAGTTATCGTCCAACTTTTGTATACATGGTACTGTGTATTAATTAACTTTTTAATGTTTGTTCATTATGCAAATATTCAAGTGTCCCAGCATAAAACATTGTGACTTGATATTGTTGTGATATTTTATTGTTGAGCGAGATAAAGAGGAACAATTCACTTGCTTCAATATACAATCATTAATGCATCTAAGAAAACTGATGCACAGTTGATATTATTTCTTAGTTGAAGTGTACTGTTTGCATGAAAATATTTCACTGGTTGAAGTTGACAAGGTAATACTTTGAGATGGTCAAAAATGCAAGCCATTCCAAGCAGGTTAGCTGAAAAAGAACATTCTGTTCCGGGGAAATCTGGAGAATCCATGCTAACCTCTTGACAGGTTTGCATGTGTTTGTGATTAGAATAATGCTGCAGGTCACATTTTATAGCTAGTTTGTGCCATCGCCGTTTTGGACCCATTGGCCATTGACCATCTGCTTTTGAAATCCATGAAAGTGGATCTACATGTGTGAAAGCATTTAAAAAAAACAAAGTACCTTTTTCTTGAATGTGTGCCAGCAAAATCTTCTCATGCTTTAATAAATCTTGCACATATTTAGTAAACTGCCTCTGGTTTTTTTGTGCAGCCCATTCACTGAATGACTCACAGATGTAAAATTGCATTGATTGTACAAAAAAGTAAAGGAAGCAGAGGTGTACAATAATATCCAAGAGATTCTTTCTTGAAACTCCAGTTCATTCTGTTATCACCACAGAACATGGGAATTGTGAGAATCTGGGTTTCAAAGTGTACACCATCTTTCCAGGAACTTTTCTTGTTCAATCCTTAATGTCAGTTAATTTTCAAGATTGAAATTTGTTTCATCATTGCCTTAGTTCCATTACGAAGCTCCAGTTTTCATCTGCGTAGATTTTTCAGATAAAAGAACAAGATGGGTATAACTTATTTTTTTGCCTCCTCTTTGGTTCTAATTTTATTTAACTTATGAAGTTATTTTGCTTTCTATAATTTCAGGTAATTTAAAATAAAAATCAAACTCAATTTGAGTGTGGCTATAAATCTAATGAAACTGCTCTTTTTATTTTCCCTGTATGTTCCCCTACTTTAATAGAGAATTGGCAGGATGCCTTACTTCAGATATCCTTCAAGAGATTAGATTTGACTTTTTCTTCAAGACACAGGAGAATAAAAATGGCAGAATGGATAAGAGCACTGGCCAGAGTAATGTTGAACCAGTCTGAATTTAAAGATCTTGGCCAGAAGATGGGGCTTGAGGTGGATGGGATGGGGCTGTGTATGGGGAAATACTATTTAGATTTAAGTACAGCACAACTCCAACGATCTGAAATCAGATTATCCAAAATCCTCAGTTATCCCAAACTTTTTGGACCTGAAAGTGACATCTGTCCAGAAATCCTCATTTATCCAAAAAAATTTCCAAGCCGAAATAACATCATCTCACCTCTGAAAATTTTCAGGTAAATGAAGATATCTGAAACAATCAGAAATCCTCAGTTATCCGAAAATTTTTCGGAGCCGAACTGACGTCACGGGTTGAGAACATTTTTAATTTAAAAAGATCTTATTTTGTCATGGTTGTTTTTTGGTGAGAATTAAACATTATTTCATGCTTAAAAAGCCCTCCCTTATTATAATAATAATTATTATTATTTAAACACTGTTAGAAGTGGATTCGCTGATGCTACTGAGCTGTGTTTTTAAAAAATGACAATTTATCAGAAAATATAATTTATTCAAACTAGACCCGGTCCCAACCATTTTGGATTATCAGAGTTGTCTGTATTTGCTGTCTAGTAAAAGGTGGCACGGTTGGTGTAGCGGTTAGCACAACGCCTTTAAAGCGCCAGCGATCAGGACCAGACCAGGATTCAAATCCCACGCTGTCTGTAAAGAGTTTGTACGTTCTCCCCGTGTCTGTGAGAGTTTTCTCCGGGGCTCTGGTTTCTTCCCACCATTAAAAAAACATCCCAGGGGTGTAGGTTAATGGGGTGTAAATTGGGAAGCACAGACTTGTGGGCCAAAATGGCCTGTTACTGTGCTGTATGTCTAACTTTAAATTTAACTCCTGCTGCTGAAGGACATCCCAAGTTAAGGAGGTCATAAGGTTTTGCTGTGACGCCCCAGTTGTGAAGCTTGCAGTATAAGTTCACACAATGTAGCTTAAATCTATAGAGATGCTTCAGTCTGCAAAACCATGTACATCATTATAAATCAGACAGAAATAGTCCCATTGTGTAGTTGATAAAAGTCTTTATCCATGTAAACATTTGTACTTTCTCATTGAGGGAGCACTGGGAATTCATTTTAAAATTGCTGTGCAATTTTGAGGAAATTTAATTCTGAAGGTCAAATACATTTTCCGTAGGTTATGACATTGTTTCATGATTCTGAACGTTTTAAGTGCTAAACTAAACAATGGCCATGCATGAAAAACAATTTAGCTTAGTACAATCCCAGTTGTATTTAATGCATCTGCCAGCTAGTTATTCAAATATTTATGAAGGCTTTAATAATAAACTGAAAAAAATGCTTTGTGGTTCTGCAAAGTTTACAATTCGTAATGACTTTAGCCTGCAATTATATTGCAGGTTGTTGGATCATTGACAAGAGATTTTGCTTTCACGTTAACACAAATGTGAGAGTTTAACCAAGCCAAGTTGTGTGAAATGTCTTCCTAGAGGTTTCCACAGTAACTAGAGTTTCTCTGTTTCAGGGTTGTTTTTAGCACCTGTGGACTACAAAGGGGAAAGAGTTAGTTACAACTGAACTTTGTAGTATTGTTGCATTTTTTAAAAAAGTATTGGTCAAACTACATTTTGAGTTATAGTTTTCACTGAATTGTTTACTAATGTAGAGTGTAATCCTCAAAACAGCCAAATAAATAATCATCAGAACATAAAAAGTGACTTTCCGACCTGCATTTGAAATGCCCAGATTTTTGACAGTACAGAGTATATTGTTGGCATGGTATCTTATCTAAGATCTCTGAACTGAGAGAAGTGTACACTTTGGAAATGACAAACTTAAGATATTGTATTGCAGTCAAATTCTCTGATGATGAACTTTGTGTCATGTATGAAAAATGTCAGGCAATAGGATTGTCAGTGACAGGGCTTTATGCCTCAGCTGAGCCTTCCATTTACAAATCCCATCATATTGTGGAGGCAGTGGTGGTGTAGGGGAGGACTAGAGTGATAGAGAAATAATTTATGGGTCCCAGAACAAGAGGCACCCATGAAAATGGTAACACTTGACTAAGCTTTGGCCTGGTGGCACATGGTGATGTTCAACTGACCTAAAAAGTGTTTTTCCATTGATTCTCATTTGTACTCAGCATCTGATGCCCCTCGTGTCAGTGTCCAATAATAGTCGACCAGCATTGATGGATTCTAGTTGCCCTGATACAGCTTTTCTATGTTTGTCACTGACGGCACCAAGATCAGCAGGGAAGGAGTCCAAGTGCAAATACGAAAAAGAATTTTCAATGACACGTTGCACTTCATGGCTTTGAATGATTGAAGTTGACTTAAACTATGACAGGAATCACAAAAATGTAAAAAGAAAGCAGAATTTTTAGGTGATCTTTGTGATCAGCAACCCAAAATCCATAAAATACACCCAAAAGTGTTCGGAAAGAAAAATCTTCATTGTCCAGTGAAATTAATCGAACTATAAAAGAAATTCTAAAAGTCATTTTAAGTTAAAGAGCTAAAGCCTTTACAACGTAAAAAGATTTAAAGATACTGAGGCAATTAAAGAAAATTTTAAAAAGTTTCAGTCTCTTGAAGCCAATGAAGCAGTGGAAGAAAACTACAAGCTGGTTCTTCACCTGGACTGAAGACTTGCCACAGCTTTGCGCTCCAACACTGTGTACAAAGTGCTGTAAGATGCCAATACTGAGAAGCTGCCTGCAAATTTGATACTTCCACATTTGTACGCCCATGTCTGGAAATCCTAACCTGGCTGGCAATTTATGTGAAGAATACTGACAGTTCTGTTAGTATTTCAAAGCAAGACTTGCTCTGTGGAGTTGAATGGGAAGGCCAAGTGCAATACACAATCATGTTGGAGAAACTCAGCTGGTTGCTCCAAGATTTTACGCTGAGTTTCTCCAAGACTTGCTCATTACCTCTTTTATAATTATTAGCTTTCCCTCTCCATTTGCTGAGCTTGCATTGGAAGAACCACATTGTGATGTGTTATGTGCCTCTGTTCTGTTCTTCATTTTGGTTAAAGGGAATGAGGTCATTTAGTTTACACCAATGTTTGTGATTTCCTCAATGGCATGGTGTGCTTGGGAATGTATTTAGTTTTGTTCACCTTTGACTCTGAGATGTGCCTGTGTGAAAGGAGAACAGCTACAGAAGATGGACTGTTAAAAAAGGAAATGTTATCAATTATCAAATCAAAGTGGGACATATTGACTCAAAGGTAATTTCCCCCAGGGGATTCCAGAGTATGAGTCTTATAATACTGACTTAAATCTCTCATTGCTGGAACTAATAGCCAACCCAATCCATCTACAGTCCAAGAAATTGGATCGTGCAAGGAGGTAGTGTGTAGCCCAAGTGGAAAGAAAGGCCTTTGCCATCTGGAAGAAGGTTGTCTTCTTCAGCTTGTTTAGCAAGATAGTGCTAACATCATTTGATGCAAAGGTCGAAGGGAAAAGTTCACATCTTTGTCTAAGAGCCCATTTAATCCTGATTGACAGGCCTTTCATCATCACCATGTGGTTAAAATGCAGTTATATTGAGCTGTAACACAGATTTATCAGGTTCTGTTGATCCTCCTGTCAGTTGAATGTCACGTATTTATTAAGTTTTGAGTACTTTTAAGTTTATAATATTTTGGTTTATTGCCACTTTGGTCTTATTTAATTGAATGTGTTATTGAAATAGTTAATGATTGCCTTTTACCCTCACACACTAAGATATCTTTGAGCAGCTTTTTGCAATACTGATGCTTTTGTTCAGTGATTAGATTGCTGTGGATTTGTTTAACAGTGCCAACTCGCTCTAAGAAACTCGTATGCATTTAAAGTTTACATAGTGGAGTTCCTAATTTTAAAAGAACATAAAGCAGCATGGAAAATCCTAGACATATGCAATTCTTTCAGAGCCTTAAATAGAAAAGAATTTTAGTTCCAATGAGGCGACCATAATGCAAAATGAATTGTTCTTTTGTTGGCTTATCAGGATATCAAGTATCGTAAATCTCTGAGTTTCTAATTGGATAAAAAGTTGTGAAAAATCACAGCAGGATTATTCATGGTGTTTACTTTTTCTCATCACGTGCTAAAGACCTGCTGAGGCAAGCAAGAAAGGTCACTACACCGTCGCTTGCAACTAAGTAAGAGAATGTTAGATGTTCAAATATATATTGTTGCATCTACAATATTGAAAACCTAAAAGAACGTAAAAAGCTAGCACAAGCAGTGCTAAGTCAATATTAACTCACAGAATACTCTGATTTAATATCTGCAAGTATTTTCCATTTTTAATTGCGCATTATATATTTCTGTGGAATTTTTGTCCCGTTTTCATATGTATTTCAAATCTACATTATTTAATAGGTGATTCAGTATTATGATAAATGGGTCAGAAACTCCAATTAAAATGTAAAAGTGAAGTAGGAATTAAGTAATGTTAAAATAACAAAAGATCAAATGTGAGGTAAGGCATAATACTTCCTAAATGCCAATGTAAGATTTTTCATGTGCATTGATGACATGGTTGATTTTTTAAAAATACATTGATAAAAGCATTTGAGGGAACATGCATACATTCATACATACATACAGCAAAGTTACAGGCCTTTTCGGCCATTGAGCCCATGCCACCTAATTACACCCAATTGACCTACAACCAGCAGTACATTTTGAATGCTTGGAGGAAACCAGACACTGAGAGAACATGCAAACTTCTTACAGACAGTGCGGGATTCGAACCCAGGTCCAGATTGCTGGCGCTGTCATGGCATTGCGCTAACCTCTAAGCCAACCATTCCACCACATGAGAAAATAAAATAAATTTGTGGTAATTTTGCAGTGATCAACATTGGGGCTTTTAGAAAAGAAGAAGCTAGATGAGGAATTCTTCCATTTGCACACATACAATTAAAAGTGGAGATGAAGAAATAACTCTCATTTACTCTGATCCTTTGCAAGCAATGCAAAATGGGTTACTTTGCAGATAGATTCAGTATTCGAATACTCGATGACAATGTTGTGATATGTCCATGTAAATAACTCAAGACACATAAAAATTTCAATTGTATTATGAATCTTTATTGTTAAAATGGCACTAAATTTTAATTTTCAAAAACATGGTTTCATTCAAAGTTTGTAAAAACTTTTTAATCATTTAACAATAAATTTCTTTACTTCTAGTCTCTCTTTTCTGTCAGTTTCTCTTTCTTGATTGGTCATTTTCTTTCTTTTAAAATTATTTTTATTGAGTTTTTAATCAGAAAAACAAACAATGAAACCTTTGCAGATTTACAAATAATAACATATGGTCCAGTAGCAATATGACTCCATTCTAAATCCAATAAATGGTAATATATACAATATTGTAAGATGAGAAAGAAAGAATGAAAAGAAAAAAATTCAAACCCACTGCGATCCAAGGTTAAAATTCATATTGTCGTGTTAATTTCAAACAAGCATCCTCAGGGGATCCAAACAAGCCCAATGATATTCATCATCGCACCTGATTAGTCAAATGATAACTGCTATAACTGGTCTTTACATACACACATATCATTATAAAAAGCAAATAGTGCAGTTACCGAACATGGATCTAAAGGATCCTAAATCTGGTTGAAAAAGATCTGAAAATGTTGGTCCAAAATTTTTGCAAATTAGGGCAGGTCTACAACATATGTAACAAAGAGGCATTGAATATTTTACATTTGTCTCAAAGTGAACTAATAATTTACTCAAATAAATTTGAGCAAGTTTGACTTTGGAGAAATGGACACAATGTTGCCCTTTTAATTTAACAAGGCACAATGATGAATCATAAATCAGGCCCAAAATTGAAGTCCATTCTTCTTCTGAGTAAAACATATTCAGATCATTCTCCCATTCAGTTTTAATCTTTAATTCCACTTAAATAAATTGCTTTCATTTTTAATAGTTTATAAATATAAAGAAGATATCATGTCTTTATGAGTACATTGTATCTCGAAGAGTTCATTGATAAAATTTGGATTTGAAATTGGCTTGGTGGAAAAAGGAGTGGTAGTGGATGGTTGCTTTTCAGAATGGAGGTCAGTGTTGAGTGGTGGGCCTCAGGGATCTGTGTTGGGACCATAAATAAATAGCCTAGATGATAACGTGGTGAATTGGATCAGCAAGTTTGCTGATGACACAAAGATAGGGGGTGTCGTGGACAGTGAAGATCTTCAAAGCTTCCAGAGGGATCTGGACCAGCTGGGAAATTGAGCCAGTAAATGGCAGATGGAATTTAATGCAGATAAGTGTGAAGTGTTACACATTGGAAGAGCAAATCGGGGTAGGACATACACAGTTAATGATAGGGCATTGAAGAGTGAGGAGGAGCAAAGAGATCTGGGATCATTGTTCCCTGAAGGTGGCATCTCATGTGGACAGGGCTGTAAAGAAAGCTTTTGACATCTTAGCCTTTATAAATCAAAGTATTGAGTATAGAATTTGGGATGTTATATTGAAGTTATTCAAGTCATTGGTGAGGTCACATTTAAAATATTGTGTGCAGTTCTGGTTGTCCTGCAGAAGGAAAGATATCAGTAAGATTGAAAGAGGGCAGAGAAGATTTACAAAGATTGTTGCTGGGCCTTCAGGAGGTGAGATATTGAGAAAGATTAAATGGGTTAGGAATGAAGAAGAATGAGGGGAGACGATAGAGGTTTATAAGATTATTAGGGGTGCAGAGAGTAGGATGTTTCCACTTAGATTGGGGGAGATAAATATGAGAGGTCAGAGCTTAAGGCTGAAAGGGGAGAGGTACAAGGGGAACATTAGAGGAAAGTTTTTCACTCAGAGAGCTGCCATCTGATGTAGTGACTGCAAATTCAGTCTTGAGTTTTAAAAATAAATTGGATAAATTCATGGATAGGAGAGGTCTGGAGGGATATGGAATGAGAGTGGGTCAATGGGACTAGCTAGTTTTATTGCCTGGCACAGACTGGAAGGGTCGAATGGCCTGTTTTCTGTACTGTAGCGTTCTATGGTTCTAAGGAAGAATAAGAAATGTTGATTGGTCATTTTCACAATTTTGATGATTCCATTTGTGTTCAATAATAAAATTAGCAGGTTTAAAAGTCTGTATTTTCCACAGTTTTGGTCTTGATTGCTGGTTCTCTTTCTTGCCCCTTCACTTCCTTCAGGCCCCATGGTATTTCCTCTGTTCCATTGACTCCCATGTTCACTTCACCTGCTCTTCTGATTTTCTGTGCTCCTGAACTTTTAAACAGGATGCACTCAAGATTTTTTTCCCCACTGAGGAATGTAACATGTTCTCACTGGGACACAGCAGGGAAGGGACAAAGGAAGGAAGCACATGGATTATTGGAGGCAGAACCAGAGCACCTGGTGGAGAGAGCTCTAAATCTGTGGCCAGTTTGACACCTGTTTCTCTGCGGCTGGCCCTTCTCTGTCTGACCTCCTGCTCCTCAACATGGAGACATCTGAACAACTGCTCTTGAATTCAAATACTTCTCCTTATCTTTCTCCTTTCAACTTCTCTTTTGCCTCTACCTTCTCCTCCCCCCTTCCCCATTCTACCCCCTGCCACTGTGTCACCATCCCTATTTATTTTCCCCTCCGTGTTCTTGAACAGTCAGTCCTCAGCATTACCCCTCCCTGAAGTTTCACAATGGATTGATTGCTGGTATCCTTGCAATGTTCCATTAGCATTTAGAAATAAATGGTGAATTTCCCTCTTATATAGCAATTGACATTGGTGTTAGTCCTCTGTTTACTTGTAGGGTAGTCGTTGCTTTTAAAGCTGCATCTTGAGGTCATCACCAAATCGATAAGCAACTGGTTCAATTAGTTAAATGTTAGTTAACTCTTTCAGCAATCCTTTGGTCAGCTTTTCTAGCCCAGGCTTCTACTCGTACTAAGATGGCATCTTGCATTAAACATGGACGAAACTGGAAACTCCAGATCATGTGATCATGGAGGAATTCATTTGTGATGCTACTTGCTCTTTCTGATCGAGAAGGCATGCCTTGTACAGCACACATGATCAGCATCAAACTCTGGCCCGCCGGCCAAATATAATTATATTTGGCCCGCAAGATCATTTCAAAAATGTATTAGAGGTGGCCCACTGGCCGCCGCGCCAGTATAGCGCATGCACAGCTAATACTATAAATCCCAGAATGCATTGGCGTCAGCCCGCTAATCGCCCCCACCTCCTCTGTTTACGTTGCAGGGTCTCACCGTGGACTCTGGTTTTGGGGTCTGGCCAGTGTCAGGGGAATCCAAGGCCACTTCCCAGCGCCCGGAACCGGAGGCCTCGGGCCTGACCTCGCCAGGACCGTTGCCCTCTCCCCCTCCCTGCCGCAGGCCGACCCGCGACTCACGGTGACGGGGCCGCTGATCCGCCGAGATGCCGCCCTGCAGCGACAGCCGATGCCCCCGCACTGTCGTTGTCCAACCCGATCGCCTGCAAACCCCGCCCTCCCGCACACAGGCCTGAGTGAGGATTATGAACTTTAATCTCAGGATAAAACGATCTTCCAATAGTTTCATGTCACAGTGATAAATATATTCCTGGTTAAAAATGGTCCTGCACCTGGATACAAGCTCATTAGGCATAAAACTTGAAAAGTGTGTAAATCAAAGGATATCTGTACCAATAGAAAAAGGGCATGGCAAATAACCCTGCTAGAGTTCATGCCCACAATCAGTCACTCATTTGATTGTTTCAGGAATCATGTTATTCTCCCACATTCTCAATAGCCCTCAGATTTTACTATTCGACAGCACACTAGCAACATTTGACAAATCCTCTATAGAGAAATATTATTTATTGAATATTTTATTTCTCATTTGTTAATGCTTCTGGAAAGAGTTTATGCAAAACTATTATTAAATATTTATTTTAATAAGAAAAAGTTTAACATTACATATGTTGAAAGAAGAGAAAACATGCAGATGTTGTTGAAAATTTTCAATAAATATTTAGTTCGGCCCTCGACTTAGTCCAAGTTTTTAATTTTGGCCCTCCGTGAATTTGAGTTTGACACCCCTGTTGTACAGGTTCCAGATCTCATTACTCTTTCTACTTGAGAAGGCATACCTTGTACAGGTTCCAGATCCCTGTACTCTTTCTGATTGAGAAGGCATACCTTGTACAGGTTCCAGATCCCTGTACTCTTTCTGCTTGAGACGGCATACCTTGTACAGGTTCCAGATCCCTGTACTCTTTCTGCTTGAGACGGCATACCATGTACAGGTTCCAGATCCCTGTACTCTTTCGGCTTGAGAAGGCATACCTTGTACAGGTTCCAGATCCATGTACTTTTTCTGATTGAGAAGGCATACCTTGTACAGGTTCCAGATCCCTCTACTCTTTCTGATTGAGAAGGCATACCTTGTACAGGTTCCAGATCCCTGTACTCTTTCTGATTGAGAAGGCATACCTTGTACAGGTTCCAGATCCCTGTACTCTTTCTGCTTGAGCTGGCATACCATGTACAGGTTCCAGATCCCTGTACTCTTTCTGATTGAGAAGGCATACCTTGTACAGGTTCCAGATCCCTGTACTCTTTCTGATTGAGAAGGCATACCTTGTACAGGTTCCAGATCCCTGTACTCTTTCTGCTTGAGAAGGCATACCTTGTACAGGTTCCAGATCCCTGTACTCTTTTTGATTGAGAAGGCATACCTTGTACAGGTTCCAGATCCCTGTACTCTTTCTGCTTGAGAAGGCATACCTTGTACAGGTTCCAGATCCCTGTACTCTTTCTGCTTGAGAAGGCATACGTTGTACAGGTTCCAGATCCCTGTACTCTTTCTGCTTGAGAAGGCATACCTTGTACAGGTTCCAGATCCCTGTACTCATTCTGATTGAGAAGGCATACCTTGTACAGGTTCCAGATCCCTGTACTCTTTCTGACTGAGAAGGCATACCTTGTATAGGTTCCAGATCCCTGTACTCTTTCTGCTTGAGAAGGCATACCTTGTACAGGTTCCAGATCCCTCTACTCTTTCTGATTGAGAAGGCATACCTTGTACAGGTTCCAGATCCATGTACTCTTTCTGATTGAGAAGGCATACCTTGTACAGGTTCCAGATCCCTGTACTCTTTCTGCTTGAGAAGGTATACCTTGTACAGGTTCCAGATCCCTCTCCCTTTTCTGATTGAGAAGGCTTACCTTGTACAGGTTCCAGATCCCTGTACTCTTTCTGCTTGAGAAGGCATACGTTGTACAGGTTCCAGATCCCTGTACTCTTTCGGCTTGAGAAGGCATACCTTGTACAGGTTCCAGATCCATGTACTTTTTCTGATTGAGAAGGCATACCTTGTACAGGTTCCAGATCCCTCTACTCTTTCTGATTGAGAAGGCATACCTTGTACAGGTTCCAGATCCCTGTACTCTTTCTGATTGAGAAGGCATACCTTGTACAGGTTCCAGATCCCTGTACTCTTTCTGCTTGAGCTGGCATACCATGTACAGGTTCCAGATCCCTGTACTCTTTCTGATTGAGAAGGCATACCTTGTACAGGTTCAAGATCCCTGTACTCTTTCTGATTGAGAAGGCATACCTTGTACAGGTTCCAGATCCCTGTACTCTTTCTGCTTGAGAAGGCATACCTTGTACAGGTTCCAGATCCCTGTACTCTTTTTGATTGAGAAGGCATACCTTGTACAGGTTCCAGATCCCTGTACTCTTTCTGCTTGAGAAGGCATACCTTGTACAGGTTCCAGATCCCTGTACTCTTTCTGCTTGAGAAGGCATACGTTGTACAGGTTCCAGATCCCTGTACTCTTTCTGCTTGAGAAGGCATACCTTGTACAGGTTCCAGATCCCTGTACTCATTCTGATTGAGAAGGCATACCTTGTACAGGTTCCAGATCCCTGTACTCTTTCTGACTGAGAAGGCATACCTTGTATAGGTTCCAGATCCCTGTACTCTTTCTGCTTGAGAAGGCATACCTTGTACAGGTTCCAGATCCCTCTACTCTTTCTGATTGAGAAGGCATACCTTGTACAGGTTCCAGATCCCTGTACTCTTTCTGATTGAGAAGGCATACCTTGTACAGGTTCCAGATCCCTGTACTCTTTCTGCTTGAGAAGGCATACCTTGTACAGGTTCCAGATCCCTCTCCCTTTTCTGATTGAGAAGGCTTACCTTGTACAGGTTCCAGATCCCTGTACTCTTTCTGATTGAGAAGGCATACCTTGTACAGGTTCCAGATCCCTGTACTCTTTCTGCTTGAGAAGGCATACCTTGTACAGGTTCCAGATCCCTGTACTCTTTCTGATTGAGAAGGCATACCTTGTACAGGTTCCAGATCCCTGTACTCTTTCTGCTTGAGAAGGCATACCTTGTACAGGTTCCAGATCCCTGTACTGTTTCTGCTTGAGAAGGCATACGTTGTACAGGTTCCAGATCCCTGTACTCTTTCTGCTTGAGAAGGCATACCTTGTACAGGTTCCAGATCCCTGTACTCATTCTGATTGAGAAGGCATACCTTGTACAGGTTCCAGATCCCTGTACTCTTTCTGACTGAGAAGGCATACCTTGTATAGGTTCCAGATCCCTGTACTCTTTCTGCTTGAGAAGGCATACCTTGTACAGGTTCCAGATCCCTCTACTCTTTCTGATTGAGAAGGCATACCTTGTACAGGTTCCAGATCCATGTACTCTTTCTGATTGAGAAGGCATACCTTGTACAGGTTCCAGATCCCTGTACTCTTTCTGCTTGAGAAGGTATACCTTGTACAGGTTCCAGATCCCTCTCCCTTTTCTGATTGAGAAGGCTTACCTTGTACAGGTTCCAGATCCATGTACTGTTTCTGCTTGAGAAGGCATACCTTGTACAGGTTCCAGATCCATGTACTCTTTCTGATTGAGAAGGCATACCTTGTACAGGTTCCAGATCCCTGTACTCTTTCTGCTTGAGACGGCATACCTTGTACAGGTTCCAGATCCATGTACTCTTTCAGTTGCTTAGCTACAATTGTTACTGTACAAGCGCCCATGAAAAGTCCATGAGCATCTGTAACTATAATGAATAGCAAGTGTTGCTTGATTGTGTCCATCAGAAAATCCAAACCAATCAATCTGACTTGAACCTGTGCAGGCAAAACATTTGCAAAAATATCAATTTAGATTCAAACCTTGAAAATTGTAACTATTCAGCTGCATCTATTAATAATTAAAGTCTGCATTTCATTTTCTTCCTCTTTGTGGTTTTCTCTAAGGACATCAGGGATACATTTTAAAGCTGAACAGTAATTTTAACTGGGAATGTTGGATACAGATTTTGCCAAAAGTTAAATCTGGAATTATAAACAAAATTTTACTTCAAGACCGTGAAGTCTTGTGGTGCTCTGGGCTTTACTCATGTCACCTTACTATCATCATAACCCATAAGATTATAGGAATGAGCCTTTGGCCTTATGGCAACATTCCTGCCTCTACTTCAGGAGGTGAAGGGTTCAAACCCTGCTCCAGATGTTTCTGGCAAGTTGGAACTCTGGCTCTGATCTCCACATTGACAGCCAATAGAACATGGTGTGGGAGACCACCCTTATTGTATGGTTTGTAAGATCCCATCATAATCTTCTGTTGGCTGATAGTTATGGCCATGGATGGAGCACTCACTCTGATCAGTGCAACCACAGATGCTGTGATCGTTCTGTCGTGAGACTTTTGACTGCGTTGCTTTATTCTTTCCAGACAAAAGCAATGGCAGCCTATTAAAAATGTGAGTGGAACAGTGATTTGGAATTTAGTCAGCTTGTACAGACGCAGTTTTTATTTTTCTGTCATAAATTAAAATGTCAATACAGTTTTGGAAAATTTTAGATCTGATCTATTCTTTTGAGTTTAAATGTTCGGAAGCCCTTCTATCCACATCAATACTTTTAAACTTAAAATTGTATTGGCGAACATACTCTCTTCATTATACTTTTTTGGGATCATAAGGAAAGCATTTGGTGTGAGAGTATGGGCCTAACAGTTTAGTGTTTGAAACATTACTGTTTTGAGATGAATAGTAATGGTCCTGAGCTAATTACAGATGCAGGTACAAGTTGCACTCAAAACTATCGAATGATTTATCTCTTCTCCTCAGTTCCACGGCTGTACAACTTTTCAGCCATGTGGGATTTCAGATCTGAAAATGTTTTTTTCAGATCTGAAAATGTTTTCCACAAAGCTGGACCATGGGAACCTTGCCCTTAGTCTAGGCTGAGATGATTCAGCTGAGAGCAAATGATGGGTTTGGGGCCTCCCTCTTAGGTATCGCGCATAACTGGAACCCTTCTCATTCTACGTCTCCATTAAACTATGGTGAAGTTGTACAGCCTATGGCTATTAGTCATTCTGGAGCTTACAATGCTTTATTGTTCATCTTTTTTTTTCCTCCAAAAGCATCTCCAAATTAAAGCCTAAATAACCTTTAGCTTATGGAGAAATTTGACCATTTAATTTATCCTGGAAATAATGTGTTACTTCAAAATATTTTGAGATTTACAGAAATAACATTCCATGAAATTTAAGTTTCCTTTGACTGACATTTGTTCGAATTTTCCTTAACTAAATGGTTATTAGTTGGCTAAATGGTAAATTAAAATGTCATGCTTTTGGAGTTCTCAATGTTTCCAAGATTTTCTGTAATTAAATTTAACTTTTTCGATTCCTGAGAAGACACCTTGGGATTTAAAAGTTCCAAGTTATCATTGTTTCCTTGGGATTAGACCAAGAATTTTGCAGAAAGCAACAGTTTTGTATTATTTTGAAGCTTTGCATAAATTTGGAGAGGAATTCCTCATCAGAAGCTACTATCACAATACTTTAAGAGCTGTAGTTCTTGATACAAAGCACTAACAGTTATTGAAAAACTAAATTTTGTTATGATTGATGACATTTTTTATGGCTAACACAACTATTCTTTTGTGGGCTAAGTGTTTTTTAAAGATAAAAAATTCCACTTCTGTTAATCATATGGGTGGTCCGGTTCATTTGTCTGTTCATATAAAATTGACTGCAATGGTATAACTTGAGAAATGTTGAACTTCAGCCTGCTTTTTCGTCAGCCCAGGACATTTATTTCCAAATCCTTATTTCTTTCTGTGAGTTTTTCTCTTGCCAATCTGTCTCTTCAAAGTTCACATTCTAACCCACTACAACAGACTTTTCCCCTTTTGCAATTGATGACAGAGTCTTCATGACACATTTCTGAAAACGTTCTGTGTATCAGTAATTCTCATCATGTTCAAAATCTGTACCGCTGATGTTTTATACCTATTCTTGCTGCTTATCCCCTCTTCTGCATCAAATTTCTATTATAAATTAGTATATATGTGAGAATTTTTGAAGAACTGCTTTTTATTGATAGAAATGAAAAGACGTGACTATTCATCAAAATCTGTTAGATTTTGAATAGATTCTTAATTGACAAAAAGGTATCATAGATTATTAGTATGATATCAAAAGGGAAGGAAAAGATAGAATTGTGGGCATTTTACTTGAAGATGTCTTAATTCAGGGGTGTCAAACTCAAATTCACAGAGGGCCAAAATTAAAAACTTGGACTAAGTCGTGGGCCAAACTAAATATTTATTGAAAATTTTCAACAACATCTGCATGTTTTCTCTTCTTTCAACATATGTAATGTTAAACTTTTTCTTATTAAAATAAATGTTTAATAATAGTTTTGGTTAAACTCTTTCCAGAAGAAGTATTAACAAATGAGAAATAAAATATTCAATCAATAATATTTCTCTATAGCCTTTAAGCTCCTTTTAAATGTATTTTTTTTCACAAGCCAACAAGTCAAAAAAAAACAACTTGCTTCAATGAAAATCCAATCTTTCAACTATGAACAGTCCAAAGTGAACCAAAGAAAATATTAATCCAAGCTTAGCTCGCTACACTGTGATTTACTCTGATGCACCTGGGTCTAAACCAGATACTTGGCATCTTTTCTTAGATGCAAGTTCATCAAACTCTGGGGTCAGAGTTTGCCTCCCACCTGTCTTGAAAGGTCTTGTTTTCTGTCTTTCGTTTGGCCATTTTTCGTAAGGGGTTTATTACATGTGAGTTTGGCGACAGGTCGCAGATGGTAATGAAAGTAAAGAGAGGAGGTGGGGGCGATTAGCGGGCTGACGGGCCGGCGCCAACGCATTTGAAAAGCATTCTGGGATTTGTAGTATTCGCTGTGCATGCGCTATACTGGCGCGGCGGCCAGCGGGCCAGCTCTAATACATATTTGATATGATCTTGCGGGCCAAATATAATTATATCACGGGCCAAATTTGGCCTGCGGGCCTGAGTTTGACATGTGTGTCTTAATTGATCTTCCAGAATTTCTGCTGCACAGGAGATTAAAAAGCTGAAGATTGTGAAAGAGTATGTACAAATAATTTAACCTTTAGAATAGGTTTATCAGATGTTGTAATCCAAACATCATTTTAATTTGTGGTTCCAAACAGTTAATTTGCCAGTAATCCATAGAGTTGAATAATAATCAAGTTTTAAAAAATCCTTCACAACAGCTGTGGCATTAGATTCAGTTAAGCTCTGGAATGTTTTTTTTTAAAGATTTCAGTTATTGCAAAAATGACCATGAAACTGCAGGATTACCTTAAAGCCATTTGGTCCATGAATCCCCATCCAGAATCTGCCACCCATACCTAGCCTGACTGAGACACGACTTCAGACCTATGTTAAAATGATTACACTTGCATCCCCTCTGAAATGACTTAATAAATCACTCATTGAACTATGGTCATGACATTAAAACTATGAAAATAATAAATCAGATGGATCTTGAGGCATCCACCTCAGTATTGAAGACCAAGTTGCAATCATAAATTTAAGCAACAACCTGACATAATTATGTCTAATGGGCAGCTTGTAGACTCCATTATCACAATCGCTGTGTCCATTCTGTTCCAAAGATGGGAGAAGTTCATTCGGGGTGAGGGCAGAATGGCAAATAGGAGAATGAGGATCACCCTGGAATCCCTCGACATTAACTTAAGAAGTCTCAAGGCATCAGGTCAAACATGAATTAAGAAACCATCTCCTGATTATTATCCATCATTCTTATTGAAGGGCTCAAGCATGAAATGTTGGTTATGATTCATAATCTTTGCTGCATACCGGACACTGTTCGACCTGCTGAGTTTCTCCAGCACTGTGTTTTTATATCATTCTTAAACAGTTGATTAGGTCAACTTGACCACTTGGGAGAAGCACTGAAAGTTCTAAGAGGATGGAGTGCACTCTAGATGGAAGAATTTAGTATCCACCATCAAGAGTAGCATGGGACTGCCACTCTCCAAGCTGGCCAGATCTCAGGATGCAATTGCCAGGTTAGGCCTGCAGTCAGTTGTGAGCACATAACAAAAGTAACACTACTTTGTCTTCAGTATTCTACCTGTGGCACTTCTAGGTGAGTGACTGCTGAAGTCTTTCCAAACAGTCCATGTGAGAGTATTCAAAAGCCATGGGAACAAACATTCCATCTGGACCTCTGAAGACAAACTGCATTTTCAGTCAAGTTGCTTCAGTGTAATTACAGCACTAGCATTTGTCCAACAAATGTGGAAAGTTGTCGAGAATATCCTGTTCTCAAAAAAGCAGGACAAATCCAATTAGGTTAATTGCCATCCAAAGAGTCTTCTCTCAATTAACTGCACAATGAAGGAAGGTGTAATTCACAGTGCTGTCAAGCAACTCTTGCTCTCCAATACCAGTTCCCAGTTTGGGTTTCGTCAGTGTGGCTGAGCTCCAGATTTCTAGCTATGATTCTAATGGGGGAAAGAGATAAATCTCACAGAAAGTGAAAATAATTTCACTTTGGAGAAGAAAAACAGTACAGTAAAACCCCTGGTATCTGACACCTGTGGGGATTGGTGGATGCCAGATTAGTGAATTTGCCAGTTACTTAAGATCGCATGTTGCATGGTTGGCAAAATAACCCCAAGGGGTACCAATTTTAAACTTTTTTATTATTTTACCAATTTATTTTCTGCAATTTGTTTGGCTGGTTGCTTGAGGTTACTAGTTGCGGGGATTTTACTGTAGTCCATTTTCTCGGCTAATGAATGTGTTTCATCTTTTAAAAGTTGGAGAAGGTTAAATGTTTGGTGACATCATTGCTGAAATATTCTGATGGAAGAAAAGTGTATGCTAGGCAGGAAGAAAAGAAAACCAAGATCTCTGTCAAAGTCCCTTGCTTCCCTCAGTAACTTGGTCTAGATTTCATCAGGCCCTGGGAACATTTACATTAATGGTTTGCAAGACACCCAATGCCACCACCGTCTTAATA
This sequence comes from Narcine bancroftii, assembly GCF_036971445.1. Classification (NCBI taxonomy): domain Eukaryota; kingdom Metazoa; phylum Chordata; class Chondrichthyes; order Torpediniformes; family Narcinidae; genus Narcine; species Narcine bancroftii. Next base: position 368,727,641 of record NC_091471.1, read on the forward strand.
TCAATGTGCCTTTGAAAATCATCTCACCTCTCCCTAATCTCACCATCATCCATCTCCTTCTCCTTGGTGAATATTGATGCAAAATACTCATTAAGTACCTTACCCACTTTTCTGGCTCCACACGTAAATTTCCTTCCTTTGTCATTGAGTGGATATATTTTTTCCCTCTTATACCTAATATAGGTATAAAATGCCTTGGTGTCTCCTTTACCCTACTTGCTGAGGACATTTTGCGTCCCTTTTTATCCATTCTAATTTCCTATTTTTTTCTCCTGCTTCTTTATATTTCTGAAAGCCCTTGTCTGATTTCAATTTCATAAACCTTGCATATGCTTCATTTGTCTTTTTGATTAAACTTACAATATCTCATGTCATTCAAGGTCCCTGAACTTTGCCATTCTTTTGTTGCCATAGGAACATGCTAGTCCTGAGATCCATCCAACTGGCCCATTTTGATGTGCATTCACAGTCAAACGGTTGTTCCCAATCTACTTTCTCCAATTCCTACTGAATACTGTCATAATTAGCCTTCCCCCAATTTAACATTTTCACCCAAAGACCAATCTTATCCATAACTTTCAGAAAACTTTTAGAGCTGCTCATTCACTGAAAATCCAATCACTTTGCTAGACTGATTTTTTTTTCCCCCACTACAAAGTTTAGTTCAACTCCATCCCTAGTTATCTACATCTTGTTTCAAGAACCCTTTTTGGATGCTCTGAACAAATTTTGCCTCATCTCAAGCCCAGAGACAAATGAACATTAAAATCCCTGTTGTCTTTCCATGATATGCCTGCATACCTCTTCCTCTAGTTTCCATTGACTGTTGGGAGGCCTACAGTACATTCCCATCACAGTGATTCCATCTTCCTTATTCCTGAGTTCTCCCCGTATGGCCTAATTTGATGAACACTCTGAGAGGACCTATTGGAGTGCAGCCATAGCATTCTCTCTAATCAGTAATACAATTCCCCCTATTACACCGCTGTCAAATCTGAAACATCTATCCCCGGGATGATGAGCTGCCAGTTCTGCTCTTCTATCAACTAACTTCCTGTAATGGCTACAACCTTGTGGTTCTATAAACTAATCCAAGCTCTAATCTCATCTGCTTTACCTATAATGCCCTTTTAGATTGTCATTCCTGTCCTGTTCATTATTCTGGCCCTGTCTGTTTTTCCCATTCGAATTACTTAACTTCAAATGTTTTCCTCAATCACTCCACCTTTCACCTACTGCTCTGGTTCCCATTCCCTTGTCATATGTTCCCAAAATCATACAACTATAGCAAAATTGACTGGAATCTTAGTTCAAATATAACTAACAGGTTTGTAATTTTTACTTACTTTTCCCTGCATTTTCCTTGATGGTGGTAAATTTTCCTTGGCTTAGTTTTGTGGGCATCAGTTATGCACCATTACATTTGATACTAAAAGAAGGGTTAATTTCAGTTCCCTGTCCTTAACTAGTGTCCAAATAATCTTGGCTAATTTCCATCACAACCAAACACTACTCAGTCAAATTTTGATAAATCTATTCTCTTAACCGATTCAGTACAGACCGGTGATCACAGATTTTTGAATTGTTTTTTCAAATTATAAAAGTTTTAATTTATGTTGAGGTGTTTGAGGGAGACAAATCATTTTGTTTCATTAATATTTCAGATATCCTTGAAAATTCTCACTTTTTGAAAATCATGCATATCACCTCTGAAATTCCTGTCTGCCGCATTCTGAGGTTGAGTGTTCCAAAAAAAATGAAAAGTATTGTTTGCTGCACGGTAGACCATTTAGTCACTTTTTTTGGAGGGGAGCCACTGCTATAACATTGAAAAGATTGCACAGACCCAGTGTATCGCTGCAGTAAAATCTCGAAGTTATTTATTCTCATTGTTGTCTGAAAGTTACATTTTGAGAGTGAAGCATTCTTTGATGTGCATGTGTTTATTTTGTGTGACATTTGCTAACACAAAATAATTTTTCAATGCCTTCAAACTCCCGCCTTCAGATTTGAACTTGAAAGATCATCAGGTCACCTCCACTCTGAAGCGGTGTGTTTTAGTAGCTTGTTTGTTCTGGTTGTAGTACAGAGCCCTGCCGGCTTCTCTGTTTCAATGTGTCCCAAAAGTGTTATCAAATCTACCCAATTTTATTTATTGTACTTGAGGGGTTGGAATTCATTCATCATCGGCTTGCCAGGAGATTTAAAGTATTTTTTTAAGAATTATTAAGAGCATTATTTGTGACAGCACAAAGTAGAAAAAGAAATTAATGAAATCATTCTTTCATCCAAGTAGTTTATAACTCTTTGGTTTTGCTGATTTAATTCGTTATTGTGCTCTTTTAATTATTGGTTTTGATTTTTAGAAATATATCTTTTTTTAAGTCAGTGTGCCTTTTGTCTTCTGTTTCTTTACACAATTTGTCGCCTTGCTGTGTAAGAATTATTCCAAATGATTGACTGACGGAGAAGTACAACACATCAATAAAACAATATTTATGCACATAACTAGTTTTTTCAGAACAAAACATAATATATGAATGTAATATTAATTTATACTTACAATTCTAAAGGAAAAATGAAGTTTTAAAGCGTTGGTGTGGTCATTGAAATTCAGGATACATCGTTGAGTGGTTGAAGGTAGTTGAGCCCATACATATTGAGTTTATGCTATTAATTATTCAGTTGGGGAGGAGCTCTAAAAAGACTAAATAAGTTGAAAAACATTTTGGTTCCTCCTGCAATTAATCATTCCTGAGCTGCCAGTTTCTGCAAAGTGATGGTTTTCTGTGTCAATAACAATGAGTTAATGCAAATAGTTGCTCTTGCGCCAAATGTTTGTTCAAACTGTTATGCATGGATGCAATTGAGACTGATATTTTTACCACTATCTTCCTGAAGTAATTCTCTTCATCTCATCTGCTAATTGGATCTTCCATGCCATGAAAATAATGAAATTATGGACAAAATTGATTAATCGAACATAACTTTGTAAGCAGTCCTTGCCCTGCAAGGAACATGGGCAGTTAAATGGCAAGTATCACTCACATAGGTGCACCAGAAGGGCCTGTGTCCATGCTATACCTCTAAATTATTTTGATTAAATTAAACGGACTCCAACCAGCTATCCTTGACATTCAAAGATAATATTTTCCCACCATCTAAATCTTGTGGATGGCCATTAACCAGACACTCCACTGGTCCAGCCACATAAATTCCACGGCTACTGAGATAAGGTCAGAGGCTGGATATCTTGTAACAAGTGACTCATCTTCTGACGTCTCAAGGTCTTCCCGCCATCGACAAGGTTCAGGGGCCTGATGTAATACTCTTCATTTGCCGCAGTATTGTCTTGAAAGTATCCCGAATTGGAAATGTATCTCTGGTCCTTCATCGTCACAGGGTTTAAATCCTGGAGCCTCCTTGTCCATCACCAAAAGGGCTGCAATGGTTCAAGAAAATATAATGCAAAGTTAAAATATTGACAGAAAGGTGACAGGGCAAATGCACCTTCTTTTGATATCTTGCTAACTTGTATTTATTTCAACACTTCCTGCTCAAAGACACAATGACTGTTGCCTTGCTAATAAAAGCCAAATCCTAAATAATATTTTTTTTCAATAAACCTGCTGTTGACTCAATTGGTTGATCCCTAAAGGCGCCTGAAATTTCTCCCTTATATTTCTTTTTCTCATCTCTAATTATAAATATATGATCAGGTGATCTATTGAACATCATTTCATTTACTTGCAATTCAGTGGCTCAAAAAGAAAAATCTCAGAGATAGTTTGATATTTAGTGCTACTGTATAAGTGACTTCAGTCTTTGATCCATTTTAAGTCTCTGGTTACAACACTGAATGGCATGTGTATTTTAAATGAAAAGAGCACTGGATGAAATTTGTGACTTCATCCAAAATATTCATGTAATTTGTATTTGTTGGTTGTGAACAATTTAATTTTCTCCTAGATCATTAGGCACATTTCTGAACTATGTAATGCTATCTCAACATTTATTCTCAGAAGTTCCTTAATTATTTGTAATGCTGAGTAAATTTTAAATCCTTAATTCAGCATTTTCTGCACCCTGTAATCTCTACCGCTGCTGCATTGTTTTCTGGAGCTGATTCCTTGTAATATATGCCAGCACTTTTCAAAAGATGCTCAGATAACTATTGAGATTTATTATTTTTTTAATAAGCTGCAGGAGGGTAAAATGCAATGCTAGAAATCAAAGTTGAAAATGTTGCAGAAAAGTGAATGTAATACATGCCTAACAGGGCAAGGAACTCTGATACCTTGAAAGCTTATATTTATTTCACATCCATTTTCCTTTTGTACTTTCTGTCTGTTCTTGCTGGACCAGATAACCTTCTTCTGTGGGTTTACAAGTCATTTGTTTTCCAGCTACAGTGTTATTAATCTTGAGCTGAGAGGAGTGCAAGAGCAGTGTGGTGAGCGTTGGTACGAATCAGTGATAGGTTGAGTTGCACCGACCTGTGTGTCAGTAGGCTCTGATTCACATTCTTTCGAAACTTGGAAATGGAATTCTTTTCAATCGTTGATTAAAAATCCTTGAACGGTAAAGTGGAATCTATGCAAATCCTAATGGGATTTTAAAGTTCTGCAGCATGGATCAAATTTGTGTATTACTCAAAGAGCATCTCTAACAACTAGTAAAACCTGTCTAAATTGACACTGTAAATAAAAGTTCAGTTGTTAAAGTGAGAGAGCCTCCTTATTCAATATTTATTAATTTTATTGCAATGGCAGTTATGTGATCCTCTAAGTGTTGGGGTGGATAACGCTTGCAATGTTAGTAATAAATGGGTTTTTTTCCCAAACAGAAAGGGTCCTACAGAAGTACAAATGCATTTTGTAGTGAAATTCCATATTCCAGTATCAACTGTTGAACAAATGTTAAATCTCATTTATTATAGTGAAAGACGCTGATCTCAGATCCTTGGAGAGATTAAATGTCTGCTTCTAAATATGACCTTACATATTATGATTAGATATCAGCATACTTGACACCTTCACTATAAATTGGATTTGAATTTTATTTGAAAGAAAAAATAGCAATTAGCATTAAAATGGACAGGAGTGTAAACCATTTGACTCCATCCAGCTTTGATAGAATGGCAGTGTGTGAAATTGAAGAATTGTTTCTTTTGTGCACTTTTGTGTTCATGTCCCATCACAATTTGCTTGATTGAGACTTGTCCATAATTGCTGCACTGCTTTCATGAACAAACACACACAGATGCTGTGGGTTACTTATTTTGCCTTTGCTTTGCTATCTGGCTTGTGTATTTATTTGTCCTCGTATCAACTATATTAAATGGTTGCTGGATCCAGCCATTTGTCAATTGATATTAAGAACTACCTTTTCCATTTTGCTTGCACTGTGTTTCATTTAAAGGATAGGAGTTTTACCCATACTTATTCAGCAGACTTTCTGGCACCCTTTCAGACTTCTCACATTCTGTACTTCTTTCTTTATCTTCAAAATGTATTAGTGTCAAATGAAAACAAAAAATAGTGAATGCAAAAATGAGCGATCTTACCAACCTGTTTTTGCATTAATTTCAATGAATTGTGTTCAGTCTCTATTTCCATTTTGAATTTGACTTTCATCCATGTTGCAAATACCTTTGTCACATAATCTTGATTTTGTTCTTTTCACGGAGTAAAGCAAGCCTATGTTTTCGGAATGCTTGATTACGGTCAGTTATAAGAACATAAATATGGAGCAGGAGTCGGCCATCCGGCCCGTCGAGCCTGTTCCACCATTCAATGAGATCATGGCTGATCTGATGATGGGCTCATCTCCACTGACCTGCTTTTGTCTCTTAATTCCCCTACTATGTAAAAATCTATCCGACCCTGTCTTAAATATATTTACTGAGGTCCCGTCCACTGCTTGAATGGGCAGCAAATTCCACAGATTCACCACCCTCTGGGAAAAGCAGTTCCTCCTCATCTCAATCCAAAATTTACTGCCCTGTACCTTGAGGCTATGCCCCTAGTTCTGGACTTCTCTACCAATGGAAGTAACTTGCCTACCTCAATCTTAACTATGCCTTTCATAATTTTGTTTCTGTAAGATCCCCTCTCATTCTTCTAAATTCCAGAAAGTTACCTCTGTTTTTAGTCAATGTTATTCATATTATGTCTTTAATGACAAAAGTTTCTGGTTATAGAAAATAACTTTAATTTAGATTGGAAGGACATTAGCAGTAAAATTTGACAAGTGAATGCCTGAAGTGACCAAAATGATTCTTTTCTACAGTGTAACTCAAAGATTGCCAATAAAATACACTTGTTTGGACAAATTCCAATAATGTGGAACAACTTGTATCTTAAAAACATTCAAATAATGAGCATGGTGGCAGAAAGTAAGGAAGATGAGCAAGTAGTTAGATTTTGAATGAGAAAAGTCATAGCAAAATGGAAAGATTTGAGAATGAGCCAAAACAAGGCTTGGAATCACAAGATCACAATATAGGAACAGATATTGGCCCATCGAGTCTACTCATGAGCTGATCCATCCTCCCACTCAGCCCCACTCCCCGGCTTTCTCTCCACAATCCTTAATGCCCTGACTATTAAAATACCTGTTAATCTCTTCTTTGCATACGCCCAACGACTTCACTTCCACAGCCGCCTGTGGCAACCAGTTCCACAGAGTCATGACTATCTCACAAAAGAAATGTTTCCGTGTCTCTGATTTTAAGTTGACATCTTTTTATCCTAAAGTTGTGCCCTCTTGTCCTAGAAGCAACCTTGCCACATCCATTTTGTCCAGGCCTTTCAGCATGCAAAAGTCTCTGAGGACCCCCCCCAATCCTTCAGTTCTCCAACGAGTATGTCTAAGAGCCAATTACCATTCCTCATATGCTAACCCTTTCTTTTCCTGGAAGGAGGTTAAAAAATTAAAGTAAATTCAGAAGAGCAGAGGCTTTTTCGTGGAATGTGAGGCTGAATGATGGGTTTAGAAAGAGCAGGTGATGCCAAAATTCTGCCTTCATTACTATAGTTCCTTGCAAACCCATTCCCAAACTTCAGGATTTAGGCCTTCGTGGCCCCACCCCTCCACTCCCCCGCAACTGGATCGTGGCTTCCTGACTAACAGACTGCAATCAATGAAGATGGGTAATAATATCTCCTCCACAATCACACTCAACTCTAGCGCTCCTCGAGGATGTGTAATCAATTCACTAGCATACACCCAGGACTCTACAGCTAAATACTGTTCTAACATCATCTTCACATTTACGTGCAACTCAACAGTAATAGGCCGGATATTAAATAAAAATGAGTTAGAACACAGGTAAGAAATTAATAATCTCAGTGGTATAACGCTTTGATAATGACAAGGGAGATAAGCACCGACTTCAGGAAAGGGAGCAGAGTTCCCACTCCTGTCCACATTAATGGGACTGAAGTTTAAAGAGTAGATAGTTTGAAATCTTCAGGAATAAGCATCTCCAATAACCTGACCTGAGACAAATGTAACAATCAAGAAAGTATACTAACTCCTCTACATTCACAGAAGACCAAGGAAGCTTGGCTTATCCCCCTGTCCCTCAACAGTTCGATGGGTGCACCATCAGAAGCATATTACTGGATGCATCACAGCATGTATGGGAGTTGTTCACTCAAGTTCAGAAGAAATTACAGAACTAATGAATGCAGCTCAGAATATAATGCAAACTCCCCTCCATGGACACCATCCACAACTCTCATTTCCTAGGAAAGGCAGCCAACATACTGAAAGACTCATCACACCCTAGAAATACTCACTTTTTCCTCTCCCTTTGGGGGAAGAGTGAGAAAGCATTAACAGGTGCAGACAGTTCATTCCAGGCAACCATTGGGTTGCAGTGGTCTACTGCTACCTGAATTTGGTGTTAACTGATTTTTCTTTTCATTCCAATCCCATACTTTGTAGATTGTGTTCAGTATGTGGTTATCATAATGTTTGGGAAAAGACATTTTTTTCTTCATCTTCCCCTGTGCTCCACAATTTTAAATTTGTAATCAACATGTTCACATGTAATTAAAGTGGACATTCAGATTTTATTCAAGGTTATTTGTGTACATTTTGGTTTGACCATGTAGAAATTATAGCTCCATAGTTTCCCCATTTCAGGGCACAATAAGTGTTTGTGAATACTTGGATATATTTAATTGCTTCATGGTACAGGTATAAATGAGCTGGGCTTGCTTCCTTTTTTTTTAACTTTATTTAAAATTTTATGACATGAATAAAAATAAAAATTACATTTAAAGAAATAATAAAAAATAAGATAATAAAACTTAGAATACTACATCATTAGACTACACAAATTAACCCCCCCAATAATTATAACACAACATTAATCGTTTAATTTAAAATTAGTCCAACCCTCCCCCCAAAATAAAGAGTGAAGAATTAATTAACAATGTTGTAAATAAAATAGAAAAAACCCCACTTACAAAAAAAAGGATAAAACTTAACAACAAAAAAAATTACTAACAACAAAAAAAATATCAATACTAAAATAATACCCTTAAACATATATTTAAATCAAACATAATACATGTATTTAACAAATGAAATCCACTTTAAAACTAAGTTCAAATGTTAAAATCATATATCAACCACATATCTGTTATACAAAAAATCATAATTAATAATACATAAATACAGAATTTCCATTAATACCAAGTTTCCTTTATAATTCATCGAGAGAACAAAAACATCCCTTAGAAAAACAATCAGATAAACTTTTTATTCCCTTCCCCTCCCCTATATAAAAAAAGAAAAGAAAAAAAAGTTCAAACTCTTATGAAATTCTCCATATTCTTCATTTATAACATCTTCAAAATTTTCTATCAAAATTAACTTAATTTTATTAAACTCTTCTCCCTCAGTGTATTTGTATTTTCTTCTTTTCCTTCTTATCACCTTTCCCCTCATCTTCCTCTTCATCTAATTCAACATCCTCAATTTTTGACTTATTATTTTCTGTGACATTATCCTCTTAAAAAAGAGAGAAAAAAGATTAAAAAAAAGGAAAGAAAAAAAAACCTCCTAATTCCCTCTCAATTACAATCAGAAAACAAAAAGAGTTTTAAAAAAATTATTTATTTTAAAAAAATAATAATAAAAACAAACCTTCACTTCTTAACCCAAAAATTAAAAAGAAAAAAAAACAGGTCGGAGGTCACAACTACCTCCTCCTGTTTAAACCGCCCAAAGTGGTAACTCCCCCAAAATATTGGGTGTGAGATAACTCACAGGTAGCTGATGACTTCTGGAAACTAGTGCCCACCCAGTTCTCTCTCCCAACTCCCATTTCATTAAACTATCATCATTATTTAAACTATTTAAACTCTTCTCAAAAAAAAAGATAAAAAATTTATTTTTTTAAAATCAACGTTACCACTTCGGTCACCATTGCTTCCATTTCTTTTAAAAATCTGGATCCCACCTTACATCTCTACTCTCTTAAGAGACCTTAAAGGACTACATCGTTCCTAAAACTGCATGATTGGTAGAAACTGAGCAAAGTCCATAACCTCTTTAGGATTGTCAAAGAACTTTGGCTGATTTCCATTCTGAAAAATCTTCAGTACCGCAGAATACCTGAATGTTGCCTTATGTCTTTTTTTCGTTCCTTATCTGTTAAATGAGTTTCTTTGCCATTGCGACCACCGTTTCTTCCATTTCTTCCAGAAATCAGATTCCCTTCTTGCAGCTCTGCCCTCTTTGGAGACCGTGGAGGACTACGTCGTTCCTGGAATTGTGTAATTGGTAAAGACTGAGCAAAATCCATAGTTTCTTTAGGATTATCAAAGAACTTTGGTTGATATCCATCCTGAAAAATCTTCAGTACCGCAGGGTATCTAAATGTTGCCTTATATCCTTTTTTCCACAATAATTCTTTCACAGAATTAAATTCACGTCATTGAAACATAATTTCCTGACTCAAATCCGGATAGAAGAAAACACGATTACTCTGAACCATCAAAGGAGATCTGTTTTGCTGTGCATTTCTAATAGCCATACGTAAAATAGTCTCTCTATCACAGTAATTTAAACAGCGAACCAGAACAGGTCTTGGATTCTGTCCTGAAAAAGGTCTCCTTCTCAAAGCTCTATGAGCCCGTTCCAATATTAAACCTTCAGGAAACTTATCTTGTCCCAACACTTTTGGAATCCATTCAGTGAAAAATTTTCTTGGATCTGGCCCTTCTATGCCTTCTGGCAAGCCGACAATTTTCACATTATTCCGTCTGGATTGGTTCTCCAAATAATCAACCTTTTTTGCTAAATTTTTATTCTGAATCTGTAGCGTTTCAATTGTTTTATTCACATCTTGCAATTGATCTTGTACATCAGATAATCCTTGATCACACATCTCAAGTCTTTCAATAGTTTCAACTTTAAAAGCTCCATAATCAGCCTTCTGTTGAGTATTGACATCCACCAATGCATTAATCTTAGAAGTAAGATTATTCATAGAATCACCTAAATGCATCATTGAAGAAAATATCTTATGTTCAAGACTCTTGAAAAGTATATCAACATAAGTAGATCCAGACATGGTGGGATCCTGCTGTTCTTGTGGAATCAGAGGACCTTCTATCCCTTCTTTTAATTTAGTAGCTTTTCTTGCAGTTTGACTCTGTGTAAGAGCCCCTGCCACAGACCCCCCAGAAGTGTCAGGAGGCTGATGATCAGGGTTATCTTTGATCCAAACCTCCTTTAAAAGCTTCGTTACATCAGTATCTGGAATAGCTGTTATAACTGGTGGTGTAGCAGTCAAATAACAACTCTTTAACTCTCCAACTGGTGGCGCCCCAGCTAATTCAGCAGTCAAAATCTCAGTAACAGCACTCACAGTAGACGTTGTTTGAAATACTGGCACCCGACCAGCCCTTTGTTCTAAAGGCAGCTGAAAACGACCTTCAGAAAGACTTATGGATTCAGAGCGGAATTTCAATGCCAAATTCTTCACTTCTTTTCCTGGATCCATTTCACGCTGAGTCATGGCTTTTTGTAAACAAGCAGGCTCAGATAATTTCAGAAAATATAATTTTTTAACAATCTGTTGATGTTTCCTTTTACTTTTTTTTAACAAATGTACCATTAGGTGTTAATTCAACACCTCATACTATTTATAAACTTTTTTAAAAAGTTTTAACGGGCACTTAAAGACAAAACAATGTTAGAGTCAGGAGAGGACTGGAAGGCACGTCTGATCCTTACGCCATCTTGCCACACCCCCAGCTGGGCTTGCTTCCAAGCTTTTGATCACCTTTGGAGTCTGTATTTGCCATTTTTCAACATGAGGATCAGAGTTGTGCCAATGAAAGTCAAAGAAGCCATCGTGAGGCTGAAAAATGAGAATAAAACAGTAAGAGACATCACCCAAACCTTAGGATTGTGAAAATTATCTGTTTAGAACTTCTTTCAGAAGAGAAGGTGAGCACAGTAATCACAAAGGGATTGGTAGGCCAAGGCAGACCTGATTTTTTTTTTTAAATATGTTTCTGTCAGATCTCCTTTCATTTTTCTGAATTCTAGAGTAGAATCCCAGGCATTTCAATCTCAGCTCATAGAGTAACACCTTCATCTCTGCAATCAACATGATTAGCCTCATCTGCACCACCTCCAAAGCTAATATATCCTTTCTCATGCAAGGAGACCAGAACTGCACACGGTTCTCTTGGTGTGGCCTCGCCAGTACCCTGTATTATGTCTGTTATGACAATAAGCACAACATGCCAGAATTAAATGCCCAAAAAAAGTTAACCAATGTTAAGATGTTGAAATCAAACTGGTTATAACTTTAACAAACAAACAATGGAGGAACTCAGCAGTCCAAAAAACATCCATGGGAAGAAAAGGTTAGTCAACAAGGGTCAGGCCTTTGACAAGGTGCCATACATAAGGCTGCTAAACAAGATGAGAGCCCATGGAATTACAGGAAAGATACCAACGTGACTAGAGCATTGACTGGTTGGCAGGAAACAGAAGGAGTAACGGGATCCTATTCTGCAGTGGAGTTCCACAGGAGTTAGTGTTGGGGCTGCTTCTCTTTACATTGTATATAAATGATTTGGATTATGGAATAGATGGCTTTGTGTCTAAATTTTCAGATGATGCCAAAATAGGTAGTGGGGAGGTGGTGCTGAGGATACTGAAAGGCTGCAGAGCAACAGATAGATTGGGAGAACGGGGAAAGAGATGGCAGATGAAATACAAAGTTGGAAAGTGGACGGTCGTGCATTTTGGTCGAAGAATAGACGAGCTGACTATGATTTAGATGGGGAGAAAATTCAAAATTGAGGTGCAAGGAGACTTGGGAATCCTCGTGCGGGATACCCTTAAAGTTGACCTTCAGGTTGAGTTGGTGGTGAAGAAGGCAAATGCAATGTTGGTATTCATTTTTGGAGGAATAGCACAGGATGTTATTTTGAGACTCTTTCAAGCACTGGTGAGACCTCACTTTGAAAACCATGTACACTTTTGAGTGCCGTATTTGAGAAAAGATGTGCTGGCATTTGAGAGAGTTCAGAGAAGATTTATTCGAATGATACCAGAAATGAAAGGGTTAGCACATGAGGAATGATTGTCGGCTCTTGGACTGTACTCATCGGAGTATAGAAAGATTGGGGGGGGTCTCACTGAGACATTTTGAATACTGAGAGGCCCGGACAGAGTAGATGTGGCAAGGATGTTTCCCATGTTCAGGAATTCAAAAACACAACTTCAGGATAAAAGGGTCTCCATTTAAAACAGAGATGCAGAAAATTTTCTTTAATCAGCGGGTCATGACTCTGGGGAACTTGTTGCCACAGGCAGCTGTGGTAGTGAGGTCACTGGGTGTATTTAATGCAGAGATTGGCAGGTATTTGATTACTTATGGGTTTTAGGTGTGGGCCCTTCATTGAGACTAAAGAGAATATATGAAGGGGGAAATATACGAGAGGGACCAAGAGGTGATAGGGTATGGGACAGAAGATGTGAGAGATGGAGAGACGAGTCAAGGGAGAGACCAATAGGAAGGAGGGGTGGGAAAGAAAAATTGAGAGTGAGAAAAAAGTGGTGCAAGAGTGGGGGGAAAAAGAGAAATGGACAGCCTTAAACCTAATGCCATGAAGTTGATTTTTCCAACTTTAATTAACTCCCACCTCCCTCTGATTCTACTGTTTCTATCTCTTCTTTACCTTTGTTCCTCTCTCTTACTTTCCTCCCCACCACCCCCTTCCTCATGGTCTCTCCCTCTATTTCTCTCTCCACCTCCTGCACCATCTCTCTTAAACCCTATCACTTCTTTGCCCCTCCACCAGGTTATTTTCCCCTTGACATACGTCATTTCACCCCCTTCTCTTGAGTCATGACGAAGGGTCCTGACCTGAAATATGACTGACCATTTCTCCCCATGGATGCTGTCTGACCTCCTGCGTTCTTTCAGCATTTCTTTATTTGCTCAAGTTTCCAGTGTCTGCAGTACAGGGGGACTTTGTATTACACAGTTAATACATTCCGTAAAAGTTCAGTGTTATCGAAACCCCCATTGTTCAAAACATTATTCCAATTTAATGTAATACGTTGCAATCCTATAATTATTTAACGATAGAAGAAGTGGTCAATCACTTTTAGTTCAGTCAGAAAGCTTGTAGCTGCTTCACTATCAGCACTTGGCAGAACCGCCAGTAATTCGAACATTATGGAGCCTCGTGCATTTTTTAAAGTTGTAAAACCAACCATGACTTGCTTAAAAAAATTTCTCCTTCATTTCTGTTTTCATCTTTTTCTTTTACTGTCCAATAGAGGCTTGTTGCTTTAGCTTGAATTGTCATTTGACTTCAAGGAATTATTTTCTGATGGCAAACTTCAATCCAGATCATTAAAAGGCGTTTTCCATTGCAGAACTTCTATGTCTACCAATCATTTTAGTCATGCAAGATGCTGTTGCCATTCCATGTTCTTGAATTTTATTTTTATTTTTGATTAGAATTCCAACAGACGATTCATTCATGCCTTTGTCTTGTACTATTTTTGGCAAATGATCTTCATGCTGCTTAATAATTTCCAGTTTCTTTTCCAATGTTACCCATTTACATTGATTACACACATCACCTTCACCGCAGCTACTTTTCCAGTTTGTAAGGGTGCACTTTTATCTTTCTTTCTTTGGCTTGGCTTCGCGGACGAAGATTTATGGAGGGGTAATGTCCACGTCAGCTTCAGGCTCGTTTGCGGCTGACAAGTCCGATGCGGGACAGGCAGACACGGTTGCAGCGGTTGCAGGAGAAAATTGGTGGGTTGGGGTTGGGTGTTGGGTTTTTCCTCTTTTGTCAGTGAGGTGGGCTCTGCGGTCATCTTCAAAGGAAGTTGCTACCCGCCGAACTGTGAAGCGCCAAGATGCACGGTTGGAGGCGAGATCAGCCCACTGGCGGGGGCCAATGGGGCAGGCACCAAGAGCTTTCTTTAGGCAGTCCTTGTACCTCTTCTTTGGTGCACCTCTGTCTCGGTGGCCAGTGGAGAGCTCGCCATAGAACACGATCTTGGGAAGGCGATGGTCCTCCATTCTGGAGAAATGACCTACCCAGCGCAGTTGGATCTTCAGCAGCGTGGATTCGATGCTGTCGGCCTCTGCCATCTCGAGTACTTCGAAGTTGGAGATGAAGTCGCTTCAATGAATGTTGAGGATGTTGCACTTTTATACAACACCATTAAAATATTACAGAGCAGCCACGGCCATCCCGCTCAGAGTCTAGACTCTAGTTGATACTAAAACAAGTTAAGCAATAATGAAGTTGAATGAGCTCAGCCAAGCACTGAACATTGTTTCTGACACATTAAATTATTGCACCACTATTGGTAACACAATATGAATAAAATGTAATCATTTTTGGTTATCACTATATTAAAATTATACACCGCGTTATTATCAAAACCCATGCTGTTCAAAACCATGTGATACAAGGTATCTCTGTATTTGTTTCTCTCAATCAGCTTCTCAAATTGGAGAAGCTTGTTTGTAATGAATCTTCAAGATTTTGTCTAAGTGACTTTGCTTATTTTTGTTTGAGCATTTGTTCTTTTATAACTGTGTCTTCTTACAAATTGCATGTGATGGCTGTTCCAGAAAGGTTTTTCTCTAATAATGCGGAGACTCAACAACCTATTGTTCTGTGTTTGTTGTTGTCAAGGAAGCTTATGGAGGAAGTGCTTTTGTGCAAGCACAAAGCACAGGAGTGATTCAAGAGAACATTTAATGGAACTGTCAGAATATTTAAATAAGCCTTCATGTGTGTGACTGCCCAAAATTATCTCCAGTATTTTGGATCAATATACTAAAAAGAAATCATGCATAATTTCTCTTTCTTGATATTTTCTATGAAACCAGGAGAGAGAATTGAAGGGAATGCAAAAAATCATGTTTTAATCAATACATAAATGTGTTGGAGAAATGTTTTAATCAAGCTTTCTTTGAGCATCTTGATGGCTGATCATAATGTGCAATTACTAATCGTTAACCCAAGTAACATTTCTGTCTTTGAATTAGTGCAAATGGAGATTTCGTGACAATAAACTCTTTTGGATTAATTCCAAGCAATATCGTGGAAATTGGAAGGAGGAAAACGTGAACTCTTACAATTGTCAGTGTTCCTTGGCCAGAAATAATTCTTTGGTGGCCCTATGCCGAGTAGTATATTGTGGGAACAATGAGGAAGCATGTCCCCACCTAGTGTTTAAGAATGCACAGTTAGACCAGCCTCATGCCAAGTTTTTTCCCTTTTACACACCTGAGCTAGAATCTTCATTTATAGGCATTGTAAGTAATGCATGTAAAAAAAAAGAGCCAATTGCTTTCCTGCTTCACAAATCATAATTGCCTGTTGAAAATAAATGTAATTGCACATTTTTAAATGGCTTGTTTTTTATCTGATTTGAGTAATAAGTTCTTCAAGAACACGTTTGGAGCATATGATTGTATTTGTAATGTAAGCACAGTCATACATGCATGCCATATACCCACAAGTGAGTTCAAGTGCAGATGCTCTTGTCAAATGGCTCCCTTTCACTTCCCATCCTGTCCTCTGCCCCCAGCGTCCTTTTGAGCCATGCATATCAGGAGCTGGGCTCCAAACCATCTTCCTTTAATTCACTGAAGGGATGAGCCTTCAAGATGACGTCTGCAAAATGATGGTCACTAGTCTCGGGTGACCTCTTTGCCAAACACCTACGCTCTGTCTGGGGTCGAAGCGAGAACTTCAACCATTTTGGTTCTCTTCACCATCCGCACATGAATGTATTTGTCGCTGGCCTCATCCATCGCCAAGGTAAGGCCAGACATAAACTTGAGGAACAAAACCTTATAATTCTCCTGAACACTTAAACCTAAAGGCATGGACATCAATATTTCTAATTTTGGTTAACCCCACCTCTATCTGGTTCCAATCTTTCTATCTCTTTACTTACTCCCACTCTTTACTCTAATTTTCCCTCCCCCTCCCAGTGAGCTTTCCTTCTACCTATTGCTCCACTTCTTTCACGTTCTGACTAATACCTTATCATCTCACCCTTGTCTAGCTTCCTAGCCTCTCCCTTCTGCATTGATAAACTTGATACCTGAAACATTGACTGACCATTTCTACCCATAGCCGCTGCCTGACCCACAGAGTTCCTCGATCGCCTCATTGTTTGCTCAATTGCAGCATTGGCCATTTTTGTATTTCTTTGATAGTTAGCAATCTACCTGCATAGTGTGGCACCACCCTTTGACACTGCAGGTCCATGACAAACCCTGGAAGACATGGACCACTTTCAATATCTTGGGTATCTTGCAGACCATTTGTCAATGAAGGTGGATGATGATGAAATTCACCATTGCCTTTTGGACACTAGCACAGCTTTTATGGTCATCTGAAGAAAAAAATCATCAAACCTAGCCCTGAATTCATGTCCACAGGGCAGGTATGATCCTTGCCCTACTGGACTCATCTGAGACATGGACTACAATGTCAGGCACCTTGAATCACTGGACAGATACTATCAACATTGTTACCACAATGGAGCAGACAAGGGCACCATCCTCCAAGACAGATGTACAGTAATTCATTCTTCTCCTGCACAGAGCACGGAATAATCTTCCCCCCACTCTACTCACACAGCCAGACCCAATTAAATTTAAGACCGCTCTTCCTCAAAAATCTCCTCCTTAAGCACTCCCTCCCCCACGTCAAATTTAAATTCCATACGGAATATCTTGGAGGACCAAGAACCACAATATCTTCATAGGACGTGAATTAAGGTTGGCCTCTTCTTCCAGGTCAAAACTAAAGTCTCGATTACTCTCTACTCCAGTGGATAGGCCAAGTTGTTTACATCCTTGACACCAGATTATTTCATCATCATCCTCCTCCATTGACACAGAATTTACCAACAAAGGGCTCAGGCCCAAAACATTGATTGCCTTTTACTCCATGGATGCAATGTTACCTGCTGAGTCTCTCCAGCACTTTTGTGAATTACAATAGACTTAGCATCTGAGAATTTACTTGTTTACCTCCATCATAGCAGGTGAATGGAGGAAGAAACAAAAAACCATCAAGAATGTTCTCAGAATTTAATTGGAGAGATGTCTCCTGGGAATCCATGGCTCATAACCACTGAAAATAGAGAATATTTGGATTGGAATCAAGAATCTCATTTACATTGTCAAGAGTGCACAGGAATCCAATTTTTTTTTCCAAAAAATATACATTATTCACAATAAATTATATACAATGCAAGAGAAAAAAAAACTTTTAAGATTTTACATTCATAGTTTCAGTTATATCGAGACAGTTATTTACAAAACCTGTACAAAACTTTTACGTAGTGTCAGTCATCTCATATCAAGTAAGTTATTTACAATACATGAAAAATTGTCCATAAACGTTTTACATAGTGTCTGTCATCTCATCAATGTACGCTTCATGTTTAACATTGTTGCCTTAATTCTCGATTACCACCACTGTGGCACCTTGTGGCTTCTCTCTCCCCTCTGTTGGTTGGTTGACGGGCTTCCCCTCAATGTCAGCCCCTCAGTGCCTATTAATAAATAGGAGGTCTCTCAACTGTGCTCCTTCCTCACAGTGTCCTCACATTGGCGGCACCAAGCCTCAGCGCGTCCCTCATCACGTACTCCTGCAGCCTGGAATGTGCCAGTCGGCAACAATCCTGGACTGACATCTCAGTGTGCTGAAAGACCAACAGGTTTCAGGCTGACCAGAGGGTATTCATCACCGAGTTGATGGTCTTCCAGCAGTTCTGGATGTCGGACTCAGTGTGTTCTTGGGAATAGTCTGTAAATCAAGGAGTCCTCTGTCACGCTGCTGTTGGGGAAGAAAGATGACAAAGCCCCCTGCATGCTTCTCCACACACTCTTTGCGAATCTACATTCGGCAAAGAGGTGGGTAGACGGTCTCAACTCTGCCACAGCTGTCCCAAGAACAACGTGTGTGGAGGGTGATGTTCCGGTTATACAAGAAAGATCTCACTGGGAGGACCCCTCTCACCGCCAGCCAGGCCAGGTCCTGGTGCTTGTTTGAGAGCCCTGGTGATGTGGCATTCAGCCAGATAACCTGGACGGTCTGGTCGGGGAGCCGTCCCTCTGGAACGATCTCTCAGTTTCTTCATGTCATTCCATGCTGACCACTGCCTATGGCCTTGTGGGTGAAGGTGTTGTCCTGGAAAAAAACTTTTCCACGAAGGATAGATAGTGCAGCAAAGTCCAGCTAATTGGGATGTTGCATGCCAATGGGGCCAGGCCTATCCTTCGCAACACCTGGGACAGGTAGAACCTCAACATGTACTGGCACTTGGTGCCCTCATACTTGGGTTCCAGCTTGATGGAGCTACGCATGAGGTGGTCTTCAGGTAAGTGACATATTGGGTACACCCTTACCCCCATTTTCTGGCGATGTACATGGCGCTCATTCGAACCCTATCCATTTTGGAATGCCAAACAAATCTGAAAACACACAGGAATCTAATGTGAAGAATGGAAGATGAACAGCGATTACCCACCTATAGCAGAGACCCACACTGGGCCCATCATTCATGAGAAAGCACAAATCAATTCTGGAGCCTATTCCCGAGGGACTGCCTATGAAGGAAAGGAAGATTGCCTGGACCTCTCTGTTTCACTAGATGGCACATCGTTCAACCTCAAAAAAGATATTTTTACCTCCAGTTGTGTTTTTTGGAGAAATACAATTTGTTTAATCTGCATTCTGTTGCATTCAGGGAAAGAATGATTTAGGCTTAATAGCAGAGCAGTGGTTGAAAAATGCCAGTGATTAATTTCTGTGAATTTCTTTAATGTTTTTTATAGAAGGTTTGGTTGCTCTTGGCAAATGAAATAAGCTGTTTCTCAAGCGTGCTTTTTATCCTTTGTCCTTGACAATGAAAAGAACCTGAATTTTGATGGGAGTATTTAGCACATTTTTTTCTGATGCAAACATGAGATGACTGGTCCTTCCACTGGCCGAGCTATTGTGCAGTTTCCTGTGCATCCAAGCACACAAGAGTGATGGGGCCTCACAAGTTGTCATTAAACCTCCAGTGCAGTTGAAAGCTGAGTTGATAGTCAGAAGTTGGAGATAGAGCTGCAAAATATCTGTTTTTCTTAAGTTTTACTTTTTGAAATTTGTTCAGAGAGACATTTGCAAAAATGTGTAACAGTGGACTGAAAAATCGGAATATTGGCAAACTAAATACTAAGAATGTATCAAATGTGTTCTAAAAGGTGATGAATCTTTATTAGAAAATATTTGAATTTTGATCAGTATCCATACCGAAAATTGCATGTGGCCCAACTGTTTATCCTTGAGCAGAAAAATAAATCATAGTTTCACATATTTGTTGATTCAGAAGGTTAGAAGATGGTACTGATCCTGCATTTTACCTTTTGCATTTTACAGTCTGTCGGGTTGTTTTCTCAGTAACTCTTTTGTAAAACCTTCAGGCAAACTGCTGAAAACCTTGGTTGTTTCCCTTTAGTTAGCTGGAGTTTTTCCAGAGCTGTAGAAAAATACAGGATATTATAAGAACTGAATCTATATCCGGTCAACTGAAGGCACTTTCATTAAACTCTGCATTTTTTGGTCTGTTTGGTATATTTTTGAATCAATATGCAAAACCTTGACATAAAATTTGGGGTCATTCATGAGTCAATATTTCAAGGCTTTTTTTTCTTGGCAGAAAACATGCTTAGACTGCCCTACATGTCTGAAACTGGTACAGAGAGGAATTTGTAATGATCAAGACTAATATATAGTTCAGTTTCGTACTTGTACGGAACTCTGCATGGGCTGCATTTTGCATATGCAGTAAATTCTGATCATAGGGTTGAGATCTTTGGGGAGAAAAATCCTGAGACTGAACTTGTTTGTTCAAGATATTAAAGTGGTGTATTTAGATTTTGTTCAGGCTATTCAATGGACATTTGAATCACAGTTTAGCACAGCATTAGAATTTTCCTCGCAAAGTCTCAACAAAGCCATACCACAGAGACGGCTAAACAATATTATTAGATTAATCAAGTGCATTTGTGAAACACTTCAAACAAAACCTTATTTTGTTTGTTTCTTGATTTGTTTCTACGTGTGTATTGGAGATGTGGAGGCAATGTTTTCGATGAAGAACAAATTAAAGATGTAAACAGAATGTGGTTTTTGTGACTGTGGTGACTGGCAGATTTTGTTTGTGGGGTTAAGCATAGGGAATGGAAATAAATGTTTTTTTCCCTACTGGAGCCCAGGAACAAATGTTTTCAGGAAAAAAACCTGCTTTTGTTTACACAAACCATCTTACAGTTCTCTGACAGTTAGAGATGGTAATCTATGCTTGTAATATGCACTTGGAAATAATGTCAGTATTATAATATTGCAAAAGCAGGGGCAGTCAGTGAAAAAGACATTTCTTAGTGCAAGATAATTGGTAATACAATATCAGAACCAGTGACCTTGCAAACCTTTACCTATTATTAATCTTGGTCAGTAAAGGGATCTTTAAACTAAATTAGAGATATAGCACTGCAACAGGCCAATTCAGCCCCATGAGTCCATGCCGCCCAAATTACACCCCATTAACCAACGCCCCACTGCATATTTGAGGGGAGGGAGGAACCCGGAGCCCCTGGAGAAAACCCAAGTAGACACAGGGAAAGCATACAAACTCCTAACAGACAGCGCCAGTCTGGTCTCGATTGCTGGCGCTGTAAAGGCATTGCACTAACTGCTACGCCAACCATATGATGTGTGATGAATCATCAATAGATTTAGAATTTGAACAATTCCAGACTAAAAGAAAAGCTCTCATAATATTCACACTCGTGATGTAAGAATTTCATACAACTTTTATTTGGGATTTTGTTTTCCTGACAATTTCATTATTGGATAAAATTTGAAGTTTTTGCATCTAAATATGTTTTTTAAAAAATTCGACAGCAATCAATTTAAAACAAATGTCTATCCCTAGGAACTTGTCCACATTTCATTGTGGAATTTTCTTGTCAGTCTGCTCCCTGGGGGTAAAAGAATCCATAAATGGCTTAAAGAAATAGCTTGCATCAAACAGCTGGTTAGTCTGAAAGTTCAGCTCACTGGTTGTTTGCAGATAGGTTTAGTTCACCAAGGAGTGATTTGTGATGAGATATTTTCATGACCTTCCTGAATCATTTAAAAGATGTTGACACCCGCTGTCTGTCTTCAAA
Source organism: Narcine bancroftii (assembly GCF_036971445.1). Classification (NCBI taxonomy): domain Eukaryota; kingdom Metazoa; phylum Chordata; class Chondrichthyes; order Torpediniformes; family Narcinidae; genus Narcine; species Narcine bancroftii. The sequence continues at coordinate 368,749,410 of NC_091471.1, forward strand.
TACTTTGTGAAACAAGTATCCAAAAGGCACTGATTTCAAAGAAAATAGTGCACATGGGGAATGCAGAGCCTTTTACTTCAGGTGACAATCATTGGAAGGAATTTTACCTTCAACATTTGTGCAGAGATTCTTAAAATGGTTTTCAAATGATGAGAAGACTGGACATTTGCAAGTACAGTGAATTTTATTCCACATAAATTTTTCATACCTCAATGATCAAGTAATTTGATATCCAAATAATACTCGTGCTTAAATTATGGATATTCGGCTGGTTGTACGTGCACCATTACGCTTGTTTTGAATTGTTTTCTTCACCACAAATTTCAGAAACACCCACTTAAGAATTTTGCTATTCATGTTAATTCATAAATAAATAAAACTCTTGGAATTTAACACAACTCGAAAGAAGCTCGTCTCTTTTAAAATGCAGTTAATCCCCAGCAATTGTAGTCTCTGTTACACCAGCATGGATAGAATTGGAGGAACCACCTCCTCATAATTTTGTAAACTAATCCTTTTAGCTCGTATCTTAATTTGGAAGTAAAAGTGTGAGCTGACTACTTTGTAATGAGCATGAATAAGACAAAATCGATCAATGCTAATCTTAATGAAACCCCATGTTCTTCTTGGTATTCCTTTGGTCATGTATGGATATTTTAGCAGAGCATTGCTGTTTTACTCTTTCACTTAAAAGCACCAATGGGACAGTATTGCATTTCACAGTTTTTGTCCTAATCATATTTCATTCTTAATCGATCTGTCGTAACAGCAACTTGAAAACCAACATCTTTTTTTCTTTTCATGCAGAAATCATTGATGATCTGACACATTTAGTGGATAAAACAGACTCCAGAATACAGAATGAAACACGACGTGTCAAATTAGTTGATAAGAAGTCAACTTCTTGTGGTATGTCGATATGTTTAATATGGATCCCTCAATCCACCAGGTGGCATTATATTGTCTTTTACCAGTTTTCCCTTGAACCTGGGCTACTTAACCTTTTCCCCACTTGTCTATCAGAAGTAGTATTTAAGAGTTCAATGTATTTGTGAATATACTGTTGTTTGGAGTCTTTTGTACGAAAGAAGAAACAGCCTTAGCTTTATGATGTAATTTGCATATGCAGCTGTTCAAACACGAAGCGAGGATTCATTGACAGTAATTCTCACCTCCTTGCCCCCTCTGTAAGGGTTCGGCAGCTGTTGCCAGCACGCAGGCCAATGACTTGCACCCAGGCAGTGTAACTTCCCAGGAACACAAGGCTTCTGCCATAGTCATCCATCATTAATGTGTGTCTGTAATTAGATATTTTCCCAACTTCTTTTGCATTGCAAAATTTTAAAACCCTCCTGAAGGAAGGAAACAGTTTTACCACGGTATTTTACTTTTTTTGAGAGATCTCAATCTTTCAGGCAATCTACAAAATTGTGTTCCTTTGATTGCTGCACATCTTTGAGTTGATGACTGTGGTGCGAACTATTTTTATCATTTTTTTCATATTACCATTTCTGCCTTTATTCGTTAGTATCTTGTAATTATACACTTTGACATTTAACAGTTGTTAATTAACAATTTTCACAACAAACTTGCCTTTCTGTTGCAAAAATGCAGATCACTATTGCTGCACTCTGCTTGCTTTGAATTTGCATTATTAAGAATAGCAATTCACCATGTCATGGCTGGAAAGTAAAAGCTTATTGTCCTCTCTGCTTCACAACACTGCGGTTGGATTGATCGTGGCTGGATTGATCGTGGCTGGATTGATCGTGGCAGCCTGTCTTTTATACTATATATTTCTGTTTTTACAATGCTGGACAACAACTAAATGAAAAATAGAACACTCATGAAAAATATTACTTTAAGATTGGTTTTATTTGCCTCTCCAATCTGCCTTTGAATTGCCTGGGAAATGCTTACATTTTTCCACAAGGGTGCCTAGTAACCAGTAAGCAGGCTATAGCAGTTAGGTTTGAAGAAATAACAAAATGAAGGTCAGCTAATATTGCACTAATTCTGTTTCCTGGTGGCCATGACAGCCTGCAAGGTTTATTTGAAGATCCCAGACTCTGAGTCAGTGCGCGCTTTGTTACCATATGACTGTTTTAGACTGTGCCAACAGTTTGGGATATTAATGAATCCAACAGAGAAGTGAATGGAGAATTCCTTGTTCCCTTTCTTTTTTTCTTTCTTTGTTTGACGCAGATTCTTTGTCTGTTAAATGTTGCTGGGCATCACTAATGAGTGGGGGGGGGGGTGAAATCACAAAAAATTCCAAGAATTATAGGTAGTAAAAAGAAAACTGCTGAAGTACATGTTTGGGACAACAAAAGGTGATATGGGTTGCTCTGGAAAGGTGGTCTCCATCCTCTCACCCCTTCACCAACTCTTGGTAAGATGATTTTTTTTTAAAGGCCACTTCTGGGACACCAGGCAACTGTGAAACTCCAACTCCCTGACCACGAGATCTGGGTGCCTCTTTAGTTTTCCCCTGCCTGATTGTAACAAGCACCTTGCCGCCCACCCTGCACAGCTGCTAAAAGCGGAAAAATTAAAGTAATTCACACTCTGTGACTTGATGTGAGAAAACAATTGGTTCTTGTTTGGAGAACCATTACTATAAAGGAACTGAAGTAGAAGAGGGATTATGTTTATTGAGATTTTCAGATTATAGAAGGCTGCTTAAGTCAAAATAAAGGGTAGTTTGATGAGAGACAAGTATCTAATAATTAAATTGGCCAGGGGAAAGCAATTCTGCATAATTGTTCATTGTTTTTTTTAATTGTTCTCATCTGAATCCTGATATGGTATTAATACTTGGATGTGTTTTAATGTACTCTTTGATTTGGTATAGACATGTTAATGTGATGAATCTTGTTAAATAGCTCTCCAGACACAACGCTGCATTGCTGTGCAAAGAAATGAAATTTAGCTTCCGTAACACACAAGAAGACTCTTTGTTATTTGTTTATATACCCAAAACATGCCTAAAATTACTGAAACAGCGAGAAAGCTGAAGAGGCTCTACCGAGCCAAGAGCACAATAAATAAAGATTTGCGAGCTGGATTTTAATGCTTTGATTTGATGATCAATATTCTTTAGAGGTTAAGCAGAAGACTGCTTAAATGTCTTTCAGCTGACTTAATTAAGAAACTTCAGTCTTGTTCTACAAGGCTCATTATGTGTGAAACCTCTTCCTACCATGAATAAGGGTTCAGCCTGTAAAGTGTATACATACATGATGCCATTGTGTTTTGTTGCCAAACTGCAGACAGTGGCAAGTACAATCTGGGATTTGTCAGTGGTTACCCTCTTGGGACTTTGTCCTCTGTATAATTAAAAACAGGTTTTTTTATATTAAGAAACATTCTTGGGTTGCTAAAAGTTAACTGAATTCAGCACCTAACAACTAATATTTCAACTGAAAATTACGCAGAATTAAGTCACACATGAGAACTCCTACCCTAATATATGGTGAATGAATTTCCCAGGGCTTAATCATCTCAAAACCTGCTGAGTGCAGTACCTCCTACAATAATCTATTTAGCAAGTAATTTACCACCCCTTTTGCCTCTTGAGAATGGGCCTTGCAAGTTTCTGCATCCTGAGTGGTTCCAAATTGTTTCTGTCTTGAAGAGAGAGCTGTTAACTCAGTTGTAAAACACAGAATAATGGTTTCCAAATTTATTAGCAGGTTAACGGTGGTTAAAGCCATGACATTTTATTTTACAAAGATTGGGATGGTTGCTTTATAAATGATTATAGCTAATTTGAAACACTATGGTAGTAATTATGTTGGAATTATGAAGCTGTGTTGTCTGCCAAGTAAGAATCATTCCTTTATTGAGTTACTAAAATTACTTTAATATTGTATTCCAATTTCTTATTTGGCACAGTCGGGTTTATTTGAAAGGTACTTTCATTAATTGTTTAGTACATCAATAAAAGTTGTAGAATTAATTATACTCTGAAGCATTAGCTCAGTCCTAAGAGAATGTTAATAATTTTCATTAGGTCTTAGCTGGCTGCACTTTCGCCAGTAACTGATATTTAAATTAAGGGGACATTAAATATTCTCACGTGGGTGGTGGTCCCTCCACATCGTGCAAGAATTAGGAGTTATAGAGGAAAGTACTGGGTGGTCAGATTGAAATGGCATCAAAAGGGATTGTTGCTTACATTTGGAAGTAAGACTTTGATCTATTCATTCTACAAACGTGACTGTTGCATACTGACCTGAAAAGTCAAACAGGAGGCTACAACAGAGGCCATTCTGGTTAATTAGTGTGAAGGTGACAGTCTACAAACTTGAATGAAGGAAGCTAGTTCTCTCCCTTAAATACTGAATTTTGTCAATGTAGAGAGAGGTCTGTTTACTCCTGAAATTTCCTCACAAACATGTGATGGTCTGAGAGCAAATCACATGTAATGAGGTGAGTGTATAACCTGTAGCTTAATTCATTGTTTCCACATTAATTGAGAGAACATAATCATATCAGAACATTTAGTGATTTTTAAAAATCCAGTACCCAAAGAAAGATAATATCTTCTAACATGAGCAAGTTGAGTTTATTAGAATAGTAGATGAAAGGAATGGTTTATTGGCAGCACTTTCCTTTAAGACTGTTATTTTCTCTTTGTTCCTATTTATTTATAACTTTGTTTTAGTACCACTGTCATTTCTTCGTAAGTATGAGTCGCTCTCCTTCTGAATGTTTGAAGTGGATTTGGTGGTCCTGACTTGGCGTATTTATGTCCTGGTCATCTATAGAGTACTCATCTTTTCCAAATTTTGACTCTTGCGTATAATTGCCCCATTAATACAGTGAGCAATTTAATTTAAAGTCATTCATGTGATTATAATGCTTTAATATAGTTTTTATGTTTATACTGGATGATTGCACAGCAATCCTATATATATTTAAATGTCCTGATATTTTATAACACTGGGAAATATTTTTCTGAGTACATAGGAAAGTAGTTATGACTTTGTGCAGAAAGAAAGACTTGCACTTGTATGACACTTTTCACATCCCTTTGTAGACATTTCCAAGGCAATGAAATAGTGATCGTTTAGCATACAAAACATGACAGTCAATTTGTTCAAACGAAATTCCCATGAGTAGCAATATAATAAACAGCAGTTCATCTGTTTTTGCAATGCTGAGTAGAACTTAATGGACTTGAGCATACACCTGGCAGCTTGATTTCAGAATGTTCCTTGGAATTTGGAATCATAACGGAAGGGAAGCCTTCATACTATTTTCACATTTTCAAAACAGCTGAACCTTGCAGAAAGATGGAGTACAAAAAAGAATATATTTTTCATAATGGATCCACACTTTATTGATTAAAGCAGATGTCACTGCAAGCTTAAACATGACAGAATTAAGTCTGATGTCGATGTGAATAATACTTTTTATATTCTATTTGATTCTTTAAACTGCTGCATTTAAGCAATGAATCAAATAATACTGCTGATCAAGAACATATGAGGTTTTCTTGTATGTTCCACAGTACTAGTCTTGCAATTATCTCCACACTTAATTAAACAGGGGTTTGAAGCAGCAATCATAGTATAAATGTGATCTAAATTGGATTTAAAAAATTAAAGGAATTTACATGTACAAGCCCAGATTTCTGTTATATTTTTTAATACAGCCGCTTCATTCTGGGAAATTATTCCCAATTTTCCAGAACGCAGTATGCGTAAAAAAGATCGTAATGGGAATTCCCGTTCCGAAATTTTTACCTCCATGACCCCTAGACATTTTCATGGATTGCCTGCAGTCTACACTGAACTGCAGGTGATCCGCGAACAACGGACTAATGAATAAGACGTAAATGCTACACTTCAGGTATTCTGTCTATACTCACGGGGTGATACCGTTCTTTGGAGTTTTGGTCATTCCTGTGTGAATGGCCATTCCTGAAAGGAAGGGAGACACTTAAGAACGGGAAAAAAATGTAAGTTCGATGTTTAAAAAAAAAACATTTTGCCAGCACTTTCCCTCTCACATGCTTGCAATTTTGGAGAATGTATGCAAGTCTTCATCCTGAGTTTGTTGATAGCTATAGCCCGCAGTTCCTCCACTTCATTCCAAAGACTGGATTGTTCAAGAGGTCCAGCAAGAAAAGACAATGTTGTGGTGATTCTACACCACTCTCTATGCAGAAAATAGTTAAATGACCTGGCATCGTGAGTTCTTCTGCTCTGTTTTAAATGGATAAGGACAACTTCCTGGACTAGGTGAGTGATCCATGAGAGCTTAATGTCATATACATCAGAAAATTGTACAATTGCACCAAAACTCTTACTTGCTGCAGCTATTCCCAAGATACCCAACATCAGTAGAATCAATTAAATTACCACAATGAGACAGAAAAAAAAATATAAAAGGATAGCAGTTGGTGCAAAAAAGTGGTGTTTCAATAATGCAGCTAGTTCAGTCTTTTAGATATTTTAAATTGAGTTGAATGATTTAATGATTTTTAAATTAATTAATCTCTTTTTCAACATAATTTATACGAGTGTTAACTTCAGTATTTTTCATAGTTTTTGAATATTTCTTATTCTGAGAAACATTTAAAATATTTTCTCACCTGTAAGAGGTGGATAATTATGAAAAATATATTTAAAAACATTTTATAATTTAATGGCTTGAATTTACTTTGGCTTTAACACATCTCTATTTCTCACAGCTTTGCTTTTAATTCCCAAAATTTCTGATGCTATGGAGAAGGAATGAATCTGAAACATTTCAGTGTGACAGCAGATGACAAATTGTCCTAAATACTACTGTTTGTGTGTACACCAACAAGCATGTGACATAATGGATGTGTGTGGCCTCACAAATGACCTTTGTTTCTCTTTCATTGTCTTTTGAAGAAGACCCTTCGTGTGATGAGGTGACTGGGCTGGGCTTGAAAATTCACCAATGAAGTGAATGTTTTTGCTGATTTGAAGTGTGGATCCATTATGAAAAATATCTTTTTTTGTACTTATCTGCCAAATTTAGTAGTTTTGAAAATGTGAAAGTAGCATGAAGACTCTGCTCAACTGGGGTGGGGGGGGGGGGGGGGGTTGCACAGACGTGCGGTTTCACCCTTCCTCAGCTAGTTTTTTAAGCACCTGTTTTTGAAGTTTATAAAAGTGATTAAAAGTTGTATTTTTACTTTTGGGAACATTAGAGGGTTATAATGGCTACTAATGTAAAAAAAAACGAAAATTCAACTGCAGAAGAAACTACCTTTTAAAAGTGCTGAAGAATTGAAGCCTACCTGGTCAATTGAAGCCATGGACCTGACGTTTGGAACCTCCAAGGCGCAGAGGACTCCTGCCCGGCTAAGTATGACGCCAGCGCCGATCTTGCCTCCGCAAGATGGCGGCGGCTTGACGATGAGTTCACCCGGTGCCGAACCGCGCGTCCGCGATGTCAGGCGTGTGGGCGACCCAGCTGAAAGAAGAGCCCTTGAGCCTGGGCTGCCATCGGGTGTGCGCTGGGGATGTGCAGAATGGCGTCGGAAGTCGCACCTGTGCCGTCCCTGGCCTTACCGGGCATGAGCAGTGCTTCGAGGGTCCGGGACTTGTTGGACTGCGTGTGGGCTGTGGGGGGGGCTCAAGCAGCGGCGTCCCGACCATGTCATCGGGTGTACAGACCAGCAGCCGCACCGGGAGGGGACCGACAACGCTGGAAGAAGAAGAAGAAGACGACTTACCTTTACTGAGCAGCTTACAGGAACAATTGGAGGTGGAGACCAGAGAAGGTAAGCCTCAAAAAGTGGAACTGGAATCTGGAATGGAGTCTGTGTGTACAGTCCTGGAAGGGATTGCGTATTAAATGGACAATATGTTTAAACAAATGACTCAAGGATTTTTAGAAGTGACAACCAAAATGTCTACTATGTCTGAAGATATGTCTGCAGTTAAGAGTGATGTTAATAACTGTATTAAATCAGTGGATACAGTGCAAGAAAATTTTTTAAAAATTGAAACAGCTTTTCTTGAATGCAAAAATCAAGTTGAACGTAATAGGGAAAAATGGAAGATTCGGGAATTCAGAAGAAAGACATTGAAAAAAAATTGATTCATTGGAAAATCAAAGTCAGAGAAATAATGTGAAAATTGTGGGTCTCCCAGAAGATAGTGAAGGGTCGGATCCAATAAAAAATTTTAAGAACTGGATTTCCAAGGTGTTGGGCAAGGAGTTTTTTTCGGAAGGCCTAGAATTGGAACGAGCACATAGAGTGTTACAAAAGAAACCGTTACCAGGACAACCGCCACGGGCGGTTTTAATTCGTTCTTTGAAATACCAGGACAGAGAAATGATATTATGGTTGGTGGTGCAGAAGGCACGACAAAATCAAACTCCAATTATGGTCCAAAATAACAGAGTATTTTTCTATGCAGATTTGAGTCAGGAGATTATTAGGCGACATCGGCAATTTAACTTGGCTAAAGAAATATTGTGGCAGAAGGGTTACAAATTTGCTTTTTGTTACCCTGCAGTATTAAAAGTCTTTTATGGTAATTTTCAATCTCAATTTTTTGAAAATGACCATGATGCATTAATTTTTGCTAATTCACTACCAGATTTGCTAGGATATGGAAGTTCTTCGCTGCCGTCGCCTAAAAAGAAGGCAAATGGAAATGGGAATGGGAATGGGAAGAATGGGAAAAATGGGAAGAATGGAAAGAAAGAAGTTCTTATATTGTTAATTTATAAGGATGTCTAATTTGAAATTTGCAACTTTTAATGTTCAGGGGTTAAATAATCCAATTAAACGAAAGTGAGTTTTGGCTTGTATTAAGAAAATGAAAATTGACACTGCCTTTTTACAAGAAACTCACTTGACTGAAAAAGAATATTTGAAATTGAAGAGAGGTTGGGTTGGACATGTGTTTTCTTCTTCATTTAATTCTAAGGCAAGAGGTGTAGCAATTTTAATTAATAAGAATTTGCCTTTTGAATTACAAAATATGGAAGGAAATATTGGACGGGTCTTAAGGGTGAATTGTAAAGTTTTTGCTGAACCTTGGACTTTGCTCAATGTTTACACACCTAATGTGGATGATGAGCGTTTTATTTCTGATGCTTTTTTGTTGTTAAATCAAGCTAATGAAAATATAGTTGGGGGAGATTTTAATTGTGCTTTGGATCCTTTACTGGATAGATCTCCAAAAAGTATAAAGAAATTAAAGATGGCGACACAAATTGGGACCTTGATGAAGGACTTAAATTTGGTGGATATTTGGAGTAGAGTCAATCCTATGGAGAAGGATTTCTCTTTTTATTCGTCCCAACATTATTCATTTTCCAGAATAGATTTTTTTTAGTATCGGCACATTTACAAAGAAGAGTATTACAGGCGGAATATAAAAGTAGGGTCATATCGGATCATTCTTTATTATTTTTCTCTTGCGTAAGTTCAGAAGTGGTACGTTCATCTTACAGATGGAGATTTAATATAATGTTGTTGAAAAAAACAGAATTTGTTACTTTTGTTAAGGAACAGATTACTTTGTTTTTGACTGAGAATGCTAATTCTGTAGATGGTCATTTTGTATTATGGGATGCAATAAAAGCTTATTTAAGAGGGCAGATTATTAGTTATACTACTAAAGTTAAGAAACAGTATATGGCAGAGAATTTGGAACTGGAGAGGCAAATTGCTGAATTGGAGAAGGAATTTCAGAAAGATGTGACAGAAGATTAAAAAAAAGTGGCTTTGGCTAATTTGAAATTATGTTATAATACATTGCAAACTTATCAATTTGAGCATTTAATTAATTGATCTAAGTATCGTTATTATGAGTTGTGTGAGAGGGCACTTAAGGTACTAGAGTGGCAGTTAAAGATGGAACAGTTTCACGGACTATTAATGCTGTTAAAAAGAATTCAACAGTTACTTATAAACCTCAGGAAATCAATGACCAGTTTTATTCATTTTACAAAAAATTGTATACTTCTGAGGGGAAACAGGATAGTGGTTCTAATTTATCTAAATTAACGTTACCAGCATTGAAGAGGAGGATGTTATAGAATTGGAAGCTCCGTTTACAGAATTTGAGATTAAGGAAGCTATGTTGGAGATCCCAAATGGGAAGTCACCAGGGGACGACGGATTTTCTGTGGAATTTTATAAAATTTTTAATGAAGATTTATCCTCTGTGTTTGAGGAGGTATTACAACAAGCAACTGAAGAGCATGAGTTGCCGGAATCTTATTCTAGTGCTTTAATTACTGTAATTCCGTAAAAAGATAGAGACCAGTTAAAAGTGTCTTCGTATAGACCTATTTCTTTACTGAATGTAGATTATAAAATCATAGCGAAAGTGTTAGCAAATCAACTTGCCAAGTATTTATCTAAATTTATACATATTGATCAAACAGGTTTTATTAAGAATAGAAATTCTCCAGATAATATTCTTCGATTAATTACTTTGGTCAATGCATATCGACAGCAGCCCATGGTTGCACTTAACACCGAAAAAGCTTTTGACAGGGTTGAATGGGATTTTTTTATTTAAGGTGCTGGAAAAGTTTAAATTTGGCCCTTTTTTTTATTGGTTGGGTTAAAGCTTTATATACGAACCCGATTGCCAGGGTGGTGACAAATAGTCAAGTTTCATTACCGTTTAAATTGACACGTTCGACCCGACAAGGTGTCCATTGTCACCAGCCCTGTTCGCATTGGCTATTGAACTGTTAACTCAAACAATAAGACAGAATGAACAGATAAGAGGGATGAGAGTTATGGATGAAGAGTATAAGTTTAATCTATTTGCAGATGATGTTTTGATATATTTGACAAATCCAGAACAATCATTGCTGCATTTGCAGGAATGTTTATTACAATATGGAACATTATCTGGATACAAGATTAATTGGGATAAGGGTGAAATTTTGCCAGTTGGAGAAGGAGATTATTCAGAATATAAAAATATTATTAAATTGAAATGGTCTGATAAAATTAAATATTTAGGAATAATTGACAATGTTGATTATCAATCTTTATATAAGTTAAATTATGTTCCTTTATTAAAAAAGATTAAAGCAAATTTAATAAATGGAAAGATCTCCTGCTAACTTTAATTGGCCGAGTTAACTGTAATAAGATGAATATTTTTCCTTGAATTCAATATTTATTTCAATCAATACCGTGTTCTCTTTCAAAGGGATTTTTTCAGGATTTAAATAAAGCTATGAGAGAATTTTTATGAAAAGGCAAATTACCGTGGGTAGCATTATGTAAACTTACTTGGAAGTATGCGTTAGGTGGGCTTCAATGACCCCATTTTGAAAATTATTATGAAGCAGCCCATTTAAAATTTATTAGTAGACTGATGGATTTGGACCAACCCTCGAGTTGGGCTAAAGTTGAGATGGCTTGTATTTCTGAAGTTGAGGTGCATCAATTTATGTTTTGATGGAATGTAAATTTGTTGCGGGAATATAATATGCCGATACTAAAACATCTATTAAAGGTTATGGACTTTAAAAAATAAGATTTTAGGATCAAAAGGTAAATTGTCAATTTTAACCCCATTATATAACAATCAGCTTATTCCTTTTTCAATATTTAATAATCATTTAAAGTGTTTGGACTCTAAGGGTATAAAGATGTTACAGGATTGTTTTGTAGAAAGATCGTTTCTTTCTTTCAATCAATTGAAAGAGCGTTTTGATATTGCTGAAAATTCTTTGTTTGTTTATTATCAACTTTGAGCTTTGGTGAAAGATATCTATGGTAGAGAGATGATTTTACCTGTATTTTTGGAAATCAAGTCTTTGATTTCTTCTATACCAAAAAAGGGTTATATTTCTGTTATGTACCAAGTATTACAAGACAATATGGATAAACCAGAATGGGAGGTCTAAGCTTAAATGGGAAAATGATTTAGCCTTTGTTTTTCCTGAAGACTACTGGGCAGATATGTGTCATGAGAACGTTACTAAATTGACGAATGTGCAGTATGGAATGGTTAATTATAACTTTCTACATCAGTTGTATTTAACCTCAGAGAAATTGAAAAAATATGGTTTTAGTAATTCGGACTCTTGTTTTAGATGAGTATGTACTGGTACCTTTTTATATGCTGTTTGGTCTTGTGTTCATGTACAACCATTTTGGCAAGAAATTAGGTTAACTTTGGAAAAATTATATGACATTACGTTATCACTAGATCCATTTTTTTAATGGGTTATATGATTCCTTTAAAGGGATTATGGTTGGATAAATTTCAAATTGCATTTGTACACTTAACATTGTCTGTAGCTCGAAAATGTGTAGCAAGTACATGGAAAGATAACAGTGATTAATATAATGTGGTGGCAGAATGAATTGAAAGCTTGTATTGTTATAGAAAAAATTACATATAATCTACATGATAATTATTCTTTTTTTGTTAATAAGTGGTTACCCTATTTGCAATATGTGCATTTAGATGTATTTTGATCTATTCTTAGTTTCTACTTATATATTTTTGGCTCTCCTTAAGAGAGCTGGCTGATGGGGTGGGAGGGTGGGTGGGGACTCATTTTTTTTCTTTATTGTTTTTTACATATATATAAAATTGACTTTATGGAATGTATGCTGTATTATTACTAAAGATCTTTCAAATAAATAAAGTTTAAAATAAAAGACTCTGCACAACTTCCCTTTAGTTATGATTCTACATTTCAAGGAACATTCTAAAATCAAGATGCCAGGTGTACGCTCATTAAGCACAAAATGATGCCTCGATAAATGAGGATCTTTCAGTAAAAACCTGCTGGGATTTTCTTGTGCATTAATGACCCTTTTTTTTAACTGACTTCACAAAACATTATAAAAATCGTTTATTTAATCAGTGAGTTCTAAAGAGCACATCATCAAAGTTAGCTTGAATGAGCAATTGGACAAGATGGACAGCAAAAGGTAAAAGAGACAAAACTGAGAAACCTAAGAATTGCAGATGCTGGAATCTTGATTGAACAATGAGAAACCAGAGGGACAAAGGTCAAACAGCGACCATGGATTGAAATGGTCAGTCAACATCCCAACCCAAAAGGTTAACTTACTCTTCTCTCCATGGATGCTGCCAGACCTATGAAGTCCATCCAATTTCTCTTTCTTCACTCAGAAATAAACCAGTCTAGCACAAAGTAACAAGAACATTGAAACAACTGACGTAAGAGGTTGTGCATCATCATCAGAAATGTGCCACTCATTAAGTCACTAGATGCTCATCAATGCCTTTTGTACAATGAGTCCAAAGCTTAATTGCTGCTTTACTTCGGTAGGTTGCTTTTTTTTTTACATTAAAATAAACACATCAGTTAGATTGAACTACCAAATAATGTTTTACATTCAGCATTTAAAAAAATTCTTCGGAAAGTAACCTTGTGGAAGAGTGTCACATTTAATAACCCAAAAGCTGGAAGATTTATTAATCATTAATGTTTTCAGTTTATCATTCACATTCTAACAGGTTTAATACCTTCCATCAGCGTTGTCTCCGCTCCATCCTCAACATTCATTGGAGCGACTTCATCTCCAACATCGAAGTACTCGAGATGGCAGAGGCCGACAGCATCAAATCCACGCTGCTGAAGGTCAAACTGCGCTGGGTAGGTCACGTCTCCAGAATGGAGGACCATCGCCTTCCCAAGATCGTGTTCTATGGCGAGCTCTCCACTGGCCACCGAGACAGAGGTGCACCAAAGACTGCCTAAAGAAAGCTCTTGGTGCCTGCCACATTGACCACCACCAGTGGGCTGATCTCGCCTCCAACCGTGCATCTTGGCGCCTCACAGTTCGGCGGGCAGCAACCTCCTTTGAAGAAGACCGCAGAGCCCACCTCACTGACAAAAGACAAAGGAGGAAAAACCCAACACCCAACCCCAACCAACCAATTTTCCCTTGCAACCGCTGCAACCGTGCCTGCCTGTCCCGCATCGGACTTGTCAGCCACAAACGAGCCTGCAGCTGACGTGGACATCACCCCTCCATTAATCTTCGTCCGCGAAGCCAAGCCAAAGAAAGAAGAAAAATAAACTTTGATAAAGGGAAACATACGTTAGAAATTAGATTATAATGTGGGTCTTCTGATATAATATTTTGGATGTTTTCCTAAACTTAAGTTTATAGTGCGTTCCAGATGCAAACAGTTTTATCAAGAAACCTGTAATCAAAGTGGTGGCAACTGTTTTCCCTCGGATACTGCTGAACCTGCTGAGTATTCTCCGCATTTTCTGTTTTGATTTAACATTTCTACATTTAATTATTTTGTCTCCTCTATGTTACTATAATAATGATTATTTTAGCATAAATTGAATAGCCTCCGACACTGAATCCTGCTGTGGTAAAGTTCTTGGTTTTAAAACTCCAAATTATTCCCTTTAGAAACCACACTCCAATCACCGATCTGTCTAAGAAATTCTAATACTCCTTTCAATTTGTAAAAATAGCATGAATTGGGATGGTTGCTATGTGAATAAGGTTATTAATTACTTTCAAGCATATTGAAGATGTTTTTTTTTAAATTTAGAGATAGACCCTTCCTGCCCACGAGCTCATGCTGCCCAAATACATCCATGTGACTGATGAGCCTACAAACTATGTCTGTTTTGGAGGGTGGGAGGAAACCAGAACACACAGTGGAAATCCATGTACACACGCAGAGAACATACAAACTCCTTATAGTCAGCACAAGATTCGAATATGGACCACTGGCGGTGTCGTAATGTTCCACTAACTGTTACACTAATTGACTTGCCCTATATAATTACTTATTATGCACGAAGCACCTCACATTTCTTTAGAATCACTTATTTTCAATTTATTTGGTGGTATCTAAACAGGGCATAAAAACTATAGAACAGGGTAGGCAATCCGACCTGTACTGCCATTCACCTTGGCTGATCATCTTCCTCAGCACCCTTTTCCTGTGCTCTCCACATTTTGCTTGTCTCCTTAAATCTTCTGAAATTAAATTATCTCTGTTTTAATTAAATTCAACAATTGAACCTCCACACTCCTCCCACATAGCGAAAATTCATTATCCTCTGGGCAAAGAAATATCTCCTTTTTCTTAAACAACCTACACTTTATTCTGAGACTGGGACCCTGAACCTAGACTCAGCTATGGGAAGTATCCTTCCTGTGTCTGGTTCAACATGCTCAATAAGAATTTTTCAAGCTTTAAAGAGACCTCCTCCATGGCTCCTGTGCTCAAAACAATAGAGGCCTTGTGAATTCATGGGCTTTTCTGATGCTAAATGCCATCTCTTTCCTTATATTGGGTCAAGGTGTTTGGTCGGGAATTGTGTTTACTATCTATCTTAATGTAACTAAAATTTAAGGCTTGCTTAATTGGATCTGAAAATATTTGGTAAGTATATTTTAGATTTTGCAAAATAATGATCGAGTTCCTTCATGAAATATAAATATTTTTCCAAGCTATTCATCAGATTCTACACAATGTGTTTAGGGAATTTTCTGTCAAATATTAAACATGATGGAAAACCAGGTGTTTAATTACTGAAGAAATCTCATTATCCTGATCTAATATTTCACTTGCAGTTTTGCACTGTTACTTTTATGGTGCTATATAATGTGGCTGGTCTTCTGGAAGGGATGATGACCCGAGTTGAAACTGTCTACAAAGTGAGTAATATTATTGATCAGCTTCTCCTGGACCAGGATGAGCTGGAGTATAACGGACAGAGCTCATATCTGGAACTCCTCATGGAAAATTCATCTATGTCAGGAAAAAAGATGCAATCATATCTTTACCATTAAAAGGTCTATTAATAATGATTGTCTAAATTCACAAAACAGGATGTTCATTTTTGAGAAGCATGAAAGATACACAAGGCTCTGTCAGAAAGAAAACTAAGAATATTTTTTAAGAGCATGAAAAAATAATTTGGAAATAGCAGCTTAGAATTTCTAGTGCACCCAAAGGAAGGATGACTTCAGTGGCTACTAACAGCCCTTTCTAGTGTGACTGAACATTGCAGGTTTCAAAAAAGAGCTGACAGCATTGTCTTAACTGAAAATAAATTGTCCAGATCTGAGGCCAGGTCGGAGTGAGGACCAGCTGAGGCTGAAGGCGAAGAATCATAATCTTGGTAAATTGGGCAAGCAGAGTTAAGAGAGCAAAGGCAAGGTAAAGGTGGGGTAGGGCCAAGGAATAGTGTGATCAGGTTAATGATAAAATTCTCCATGTGGGTTGGTATGTGTGGGAATCAATTATGTGGTCAAGAAGTAAGACCTGTGATTGCTATTGAAGGTAGGAAAGTGGGGTGTGGGGTTTGGAAGGTCAAGTTTGGTGACCAAGTGCTTCAAGGATTGTGGGCCATTGGGCTGTAGTCTACCCAGGCAGAATATGAGGTGTTGTTCTTCTAACTTATCTTGAGTTTCACCCCCATCCCTCATTAGCAAGGTCTCAAAGCCCTCCACTTTTTCCTGGAACAACATTCTGACCAGTTTCCTTCCACCAACACTGTCATCTTCCTGACAGAACTTGGTTCTCACCCTTAATAACTTATTTTTCAATGCCTCTTCTTTCCTTCAAATCAAAGGTATAGCTATGGCACGAGCTTGGGTCCTGCCTTTTGTTGGCAATATAGAACAGACTTTGTTCTGAGCCTACGGGGCATTTCCCACCCCCTCCCCCACTCGTAACATTGGTAACTGCATTGGGAATGCTTCTCCCCTACTCCCACCCCCCCAAAAAACCAGTATAGGGAGAAGGTTCATTTTGTCCTTGCCTTTCACCCCACCAGTCCAAATTCAGCACATTATCCTCTGTCATTTTTGCCAGCTGAAACTCGAACCCACGACCAGGCACATCTACTTGTCACTACCCATTTCTACCTGCATGATTCTGTTTTCTGCTCATCCCTCCCCACCCACCTCTCCGTCAACTGCAGCTGCAGGAAGTACAACACTTGGCCTCACACCTCCTCCCTCACCACCATCCCTGGTCCCAAACAACCCTTCCAATTGAGGCAAAGATTGACATGCACCTCATCTACTGCATTCAATGCTCCTGATGTTACTTCTCCACATCGGTGAGACCAAAAGCAGATTTGGGGATGCTTTCACACACCTACACAGTCTTCACTGTCCATTCTGAAATCCCGGTGGCATAACTGTCCAACTCCCTTTCCTGTTCTCATGCTGGCCTGTCTATTTGGCCTTTTCCACTGACATAGTGAGGCAATAATGGAAACAAGGAACAACAACTCATCTACTGCCTGGGCTGTCTACAACCCAATGGTATGAACATAGAATTTTCTAATTTCAGTCCCCTTTCTTCTATTCTCTTTCTATTCTTCCCCTTTCCTACCCACTCTACCCAGGAAGCCACCAATTCTGATCACCCCCTTCTTTGGTTCGAGCACCCTCCTCGATCTCCTCACTGAATACTTCTGCTATTTCCTTTCTTCTCTTCCCCACGCCCCCCCCCCCCCCCCACCCATCCCTGTTTAGTTGCATCTGGTCTTCTTGATATCCCATTTCACCTTGTCTTATCACATTCCACACTGGCAGCGATGGTCCTCTAATCACCTACTCCACTCGTCTTCCTCCACCTATTATTGTAGTAGCCTCCCTCTCCCTTTGTCTGGCATCTACCTATCTACTGTATCTGACCATAATGTTCCACTTCTACCTAGTTTACCAATTCCATATGGGGCCCCTGTCCCTCTCATCTCAGCCTGTCTTCTTTACACTTGTATCTCTTCTACATTTCACCAGTCTTGGTGAAAGCTTTTGGCTGAAAACATCAACCATTCTTTTTGTCTCATCGTCCCTACACGATCAACAGAGTTCCTCCAGCATATTGCATTTGGAATGTGTTTCAATAATATTTTTGATTAAGGAGATTTTGCTTGCAATGCACATTCCTGATTCCTACAGCTTCCCTGAAGTAAAAACTGGATTATTCCTTCAGCATATGGTCTTAATGAAAATAAAAAAAATATTCCCTGGACTTGTTGTGGATGTGTGTTACCAAAATGCATTGAGCAATGCCTGCAAGCCTCTCATACCAACGTAAAAACAACAGTAGAAATGGAAGAAAGAAATTTAGCCTAAACATCGTAGACTCTCATTAATTCACCAAAATCCTACTTTTTCATCCTATTTCCCCGAATCACATCTGTTTCTGCAATTGTTGTATCTTTCTTTTGGTTCATTGATCACCCAGTTGAGTTGCTTTGCCAGATTTGTTGTTGAATGGCATTTGCAATCTGACAAGGTATTGGGGCTTGTAAGTAGTCACAAAATCATGCCATTTTCGTGCAAGGAGATTTACATCTGAAAGCTGCAATTGCAGCATTTGGAAGATTAAATGTTCATCACTGATGATTACTAACCAGGTTTGAGCCGTCAAAGCTATTATTGGCAGAATCCCAAAGGAAAAATCTAGGATACATCATAGGACAACAAATTCATGCAGCTTTACTGATCCGATTATTTAAAATATGTTCAAATATATTGCATCTTGGCTGATTTTTCAAACATAAAGTATTTCTCAGCAGGTTTTCAAACTCCAAAAATCTTAAACCTCAACAGTTATTTTCAGGCGTAAACCTGTGTTTGAAAAGCACAAGGAGTAAGAGAGCTATAATTTAATTTACTACTAATGACACTTCACACACCATTGATTTTAAAGGATCTTCGTTGACGCCAGTTTAAGCTCCAATTTTGATCAGTAGAAATGCTCAGACCTGTATAAGATGAGCTATAAGAAAAACAGCCTGAGGTTTGCAGACTACCAAAGGAATACTCTATTAAAATAAACAAAACAGAGGAAAACTCCGATTATTCCTTCAGAGATGTGTTTAATCAGATCCTGTGACATCATTTGAAACTGTATTCTGAAAGTTCTTTGTATGTTCCAAATGATAAATGTTTGGAATAATCTGTCATTTACGGTAGTAGTATCAGAAACATTAACTTTCAGCATTCTAATCAAATAATAGGGACGTTTAGGGAACCAGAGGATGTGCTTTGGTGCACCAGATAAACTTTAATAGGCCCAAACTACATTTTTTACATTATAATGAAATTGCTGAGTCCATTAGTTTGGAGGAGCTGGGATTATTTGCATGGATGGATTTGAAATTAGATTCATGTGTCATTTTATCTAGAAATATTAAAGCTGAAAAATCATCCTTCGGATATGTTGTTGGGAACATTAGGAACTTCATTTTAAATTCATTTGTCTCAGTTGGAAGGTATCTCAAGTTATTGAGTCTGCACATGGCTGAGACTGTGGCCTTTAAAGAAATCAAAAGATTTGGAACTCTGGTGAGAAAGTGATTGACAGGACAATTGCATCAGGCTTGATATTAAATGGTGGAGCTGGTTCAAGATTTGGTAATCTAACTGCATTTTTATCACTTGTGTTCTATTTCTATAAAATTCACACACAATTTCTCATCATTTAACATTTACAAGTTTACAGCAATGAGACCCTGGCCAATCTTGTTTTAAAATATACCAATGGGTGAGGTTTGTTCCATTTCTGCTGGTTGCAAAATTTGGGGCAGTGTGTGACTGGGCTTTTCAATACAAGCTATGCAATGGCACACATGGTTAGATAGACTTGCCAATACATCCTTCAACCCCAAAAACTGACATTAAAGTTGTTGAGATTCCAAGTTAACGGTGGCACAGTAAGTAAAACAGTGCAGCACAGATGAGTAAATTGGCATGCAACAAGGCCCCCTAACCATAGAACATTACATCACAGAAACAGGCCCCTTCAGCCCTTCTAGTCTGTGCTGAACCATTTTCTTTGCCTCGTCCCAATAACCTGCACCCATTCCATAGCCCTCCATTCCTCTCCCATCCATGTACCTGTCCAAATTTCTCTTAAGTGTTAAAATAGTTAAAATAGAACCTGCATTCACCACTTCAGGGAAGCTCACTCCACACTCCCACCACTCTCTGTGTGAAGAACCTTCGTTATTTATAGATTGTGAAATAAGCTTAGAGTGACTGAGAAATATTTAAGTATTGAGGAATGAGACTCCATAATTATAACAGATCATTCTCAATACCAAAGAGGTTAATTGTATGCTATTAATACTTATCATGTTATGGAGATAGGTACGACTTCTTTGAAGTATGAGACAACTTTATGCATTGCACTTAGAGTTTTTTTTAAATTTAGACATACTGTGACAGACCCTTTCAGCGCACGAGTCCATGCTGCCCAATTTACACCCGATCGATCTATCACCCTGGTACATTTTGAATGATGGGAGGAAACCAGAGCCTCCGGGGAAAATACATGCAGATACGTGGAGAACGTCCAAACTCCTTACAGATAGTGCGGGATTCAAACCCTTATTGCTGGGGCTGTAACAGCGTCGCACTAACCATTATGCTAACTGTACTGCCCTAATTAATGGGCACATGTAGAAATTACATGAAACAGATTGGCCAAGACAAAATTGAGTTTTCACAGAACTACTGTTGGCTCGGTGTACCTCAGACATATTTAACTAGGAACCTGGTCAATGGATGTGCCATAGATAACTAATACCAAATCTCATTTGCTATTGCAATATTTTGACAACCATTTCTGGACATACATTGAGTAAAGTAAGATTATTCTTCCAAGTTTGTTATTTAAATCCCTTATGATGAAATGGTGCCCTGTTTCACCAGTCACCCTATTTTGTACTTACTTAATTTCAAATGGAAAATTGTTCAACTCTCTGTACAGCTAATTCTTCTTGAAGTAAGCATTCCAAAAATGATCTAGTTAAGCTTTTTAAATGTCAGTCATCAGTAAGTACTTACAAAGTAAGGTTTACTTTAAAGGTGTTTTTCAACCCATATCTTTATATCGTGATCATACGTTTACACATCAAGAAGTTCACTGAGATAAGTGATACGTTTATCACACATTTGAAAAATTAATTTGTTTTAGAAATGTTTGTTGTTAACTTTTAACAGAGAGAATGTGATTTGGTTGTAATGGACACAAATTCATTCTGGAGGAGATAATCAAGCTCTCTGAATGCAAAGCATATGCTATCAACCAAGCTGTTTGTAATACTCCAGTGTTTTACCAATTACATATTCATGATTTTTATGATGGGAGATTGTTTTTTTGCATGTTAAGGAGATAAAAATATAAAGCTTCTTTCATTTATTTTCTACCTGTACAGCTGTTCACTTAATGTAATTTCAGGCATCAATCTTGTATCATGAGCTCCACTATTATGTAATGAATTTAATATAAAGTCAGCCTCACAATTGAAGATCATTTCAGTCCTGTAATGGTAGCATAACAAATAATGAACTGAAGCATGTTTGGCCCAGAGAATGATTTCAGTTATATGTAGATGGAGTAATTTGCAATTGCTGATGTCCTGTTGCACTAACTTCCGTCTACGGTACGGTGGAGAATGCCAAACCGAAGCAAACTGCAAGTAATTTACATTGTGCACAATCTCTATTTCTGAAGAGAATCGGGTGAATTCTTTGGAGCTTTAGAACCCATTTCAAAAAAGTGAAATGTAGCAAGACTTTAAGAGACACAATTTGGTATGCATTTTGCAAGCCTTCTGGATGCAAAGCTGGCAATATGAAGTCAATTACGGCTGTATGACAGTCCATACCATAAATCCTCCCAGACTATGTGCACATGTACGTAGTCCCTGTGCAACTTGAGAAAGTTACAAGAAATAAACTACCCCAGAAGATTCATAATAGTCCATAGTAGTATAATAACTGAGATGACACCATGATAGCACAAACTGCTGCTTCAGTACTGCATAGTTAATGACTCTTCTGCCAAAGGAATAAAGTTCTCGTCTCACCGGATACAATGCTTCTGTCAGGCTCTCCCTACACCACTGAAGATGATGACCTGTTTTGAATAGGTACGATACAATTTCAGCAGATGTGATTGCTTTACTAGTTTTTAAATATGGAGTCTTGCCTTGAAAAGCAGCAATAAGTTTGTCAGTGCTAGGATGGCGAGAAGTTCGGTCAACATGCATAACAGAAAAGAATACTATCATTTGTATAAAGCAGTAATGTGCAAAGTTCAAGTTTATTTATCATTCATTTACCAGTGCAACCTGACAAAACTGCATTCTCCAGTCCTTGATGTAACGCACTGCAAACACAAGAGCAGACGTAACAATAGATATTCACAGTACTTGTATACAAATGTTAAAATAAATAAATATTATTCCATAAATAGTTGAGTTATGAAGAGTAAAATAATAGATAAAAAATAGTTAAGTTTAAAATTGTAAAAGTAAATGTTCTCTGAAGTAGCACATAAACTGTGGGTGAAGGTGGGAGCAAATGTTCAGCCAGCGGAGTGCCTTGGTCGTGCTTTGTTCATAGAGCTGTTTGAATTTGCTCCTCCCCAGCAATGTTCAGCGCCGCACACAAGGTCTGCCAGGAGACTTTTAAAATTTCAACTTCACATATAAGACCCAGGAGATATTTTTGAGCCAAGTTTTGGAGGAAAAAGTGGGTCAAATATGGTAATATTTTTGTCTTTATGTCAGTGTATTAGTTTGGCATTGTAAGAGCAACTAGAAAGTACACACATCTGGCATCCACCATTCCCCATAGGTGCAGGAGATGAGGGGTTTCACTGATTGGGAATTAAGCAGTATAAGGCCACTGGGTAAAAAAAAGGTTGTGGATGAGGAAACCCAACTGTCTAGCTTAAGTCATTAATATTTTACTTGCACTTTAAGCCAGGTTTACTGTAGTGCATGATACTAGTTGCATTGATCTGCTCTGACACCTCAGTCTGTTGATGGCACCTCAGGAACCAGACTTCACTCCATCGAGGACATCTACATGAGACGGTCTTAAAAAAGCAGCCTCTATCCACAAAGACCCCACCATCCAGGGCATGCCCTCTTCACTCTGCTACCATCAGGAAAGAGGTACAGGAGCCTAAAGATGAGAACTCAACAGCTGCCATCAGATTCCTGAATAATCAATGAACCAAAGACTTTGCCTTACCTTTCGTGCACTAGTATTTAAATTTTTTTTATTTATTCGTGTTGTAAGATGGTTATAATATGAATGCTTGCACTGTGACGCTGCCACAAAACACCGAATTTTGTGACTTGTTCATGAAAATAAATCCTGATTCTGATTCATCAAGACTGGAATGACGTGGCTGTGGTAGTGAGTCTTAGTTAGAATGTGATTGAACAGCGAGGGAGTAGCAGAAACCACAGGGGGAACAGTGAGAGGGGGACTCACAGAAACATCATCGAAGAGAGGAGGAAAACTTCTTCAAAGTCAGCATTGCCTGAGGAGTCTTTGCAGGGGAGGAGCAAACTCTAGAGGAATGTCTTAATGAAGACTTCTGACCTGAAATGTTGACCATTCATCTTCTCCCATATGAGCTGACCTGAGTTGGGTATCTGGGGTTCTGCTCTCTGAGAGTCCCTCTTCTTCATGCCGAAGCAGATTACAAACATGCTGTGAAAGCCTGCTTCTCCATCAACTGCCCACAGACAGCACCACCCACTCAAACCACTGGAAAACCTGGAAGTGTCATCTGTTAAGTGTATTTGGACACCACTTTGCATGTGCAGGATGAACAAGAGTTCAAAGGACCAGAGAATGAAAATTGCAGATATGCTTCAATAATGCTTGGTCTTGACTCTCGATACCGCTTTATTTTATATAGAAGTTGAATCATATTGTGTACAAAGGGTGCTGTGCAATGCAGATACAAGGTATTATTCATATTAAAGAGCTTTGTAGCTGCAGTTTAGACCATGAAAAAAATGACATGGTTTACTGATATCTGGTACTCTCTGTGTAGTTATATTCTTTTGTTCAAATTCATTGCTCCAGTGAAAACTGAACTTCAGTTGATTAACATTGATAGTTAATCACCTTTAATGCATGATTCTAGTTTTATACAGCTCCAGTTAGTTGGGAAGTTATAAGGACAGACGGACTATTTAAAAGGCAGTGCAGAAGACGTTATAATTGGGAGTAAATACTGAAGCGGGAAACTGTGTGAACCTTGGTAAACAAATGAAATTTTGTTGCAGTTACTCCTAGTGATAAGTATAGTGATTTTAAATCAGAGATGAATTGATCGCAATTCATGTAAGCGATTGATACCATTTGTTTTTTTAAGATTGGAGTTGTGAGGTTGCCGGAGGGATGAGGGGGTTGGTTCCAAATGGTGCATGTGTTGTGTGGGTTTGAACAGGAGGGGACCTGGCACCGAGTACACGGTAAGCCGATGAGAAACATGCTTCACTTAAAATAATAGCAAAGTTGAGGAAGTGTAAAGAATGCGGAGCCCCTCAGAGGTGCAATATTGTGCTACTCAACACTGGACTACAGGATTTAAAAATCAGAGAATGGGTTCAATTTACCTGAAGAGTATTGCTGTTACTGCCTTTAACAATTGACATATGAATACATTATTATCTCCTTTTAAAAATGTGTGTCCTATTACTAAGGATATGCTTTTGAGATTACTCTGGAAGAACCTAGCTGTAATGACCAAACTTGACAACCGTTCAAATGAACAAAAAGAATAGTGTTAGTTGATAAATCAGTTATTTGTCTGTTCGACGCTGTAGAACAGGGCTCTGAGAAGGGGTGTGGTAATTCCCACCATGATATTATGATGGATGACTGTACTCCACAGGCAGAAGACTTCCTTTTCATTTTATCTACTTGCTAAATTAGCCACCCATCAAAGGTCAGCTGAACTCTTATCAAGAATGATATTCCAGCTGCTTCATAAAATGCAGCAGTATAACTTACAAAATGCTATCTATACTTGAGCAGTGTGGGGTGAAAAATAGAACATAGAAATCAACAGCACAGAACGAACCTATATATTTTTGTACGTACAAATGAGAGTGCAAATAATATATAATTAAGCTAATATCTCAGTCAATTAAGTTTACTGTATTATTTGCACAAGAAATACTTGGGACACTTTAGAGGTAATAATATAAACATTGGAAATTAACTTGTTCTTGGGAACTCTAAAAAGTTGGCTGAATGCTACAGAGGAGTTAAAAAGAAGCATAGGACGAAGATCCTGTGTTGAACAATCTCAACAACTGTGGAGAGACGTGAGAGAAATAGTGCACCTCGGGAAAAGAAATTGCATGAATGATCGTGGCTATTCCTGCTGTGATCCTGTAGCAAAAATGGGGAAATTGTTTTGAAAGAGAGGGGAGAAAAAGAGCAACATGATCAATGAGAAAGGAAAGCAAAAGATGCCAGGAAGAGGGGCCAAGGTTGTACTTTGGATTGGTCTGTGACATTTTTGAAAAGGTAAAGGGATGGTGCTGCAATGACACTATTCACAATGCATAATCTGATCCACTGCCTGTGTACCCATGTTTCTTACACATGTGGTTACACAGCTCATGGTCATCTTGGACCTCTGTGTGTGCAGCTATCTAATATCAAGGAAGCCACAATTGATGTCCATGCCTCCAAACAGCATAACCTAAGGCCTTGTTCCCTACATCCCCTTCACACATATTGACTGTCCTTGTTGATAAAGGCCTGTTTTTAATTGTTTTTAAGTCTCTGTTAACCAGGGTAATTTGAAAATAGTTTTGATATATCTCATTAAAATAAGAACAAAACAAAAACAGCTAATCTTGCCTTTTTAATGGAACTGACAACCCCATCCAAAGAAAGATAGTCAAGTAAAGTGCACCTTCTGTAGCTGACCTAAAGCTGAGGGGCCAGGTGCAAAATATATTTGTCCCAGGGATCAGTAAGTTGTGAAAAAGCCAGACCTTGATGCTGACTCCAAGGAGGGGCCAGAGGTCAGACCCGAGTTCTGTAATTCCACACTGCAGTGCACAGACACAGAATCGCCATGTGCCACCACAGTCTCACCATCCGTAAAATTCAGAGTGTGACCAGCATTTTAGCAAAAAAAGGGGGTCAAGTGAGGGGGTTGAGGCGAGAGGATGGAGGAAAGAATTTCCAACCAATAGCAAGTTGGATACACATGGAGAGGTAACACAAATATACTGGAGAAGAGAGAAAAAAGAAACTTGAAGTCAATCAAAGATAGAAAGAAGTGTTAAGTTGAAGAAATGTAACAATAATGGAGAAGTTGTTCTTTGCAACTTTACATGATCACATAATGCTCTGGTCAATGGTTTTTTCTCCCCCTCATCTCCATTATATTTTTGTTCCCTCTCATTATGGCAAATTTTAATTACAAAGTGAGCATAACGTAAACCCACCACTTTAATCAATAGGCACAGCTGGAAATTTAGAACGCAAATAGAAGAAGAATTACTGTTGTGCGTGTATTTGGAATTAAGTTTAAATTTTTTAATTTAGACATACAATATGGTAACAGGCCCTTTCGGCCCACGAGCCCATGCTGTCCAAATACCCCAATTAACTGACAACCCTTGTACATTTGGAAAGGTGGGAGGAAACTGAAGCACTCAGTAGAAACCCACGCAAGCACGTGGAGAACGTATAAACTCCTTACAGACTGTGCTGGATTCAAACCTGGTTCATTGGCACTGCAATAACATTGCACTAACTGTGCTGCCCCAATTTCTTATTACATAAAAAAATGTTCAAATAAAATTAGGTGTAACTTTATAAAAGAGCCTGTTTCCATGTTTCCAAAACTGAGAAGTTTTGGGCTAGTTTCTGTATTAAAACTTCATAAATCTATGATAACATCTTACTTTATCAGCTCTGAGCTCAGAAAAATATTGTCCAGGCATGTAATGTAGAGGATTTACATGGATCCTGAATCCATGTAAAGAAAATAATTTATAAAGAGAAATTGCACTTAACATATATCTAGTAAGCATAGACCTGTAGTTTTGTCCTCCTTATTCTTCTCTCTGGTGACATGATTTCACATAATGACTAAATATGGGAGGAGGCCACCTGGCTCTTCAAGCCTTCTCTGCCTTATATCAAGGTCATGACTGATCTATCTCCACTCCATTTTTCTGCACTCTTTCGTATCCCTTGCTTCTTTAATATTCAGAGATCTGTTGATCAGCAATGGTGATTCAGCTCTTATCTACATATGTTCAGATATTATTCAGTTGCCAATTATTGCTACTTAACTTGGACATTATTTAATTGTGGTTGTTAAAAGCAGCAACCTGGGCAGCCATATCTTAGATGTGGTGAAAGCTGTGGGAAGATGTGAAAGACAGGTGAAACGGGCAAGGCTTTCTGGCATTATTAGCTCATCCTATCGAAAAGTATCGACATATCGATAATGCTTCCATATATTTTGGAAGATGCCCAATTTCTTTTTATTTTGGTGTCAACCTGACTGAAAACAACACCTGCAGTCATGCCCTGATATATTCAGTGCAGTGATTATTGATGTGCCATTAACTTGCATTAAGTATTTATTTTGTGGCTAACATAGGCTTAGATATTTATGTAACTTAAGAAATTTGAGTTAACATTGCACTTTCAGGTTAATCAGGTTTGTGGATTATTAACTAGTGATCAATCCATGCTAGTATGTTAATTCCTTACTGTAATAAATACAATGCCAAATCTATAAAATTATTCTGAAATATTAAAGTCATCCATCCAGGAGGGGGAAAAAATAGAAGACAACATGCAGGAAAAGACCGTGAGTGCATTCATAAGAGATCTTGTTTTGTATTTATAACAAAACAGATAGGGACTATTCAACTTTTTGGGTCCATACCAACTCCCAGTGGAGCATGTCAAAAGTCCCAGACCCCTTGTTTCCCTGCAGCATTTCCCTTCACTGCCCTTTGATTATCACTGAACAACACATTTTTTCAAAGGGTTTGCTTCCTGATAAAAAGTGATTATGATTGACAACTTAAAGCAGAATAAAAAGATAATTTCAGATTTATTGAATTTAGCCTGTTTAATCACATAATGACGCTGACACATCGCATTAGTTGAACTGACCTAAAAAAAAGTTGTTGCTGATTTTCGTTTGTACTCAGCATCTGATGCCTCTGATGTCAGTGTCCAACAATAGTTGGCCGGCATTGATGGATTCCAATTGCCTTAATGCTGCTTTTCCATGGTCGCAAGATCCTGGTGATACCTTTCACCGTGTTCGTCAGTGACGGCACCAAGATCACCAGCGAAGAAGTCCAAGTGCAAATACAGAAAATTAATTTTCAATGACATTTTACACTTCATGATTTTGTAGATGTGCAAAAATAAGTTATTGCTAAAAAGCAGAATGTGATAGGAAAATTTGAAGATGAAACCCAAAATTCATAGAATATACCCAAAAGTGTTCAGGAAGGGGATTGAATTAGATATTTATATAGTGTTTTTCTTTTTATCTTTCTTTTTTAATGTAACATAGATTTCAGTACCTTTGTATTGCCGGACAAGATTTGTTAATACTTTTTTAATTGTTATGGACCTATGGAACATTTATTTGATAAAACCAATAAAAATATTGAAAAAGAAAGTGTTCAGGAAACAAAATCCTCATTGTTCATTGTTCTTTTAGCCAAAGGGAAGAATTTATAGTGAACAATTAACATAGCAGTATATCTTCAGGATGTGAAAAGGAACTGAAACAATGCCCCACAATTGCCATTCTCCAACATTTCAGGGAGGTTTTATGTGTCTCCTTCCTCATCTGCAGTTGGGAATTACTCCTATCATTATGCTGTTCTAGATCAGAATTGAAGGAAACCCCAAGACATCCTCGTAAAGAATGAGAAAAGATTAAAACTGAATCTAAAGTGCAATCTCTGGTTTATCACAGTGAAGCAAAGGTGCCTCAATCTTTCAGATAACATTTTTATACTAATGATTTGTTCCAGGAGCTTTGACTCTTTTTTTTTGTGACGTTTAAATGCTTGGTTGTTAAAGCCTATAACCACCCTTGTTAATGTTCTGCTCAAGTGGAATACGGTATCCAAGGTAAATAATACGGGCAAAGTAGCAATTTTAGGTAATGCAAAGGGTAACTGTAAACAGTGATAATTAAATAATTACAATTGTCTCACATTAACAAAGTGCCGAAGGCATATTGAAGTGCCTGAAGCAGCTGGTTTGCTAAACATGTTACTAGCAGTACCTTCATAATTGATGGCAAATAGCTGCAGAAATGTGTGCAGTTTGTGAAATTCTGCCCAATTCTGCATCAATATTCAGTAGGTTAAGTGTACGAGAGGATAGGTTACTATTTGAATTCTTACTATCAGTGAATAAACAAAAGTAGTTAATTTTCTGAAACTACATGATTAGTTTTCTTTTGGCAAGGCTCATTTTATTTGAAATATGTTGTAAAATGGAGCCCACTTCAGTTTTTTTTTGACCAATTTCTGCCTATTGTTTTGCACAGAATGAAGGGGAAAGTGGGTGGGTGTTAGAAGGAATAAAACACTTTCAACTCCATTAGTGAAAGTTGTTAGAACTCAACAATGAGGGAACAATTTTTTATTTTATGTAACACTGATTGCCATGATTTAAGAGGCCCTGCTGCATGCTGAGTGGGTGCATGAGGGCATCTGTTGTGTGTGTGGGCAGATATCCTGTTCTCTTATAAAATGACTTGTGATATCAGTACTGAATTTTGCAGAACAAATAACTTAAAGGGAGCTCTTGCACTGTATAAAATAGTTTTTTTTTGCCACAAACAAACCATAAAGCAACAGAAAATACAATTATCCTGACCTGAAAGGCTGTGGTTCAACCTTTGTCTACAAACTTGTGGAATTTATGATGCTGCCAGACCTCTCGATAATTTTTTGTCAAGTATTAATTATTTACAAATAACTCCTAGTGAGGTTAGAAGTACTAGGAAATGTAGTTTAACGCATGGATAAAGACATGGCGCAGGAGGGAGGGCTTCAGGTTTCTGGATCATTAAGCTCTCTAGGTGGGTCCTGTTCCGACGGGATGGTTTGCATCTGAACTGGAGGGGGACTAATATCCTTGCAGGAAGGTTTGCTAGTGCTGCTCTGATGGGTTTTAACTAGATTTGCAGGGGGATGGGAACTAGAGTGCCAGAGAGGAGAGAAAAGATGATTTGAAAATTGCATGCGCCATCGGAAGTCAAAGGGTTGAATGTGGTGGAAATGTTCTCAGGTGCATCAATTTCAATTTAAGGAGCGTTGTAGGAAAGGCAGACAAGCTTAGAGCATGGATTGGCAAATGCAACTATGACATTGTGGCCATGAGTGAAACTTGGCTCGAAGTGGGTCAGGACTGGCAGCTCAATGTTCCAGGCTTCAGTTGCTATAGATGTAATAGATTTGGTGGGGGGAAGAGTGACATTGCCTATCAGGGAAAATATCACAGTTGTACTCAGGCAGGACAGACCAGAGGGCTCATCTCCTGAGGCTAAATGGTTGGAGCTGAGGAAGGGAAAGGTATGACCACACTTTCATGGGGTTGTATTCTTTGGCTTGGCTTCGCGGACGAAGATTTATGGAGGGGGTAAAAAGTCCACGTCAGCTGCAGGCTCGTTTGTGGCTGACAAGTCCGATGCGGGACAGGCAGACACGGTTGCAGCGGTTGCAGGGGAAAATTGGTTGGTTGGGGTTGGGTGTTGGGTTTTTCCTCCTTTGCCTTTTGTCAGTGAGGTGGGCTCTGCGGTCTTCTTCAAAGGAGGTTGCTGCCCGCCAAACTGTGAGGCGCCAAGATGCACGGTTTGAGGCGTTATCAGCTCACTGGCGGTGGTCAATGTGGCAGGCACCAAGAGATTTCTTTAGGCAGTCCTTGTACCTTTTCTTTGGTGCACCTCTGTCACGGTGGCCAGTGGAGAGCTCGCCATATAACACGATCTTGGGAAGGCCATGGTCCTCCATTCTGGAGACGTGACCCATCCAGCGCAGCTGGATCTTCAGCAGCGTGGACTCGATGCTGTCGACCTCTGCCATCTCGAGTACTTCGACGTTAGGGATGAAAGCGCTCCAATGGATGTTGAGGATGGAGCGGAGACAACGCTGGTGGAAGCGTTCTAGGAGCCGTAGGTGGTGCCGGTAGAGGACCCATGATTCGGAGCCGAACAGGAGTGTGGGTATGACAACGGCTCTGTATACGCTTATCTTTGTGAGGTTTTTCAGTTGGTTGTTTTTCCAGACTCTTTTGTGTAGTCTTCCAAAGGCGCTATTTGCCTTGGCGAGTCTGTTGTCTATCTCATTGTCGATCCTTGCATCTGATGAAATGGCGCAGCCGAGATAGGTAAACTGGTTGACCGTTTTGAGTTTTGTGTGCCCGATGGAGATGTGGGGGGGCTGGTAGTCATGGTGGGGAGCTGGCTGATGGAGGACCTCAGTTTTCTTCAGGCTGACTTCCAGGCCAAACATTTTGGCAGTTTCCGCAAAGCAGGACGTCAAGCGCTGAAGAGCTGGCTCTGAATGGGCAACTAAAGCGGCATCGTCTGCAAAGAGTAGTTCACGGACAAGTTTCTCTTGTGTCTTGGTGTGAGCTTGCAGGCGCCTCAGATTGAAGAGACTGCCATCCGTGCAGTACCGGATGTAAACAGCGTCTTCATTGTTGGGGTCTTTCATGACTTGGTTCAGCATCATGCTGAAGAAGATTGAAAAGAGGGTTGGTGCGAGAACACAGCCTTGCTTCACGCCATTGTTAATGGAGAAGGGTTCAGAGAGCTCATTGCTGTATCTGACCCGACCTTGTTGGCTTTCGTGCAGTTGGATAATCATGTTGAGGAACTTTGGGGGACATCCGATGCGCTCTAGTATTTGCCAAAGCCCTTTCCTGCTCACGGTGTCGAAGGCTTTGGTGAGGTCAACAAAGGTGATGTAGAGTCCTTTGTTTTGTTCTCTGCATTTTTCTTGGAGCTGTCTGAGGGCAAAGACCATGTCAGTAGTTCCTCTGTTTGCGCGAAAGCCACACTGTGATTCTGGGAGAATATTCTCGGCGACACTAGGTATTATTCTATTTAGTAGAATCCTAGCGAAGATTTTGCCTGCAATGGAGAGCAACGTGATTCCCCTGTAGTTTGAGCAGTCTGATTTCTCGCCTTTGTTTTTGTACAGGGTGATGATGGTGGCATCACGAAGATCCTGAGGCAGTTTTCCTTGGTCCCAACAAAGCTTGAAAAACTCATGCAGTTTGGCATGCAGAGTTTTGCCGCCAGCCTTCCAGACCTCTGGGGGGATTCCATCCATACCTGCTGCTTTGCCACTTTTCAGTTGTTCGATTGCCTTATATGTCTCATCCAGGGTGAGAACCTCATCCAGCTCTAGCCTTAGGGGCTGTTGAGGGAGCTGGAGCAGGGCGGAATCTTGAACTGAGCGGTTGGCACTGAAAAGAGATTGGAAGTGTTCTGACCATCGGTTGAGGATGGAGATCTTGTCGCTGAGGAGGACTTTGCCGTCTGAGCTGCGCAGCGGGCTTTGGACTTGGGGTGAGGGGCCGTACACAGCCTTTAGAGCCTCGTAGAAACCCCTGAAGTCGCCAATGTCCGCGCTGAGCTGTGTTCGTTTGGCGAGGCTAGTCCACCACTCATTTTGGATCTCCCGGAGTTTGCGCTGAAGATGGCTGCATGCGCGACGGAAGGCTTGTTTCTTCTCTGGACAGGACGGCTTTGTAAGGTGAGCCTGGTGGGCAGCTCGGTTCTTTGCCAGCAGCTCCTGGATTTCCTGGCTGTTTTCGTCAAACCAGTCCTTGTTTTTCCTGGAGGAGAAGCCCAGTACCTCTTCAGTGGATTGCAGTATGGTAGTCTTCAACTGATCCCAGAGGGTTTCAGGGGACGGGTCCGTGAGGCGGGTTGCATCGTCGAGCTTTGCTTTGAGGTTTGCCTGGAAGTTTCCTCTCGCTTCGTCTGACTGCAGGTTTCCAACATTGAACCTCTTTCTGGGGGCTTTATTGTTCCTGGGCTTTGGCTTGAAGTGAAGGTTGAGCTTGCAGCGAACCAGCCGGTGGTCAGTGTGGCATTCCGCGCTAGGCATGACCCTGGTGTGGAGCACATCTCGTTTGTCATTTTCTCGCACCAGGATGTAGTCCAGGAGGTGCCAGTGTATTATAGACTGCCCAATAGTCAACAAGAATTGGAGGAGCAAATCTGTAAAGAGATAGCAGACAAATGCAGGAAACATAAGATTGTGATTGTAGAAGATTTTAATTTTACACATATTGACTGGGACTCCCATACTGTAAAATAGCTGGATGGCTTGGAGTTTGTCAAATGTAGAGGAAATGTAGAGGTACCAACTAGAGAGAGTGTAATACTGGATCTCCTATTAGGGAGCGAGACAGGACAAGCGACAGAAGTATGTGTAGGGGAACATTTTGTGTCTCGTGATCATAATGTCACTAGTTTAAAGTTAATTTTAGAGAAGAATAGGTCTGGGCCTCAGGTTCATAATTTAATTTGGAGAAAGGCCAATTTTGAGGAAATGAGAAAGGATCTAGAATGCATAGATTGGGATAAGTTGTTTTCTAGCAAGGATGGGCAAAGTAAATGGAAGACCTTCAAAGGTGAAATTTTGGGAGAGCAGAGTTTATATATTCCTGTCAGAATTAGGGCAAGGTTAGCAGCATAGGGAGCCTTGGTTTTCATGGATATGGGGGATCTGGTTTGGAAGAAGAGAGAGGTATATAACAGGTATAGGCATCATGGAGCAAATGAAGTATTTGAGGAGTATAAAAAATACTAGAAAAACCTCAGGAAATCAGAAAAGCTAAAAGACACGAGGTTGTTTTGGCAGACAATGTGAAAGAAAATCCTAACAGTTTCTACAGATATATTAAGAGTAAAAGGATAGTAATGGACAAAATTTGTCCCCTTGAAGACCAGAGTGGTCAGCTTTGTATGGGGCCAAAAGAAATGGGGGAAATCTTAATTTATTTTTCATCAGTGTTCACTCAGAAAACGGACACAGTTGAGAGAAGTAAGGAAAATAAGCAGTGAGGTCATGGAACCAATGCAGATTAAAGAGGAGGAGGTGCTTGCTGTCTTAAAGCAAATAAGGGTGGATGTCCTCAAGGTCTGACGAGATATTCTCTCGGACTTTGAGGGAGACTAGTGTTTTAATTGCAGGGCCTCTGGCAGAAATATTAAAAATGTCCTTAGCCACGGGTGTGGTGCCAGAAGATTGGAGGGTAGCTCTTATTGTTCCATTGTTTAAAAAAGGATCCAAAAGCCTTTTCCAGGAAATTACAGTCTAATGAGCCTGACATCAGTAGTAGGTAAATGATTAGAAAATGTTCTAAGGAATAGGATATGCAATTATTTTGATAGCCAGAAACTGATTACGGATAATCAAAACGGCTTTGTGCATGGTAGATCATGTTTAACCATTCTTTTTCAATTTTTCAAAGAGGTTACCAGGAAAGTTGATGAAGGAAAGGCTCTGGATGTTGTCTACATGGACTTTACTAAGGTCTTTGACAAGGTCCCACAGGAAGGTTCCTATGATTGGATTTCATGCTATTTAACATTTCCCTGTAACCCAGTTCATGAAGTCCAGGCAACATCCAAGTAAATCTTCTCTGTTCTCTTTCTATTTTATTGACAACTTTACTATAGTTTGCTTCGACCCACCATGGTTTGCATAGGCATTTAATTTCCTGATCACTCTGCCACGTGGGTCTTTTTCATATATCTTCTAAAATCTCTGTAGACTGCATCGAATGTGCTCCTCTTATTTCCCATCCATGTTAACTCATCAAAAAATATCAATACAGTCAGTAAGACATGGTCTTCCCTTGACAAATCCATTCTGATTGTTTTTGTGCTCACCTAAATATTAAGTGATGCTATCTCAAAGAAATGGTTCTAATAATTTATCCACACAGATTTCTGTCTATTCATACAATCTTTTTTTTATATTTTTAAATAATAGAACCATAATAGTTTTCTAATCTTCTGTCTATGGTCAAGGGGAATTGGGAAAATAATGGTCAGAATTTCTACAATTTCCTCCTATGCGCCTCCTCCTAAGGCTGAGATTTTGTATGGGACTGATAACATGTACTATCAAAGTATGAATTAACCTCCTTTGTTCAACAGCAAAGGATTCATTTCTTTTACCTCCACAATCAGGACAACATTGTAGTTCATAATTGTTCCAACTGCTTTCTTGTTACCCTTTCCGTGGGACATTTCCAGTCTTCCATAATTGTTTTTGTAAGACTGTTTGTGACAAAGGACAGGGATGTCAGCTGAGTGTTTTTGGTGCTAGAGTTTTCTTAACATAAGCAAGTAGAAAATAAGGATCATTTGGCCTCTCAATCTTGCCTCAGCTGTCAACAAGATAATGACTTATCTTCTTTCTCAACATCATTTTCTCAATCTATTCTCCCATTGATTTCTTAAATATCTGAAAATGTATTGATACTAACCCTCTGTGGCCATCCAGGGTAGAGGAAATTAATTTTTGTTTCAGTCATTAATAACCTACCCCTTGTTTTGAATCGGTCACACCTAATCGTAAGAGGGGATATCATTCTTCCTCAAAGAGTTTTATATTTCAATTAAGTCAACTCTCATTCTTGTCAACTATTCTTTCTTTCTTTCTTTCTTTGGCTTGGCTTCACAGACGAA
The DNA here is from genome assembly GCF_036971445.1 of Narcine bancroftii. NCBI lineage: Eukaryota > Metazoa > Chordata > Chondrichthyes > Torpediniformes > Narcinidae > Narcine > Narcine bancroftii. The sequence continues at coordinate 368,784,932 of NC_091471.1, forward strand.
GATTTATGGAGGGGGTACCCTATTAGTCAACTATTCTTTCTTTCTTTCTTTCTTTGGCTTGGCTTCGCAGACGAAGATTTATGGAGGGGGTACCTTATTAGTGATAGGGTAAAAACACAAAATACTGGAGAAACTCAGCTGGTTTGTGTCCTTTATGTAGCAAAGGTAAAAATAAAGAATTGACATTTCGGGCTTGAGCCCTTCATCAAGGTATGAAAGAATGGAGAACAGCATTGATTTCATGCCTTATACAGAATTATCTCAAGCAGACATCCATCTAAGAATACAATACAGGGTACTCACATTATGTGGAGGGAAATGTCTTCAGTGGGCTTTATAGTCCTCTTGAAGTTCTGTGGCGAACAAAATATTACTTTCAACCAGCAGTTTTTTTGTTATATTCCTTACTCCTTTTCTAGTCTCAAGACTCCCTGCTTGATGCACTTTTGACAGGATAAGTTGTCCCTTGTTTTCAACTAGTTCATTCTGTGAGGGACAGCACAAGGCCAGGTTTTGGCTATGCTATGAGTGATTTGGTTACCCATGGAATGATAGCTTATATTGGAAGATGACAGAATCTTGGAAAAGAATGTAGCCTCTGGTATCTAATGCCTGATAACGTGTTTTTTTTTTCAAAATAACAGTGGTTCCAGATATCATGTGTATAATTGTCAAAAATTGTGTCACAATCCCATTTAATTTTATTTTGCATTTCACTGTTAGATTGCCTCACCTTTTGTCATCATGTTACTGGTTTGACCCACTAACAGTAACACACACTATGCATTGGGCATATGACATGGGTGAGCTGAAATTCACTTGTACTTCTGCACTGAACCTCTACCCCATTGATAACCTATACAGCTTGTACTTTCAATGCCAGTGCTGTTTGTTTACTGCAGAATTTGGCAGTTTTACTTAATCATTCCTCTGATTCCAGGTCACAAAATAACCAAAGTATGGGGTAAAAGACTGTTCTCCACTCTCTGTTTGTGTGCAGTCAACCCATTGCTTCCCGCTTTGTCTTCATCTTTTCATATGCATGTTTATTTAGAAAGACCAGGTGTACCTTTATTTTCATTTTTTTGGTCTTTTCCAGAGGAATGATAAGTTTGTGAAATATTTTGATTGAATGTTTGAATGTGGCATTTTAAATACTTAAAGCAGCCATCACTCTGCCTGTGGCTTTCCTGTAGAATTGTTCGTGTGTGAGTCGTGCACCGCAGTTCATGTTCTAAAGTAGAAATGAGACAAGTGTGACATAATTTGCGGAAGTCTTGTGAATTATATTTTGGGTTTTCCATTTTTTTGTTCAACTTTTTTCTTTAAATCTTTAGTGAGTTTTTATTATTCTGGGAAGTCCTGTTGAAGGATGCATGGGTGAGAAATGAACTCCTTTTTTTTTAGTTCATTGAGGCAAAAATTAGCACAAAACAGATTTTTTTTGACTAAATTGCTTAGTTTTGTCCATTTTCCAGTTTTATGGGGTTGAGAGGAATGTGAGAAGTCTGTGCAGACCATACTGGATTCACAGAATCAAATCCAACAATTTGTTTTCTTTTTGATGTGTTTTACATCTCGAAGTGCTAATGCTACCCATTGCCTACGTTTCCTCCTGTGCATTCATATTCATTTGAGGGTTCACAGTGAATTATAAAAATACCAAACGAAGATTTTAAAGAATAGAGAGTCCCTTCACTTTAAGACTCCAGGAGCTATTTTCATATATCTTTGTTTACTGTTGACAACTCCCTCACAGAAAAGGGACATGTACTTTCAGAGAGGTACCATGAGGATAGCCCAAAAATGGCAGTCCGCTGTGGCTGCAGCGAGCTTTGTGATACACAATTTTATCCTCAGCAGAGTTTTTAAATCCACTTCATTGTGATTTTTGTCATTGCATGTAAATAATCTATGAATTTTATATTTTATATTTTGAATTTTGTCAATTTTAACAAGATAATTTGCTGATAATATTAGTATTATACACAAAATGTTATAACTTGAGAGTCAATATTTATAAATGTTTTAAAGGCATAAAAAGTGTTGATTTAATTCCAAATCAACTAAATAGAACATTTTTTAAGACAGTCATTTTGCACAACTTTAAAATATCCAATTAGATTGAGTCCATCAGTTTTTTTTTGTAGTATATTATGAAAAGGGAAACTCTGAAAAGAATGAAAATTAAAATTGGAGGTTTTTGTGATTTGATCGTGTTGAGGAAAATAGTTTTAACAATATTAATTGCTGCCGTTAACAAAATGTTCAAAACCATAGTACCATAGAATGCTACAGCATGGAAAACCAGCCATTCAGCCCTTCTAGTCTGTGGCAACCACTATTCCGCTAGTCCCACTGACCAGCTCCCACTCCATAACCCTCCAGACTTCTCCCATCCATGTATCTATTCAATCTATTCTCAAAACTCCAGAGATCGAGCCCACATTCACCACATCAGATGCCAGCTCATTTAATGCTTCCACCACTCTCTGAGTGAAGACTTGCCCCTAATGTTCCCCCTCAACCTTTCCCCTTTCATCTTAAAACTATGATCTCTCATATTTATCTCCCCCAATCTTAATGAAAAAGGCCTACTCACAGCCACTCCGTACCTCTCATAATCTTGTAAACTTTTATCATTCTTCTTCAGTCCAAAGAATAAAGTCCTAACCTGTTTAATCTTTCCCTGTAACTCAGTTCCTGAAGATCTGGAAAAATCCTAGTAAATCTTCTCTGCACTCGTTCAATCTTATTGATATCCTTCCTATAGTTAGGTGTCCAGGACTGCACACAATATTCCAAATTTGTCCTCACCAATGTCTGAAACAATTTCAACATAGCATCCCAATTCCTATGCTCAATACTTTGATTTATAAAGGCTAAGGTACGAAAAGCTCTCTTTACAACCCTGTCCACATGTGTCACCACCTTGAATCTGTATTCCCAGATCTCTTTATTCCTCTGTACTCCTCACTGCCTGATCATTTACTGTGTATGTCCTACCTTGGTTTTCCCTTCAAAATGCATCACCTCACTTGTCTGAATTAAACTCCATCTGCCAATTTTTGGCCCAGCTGTCCAGATTCCTCTGCAAGATTTGAAAATCTTCCTCACTGTCCACATCACCTCCTACCTTTGTGTTATCAGCAAACTTGCTGATCCAATTTACCACATTATCATCCAGATCATTGATATAGACAGCAACAACAATGGTCCCAACACAGATCCCTGAGGCACACCACTCATCGCAAGCCTCCAGTCTGAGAAGCAACTGTCCACTACTACCCACTGTTTTCTCCCACACAGCAAATTTCAAATCCATTTTATAACCTTTCCATGTATACCTAGTCTTAACCATCTGAACTAATCTCCCATGTTGGACCTTGTCAAAGACTTTACTAAAGTTCATGTAGACAACATCCACAGCCTTTCCTTAATTTACTTTCTTGGTAATCTCCTCTCAAAATCACAAGATTCGTTAAACACAACCTACCATGCAATACCTATATATCCTATCTCTCAGAACTCCTTCCAATAATTTATCTACTACTGACATCAGGCTCACCGGCCTATAATTACCTGGTTTATTTTTGGAGCCTTTTTTAAACAATGGGACAATATGAGCTTCCCTCCAATCCTCTGACATCTCACCTGTGGCTAAGGACATTTTGAATATATCTGCCAGAGCCCCTGAAATTTCTACAGAAGTCTCCCTCAAAGTCTGAGGGTATATGATGTTCAGCCTGGGAGATTTATCTACTTTTATTCGTTGTAAAGCAGGAGAACTTCCACCTCCTTCATCTCCATATGTTCCATGTCACTTCTGTTTGTTTCTCTTCCTTCCTTATTCACTCTGCCAGTTTCCCTGAGTAAATACCGATACAAAACAATTGTTTAACACCCTCCCTGTTACATGAAGCTTCACATATAGTTGACCACTCTGATCCTCAATGGGACAAATTCTGTCCCTTACTATCCTTCTACTCTTAACATAATTGAGGAAACCCTTCGGGTTTACCTTCACATTATCTGCCAAAGCAACCTCATCTTTTTGCCTTCCTGATTACCTTCTTGAGTACCTTGCATTTTCTGTACTCTTCGAGTACCTCATTAGCTCCTTGTTGCCTATACTTGCTATACACCTTCTTAACCAATATCCTTTGAAAACCAGGGTTCCCTATGCCTGGTAACTTTGCCTTTAATCCTAACAGGAACATGCAAACTCTGCACTCTCAAGATTTTGCCCTTGAAGGCTATCCACTTACTGAACACACCCTTGCCATAAAACAACATATCCCAATCCACTCTTCCTAGATCCTTTCTCATTTCTACGAAATTTGCCTTCCTCCATTTCAGAATCCCAACATGAGGACCAGACTTATCCTTTCCCATAATTAACTTGAAGCTAATGACATTCTAGTCACTCATTCCAAAATGTTTACCTACACATATATCTGTCTCCTGACCCGTTTTGTTCCCTAACAGGAGATCTAGTACTGCATCCTCTCTCGTTGGTACCTCTATAAATTGATTTAGAAAACCTTCCTGAACATGTTTTGCAAACTCCAAGCCATCCAACCCTTTCACAGTTTGGTGGTCCCAGTCAATACAGGTACTCAATCCTTTATCCGGAACCCTTGGGGGACAGTGTGTACCAAATTTTGGATTTTTCCGGATTTCGGAAAGCCAGATTTAAGCTCACCCGAATTATGCTGCCGTATCCACCACCACCCCCTACCAATCGCGTTGCCATCTTCCCCTCCCCCGCCCGCCCACCTGACTTGCGCTGCCGGTCTCCCCCCTTGCCTGCCCGTCCGATTCGTGCTGCTGGTCTCCCCCACTCGACCGCCTGTCTTGCGCTGCTGGTCTCTCACCCGCCTGACTCGCGCTGCCGGTCTCTCCCCCTCGCCCGCCCGACTCGCGCTGCCATCTCTCTCCCCACTTGCCGGTTTTTGGAGCTTTCTGGATTTTAGATGTCTGGATAAAGGATTGTATACCTGTATTTGGAAAGTTAAATCTCCTATTTTCACAACATTCTGCTTCTTACATCGGTCTGTTATCTCTACAGATTTGCTCCTCCAATTCTCTCTGACTATTGGATGGTCTTTAATACAACCCTGTCAGTGTGGTCACACCTTTCCTGTTCCTCAACTCCACCCATTTGGCCGTGAAGACAAATCCTCCTGGCTGTCATGACTTTGCACAGCTGAGATATTTTCCCTGATGCCACTCCTCCCCCTTTCATCCCTCCTCCTCTATCACGCCTGAAACAACAGAACCCCGGAACATTAAGCTCCCAGTCCTGCCCCTCCTGCAATAATCTCATAATCCTATGTATCAATCCATGCCCTAATCTTGTCATCCTTTTTAACAATTCTCCTCGTATTAAAATCAATACACCTGAGAACATTTCTATCACGTACAACCCCTTGATTTCTGTCTATACTTGCAGTCCTCGCATGATCTTTACCCTGCTCCTCCTCACTTACTGCTCTAACATTCTGATTCCTCTCCCTTTGCAAATCTAGTTTAAACCCATCGGGACCAGATTAACAAACCTACCCACAAGGATATTCATCCCCTTCCAGTTCAGATCCAATCTGTCCCATTGGTACAGATCCCATCTTCCCAGGAACAGAGCCCAGAGATCTAGAAACTTGAAGCCCTCCCTACGATCCCACGTGTTAAGCTGCCTCGTTTCTAACCTCTCCAGCACATCTTACATCTTAGTTTGAGAGTTGAAGACAGCTTTCGTCCAAAGCTTGTAACATTCTTTCACGTGAAGTTGGAAATCGGCTTACATTTGTCCCCCACTGCCATTATATGATGGTAAAAGACAGTTTCCCTGAGTTGGGAATTGTGTTACTGCCCTGTAAACAGTATCTTCCGTTGGATGTATGTGATCGTTGTAACTGATTGGTTTCTTTTCTTTTTTGGTAGGGATGCTGGTGGTTATTGTATTATTGCTGATTGCCATTGTTGTTGTTGCTGTGTGGCCAAAAGGATAATCCAAGCTCCAAAGGCACAAGCATTAGTGAACGTGGATTGAATATTGAAACTGGACACATTCTTCCTGAGGTCACACGAGCAAGATTGAAATAAGTATCCCTAATCAAGCAATAGAAAATATTTCAATGTGTTTGATATGCTTCTTTTAGTTACGATAAATTGAATTAATCAAGGGCGAAACAAAACTCAATAATTCCATCACTTGTGTTAAGATTTCCATTTCAGGTTTAGGATCTCGCGTTAAAACTCTGAAATGATACTTGTAATTCTTGAGTGCTATCATATCCAAGGACTGTAAATAATGCCTTAGATATTACTTACTGTCTATATAATTTCGATCCATATATTTAGAAAATACATTTTATTTCAGTCATGTCCCTCGATGGGAATTCTAAACACATTTAATGTTGAGTTCCATCGTTTTGTTACTTGGTTCTCTCATTGGTTTTTTTTTGTTACATTTCTGATTGTAATTTTATTAACTAAATGACGTGGCTCTGATCATTTAAAATGCTCCGGCAATTTTGTTAAGTGAGGCAGAATTTACTCACACGATTACTCTATTTTCCCAGGAAAAATTGCTTCTGTCAGTGCTTGGGGAGTCAGTGAAGGGGGCTCATCGTAGGGAGTGTGTGCTATCTCAATGGTTGTAAACAGTATTACTGTTCACACGCTTTGGTGAAATTGAAACTTGGAACAAATTGCACTCAGTATGGAAATTCCAATCTAACAGAATAGTAATTAGAAACCATTCCTTATAATGTTATGCATAAATGGATGCCATTTTTATCAGCATTTAGTAAAAATATTCAAAATATGGTGTATGAATAAATATTTCCAACTCTTTTAGCCTTGTGTCTTTGTGCAGTTGCTAACTTTCTTTCATTATGGATCAATTCAAAGTTTGCAAAACAGAAGCTTTACTTCTTTGGATGACTTCGTTTCTTTTTTAGGGAAGAGTTCATCACATTGTTTCAGTTCTTGCATATAATGCTTTTGATTTTAAAACCTTGACAAATACTGCAGAATTTTCTTTCATCATTAATTAATCCAGGGAGCTTTCAGAATGCTTGAATGATAAAACAAACGACAAGTTTCAGACTTGCCGGGGGAATTTAAGGTGATTGCAGAAATGTGGCCCATCTGTTTACCTATTTAACTGCCTTCAAGGAAAAACATAATAGAAGAGCAACTACTGATTCAGTCTGCTGCCAACATATGCATCAGGGTTTGGGGAGATGAGCAAGGGGGGAGATTGCAAAATGCAATGAGATAACATCAATGATTAGTCTATCATTTAGGGAGCTCACAGCCAGATTGATTAATTCAGTTCAATTACACAGCTTTGCTTCAGTCACCGCAAATCCACAAGATTGATAGTAATGAGTTTGCTGCCTTTTCTCCATTCTATTAACTAAGGAATTGCATGCAGTCTGCAGTATTAGTTCAGTCACAATAAGAAAACGAAATATTTTTTTCTTCTGCAATGCCACTGAAAACATCATTTCTGGGATCATTGATCAGATTTCATATTGTCATTTTTCTCAGAAATCAATAGTTTAATGATTACATGGGTGTCTTTGTGCAACCTATTTTCTATTGTAGAGGTCAGAAGCAGCATCTGCAAAATTATTTGGGATTTTTGGAAAAATCAACAGAAAATATTATGTACGCAATTAAAAATCATTTTCCTAGTCTTTATAATGAGACTTCCTGAAAATGGTATAAAATCTCTGTTCGTCAGTTGAAATACTGGGGTTTTCAAAACTAAAATGGATATAATCTGAGGCAAAATTATACTATCATCCAATTCTGGAAAATTAATTATCCTGGTTACTGTATCACATGTATGAACCTACTATAGAGGGTAACTAATATCTAGTTTTGCTTCCATTTTGGGATGTATTGGAACAAATTGCTTTATTAATTTTTATTAAGTGGTGGGCTACTTGAAAATATAATGGCACCCTATGAACTTAATACATTGGAAGATGAATAATTTTAGTTGACTCGATCTGTTGTAGCCAATAAATTAGATGACAAAATGCTGCATCAGCTTTTCTTTCATGGTACCTATTAACAAGAGAACCGGAAACAGATTTATTGTTGTGAATATGTGTCATGAAATGTGTTGTTTTTGGGCAGCGGTATCATGCATTACAAGTGCAAAATTGTAAATACAAGATTTAATTTTTTTTTAAATTTCGGCCTACAGCTTGGCCCACGAGCCTGTGCCACCCAATTAACCTACAACTCCCGATATGTTTTGAACAGTGGGAGGAAACAGGAACCCCACCCCCACAGACACAGAGAGAATGTAGAAATTCCTTACAGACAGGATGGGATTCAAACCCTGGTCCTGATTGCTGTCCTATTTGTTAAGAAAATAATTAGTGCAAAAAAAAGAGAAAAAAGTGAGGTAGTGTCTACAGGTTCACGGTTAGTTCAGAAGTATAATGACGGAGGGTAAGAAGCTATTTTTGTTACATTGGGTGTGCATCTTCAGGCTCTACCTCCTTCCTGATGATAGCAGTGAGACGAGGGCAAGGCCTGGGTGGTGAGGGTCCTTGATGACAGAGGCTGCTTTTCCTCTCATTGATGTCCTTGATGGAGGGAAGACTAATGCCCATGATGGTGCTGGCCAAGTTTACAACCCTCTGTAGTGTTTTCTGTCCTGTGCATTGGCACCTCCAGACCTGGCGGTGATGCAACCAGTCAGAATGCTCTCCACAGTAGACCTGTAGAAATTTTCAAGTCATACCAAATCTCTTCATACTCCTAACAAAATGTTGCCTTCTTCATGATTGCATAGACATGATGGCTCCAGGATAAATCTTTAGAGATGTTGACACCCAGGAGCTTGAGTTCCTTACCCTCTCCATTTCTGACCTCTTAATGAAGGCTCGTTTGTGAGATTATTATAGGTCCAAATTATCCTTGATAATTCAAAATTATCTGGTAGCATTTTTCTATGTCATTGACACAAAGTGTGTGATTTCTCAGGAAAGTGTGGGAGAATGGGACTAACTCTGTTGTGAGCTGATGGGCCAAATGGCCTCCTGTGTTCAAAGTAAGTATGGCCAAGATAGCTGAAAACATGTACCAGACATAATTGGTAAAGTTATTAAAGCTATTAGATTTGTTGAAACTTGTAATGCTAATTTAGGTTTTAACTGACATATGGGCAAATCAAACCACTTTTGGATAGGTTCATTATTCATAATTTTCCTCAATATTTACTTGCATTTTTTTCCAGGAAACTCTCTGGAATTTCAATTGACTATTCAGTTTGTGATCTCTAGATCTAATCAGTTATTTGTATGGATTGTGGAGGGTTTTGGAAACCTTGAGGACCACTATATATCCCCAGGTGAAAACTACTCGACTCAGACCAGGAATGTGGTCTCCTAATCTATTAAGTTTATTGAAATACAGAAGTTAGCTTACTCTGAGCCATCTGTTGTCCATGTTTTACTCTAGGAAGATGCCACTTCTTTAGACCTGGATTTAAACATCATAAACAAAGGTCAGATGCCCTTTGCACTTCAGTAGCAAATCTAAGCAAAGCAAAAGTCTTGCTTATTTGGAGCAGCATAACAGTGTAATTCCTTTTTTTTAACATTCAATCCACTTAAGATTTGTGGTGTGCCGTGCTTCATATAAATTTCATGTAAGGCAAAACAGTCTGGCTAATCATGAGCAACACAGTACAGCAGCGTTCTCTTCGTTCAGAATGTTACTCACGGGATTTCACTTCTTCGACTATTTGTGTCCTTTATATGTGGAAAATTCACAGAAAGGATACAGCAAATATTACATGGTAATGTTTACAAGACTTTATTCAACTGAATTCTGGATTTAATTCTATCAAGTGTGGGTGCTCAGCAGTTATAGTACATGTTCACATCTGGTTCAATTACAGCCATCTAACAACCAAAAAAATCCACAATTTTTTATGTGTAATTAAATATATTCATATATAATAAATGATAATATATTAGTATGCATCGTAGGAAAACATTGCAAACTATGCAATGACCATAACTAAACAACATTTACAGTTCAACTTATTAACAGGTAAAAGTATAGCCCGACAGGTCTGTGTGGCAGGGAAAGAATGTAGTAAAGTCTAAGTTAGCTGGAGTATGGCTGAACTGATATAAAAGTCTTTTTCCAGAACTACATTACATCAATATAAACACACTTCCAATTATGTCAGTCTTATAGTCACCTTACGCTAAACTGTAACTGAGGTACCTTGAAGATGTTTACCCTGTTGCAAAACTCATTCATTTCTTTAGTACCTCTTATTTTCAGGCTAAATGATCAACTTTATACAGTCTTAAAGTGGTAAATATAAACTGGTTTATGGAACTTTTTTCTACTTTTTATTTTTTAGTCCGCTGTTATAATTGATTAGAGAATGAGCTGAACATACCTGTAAACAAGGTCACAGCAAACGCAAACATCATTTGTGCGACCTGACTTGGTTGCTTGATGGAGATAATGATCACAAGGTTGAAATGTCACCTTGCCCGGTTGGAACTGAATTGGTGACTGGAACAAGCAGTAAATTACTGCCTGTAATCATCCACACTGTTACAAAGGGTTCGAGGTGTGAAGTTTAGTGTCTGTCCAGGTGATGGATCTGAATTACATCCTCTATTTGTTCTTTTCATCAAAAAATGTCCAGTCGAGAGTACATTCAAATCTAGCCAAGGTTTTTAATAAAGTACTAACTATACAAATGGAAACTTTAATGAATTTGAATCTACATTAAGATTTTGAAGAGAGATTCAAAAAGTAATTTTTGATGAATTTTATTATTTTGTCCTTGTGCAGTGATTCTGTGAACCTACAAAAGAATTTGTTTGAAAAGAAAATAGAGCTTGATTTCAGTAATCTCATACTGAAAGTGTATCTTTTTTCTCCATTTAAATTTATATTTTAGCATCAGTTTGATTTCAGGATGGTTTGCTGCCAGTCTTTGAATCGACCCCAAACAAACAAACCTGGAGAAAATATCAGAGGAGCACGGTGCTTTAATCTTGGGGGCAGAAGAATTGCTAGCCTTGAATGAATTAAAGAAAACCAACAAACTGAACAAGTGTGAGGTAAATGTTGGGATGAAGTGAAAAGACAAACTACAGTGATAGCATTCTTAAAATGTTTAAAGTTATTTTATCTCTGTTTCTGAAAATATTTAATAAGGAATATAATGTCGGCAATGATTGCCAAAATCTTCTTGGCAGACAAGCTCAGTATGTAACACTGAATGTTGTGTCAAATGTAAACAGGGCTGGGGAAGAAAATAGAAACTGCAACATTTTAGGTTAACTGCACAGCTAAAAGTTAACAGCTTATGTTGGGATCAAACCAGTCTTGGCATGGCTCCCAGCTATCATCAGTTTGTATTGGTGTGTCCTTTAACAAAAACCATGCTGTGTTATGCAGAAAAGAGCAAACTGTGAAAGGATTTTGGTTATGAAACAAATGTCCTTCGTTTCCGAACATTTGCAGCTGTTATGCAAAGAGTAGTCCATTGCTTTTTTTTTGTATTCTTGTTTATTTTTTGAATTTGAAATCAGCATTAGGTGCAAAATTGGCAATTCCAAAATCCCAACTGCTAGATAAGTTCCTTCACAAGTTCCTAATTTTATCCTAACATCATTCCTGCTCACTGTCGAGCAGCACAGTCTCTCCTTATGCCTTCTTGCATTTGCCTTTCTTCTCCCGCTGTTGGAACTTCCGCAGCCTCCTTGCCCACGTGTCCCTCCATTGTATCACCAAACTGGTTTTGTTTGCAACAACCCCATTCTGGTCAGGAGAGTCTTCCTCATTCCCTAAGAGTAGATACTTCTTCCCCGTTTTTATTTTTGGGCATTTGCAGGCAACATCCTTTGAGCGGACCCACAGGAATTGGTCTCCCCGTCGTATCCGTTTCACGCCTTGCTTGTATACTGAGATGATATTCACTGTAAATTTCCACCATTCACCAGCCTTCTCTGCCTTCAGGATGTGGGCTTGTACAGCTGTTACAGTAAAGAAAGGAACAGAAGAGTACTTTAAATGTTCAGATGAAAGATTTTCAATCCAATACCTTAACTATATTACTCTTCGGTAATGCCTGACTTGTTGAATATTTCTTACATCTGCATTTTCCTTTTAAATGAGAGTATTTCAACACATTGAATCAAGCAAATCCTGAAATGCACCTATAACCCTGAACTTTTTGCCTTGGTTTTGGAATGTCATCAATATATCATAGCAACAATTTCCATAGTATCTAGGACAGAGAAGATGGAACAAGACACAGGATATGAAATAAACTTGACAAGAGAAACTGATTAACGTTTGACAGAGGATATAATCAAAACTTTAGAAACCAGTTTTCTTCCCAAGCTCACGTTCGAGAGGTTTATTCCTAAATGGTAATGAATCATTCTTAATCAACAAGAGTAAAATACTGAAACATATAAAGTGAAGGATGAGAAAACTGACCACACTTCAAAAAAATATGTGGGGCTTCTGTACCAGAGGTTAAGAACTGTTAAACTGAAAGCTAATTGGAAAGATTACAGCAGGTGATTGTTTATACCCAAGGAAATTTACTGTGTGTTGTTAGTTGTCAAGCGGTAGATTATAACATACTTACATTCCTTTAGCAACACACGTGAGAACCATAAAGCGGATTTCAATGACAGTTTGTCAGTGTGCGTGCTTTCTGTCTACCCTGTCTAGTTGCCTTTGTATCACACATTCTTACATTCCTGTGTTTTGCTTTGATTCAAAACCATTTCAGTTAAAAATAGTCAATGTACTTCAAGTGAATTTGAATGTGAAATAATTTTATAAACTGCATTCAAGTGTTAATTGCTACTCAAAAATGTTTTTAGTGAGCTTTAATGATTAAATAGAGGCTACCTGCACATGCTGCAAAATAATATTCTTCTTGAATGACTTGCAATAATTTATTGATCATTTCCACCTTGCGATTGGGGTACTGTTTACATTTAAATACTCTGGACAATGTTTTATAAAGCAATCTAATAATTCAGAGATTCCCTAATGCTTCTAACAATATATTTCCAAATATTGCTGTGTAATTTCTGTGTACTTTAAAGAGTTTCTTTGCTTGAGCTCTTTTATTGTTCAATCGTCAATGAAAACATCTTCATTTGTGAGCTAAAAACAATCTGTGAAAGAACTCAGTATCTACATTCTCTTGTGCCTTTGGGAGCTGTTTAGGTGGGTTTCAGGATCTAAAACTGAAAAATAATTGAATTAAGTAAAACATGAAAGTCTGCAGACGCCGTGGTTGAAATAAAAGCACAAAATGCTGGAGAAACTCGGCAGGTCAAACAACGTACTTCATATAACAAAGGAAAGGATAAAGAGTGATCTACTGCATCTGGGGCTCCCTTTGTGACCTTCTCTACCTCGGAGAGACTGGGCGCAGAATGGGAGATCACTGAGCACCTTCACTCTGTATCAGTGCCCAGGATCTCCCAGTAGTCAACTCCTTCAATTCTGTGCCTCACTCCCACACCCACACTGTCCATGGCCTCGTGTACTATCCCACTAAGACCACCTGTAAATTGAAGGAACAACATTTGATATTTCGTCTGGGCCCTCTCCAACTGGATGGGATTAACATTGACTTCTCTGGTTTCTGAGAGCCTACTCTCCGTTCTCACTCCCTTCCCTTTCCCTTTGTCTTCTTTCCTCCAGCTCTCCACCCCTCCCCCTCTCCATCCACAGAGCCATTCCCCCCTCCCCCTGTTTGCTGCTGTGCCCTCCCTCCCTTATCCACCTATTGCCTCCTGCCTTTGCGATCGTCCTCCTCCCCCTCACCATTTTGTTCAGGTATATCCCAACATTTTTCATACCTTGATGAAGGGCTCAAGCCCGAAATGTTAGTTTTGTATCTTTATCTTTGCTACATAAAGGTCATGTTTGACCTGCTGAGTTTCTCCAGTCTTGTGTTTTTACTTTTAAGTAATTGAATTAATGTTGATAACATTGAAAATGCCATTAAACCAGCTCAGAATTTCTCCAAAAACCATCAGTTAGTTCACAGTTGAGTCATGCAAAACAGTTTACGAAATGGTGTAAGAAAAAAAACAATAAAATTAATGTTATTACAGCTATAATATGGTGATTAACTGTGTGGAATACTTATGAATAGTTGCATTATAAAACTAAATCACTCTTTGCTTTAATACAAGCTGAATATTATAACTTGAAGTAAAGAAAATAGTTGCTTTTATTTGTTAAAAACAGTAGTGCTAAAAATTAAGCATATTGATTTATCAGTCCATTTTTTTAAAAAAAACATTAGTGTTTCTTCTTTTGGGAGACTAAGAGAACTTGTGTTACAAGTTTTGTCACAGCATCGAGCTCTCCATTAATGTGTACTTGAGAAAATGGTGCGGAACTTGTGTTCTTTCCTCATTTTTTTCTCAATGAATTTGATTGGAAATTTGCTAGATCAGGTTATTCTGCCATTGAATTACAAAATTATCAAGAAAAATAAATAGATTTGCTATCAAGGATTCAATGTTAATTTCCAAAAGACATGGAGCCCATTGATGGAACTATTATCATAATCTCAAAAATGAGTGTTGTTCTGGAATTCTGGTGCAGGGCTGTCTCTCTCTCCAAGTTTGTGTCACCTAATTCATGCATGGCAACTTTCAACCTTGCTTAGAGGAAAGAGTTTTGATTTTATTTTCTTTTTTGGGTTTTTTTTTTGTTAAATTTTATTTCATTGAAGTGACTGTGCCTGAATTTCCTTATTATGAGAATATTTGTAATTTTTTCTGAGTCTCGTAGCACATTGTATAATTGTACAGTTTAAAATATTTTTAAAAGAATTACAAAATTATCTGAAAATCCTAATCACAAGAAGGCTAGGCTTTTGCTCAGAAAGCATGATGATTCCAAGTGCTTTGTTAATCAATGTCTGAATGATCCTCTCGTGCTATAAAAGTCCAACACACCAGTGTACACGCTGTCCATTTTGAGCAGTAATTATGATGTGTGGTATCATGAAAACAGAACTGGTTCTGACTGATTCAATTGTGCCTCAGTGTTTGACTGATTGTTGAGGAAAGCAGAAAGAAAGCAATTC
Source organism: Narcine bancroftii (assembly GCF_036971445.1). NCBI lineage: Eukaryota > Metazoa > Chordata > Chondrichthyes > Torpediniformes > Narcinidae > Narcine > Narcine bancroftii. The sequence goes on from NC_091471.1 coordinate 368,800,077, forward strand.
CTCAAACAATTGACCCTTTTCTACTCAGTAGAAAAGGGAATCTGTCTGATGCATGAAGTTTCTGAGAAGCAGAAATAGCTGGGAAAATGCATTTGACAGCATTATATGGAATTAACAGGTTTTGAAACAACCAAAGCAATATAACACTTTGTAAATCTGTTTGGAAAGTTCATATATTTGTTGATATCCAATGCCAGGATAAAAATGGTTAACAGTAATATTATATTGTTAGACCTCCAACATAACAACTGTTCTGAAAACAAGACAGGGACATTTGACCCAAGTTGTTTGACACTTTTGCAGGAAAAATACCATAAAACATAACGATAAAACAATCCATGTGTGGAGCCATGTCTTGTTTGCTGATAGTTCATCCACTTCCCCACCCTCTCGATCCGTTACTGGTGAAGTATAATGTACACTTAATGATCAGAGGACCTAGGACTTTCACATCGGTAACTATGCATTTGCCATAATCCATCTTATATTTCATTCTGTAGTCAATCAACTAAGAATGAACTATCAGCAAATGTATTCTTGTTAGATTCCCAGTGGAAAATATCACAGAAATAACATCACAACAATACAGATTTGAAGTTTTCAGGAATGTCTGAGTAAAGAAATGATTTTTTTTACAGAACTTGGACAATATTGAAATTGATATTTTAACCACTCCATGTTGCATTCAGTAAAATTCTTTATAATTTTTTCATTGCTATTTTTAAATCTTCAAATTACTAAAGTGAGTTCTTCGGTAAATTATTACTGATACGACGCTTAACTGATTATAGAATTATCTTCCATTCACAGTGAGAGACCCCGACATTTAATGCTTTTATTCCTTTCACCTCGTTAAACATCTCCTTAGTTAACTTTAATCTACAGTTCCTCTTTTAACATTTTAAGAATTTGTATCTAAGCTTCTCAGTGTGAACAAACAGAACCAGGAGCTGAAGTGTGAACTTTCATTGCACCCCAGATCTCTGTAGACCTCGAAATTCTGTATTGTGTTAACTGTAGTTAAGGTTCTTGATTAGCCAGGGACATCAAAGGTTATGGGGAGAAGGCAGGGCAGTGGGACTGAGTGGGAAAATGGATCAGCTCATGATTAAATGGCAGGGCAGACTTGAATAGCCTATTTCTGCTCCTATCTTTTCTGGTTTTATGATCTACGTCGGATTGACCTGCCAGGGAAAAGAGACATTGATTGTGCATGGGGATAGCGATATGTGCTTTAGCAAATGTAAATACCTGCAGGTATGGCTGTTCTATTAACTGGACTACAAAATGCTCAGAATAAAAGCACCTTAAATTTGACTCAACACAATACTGACGTGGCAAGCTGGCAGAAGATGCTTCAAACTGAGCATCTCCTATAAAGCAATTTTGAAAACATAAAGCTGAGTGTTTCTATTTATGATCCATTTGAAATTGAGAGGAAATTCAGTCTGACCTAATTTTAGTTTCAGGAAAATCTGTCGAGGCTGAGAAGCTAACCACTTGCCCAGCCTCTTGCTGTATGTGATGCGAAGTTGCTTAACAAGTACAAAATAAGGGGGAAAAGAGGAGTGAGAAATGTTACAATCATGGTATTGCACAGGAAACCAACATTGCTAACATTCTAGGCTACAGACTCTTAAATTCGACTAACAGCCTTAATTACAATTGAATCATCATCTGTTCTCAGCGTTTGAGTTTCTCTGGGCCAGGTCACAGCACAGCAGCATCCTGCTTTATCTCAGCAGGGAAGATTGAACCTTCTGCACTTCCTACCAGCTGATCTCAGACCAATATCAATGACAGCAATGCAGGGGGATGTGAACCAGAATGTCCCACCGTCATAGGAAAAGAAGAAAAATAGCACAGAGAAAGATGATGAAATATATAAATTATGTTACCTTTCCTGGGACATATTGATGCTTAGAGGAGAAAAGAGACTAACACAAGAGCAGAATATGACAGAGGTAGACCAAGATTTATAAAAAGACTGGACAAGTTAAATAAAACGATCATTTTACTGAAAATAGCTCAAATTTCTTCTATGAGATGTTCAATCATCTTAAGAGCTGTCTTCCTCATAATAATATCAAGACAAAATGGAATTAGTCTATTGTGGGGGGATGGTTTATCTGGCACTCTGGTCCCATGGTTTTTACATTCTCTGGTATGTTCTAAAATTAGGTGTTACATAATGATTTAGCCTTCAGTTATACCCACACTCCTGTTCGGCTCCGAATCATGGGTCCTCTACCGGCACCACCTACGGCTCCTAGAACGCTTCCACCAGCGTTGTCTCCGCTCCATCCTCAACATCCATTGGAGCGCTCACACCCCTAACGTCGAGGTACTCGAGATGGCAGAGGTCGACAGCATCGAGTCCACGCTGCTGAAGATCCAGCTGCGCTGGATGGGTCACGTCTCCAGAATGGAGGACCATCGCCTTCCCAAGATCGTATTATATGGCGAGCTCTCCACTGGCCACCGTGACAGAGGTGCACCAAAGAAAAGGTACAAGGACTGCCTAAAGAAATCTCTTGGTGCCTGCCACATTGACCACCGCCAGTGGGCTGATAACGCCTCAAACCGTGCATCTTGGCGCCTCACAGTTTGGCGGGCAGCAGCCTCCTTTGAAGAAGACCGCAGAGCCCACCTCACTGACAAAAGGCAAAGGAGGAAAAACCCAACACCCAACCCCAACCAACCAATTTTCCCTTGCAACCGCTGCAATCGTGTCTGCCTGTCCCGCATCGGACTGGTCAGCCACAAACGAGCCTGCAGCTGACGTGGACTTTTTACCCCCTCCATAAATCTTCGTCCGCGAAGCCAAGCCAAAGAAGAAAGAAAGAGAATACCACCAATGTTCTGTCAATCTATCCTTGTTCTCATTTTGAACAGTAAAGTTAAAACAATTTATTAAGTTTGATTTGGCTGTTGTATAGAGATATTAGTAAATTATAATGTTATAATTTCAATTTAATACTAAACAAAAACTTGTGGATGAATATTTCACATCATGGAAGTTTTGTTTTAAAGGCCACTTACACTTAAGCCTTTTCCTGTTTTACTGTTCCAGCTCTAACCATTCTATATGAAAACTATTAATCCAAGTTAGTATTATTCATATTTAAGTACATTGAACCTGCCAAGAAATTTGTGATCAGAAACTGAGATTTGTTTGAATATTTTCAAAATATCAAGACTCTTGTAGGAAAAAAAAGTCACTCTCTAGTTAGAAAGTATATTCCTTACCTTGAATTTCTATATTTTCATTCAATGATTATAACCATGTTATTAAGGAAACTTTTTTCTTTGCTTTTTGAATTATTACCGAACCATGTGTTGAAACTCATTCTTGAGTGATGAGATTAAGAACTTGCCTTTCCTTAAACTCTTTTACTGTAATTTTAGAAATAGTTTCACAACACTGTCATCGTAGCATCCAAGGATAGTGTGAAGTTAGCTTTTACCAGTACATGTCCAATCTCCTGTCTCGAATGCATAACTTGATTTTTCAGTTTCCTGAGTTGCTTCCTTAGCTCCTAGCTCTGTTTTCTCTCTAATTCATCGTATCTTAAGCCAGACGCACGCCTTTCTCATGGAATGTTATGACTATTGGCTCCCAAGCCAATTCTGTTATATATATCTTGTATGTTTTCTCCTACCCTGTGTGTTCTTTCACTCTGACGAACCTTGTATATTTATTCCATTTCCAGTAATAACTCTCCATTAGACTGCCTGGTCAGACCCAACTTGGCTCATTCTAAAAAATTGTAAATTTCCTGTAAACAAGTCTTGAAATAGACATTAAAATGGGAATAACAATAAAAATAAGAATAAAAGCAATTTTGGGCTTTACAAAAGCCACTTTTAAGAACTAAGTACTTTTGCCAGCTTTGACTATTGTACTTGATATTGTAGTTGACCACAATGAATTCTGTTCACTGCTTTCATTGCTACTGTTCTCAGTGTGATTTGAAGACATGTGTACATATAACTCCAAGTCTCTCCATTCCTGCTCCATAGTTCCAAATGATCTGATGATTTCTCGTACCCTCTCCTGAATGTTCCCACCAAATCTATTTTCCACACATCTCTGGAACAATTTTTCTCTGCCTTGTCTTCACTTCATCTGGATTTTATGGTCCTGATATGTTATTGTCCACTTCATTGTTCACTGCTTGCAAGTTTCATATTATCTGAAGAATTTGAAATCATTTCTGCACGTTTAATTGTAATGAAAGATGAAGAGGAATTTCTTGACCCAGAGGGTGGTGAATCTGTGGAATTCATTGCCACAGAGGGCAGTAGAGGCAGGTTCATTAAATATATTTAAGAGGGAATTCGATCTATTTCTTCAGTATAAGGGTATTAAAGGTTACGGAGAGAAGGCGGGGACGGGGTACTGAACTTTAAGATCAGCCATGAACTCGTTAAATGGCAGAGCAGGCTCGAAGGGTCGAATGACCTACTCCTGCTCCTATCTTCTATGTTTAAGAGCTTTCAAGGCCAAGAGAAAGACCACAGTAGATGTTACTCCTGTTTGGATAATGAAATGTTCATCTCCATTCTCTTCTTTTTGTCCTTCAGACACTGTTATGCCCATGGTGCCACAGCTCTTTAATCTCATGGCCAAGGTATTATGCAGTAAACAGATAAGGGTCTTTTGAAAATCCATTTGTGCATGACCAACTGCATTTAAGTTGGTCATTGAAAATAGATGACATTATCATGTTAGTTTCATATCCACACTAACTTTTCACCCAACATATTTCCAAATATCATTTATCTTTAAAGGTTTTCCCTCTACTTTTGTTAGGTTCATCCTTCTCTTATTTTTAAAAATTTGAGGTGGTTTGTTTTCACGTCTCCAGTGGTCCCGTACCCATCCCATCTTCCTTACCCACTGACTTAAAAAGATATATAGTCCTGTGTATCCCATCTGGATCAGAAGGCATTTTATACTTTGAGAATACTCTATTCCAGCCATTCCCAACCTTTTTTTGACTATGGCCCCCTCAGGACTCTTCCAAAGGTTTATGGGCCCCCTTCCCTGTGAAGCAGTCAAGTTTAGTTGGTTTCTTCCATGTCTCTCCTACCAACTACACAAAAAGGCATTAAAAATACTCACATGTCCAAAGTCAAATTATCTTGTTTTTTTTTTAATGTAGATGTATCTCCTTGTTGTGATAGATGGAACAGTGGAGATGCTTCATGAATTCATACTTTTTGGATATGCCAGAGCCTTGAGAAATACTGGAATGAAATATTTCAAACCTTTTCTGTACTTTTAAAGTTAATTTTAAGCCTAATCATTTAACTGCTTTGTTTAATGTAGTTGGAGAGAGTGGCATAACTCTAACAGCATCTGATTTGTACGTATTAGCTTTTACATCTCATGGCTAGGCGGACGGGGTTGCTCAGATGGAAGGTCGTTGCTCCACCTTCTCATGCTCATTGGCTATGTCACGTCACATCATATAAATTTAGAGAAAATTGGATGCTCTATTTCAGATTTGAATTTAATTTTCCAACACTAATATGAATTATTTTCAGAATCTCTGATTTGGTGTGAATGCAGAAGTGTTGACTAATAAAGTAATTTATCACTTTGATCAGGAATTCTCTTTTCTCCCCTTGCCAAACAGCTTTGTTTTTGGTAGTGGGTTTAGATCTTTTTATAATAAAATATTACGGTAATATAATTTGTTTAATTGCAAATGTGAGGTACCTTGGATGGACTCGTATGATCTAAGTGTAATATATTATTTCAGAATCAGAATTTATTGTCATGAACAAGTCACGAAATTCAGTGTTTTGACTTTTAATATGCATTCTTATACTCTTTCAATTTCAATAAAAATATTGAAAAAGATTATTTTCTGATTTTCGTCCATGGGCCCCTGAAATGTGCGGAGGTTGCTCTGTTTTATCCAATATTGTGACATTTCCTTCCTTCATTGCTACATCGGCATCATGAATATAAAAACAGTTTCAAGGTATATTACTCATTTCATATTTTAGCAATGCCTTCACAAGAATGTTCCAGTGATCCCTAATTTGCCTCATATGTTCTATACTGCATCAGTGAGTGCCTGGAACACACTGCCAGCAGTGATGGTGGAGGCTGGCCATAGAACGTAGAAATCTACAGTACAGTACCAATCCTTTACCGAGCCACACAGTCAGAGGTGTAAAGCGAGTAGAGCAGGGTCTCCTTGCTTTCACCCTCCAAAATTCAATGACTGTTTTGCCTCCCATTTTAAAAATTCTATTCCTGTCTAATGATGCCTTCCAATTCACTCTAATTTTCCTCCAATTAAATGTTTTGAGCTTGGCTGTAGCTTGTCCGTTTACAAAATTATGATATTGCTATCATGTCCTTCCACCAAAATAGGTATCACTCACGTTATTTTATTTTCCAGAACTAGATCCAAGCACTGCATCCATTCTTGGTAGCTGAAAACAAACTGATCTAAAATAAAATTATATCCATTTCAGGAATGTTGTGGACAGCAAAGAAGGTTTTCAAAGCTTGCAGAGGGATCTGGACCAGCCGGGAAAATGGGTTGAAAAATGACAGATGGCATTTAAGACAGACAAGTGTGAGGTGTTGCATTTTGGACGGACAAACCAAGAAAAGACATACACGGTAAATGGAAGGGCACTGAGGAATGCGGTAGAAGGATCTGGGAATATAGATACATAATTCCATGAAAGTGGCATCGCAGGTGGATAGGGTTATAAAGAGCTTTTGGCATATTGGCCTTCATAAATCAAAGTATTGAGAAAGGGAGTTGGGATGTTGTTAAAGTTGTATAAGATATTGATGAAGCCAAATTTGGAGGATTGTGTGCAGTTTTGGACACCGAACTACAGGAAAGATATCAATAAGATAGAAAGAGGCAGAGAAGATTTATCAGGATGTTGCCAGGACTTCAGGAACTGAGTTACAGGGAAAGGTTAAGCAGGTTAGGACTTTATTACAACCCTTACGATATTAGTATAAAAAATAAAATAATAATACCAATAAGAGGGCACGAAAAGTGAGGCAGTGTCTTTGGTTCATTGATCATTCAAGAATCTGATGGCAGCGGGGAAGAAGCTGACCTTGTGTCACTGAGTGCTCGTCGGGAACGAGGGGGAGCATCTTCACACAGAGAGTGGTGGGAGTGTGGAACAAGTTGCCATCTGAAGTGAATGTGGGCTCAATTTTAATATGCAAGAGGAATTTGAACAGGTACATGGATGGGAGAGGTATGGAGGGTGCAGATCAGTGGGACAAGGCAAAGAAAATATTTTGGCATAGACTAGAAGGGCCAAAGGGGTCTGTTTCTATGGAATTCCTCTCCCTCTTTGGAATTCCTCTCCCTCTTTGCCATTTTCACTGTTGCTATTCCAGTCAAATTCACTCATGGAAAACTGAGGAAACACTGTGAAACAAAGACACTTTAAGTTATCTTCTTGTCCTTCCACTGAGGTGACCTTAAGCATTGTTTTGTCTTTATGCGAATGCTGTTCACTGTAGGGTTTTGGCTACAGGCTAGTAGAAACTGTATGACAAAGAAGAGCTCTGAGAACCGAGTACAGCATTCTACAAACTCTGAAGGCACCAACCAATGCATTACAAAAGAATGTTCTGCTTCTATTTTTCTTTCCAGCTGAAAATACCTTCAGTTTAATTCAGGAGATTGATTTGTGGAGATTGCTGCCTCAGGAACCTGTTAAATTACCTGTTTCTTGTACTGGCATTGCAGAAGGAGATTGTTGCAAGATTTATTTTATTCAGTGTGATCTGAAAATGTTCTGTAATCTGATTACATGGAGTAAATCTGATTGGATTCTGGTATGTTCATATTTTTTTCATTTATTGAAAGACCATTTGCTATCCTTTTTAGCTTTGGTGAACTTCCTTCTTGAACTGCTGGAGCCCTTCTGAAGAATATCCTGCTGTGGGTTTGGAGGGAGTTCCTGGATTCTGAATCAGCATAAAGGAAGATTACATGTAATTTGGGGGAGGGGAATCTTAGTGGGAGTTCTATAGAACTGCATCCATCCTCACTGGCTTTGTTTTTCAAAGTTGCAGAGGTCATGGATATGTTGAGCAAATTTTGAGTGAAGCATCCTTCTTTGTTCTGCTCTTGAGTTGTCTATCACAAATGACTGGCTTCCACCTTGCACCATCTAGCAACTCCATGAACCAACCAACCATCTTCCATTTCACCATGAATGAATTCTGTCCAGTGGTAAATTTTCCCCTTGATTTCTTTGACATTTTTCTCTTAGGCTCCTTGAGACCACGACTAAATTCAGTATCGCACCTCAAGGTTTCAGCTCCTTCATCCATCCTTGAAACTGAGACTACAATGAGATCTGGAGCTAAGAAATTATGGAGCATCTGAAACAGCATGAGTTACTGGTGAGTAAATCCTGCCTGATCGCATTATTCTTGACAATTTTTATTTATTGATACTGACAGGATTGGATTTGTCCTACTTTTAATTAACAATACATACCTCAGTCATGTGACATTTTTAGGATCTAAGCTGGGGTTGCACCTGTTTTAGTGGCAGATGGTCATGCGCTTTGGTTGAAGGAATAAAATTAGAAACTACTTTCGAAATGAGGAGAGAATTCAGAAAGCGAAGCTCCAAATGGACTTGGGAGTCCTCGTGCAAGGTTCTCTCATGGTTAACTTGCAGATTGAGAGGAAAGTAAGTGCAATGTTCGTATTCATTTTGAGAGGACTGGAATATAAAAGCAAGGATGTAATGCTGAGGCTTCATAAGGCATTGATCAGACCACATATGGAGTATTATGAGTAGTGTTGGGCCTCAGCTATACAGACAGTAACAGGTCATTTTGGCCCATGTCTCCGTGCTGCCCAATTTACACCCCCAGTATGTTTTGAATGGTAGAGGGGAAACTCACGCAGACAAGGGGAGAATGTACAAACTCCTTTCAGACAGCACCGGATTCGAACCCCGGTCCGTTACCAATCGCTGACGCTGTAAAGGTGTTGCGCTAACTCCTACGCCAACCGTGCCACATGTTTTACTTTTAATGACACAGTTACTGTATCTTTACTTGAAGGACCATAGTTTCGTAATGATGTTTAATGATTGGCATTAAATGTTGATCTTGCCACTAACAACCAGATAATGAAAAATATAATCACTAGATCTTCTGCTGCACTGTCGCAATCAAGCATGAACATAAGTTCATTCATATGCTCACAGCTATTTCCAAGGGTCACTGCGTGGGGTTTGGTGCAAGAACATGAATCAACTTCTCCATAATTTCCCCAGAATGCTGAGTAAGTCAGGCCCTTCATGTGGCCAACAATGCTAATTCATGACAGATTGAAAATTAAACCTGGATCATCTTTGTTTACATAATTCAGCTGTATGCAAGATAAAATGAGAGATGTGTTAACAATGAGTTACTGGAGGAAATCAGTGGGTCAGAAATGGACAGTCAGCTTTTTGTGTTGGGACTCTGTATCAAGATGAAGATTTTTTTTAAAAAAGGTGAAATTACATGTGAAAGGGGGAAAGAACCTAGGAAAGGGGCCCAGAGAAGGCAGAAGGTATGAGAGGTGGAGAGACAGATAGAAGGAGTGACCCCATGGGAAGTGGTGGGGATGGCAAGTTAGAGAAAGGGAGGAAAAAGCAAATACAGGAGCAAACCATGGAACCAGATGGGAATGGGGATATCTAAAACTGGTGTTCATCCCATTAAGGCTTTTTTCAAGTTTTCATTTGGCCTCACCCTGACAATGGATCAGGCCAAGGACAGATATGTCTGTGTCTGAATGATTGGGGGAGGGAGAGGTGAAATGGTTGGCTACAGGAAGCTCGTTTAATCCAAAAAGCAAGTGAAGGTGTTTGCTGAAGTGATCACCCTATCTGTGTTTGGTCTCACCTCAAAGAGAACGCTGAATCTGCTTTCGTACACATGGATGCTCTCTGACCTACTGAGTTCTTTCAGCGATTTAGTTTGTTCAAGGTTCCAGTCTTCATGTTTTCCAAAAGTGTTATGTTAGTTGGCAGATGTTATAAGCTGAGAAAAAACCCAGAAACTTGGAGAAGGCAATGATAACTGAAACAGAGCAGTTGTAAATAAATAATGTGGGCCCATTAAATCTTGTGGAGTTAAATCACCCCGAATGGTAGCAAAGATTGAGAGAGAAAATTCAAGATAGAGGCAATGTCCATTCACTGATCATTCCATGTATTTATTATGTTGTCTGGTTATAGTTCAAAATGTTTGATTATTATTGTGCCATTAAAATAAATCAGGAGAATTGCCTGAAATTAGAAATAAAGAGATGAAATACAAGTACTGTCAAACTGTTGCAAGTATTCTCTTGGAAAATTAATGCTGGGGTGTGGGTTAGTTTTGAAAGTTACAGCATAAGATTATCATTCCAACAGATGCAGTTTGAAATATATATTATAAGGACGCATGCAAATGAAACATTCAGAGAATACAAGTGTTTTGAGGAATTATATCAGTAACAGATTATCTCCGACGAACAAAGGACAACGGTATTAAATAATACTGCATTAAGGAAACAAAAAAGATACAACAGGTCAACAGAGTTAAAAAAGAAATGAATTTATGCTTTAAACTATTCGACTGATCCTCGGGACAGGCCGCACAGCTGTGTTTTTTAGTAGGTTTGTTTTTTTATAGATAATATCATTATTTCTTTATCTCTGTTTTCTTTGTTAGGAGAATTATTTCTAATATGTCAAATTTTCACTCTTTGGAATTTATAAATGATATTACACTCTGTAGACTTGGACGTCCCATTTTAATTGTGTTATTTCTAGTCTTGTGCTGTGTATAATATGAAATGTTCATAAAAAGATTGAAAAAGAAAAATGAAATGAATAAAGGGAGAAGAGGAAGAAACACAGTAAGAGTATTATATTTTTAGCACTTGATGAGTTTTGGGGATGCCAGCCGAATGGGAAAAATAATGCTTGTAGAATTTTTAATATAATCTTACAGATTCTGGGATGTGCAAAGGAGTCGGAAAAGTGAGCACGTGGACAGTTCTTTTGCAGAATTAGAACTGAAGCCTTTGATGCTGTATTTTTTTAATAAACTAAATGACAGCTAGAAGAATGCTGAGAGGTGTGGTGCTCTCTGTGCAAACACCTTTTCTTAAATGACAGAGTGTGTAATTCAAGCTGGAATGAAATCAGTCAGATTTAAATTCTAGAAAAAAATTGAATGAGCTCAATTTAGATCCGTGCTTTAGAATCGACATTCATGCATTCAGCAGAGAAAGGTTTGTGATATTAGAGAGGCATTTGTTCCCTCTGTGTCATTCCTGATCTGTAAATGAGAGAACTCAGTGCTTATATCTAGCCATACAGTGTGTTAATCTACAAAGCAGCTACTGGCTTGTCCACCTGCCTCTTTCAGCAGGGAAGAGACACTTCCTGTAAAAGACATTAACCCAGTTTATTGGCAGAATAGCTTTCAGTGTAATCCAAAAAGCCTTCTGATGATCACAGGCAAAGTGGATTAGTTTGAGCCGTGGCAGTCAAAACCTAGCTGCCGTCAACTGAAGGAAATTGCCTGTAATTTGTAATTGAGGGGAGCTGTTAAAGTGAGCAGCAGGAGCCCTTGTATAGCCATGTGACAAATCCACATCTCAGCAATACCCCCTGAGGGTGCAGAAAATCAAATGAGTCACAGCTTTCACTGAAATTTTGTTGGATGTTTAGTGACTTGCGAAGATACCAATCGTCAGCAAGTCCTGGCCCTCACCCAATCAGCTGCTTCATTTCTTGTGAGGGGCTCTGCGGCCGTCTTAAGGATTAAATGTACAACTCTTTCCAAAATGGATTTACTTAAGTTTACAATTAAATAGTACTAATGAATGTCTGTTGCGCTGGGCAGTTGTGGGACCAAGGAGATTTCTGTAAGGTGAAACTGCTGACCTCCAAACAACATCTTTAAAATATTGCACCACAATTGGAATTGCTTCCTTCTAGCATCTGATTCCATTTCTGGGGTATGGATTACTTCTATCTTACATATACTGTACAACAAATCAACATACATGATCATTCATTGGAAGGTTTCAATTTCCAGTTGGTTTCACAGCTGGCTGTTTATTCCAGGGCGAGTGTTGAAATAATGAGGTCCGACGGCAGTGGGGCTGCTGTTCATTTCAAGTGTATCATTTGAGGCAGACACAATATATTCAGTGTTCTTGTTTAAGTTGATACACTAATTGAATCAGAATTACCAGCAAATGTCTCATCTCTTTGAAATGTGAATTTTAGAGACTGAGATCTTATTTCCAGCAGATGTTATGCAGTTATCTTGAGGCATCCACATCCCAAGGATGATTTGTAATAATTATCATGATTTTAACTTTTCACATGGGAAAGAATCTGGTATTTTACTAAGTACATCCAGAGAAGAAGTTTACTTGGTTCATTTCAGGTATCCATTTTACATTATGTAATTACAGAATCTATGCCATGTGTAACAACTGCCCAATACAAATTCAGTTTTGAAATGGAGATCTCATCCTATGAGATATAAGCCTTCATTAATTTGCATTTGTGTGTTGTTAACCTTCCTCACAGCTGAAGTCATCCATCCCTATTTTCGTTTTCTCTGCTCAAGGCTTTGCTCGTGATGCCAAGGTTCGTATATTTCAATCGTCAGGGACTTTCTACCCATTGTGTCTCTGCTGGTCAATAAAGCCTACTCGACCGATTCCACTTTGCTGACCTGACTGCAGCCTTTTTGGTTTCAATATAGGCATCCAATTACTTTTGTTGTTGGTTTTTGCTTTTACCGCTCTTGGACCAAAAGTTCTCAGCTCTTCTCCAATCTGTTTGCTATCATTTTAAATGTCTATTGGCTTCCCCAACAAAGAAAACAGCCACCCTCCTATCTGCTTTATCTAAGTACCCTGCAGTCAGACCTCTCCTTCACTTCAGTCTATGATGCTTATACCAAATACGCTGCCCAAATTAAACTAAAGCTCTTGTGCTTGTACATGATCCATATCCCTCTATTCTCTGCGTATTCAAAATGATCTACCTTAGAATTCCCTTATATTAAAAATTACTATTGTCCCAATTGCTAAGTCTCTTGTTTTTGCTATTTTGTGGGCATTTGGTATTCTGAAAGTCATCAAGGCTTTGTCCAACAAAATGATCAACTCATGAGTAAAAATAAATCATCGTTACTTCAAGTAACTGTCTATTGCATTTTCATAATATTATTGGGACACAATTTCACCAAATAATCAACTCTGCCCAATAATTTTCAGCACTGACTTAGAATCAATTGTTGCCGTATGGATACAATTATCTATTGGAGATGTGAAGTTGGCAAAGCTGCAATGAAGTCTTAACCAGAAAATGACCCTAATTTGAACCAGACATTAAACTGTATATTTTAATGCAAGAATTGATTTCTGAATTCGTAATATAGAGGGGAATTTAACCAACTACCCACCATTTCCAGAATGGATAAGTTTGGGAAGTAAACATTCCAGCCTTTCAAATCCAAACCCCCACAACTGGTTCTAATGGAGGTTCAGGGAAATGGCCATCCAATCTGCTCCAATTAGACTCCCCCATTTAAGTGTTTTTGTGAGACTCTATGTCTCAACATCTCTCTTTTAGGTTCCAGTTCTCATTGCTTTTTTGCTCATCTCCCCTTCCCCAATGACCCCAAACCTGCTGATGAGAATGCCCATAATTGGACCACCCCCAAGATTCATCTCCCCTTCCCCAATGACCCCAAACCTGCTGATGAGAATGCCCATAATTGGACCACCCCCAAGATTCATCTCCCCTTCCCCAATGACCCCAAATCTGCTGATGAGAATGCCCATAATTGGACCACCCCCAAGATCAGACTGACCTGAATGCTCTCTCTTGTTGATTGTGATTCTTTTTATAGTCACAAATCTGTCCCCCCATTATGACATGACCCAGGCATCACCATCCTCTCCCCTAAATATTCTGGTCATTGATGCTCAGTCCTTTCCCAGAGCTATTTCGGAACTCCTTGCTATCAACTCCATGTAGTCTTCATTCCCTCAGTCTTTACTCCCCATCCAGTGTCTCTGCCCCAGTTGCACAATACTTAGTGGTGCTTGAAGGGTGGGCTCCGCTGATGTGTTCTCCACCCAGTGAGCTCAGCTTATAAGTGGGAATAAAACAAATGCACACTGTGGAATTATGTGTCTAGAATTCACTATCACTTCTGCGATCCTGTTCAAAAATCCTTGCTTAGTAAAGATAAGGACTTTGAATCTCTAGATTCAGATCACAATTAATGTACTTAAATAATAAATACACGAACATTTCTGGCTTTTTTCATCCTTCATCAGAACCACATGGGCTGAAAACATATCAATTAAAACTGATTTCACGAATGCTGAGTGTTTACAAGATTTTCTGTTTTTATTTCTGATTTCCAGCATCCGCAGTTTTTTTAAAAAAATTCATATTTGGAGTTGAAGGATTTTAAAGTTATATCAATTCAAATGTTACCCACTTAGAGACCATGTGCCCCAAACATTGGCATTGTTCCTCTGCAATCTGGGTCTGAATGCAGCCAAGGCAGACAGCGTGAAAGGCTCCTCCATGTCTGGGCTCTAAGTGAAAAGAGCTTTTGCAATCTCGGACTATTTCCTAGTTGGTAGAGTAAAATTCTCTATTCCAGTTCCAAGTGAACAATGTCACTCCAATAGTTTCAAGGTTGGAAATGAAAACTAACATATTGGTTTATCTAAGAGTGGATTTGAACCGTGGAATTGGGTGAAGTAGTTTGAAGTTTATTCTGAACACATTTGTAATTCATTCTGTGTTCCCAAAATGGAAAATGTTAATTTTGATAAGGACATATCTGAAACATTTATAAATGCCAAAGAAATACATTTATTTAGCATAACATGTCCCTGCATGTCATAATGGTTTAATTTAAATTTTCTTGCCGCTTAATCAGGCTTAAGAATTTTATGCTCCCTTTCGGGGTTCACTAACTGCACAAACAAACATCAGTCAAATGTTAGAATATTTCATTCCTCAGTGATTATAATGTTAAAAGTGATTATTTTTTGGAGAAGGGTACTATGAAAAAGTGGTTGGTGAGACTTTCAGCGTGCGGCCGGCAGAGCTGTCACAGGTCGGCCATCAAAACTTGCTGTCTTCCAAATTCTGGTAAGTGAAACTACCCTGTACATACAATTCTATTTAATATTGGCTGTGTATTTATTACATCATTCCTGCTTTTTACTATATGTTCATGTTATTTTAGGTTTTATGTGTTAAATGGTAGGATTTGGTGGGTTATTTTGGGTCTGGGAATGTTCAAAGGTTTTTCCCATAGAAATCGCTTCTTTGCTTTACGCCATTTCGGCATATGAAATGTTCTGTAGAAACCTTCTAGTTTCACACCTGTATTTAGAAATGACATCAATCAATACCCTTGTCCATTGCAATGCACCGCCATGGAGACAGCACTGTCAGGAAGAATGTGTTGCAGAGGGGACTGAATCAGATGATAGAAAGACAATCAAAACTTTTTTTCCATCCCTCTTCCTCTGAAGTGATGTGTACAAAGTTTCTTGCAATATTAAGCCATTTTCCCATTTCCAAATTTTAAAAAAACAAAACTGAATGAGGAAATGAATGCCTATGACACACAGATATGAAAATTAGGGACCATTCGCCTCAAGATTGAATGCCTGTCATTTTTAATGGGAACTGTGCCAAAAGTCTTACTTCAATCACCTCAGAACAAACTGAAGTTTTCTGCTGCACTCTATCTTTTATAAAGGCAGATGGTAACAGGGCCAAAGTCACAAGTATTAATGTGGGAGATGGGGTGACAATATTTCATTTTCCTTAATATTTTGACTATGGGCCATGTTATAATTAAGATTCAAGGGGAGGAATTTTTAAAAATACTCTAATATTGAATTCCATACACAAAGCCTCCTGTCAACATTAAGTTACATTTTCTATGATCGACTAATAGAGTTGTTTAATGGTAGGTCCTTTAAGATTACCTCAGAATGACTAGTTTCAGGAATCTCTTTACAAGAATGGTGATACAAGATGAAAGAAGTTTTTAAGAAGATTTGAGAAATGATGCCCTTGCCAATTTTATGGAAATTACCTATGACAGAACTCTCAAGAGCAAATAATTAGTTGGATTTGAACTACCACACTGATGTACATTTCTCCCTTGGGCGTGAAGCACAGAAAACTATGGCCTTGTTTTTCCAATCGTAAAGCCAACGATAACCCATTAAAATGAATAGGCTGTTGTCAGCTTTACAATTGGAAAAGCTGGGGCAATAATTATAACATTTCATTTCTGTTATAGCAAAGTCTGTTTCAACTGTTTGACTTTCACCTCAAGGGGCTATTTTATTTCCTAATCCACTAATTTCCTGTCCTGATGCCATTGACATTCACCGCCCTCCATTAATTTACTCAAGTGGTTTGTCGTCTTTCAGTGATTGTTCGCAGAATATTTGAAACATTGGATTGGGGAATTAAATCATGTTCCTTTTGCATAACCCAGTTACTCACTGGATAAGATCATTTAGAATCTTGTTTTCAAACCGCTCCGTGATCTACCTTTGTAAATTAGAGCGTGGATTTAGTTGATTCTAGTTCTATTCATAATGTGGAACTATTTATATTGGTTATCATAATGTTTTGTTTATTTTATGTTGAAATGTGACTGCAGCTATGTCGACTCTAAAAGAACTTTGAAGTTACAGCAACAGACGAGCTTTAAATATTATCAATTTACCTGGTAATCCCTCGAACCACTCAAGTTTTGGCTGTCTTCATTCAAATTAGTGATGGGACAGGAGCTTCACCAAACTTTAGCTGTACATTCCTTTCTTGAATTATTGTGAGATGAAGTCAGGCAGTGTAATCTCTGTTCTAAATTTTAAGACTTTCCAACAAAATTGCTTTGTTTCCTATTATAATGAAGATGTTCTACCATTTATAATGCCTCCATTAAAAAAAGCAGAGAGATTGAGTACTTGTGCTCTAATATTGTCAAGTGTGATTTCACCCCAAAGGAA
Source organism: Narcine bancroftii (assembly GCF_036971445.1). Taxonomy (NCBI): domain Eukaryota; kingdom Metazoa; phylum Chordata; class Chondrichthyes; order Torpediniformes; family Narcinidae; genus Narcine; species Narcine bancroftii. The sequence goes on from NC_091471.1 coordinate 368,817,178, forward strand.
TTCCAATTGTTAATATGCCCCAAAATAACTGAAAGCATGCAGTGAATAAAAATTCTTGAAATAGCTGACCTAATAACTGCTTCAAATCTCAGCAGTTCACAGAACAAAAGGTTTAAAATTGTGCAGTTAGTTTAAAAACTTCTTGAAATTGCTGGCAGATATAATTGCTTGATGCCATCTCTGACTGTTGTGGTATTCTGGGGCGTGTAACTGAACAGCTTGTGCCCACAGACTAGTAATGGTATGCATTAATAATCACTTAGTGAACACCACCTGCTCTGTCATTGCTGGTAAAACTGACTGGTCATTCTCCTTTGAATATCTTGGATTGTTTTGTGTTGAATCCAAACAAAGATTTCTACTGTGTTCAGCAACTTCTCTTTTCCTCACAGGCTCTCTCTCATGATGTAGGATGACTGGCTTCCACTGTAGTTCTGTGGGCTCTGAGGTGACCAATGAAGCCAATGCAGTACCCGCAAAGCTGTACCACGGGATGTGCGTGATAGGGTTGGTGAGTGAATGATTTGGTGGTGTAATCCTTCTTTGTGCTCCTTCTCAACTTGAGTGGTCAGGGATTGCTACGATTTGGTGGGAATGATGTAGCTTCTAAGGAAGGTTTTTAAAATCTTCGATTCTCTTTCCAGGTCTTTTGCAGTGATGGACCTCAGAATAAATTGTTTGTTTTGCAGGGTCATGTTGGACATGTCAGTGCTGGGAAGTTGGCCTGAAAGAGGATGCTGATTCACTTATCCTGCCTCTGTATTTGGTGAATTTCACAGAGAAATATTGTTAAACTCTTCACTCAGGGATTTTAAGAAAGATGCTATACCTCAGAGTTCCTATTTTCAGATTTATTGTCAGATTACATACATGACATCACATGACTCAAACTTAATGGAAGGCAGAGATTCCTCTGTCTGGTGTACCTTGAGCTGTGTGCTTGATTTGATGTCTTGATCTTCTAAGGTCCCATGGCATGTCCATTTCCCAGAGATGAGGTTGTAAATTGATCGAATTTCCTCTCTCATTAGTGCAAGAACTTAAATAGGCTTACCATCTGCTTTCAAGGCTTTGAGGCCTATGTGACTTCTTGTTGGTCGGCATCAGTGGACGAGGAGGCCCAGGTAGTTTCCTAGGGCTGGAATCAAGGGCAGACACAATTGAGAAGTTCTTCAAGGTGTTCCTTATGGCAGGTGTTGACTGTCTCTTTGACCTTGATAAGTTTGACTCCTTTGTTGGCTCTTCACAGGGTGGGCTCTTGAGTATTTGATGGTCTTTTCAGCACAGAAGAATCATGCACGTTAGCTAGTCAGCAGGTTGTTGGACTCCCTTTGGCCATCTGTCCCGGATTTTCAGTTGGACCTCAGCTATAAGCCACCTATACTGCTTTATCTTTTCCCTTGAAGTGTGGCTCGACTTCCAGTTCGAGCACATTGTGTGTGTGATTAATTAATTCCTGCTTATGGCTCTCCTGATCATTCTCAATGTTTTCTTGTAGAAAGCCAAGTTTATTCACAGGTGTTAATTATGCTGGACACTGTGGAGATACAGCAACTCCTATGAATTGGGGGGGGTTGTCAGGTTTTCTTAGAAGAACTGTCTCGGCCTTGAATTTAAACTGCCTATGAGAACATCAGTATTGGTTTATTGCGGGGGGCGGGGGGGGGGGGGAAGGGAGACAGCATTCTGATGGAGACAACTGAACAGATTGGACAATGGTCAGCCCAACAGTCAAAGTTTAGAAATTGTAGGTATCTCGCAGTCAAACTTGAGTGATTATATGATTTAACAAGTGTTTATGCTTCGATTAGACGGTGCCATAAGCCTTGCACTTTAATCTCTGCAAAATGAGGTGATAAGACAATGCTTGAAGCAGTTTATTGGTTTGAGAATATCCTACCTTGTATCAATTCCAATACAAGCATTTTCTCACTTTGGAATGTGGACCAGGATTTCTCCTCCTTGGCTACATTCATCACTACAGGGTTGGGATATGTGTGTGAAGACTGAAGCATACTGATTCTGGAATAGACTGAGCCAGAGGACCATGACATGTTCCTTTATCCCACAGGAGATTAGCTGACTGAAAAACCAATGTGAAGATTATGTCCCTCTTCTTATTTGCTCTTCCAAAAGGCGTACCCACCATTTTATCGTAAGGTAGCCAGCTCCTACCCATGGTTTCTCACTTGGAGCACAAATGACAAAGTCAAAAGGTCTTACTTCCCTGGCTATAATAACAAAGTAGCATTCAGATCTCCCATACCACTCCCAAATGAGTCAAATAATAGACTATTATTCAAAATGATTCAAGATCAGAGTGTTAGCTATCAGGGTTCTGACATTCCAACCCCAAATCTCACAATAAGCAGCTCCAAAATGACTGGAGACCAGGTGCAAGGCAAAGCAACATCTCCCACTATGCACAACACATGCAAACAAACCTGCACATGCTTATGCATACACACACACCCAGATGCTTGTGTCTACTACCTCATCCTCAGCCCCTATACATCCTTTTCTTAATTCCTCCAAACTTTGATCTTTTCAATTCTTAACATCATCTCCTTCATCGCCAGTCCTCTTCCCACCTCTGCCCTCATTCTACCAGACACTTACATTTTCCTTCTGTCTTTCTAAGACCATGCAGTGATAACCATCCCTCTCCTACTCTGGCCCTCTGCTTTCCACCCACTATAAACTTGTGTTCCCTCCTCCTTACAACTCTCTACCTATGATCTCTGTTCAAGTCTAACCTTATCTCCGGTGCACCTTTCGCCAACAGCAGGATGGGCTTGGTATCAGGAATACTAAAGTACATGGTTGTTAAGTTCTCAGTTCCGTGGCATGCCTGCTTCTTTTTCCACTCCCACGACTTGCCTGCCCTTGCTCCCATCACCGGCCTGCTAGCTTCTAGCAAAGCGCTCCTGCTGGTGCTGCAAGCCCATCCATGTCTGCTCCATGCACATCCACATCCTCTCCCTGGACCATCTGCAGACCTGGCATTGCTCCTGGCCACATGGCTGCCATCAATCCTGTAGTACAGCTGGGCACGGCCACAGCAACATTCTCCTTTTGTTACCAGCACAATGTTGCCAGAAATTAGATAAAATGAATTATATATTAAGTAGCAACGTTCTTTTTTCATTTTCAAGGATACAGATAATGGACATTGTGCAGTGTTACAAGTAACAAGCTTAAGGCTCAATTCCTTTTGTTCCAATGTAAAAATATTCTGATGATGACCAATTTTAAGAATGCTCATTTCAGTCAGCTCTCGACCACAATTTGAATCTGTAAATTAGGATCAAATTCCCCGTTCAGTTACACTTGTGCATAAGGGCAGAAGGTGGTTTCAGAACTCAAATTTTGGATGAACTTCAAGTATTTGGGAAAATGTAATTCATTTTGGATTACTCTGGTTTCCCAGTGAATCACTTCTATGAAGCAGTGATAATTAACGGAGTAAAGGAAAGAGCGAGGGAGTGGGTGTGTTTTTGTGCATGTATGTGTGCGTGTGTGCTGAGCTACATCAAAAATACCACTTTGAAAATATCACATGATGCATAGCAATCTGCAACTGTGGTAAATAAAAGAATGAAAGGCTCCACGGACTATTAAAGAATCAAGCAATCTTTCAAAGGAAACCTTTTGGGGAAAGAATTTGTCTGTTCACTAATTGTAGCAAAATTCAAAACAGTTTCTTTAGAAAGAGACTTATCTTTTGCTACACATCAGAACAAAATGAACTACAGAGCAGTTCCCTTTAACTACCCTCTGAAGAGCTCCAGCTAGAGCTTCCAACCTTACAGGCATTTTTTTTATATAAAGCGATAACCACACTCAGGAAATGCCCCATGGAGATAATGGGGCCACAGAGGCAAAGTGGAAATTATACATAAGATGCACAAACGTTAGGAAATGTGTTTTAACACTGAAAAAGCTCATTGAATTCAAAATAAACAGTACACCGACAGGCAGAAACTAAGCTAACCAAATTATTCTGTTCTTTTATTCCAAATTATTCTGTTCTTTTATTCCAAATTATTCTGTTCTTTTATTCCAAATTATTCTGTTCTTTTATTCCAAATTATTCTGTTCTTTTATTCCGGCCATAACGAACTGGATTTCAAATTTAAACTTGCTAAATTCATTAGCACGAGCTACAGATTTTCTGAGAATGACCTTCAGATGCAAAGCAATATCAGCAGGTGGACACTTTTTGCAACAAATATCAGTAGACAGGATGTTAGCATGTGGCCATTGGACGTTTGGGAAGAAGTCTGTCATAAGGTGAATCATGGAGGAAGGCCAATTAGGAGCCAATTTTAGCACCAGAAACATAATATCTCTTAATTTCACAAAGCTGAATCTTATGAGGCAGTAGGAAGGATTCTCTGTCACCATCACCACCAGTTTTTTAGTCGTCCTGTACTTTTTGTGTGCGTTGTTGGGGATTTCTTTTGACTGTTGTAAGTGATTGCTACAAAGGTCTTGGCGAGTGATGTGGTAGATGCTGTAACACTCTCAAGCGCATATGCATTTGAAGGCACTATGACTGGGAGAATGGGCAAAGGACTGCACACTGAACAAGCTTATGGCAGGACATCAGGTTAAAAAGCGATCTATAAATTCTTGGAAGGGAGTGACTGGGTTGATGCTATTTGCCTTGATTTGTGAATGCAAATCCATAAAGCATCGCCTAAAAACTGAGATGACAAGGGTTATAAATCTTTGGAATTTCCAATGCCAGGGATCGATCAGAGGATAGCCATTTATAATTACGTTCAAGGCTGCAATAAAATAGATTGTTGGACACTTAAGGAATATGAACATTTGGTGGTAAGTTAGATTTAAAGTACAGATTCAACAATGAAATTGAGCAGTGATGATGGTCATTCTGGGAGGGGGTGCAGGAAGTAGAGGAGCACATCTATCCATTATGTGTGGGGGGGGGGGCAGTCTCTAAGATGAACAACACAGAGAAACAATCTGTCAGATGTGTGTCTCTGCTTCAATTAGATTCCCTTTGTTGTCATCGACTGAGGCCACAATTGCAATCTCAGATCAGAGCAGGGATTCACAATGGAATTTAGAAGTCACTGCTCCCCATCTGTAATCCCTGCTGCTCTGAAGCTTTATGACCATGTACTCACCCAATTTTTAACTTCACTATGGAAGTTTCACACTAAGAGCAGAGACTTTGCAATCCCTCAGTAGGATCTATCTGCTGATGAACAGGGGAGCTTGCTAATGTTAACTACATTTCATTCTCACCATTGTGAGGGAGCAAATGGCTTTGCTGGGTTCCTGGTGGAACATGCTATTCACAGTCAGTACATTGCTTTGTGGGTTCCTGATTTCAGATGTGTGGCCTTCCTCGGAACAAAAAAAGATTGCATTCTTAATCCCTCATGGTCAGCACCTGGTCTCTTAGCAGCAGAAATTATATCTTGATTCTTTGCCTGTCTACATTTAAGCCACCACCAAAATAAAGGGTGGCCATCCAGTGTTGACATGTTATCAGTCAGGTATGCAAGTAATGATACCTGATGAACGACAGAGTCTGGAGTCATGGTCTCAGCTGCTTCTGTTAACTTAAGCTGAGGCTTTGGTCATTGTGGCCTCTTGATAGGAATGGGGAAAATTGGCCAGAGGTTTTGCACCTAATTAGCCTCTGGGAAACCCTGGCTAGATGGGAGGCAGAGGAGGGAGGTTAGATTGAAGCTTGCTGGTGCGTTCCTTTGTGGAGCAATCCGCACACCATCATCACTGAAGGTTAAACATGAAGGAAGCAAGGTACTGGAGGATGGCCAGTGCCACCTCAGGAGGGCAGGTTCAGAAGTGGAGAGAGAAAGTCTGTTCATTTTCATGAATCTATTGGCCCTGCCAATTTTCTCTTTCTTTGCAGTCACTTCATTAGTTGGCATAGACTGGTGCCTGTAGGTTATTTACATTAGCTAAAAATTTGCCTCTCCAAACACACTCAGACATTCACCTCCAGCAGTGATTTCTAGATGGCAATTTGTAGAAGCAAAGTGATTTATACCTACCTGCTGTTCGGACACCTAGGTCAATCTGAGCTGGAATCAGTTAACTGGTAAATGGTGGCTCTGCCAGAGCCTGCTGTAACGGCTGGGGAGAGCAGGGAGAAGAGACGCAGCGCTACCGCTGGGTCTAACCATCCAGTCTTACTGCCAGTCAGTGGAGCTGACGGTGGTTTCATTTAAAAATTCCGTGACCCCATGGTCTGGGCCCAAGATGGCGACGTCTATGTTCGGCAGCAGCTATGAGGGGTTGAAGACTCTGGGGGAGCTGAGGACTGGCGCAGGACACCAGAAAATGGGAAGAAGACCCCTGTTTAAGAAGGAGAAATAGAAGAGGAGTTCTGTGGCTGAAGAACACATAGGCAGCTGTTGGTGACTCACGGCGAGGAACCCATACAGACTCTAGGCTACTTACAACTATGCTAGGGATTCACACCAGGCTGTGGACTGCTGGAGACTGGCTGAAAGGGTATCATATATTGGAACCAGGATGCAAGAGAGAGAGCTGAGGGTGCTGAAGGTTTCCTGATTGTGTTGGAGGTTTGGATCTGGAGCTCGTGCTGCTGATGTTTCGGAGTGGACTCTGTGTGGCTGCGGGGGCTGTAGCAGCTCTGGACGTGAATCCATGGACACCCAGTGACTCTGAGGGACTCTCTTTTGCTTCTCTTTCTTTGACTATAAGAGGTGCTTCAGGCAATTTCAGCCTCCCTTACAGCAGACAAAAGCAAATTCTGTGTAATATTACATGACAATAAAATAATCTTGAATATACAACATCGTTCCCTAATGAACTAATTTAATAAATGGTGAAGGTAAGCAAAGAGTCTGCAGATGCTGGGGAAGACATGGCAGGTCACACAGCATCCATGGAAGGCAATAGGCAGTCAACATTACAACCCCTGAGCCCTTCATTAGGGATCAACTACATATGAATACATTTTCAGTTGTACTCATTAATTATTTTTAAATGCCAGTCTAAAAACTCCCCGTATTCCTGCAGGTTTTATTCTGCATTTATCCTAAGTATAGTGATGGTAGTTACTGCATAACCTCAATGCGGAGACCCAGTTGAATTCTAAATGCAGCAAGGCTTTGCCTGAGCATGGAGCTCTGTGCGTTATGAAGCGCTGTTTAAAAGGTCTTGTGGGATTTGTTGGATTCCACAAAGCTTTTTTTCCCCCAATATATCCCAGTTGTTGCGAACGCTTAGGCAGATAGCTGAAGTTTTAAAAGCATTAAAGATCATCTGAAATTTTCTTTTTCATAAACTCGTATTCTGTTTAACAAAGTTTGTTTTACAGGCACAATCATTCTTCTCTCAGGAAGAGAAAGGACTCATTAGTTGCCTGTTAACACGACCATAATAATAATTTTAATTATTATCCCTCAATAATCCTGCATCTGCTGATTCATGTCATGCTGGAACTAACAGTATAAATTTTATCTGTTATGAATGGCATCTGTGACTGATAGGAGTGGATAATTTTGTTCTTTTGGCTCTTTATCTATCAGCTCAACACCAACACTCAAAATGATTCCAAAGTGGAACAAGACACAGCAAGTCATCAAAAAAAATGCAAGAAATGAGCGACACAATGAAAATACAAATTTTTTTTTTCTCCAAGATCTTAAAGATTACTGATTCCAGAAAACTTTAACAGTTAATTAATTATAAGTGAAATATGGGCATCATTCTTAGCATTTGTGCATATTTCTTGGCACCTTTCTGTAACTATTTGTATCCCAAAATCCTTGCTTCAGGTCACACTGTTCAGGCCAATAGTGTGACCAAATCCAATTGCAAATTATTTGGCTGCTCTATCTGTGATGAAAGAAAGCGTGCAGAATTGGGATGGCAAGGATAGGGCTATCGCTCTTTCCATGCAGGGGGACAAACCACTTAACAGCTTAACTGAGAGGAGCCTAAAGAGATGTGAAACAATTCCGAACATTCCTCATAACTTGGTAACTTGTTTCCCACCGCTCATTGGTATATTCCTCACAGAAGTACAGATTTAGCTTGCTGCAGTACGATACCTAATTTGGTTTGAAACGTGTAGGTAGAACATTTATATTGAGACAATACCTTAAGGTTTTTCTTACACAGGCTCTACATTAGTAAATAATTCTTCAGGTAAAAAGTTCACACAAGTAACAGTGGGGAAGAAATAGAAAAAAAAATGCATATTTCTTTTGTAAAGGCAGCTAGGCTTGAAATGTAATTGGAGAAATGTGTGAATCTAACTACTTAAATAGCAATATTCACTAAAGTGAATGTGATACTGTTTAGGAATCTAAAAGTTAAGAGAGAAATGCACGTCTGTTCACTCGTGTTAAAATGTGCAAGAACATCAGTTTCTGGTTGCACCTTACCTTTGATACGATCAGATGAGCTGCAAGTCGAGATACACGTATAACAGGTGGCTTCCTCTTTCAGTTTTAATGCTTGTAATCCTAAACTCTAGGGTTATACTGTATATTCTTCAATATACTTAAAAAATTATGCTTCAAAGGAGTACAAATTAAACTAGGCATAAAGTTCATAAATGTTCACTGATCATTCCAAAACACCTGAACAGCAGTTGTGCCTGACTTTGGTATCTCCCCCAAAGGTGTCAATACTGACCTGTGATACTGTATGTTGTACGACTGGAAAATGGGTGAGAACACAGGATCAACATCAACTATAACGGGGCAAAGACTACAGCATATTTTAAATCATATTGTGACAACAGATGCATGTTTAGGCCAAGTAAGTTACATTTGCGATTTGTACGAGGAAATTAATGATCTTAAAAATATCTGGAATAGATTTCCAGGTTGAGTGACAGAGGTGAAAACCCTGGAATGTATTTAGAATCCATTGAGTGAAAAGGATATACTTTAGGATCTCTGCAGATGGATGATGTAGGATATGCCCATATGCCCTTAATCAACCACATCTATTTTGTGCTTGAGGAACATGTGTGACCAGGATGATGAAATAATGAGGGATGGATATGAAAACTGATACATTAAAGGGAGAAACAAAACATATAAGGATTAGGTTCACTAATGAGGACTGAAATGAGATTAGGTTGTGAGCAGCATTTAGAATCATGAATGGATAAAGCATTGATCTGCATTTAGGATCCAACCTTACTTAGAGGTATGATTAGATTACTCCAGCAAACTTTCAAAGCCAGTTAATTTCCATCCCTTTCCCTTGTTTAATTTCTGCAACAGAATCAGGGCATTGACATGAAGTTATAAACATTATTTCCAATGGATCTGAAAGACGCACAAGACAAATCAATGACTTTATTACATTTTGTTAACTCAATTCACAAAATGGATGACACATCAAAAAGGACAGAAACCAATCTGCTGCTTAGTCAGTTGTCGCAAAATGAAATATGATTTTTAACTAAGAGAACTGTTGTAAACAACCTACTCACCATAGTCTTTCTTGCAGTATTTTTTCATATTTATTTTCAGTTTTCCCTTGGAAGCCTTGCAGTATGAATCACAGTCTGTTGTAGGACGGAGAAGTACACACACATCAGACTACAAAAAGACATGGTAAAAACAGCATTGCTCAGAATAGCTGAGCCCTTACGGAATCCATCTGCTGCCTGCTAATTGTGTTGTCTAATAGGTCTTATAGAGCATTCATAACGCCTTAATTTCTATAGAAAAAGTCACACAAAGAGCTCTGTCTGCTAAATACTTTGCTGTCTGCAGGCAGTCTATGCCTTGTTTGAGATCTTCAAGCCTCCCCTATTTACACCACCCAAGTCTCATTTAAGCTATAGATTCCCCTCCTGTCAAAGTGGCACTGGCCCCTGATTAAGGCCCGTGGATACCTTATTGTCACCTCTACCCAGGCTTGTGTCGAACTTTGCTTTCAGCCTGTAGAGATTCTGACTACAGGTCAATTCCAAACAATGAAAGGTCAAGCAGGAAATGAGGAACCCACGGGGCATTAGCAATGCTTTTGGTGTCCTCTCAAGATAGGTAGACAAATAAATGTTCCACAAAGCACTTTTTAATTTATACTGAGCCTGTTGTTTCTGCCTACCTTGGTGTTGCCTTCCTTTGCTTTACTGGAATGATAAGACATGTTTGATAAATTATTTAAGATACCCATAAGGGATTTCAATGCAATAACCTCCTGTAGTTAAGACTGGATCCATAAACTCTCAAGAAAGCTAAAATGGGTCCACCCTCTGTGATGCTCCTTCCATCAGTCTGAATTTTAAGTACAGTAAAACCCACGTTATTCTGAATTCAGGCAACCAGCAACCTCAAGCAACTGGCAAAAAAAAAATCACTGAAAACAAATAGGTAAAAAGTATGGAATTTTAAAATTGGTGTGTCTCACTGGTAGTTTGCCAATCGCACAATCTCAAGCAACCGGAAAATTCACTTATCCAACAATTACCCATCCCCAAAGGTGCCGGATACTAAGATTTTAATGAAGACAGAAAAAGCCTTCCATTTCTTTTCTCTGCTCTTCACCGGAGGGGAAAAGCACTGGCATCACTAGGGGAGTCCAAAATGCAAAGGTTCCAGTATTGTCACGTAATACTACATTTGGAATGTAACATGCATGAAATCCTTTAACTTTTGTCTACTGTAAGGAAGACAGAGTCACCACTTTGTCCAGTGCCCCTCACAGAAACCTGCAGCTCCTGGTTTTTCCAGACAGTCTCCCCTCCAAGTACTGACCAGGCCTGAGCCTGCATAGCTTCCGATATCAGACAATCTCAGGCGTATTCAGGCTATTAGGTGCTTTGACTGTCTATAACATTTTTGAGCAGTGTTTCAGCAGAAATTTATTATTTTTTATGAATATCCCTGTACTTAGTTATAACAACAAAAACTTGTGAACCTTCCAATGCACCCCCTGCCTACTCAGTGTCACCACCTTCCCCCACCCACCCCCCCCCCACCACTGCTTAGCGCCGCCGCCACCCCAGATGGACAAGGAACATATACTTGTTTCTTCTACGCTTGGTACACTCATACACTCGGTCCATGGGTGGGGGGGAAGGGGGGGGGGGTGACACCATGAGTTACTGCACTGGATCACAACAACCCCTGTACTTTGCCAGGGTTTTCACCATACTTCCAGCAAAATAAAGATAGCAGAACCACTCCAACCATTATTCCTTTCTGCTGCAGGAGCCCAGATATACTACCTTCTCCTAAGGTTGGGTATCTCTGCCCAAGATCAAGTCCCACCCTGGGGCCTTTTAATCTCCATTGCTCAGTTACCCACTGACATTCAAGCATCTCCATCAGGAGCCTCATCAGTGTTTTTAAATTTTTCAAGCTCCGTGTTCTGTGCAAGACAAAATATATTGACCATTGCAGAATAATTTATTTTAAAATTGGTGTTTGCTGCATACCTAGTGTATACACACACACACACACACACACACTCTCTCTCTCTCATACAATTGCATTTTTTACTTTGAGTTGGGTAACTTTAACCTAAATGCAGCAAGCATGGCATCAGTCACTTTATTGAAAAGCAGCCAACCAGCAATTTTCCTGCTTGAACTAACTTAAAAGTAGACAAATTAAATTTTGAACAATTTAAAGATGGAAGATGAGCCCAATGCTTTCATCATCAGACTATATTCCATTTGGAAAAGATCGGTTGAGCCATATTACAACAATGGAAAGTTCTTCTTAAGAAACAGATGGCATTCTAAAAACAAAATTAGCTAGCATTTTATAATTAATGTTTCACCAAAGAAATGTTCTTCTCCTCAAATTCATTAGAAAGCCATACACACTTCAAGTATAGCACAAACCAATGGATTGCTATAACATTTTTGAAGCATTATATGGGCTAGAATATGAACAAACTTCATTGTTTTGCTCTTAGCTCAGTCAAGGCTTTATTTTCTTTTATCTTTTGAGTGAAAGAGGTTGCCCCAGCAACAGGGGGAAAAAAGAAAAATGCAAAAACATTGCAAGTAATACAGAATCAGCCCCAAACCTGGCTAAAAGTCTGATCTAAATGGAAGTGATGTCTGTGCCAGTGCTTCTGTGTTTACGATCAAGTCTTTTTTTTAAATAAAAGCTCTGAGATTTCCCTGGTTCTTGCTCAATGAAAAATTGCATTTAACCGACGCAGAGAAGGGGCAAGCTGCAGTTCAAGCAAAAAAACCCCTATCTGTGGACAATGGAGTGTAAATGAGTGCACAGTAGTAGCGTTTTCTTCTTGTTCAACAAGATTGATTGAGAAACAAATTGGTGCAAATAAAGCATGTAATTAGATTAAACCCCTCACCCAAGTTAGCAGGACCAAAACCAAATGGTTGGCATTTGAGTAGGTAAGATCCAATTTTCATTTATTTGTCCTCTGCTTTTTTTTTTGCAGGCACCATCAAACAACTTCTGGAACATTCTGTTCATGACAGAAACAAATGCATTTCCCTCTGTGAATCTTCAAGGAATCATATTGCATAGCAGAGTGATAACTTTGAATTCAAACTTTATGGATTAAATTTTAGTTGTTCTATCTGGTGCAATTGTGAAGTTTTTGTTCTGGAAGTTTCTCGTGAATAACAGTACAGCTGCAAAGAATAGAGGGCCTCATGCCACATTCATGACAGATAACAATGTCTGTTTTGTCCTGAACAAATGACTTCAAATCTTATATATAGCTAAATTATTTAACTACCCTCTTAACTCCATGTGCTGTTCCCCAGAGGGGGTGCCAAAGATTTCAAGACATTTATCAGGCCCCAAATTCTCACACCTGTTACACAGCTGCTGTGCATTCCTCTCCAGGTTGTTGTACCCATTCAGAAACACAGGCTGTTAAGAGAGGTCTTTATATTTGGTGATACCTGATCACAAGAGCTGCAGAGTTTTAATTATGCAAGACCCTATTATTACCACAGAATGAGGTTAAATATTATTGCCATTTTATATATTCACATTGGAAAGGTAAGTTTTTTTTTGTACATATTAGAATACTTAGTTCATACCGTGTCCATTTCTACATGGCACAGGCAGCACCCAGCTTCCCTACAATTCCTTTAACTCCTCCAATGGTCTCAGCATTGACCAAGCCAGTAATGGACAGCCAGAAACTTGGCCATTACTTTCAGATCTTGTCAGAAACTCAATTCTCCAGTTACTGACACCATTTCTCTCCTTTACAAGTGTCTGATTAACATGATTCTTTGCAACTGCAGTGCTGCAGATGAGTTCAAGATGAACTTTTGGCTACATAACCACAACGTAAGCTACTTCTACCTCTTGACAATGCCTAATTACATCCACGTCTTAGCTTGTCAACTGCTGAAACTCCACTCAATATTTTTATTACCCCAAGACTTGACTCTTCCTGTGCACACCTCATCAGTGTCCTTTGTCTTTTCCCTGCATTTCTGTGTTTACCACAACTCGTACTATCCGATTCATCATTATCTATGTTTCTGATCTATTTATTTAACTCCAGTTAAATAAAACATTTATTTTGAATTTCTTGCTTTGTTTTCAACTCCTTGTGTCTTGGACCGTCCCTGTGCTATCTCCTCTAGCCTTATAACCTCTCAGGTTTGCTATGCTTGACTGTCCAAAATTTTGAATATTTACTGCTTCAGGAGGAAATCAGGAGAAAGGGTCGAAGGGTCAGCAGTGAAGACGGTCAAGAACTTCAAATACCTGAGTGTCAACCTCTTTACCCGAGCCTCGATATCAATACAATCATGAAAAAAGCTCGCCAGGGGCTATAGTTTGTGAGGAGTTTCGGTATGTCACCAAAGACTCGAGAAAAACTTCTACAGGTGTACCCTGGAGGGCATTCTGGCTGGTTGCATCACTGCCTGGTTTGACACAAGATAAGAAGAGTTTTGCCTTGTCTTGCGACATCACGGGCACCAGACTTCACTCCATTGAGGACATCTACAATGAGGCGGTGTCTTAAAAAAAATCAGCCTCTATCCTCACCATCCAGGCCATGCCCTCTTCACTCTGCTACCATCAGGAAGAAGGTGCAGGACCCTGAAGATGAACACCCAGCGGCACAAGGACGGCTTCTTCCCCTCCACCATCAGATTCCTGAATAATCAATGAACCAAAGACACTGGCTTATTTGTCTTTTTTTCTTTTTCTTGCACTATTTTTATTTATTGTTTAAAGTGGTTTATATAAATGTTTGCCCTGTGATGCTGCCACAAAACAATTTCATGGCATGCTCAAGACAACGAATCTTCATTCTGATATAAGCTTCCCTTCATTTGGCCGGGTCCTGTTCTCTGCAATTCCTTCCCAAAAACTATCTATTGGCTTATTTTTATTTCTTTAAGTTGTGGCTTTAAACCCTCATTTGACCAAGCTTTTGTTTTCTCCATTAATAAATTCCATGTGAATTTGTGTTACATTTTGTTTGCTGTGAATTGCCTTGGGATATCCCCTGTGTGGATCTATATAAATAAAAGATGTTATCATTGTAGCAAGTTGTGTATAGTAAGTACTGTATATAAAGCTTGGATATTTCTGTTTCTATTGTCAGAAATGAAGCCCAAATGAGTGATACAATGTATTAAGCAGAGAACTTTTACCTTTCCACTTAACCATTGAAAATGCTCCTTTCCTACCCTCATATTGTTTACATTCAAGTTCATATGGGAAGTTAAGGCAATAGAGATTTTTTTTGTGTGTTTTGCAGAAAAGCAGGTAAAATTTTGAGGGCAATGCAATTGCAGAGTATCTGTTAATCAGGCTCAGGAAAATGTTGCTGTGGATATTTAGTCATCCCACCACAGACAGACAGGAATGACATTGTGGATTCATGAGTTTGGATCTGCTTTTTCCTGGAGTAACTAGCCTCAGACTTCCTCAAACATGTTGACCCCAAGGAAATGCAAGATAACTGCAGACATTTAATAAATTCAGATCGTATTTTTGCTTTCAAGGAAATGAGCATCACGAAAATTTCTTGCTCCAATTTTTTGAAGGCTTATTAGCAGCAGAAAATTCAAACACTACTCACATTGATGATTTTCCAATGTTAGTTCGAGGCCAAAACAAATGTACCGATTTGAAAGTAAGAATCACAAATCAAGCCAATCTCCTTGGGTGAATCTCCCATCCCTCAGCACAAGGAGGGAGCAACTTTGCCGCACGTTAGCACAGGGTCGGCAATTTGCACATTACTTTTCCTTTAATAGCAAACTGGAGATCGTTAAAAGATGGCCTCTTGTGCCAGATTTCTCCCCTCTGTGGCCAAATGCACCATTAGCTCAGCCTCCTTGGCAAGCTAATCAGGTACCAATGATCTTCTAAAACCAAAGAGGCATACTTTATTCTGAAAAGTCAGGATAATCCGCACTGTTAACTTTTCATGGAAATTAACCCCATGCTAGGGGAATCCAGCCTCTATTTTCCCATCATAAAAAGATCAGGAGTTCGGTGTAAATTCAAGCCTGAACTTGCTGCCCAACTTTAGGGTTTAGGAGAAGGTAATTCCTTGGCAGTGATGCACAAGCAGAGTAAAACAAAAACATTTGGAGACATCACGAGGCTGTGAAAGGTGCAATTCAAATACAAGTTCTTTCAGTCTATAACATGAGGATATTGGAGGAATATTAAACAGTTTAAAAGTAAATACCATTCAAAGTACGTGAGCAAAATATTGAAATCATCTGCTATAACACATCTGCATCTGAATTCGTGAAAAATATGGAGTTGAGACAAGTTTTCTTTTGCTCTATTGACAATAAGCAAGTTTAATGGTTTGGATCAAGTCCCAGGATGAAGAGACTTGATTAAGTTGTGTCATACTTAACCTAATAGCTCATCTGAAGTCAATAGACTCATTGTTGATAAAAATGGAAACCAGACACTTTGTGCTCTCCACTTTAAGGACACAAGAGCAAGTGAATCACGTTTATTCCTAGTTTTAACTATTCCAATATAACACATCTGATTTCACCCACCAAACCTAGAAAAGAAACTCGAAAGAAGACTGACATAGTGATTAAAGTCATTTTGAAACAAGTTCAATGCAAATTTGGTGTGTCAGTGTCTAAAAATACTTCCCTGGGGCAATCAGAACAAAAATTGTGGAAATAATCCTTCTGTTGATTTGAGAAAAGGTGCAACATTCCTCTCCACCTCCCATTTTCTTAACACGTGGCACTAGGTGACTGGAGTAGCTTTACTGAAAGCCGCAAGCTAGCCCTCAAAAAACTGAAATGTGCTCTTCTCTGAGGAATTTGTTAAGTTCCTCTTCAAAGGACTGAAGCAACTTCTTAACCAGCACATAGTTCAGTAAACTGTTCCAGAGGGTGATGACTTTCCACAAAAATAACTCTTTCCTGGCATCTGACCTAAATGCTTGCCCAAAGTTCTTGAACGCATACTCCCCAGTCCAATCACTTCATCATTTTAATAACCTCAATTATATTGCCCGAAGTCTATTTTCTTCCAATATAAATAGCTCTGAATCTTAAACCATGTCATCATAACTAAGGGCTAAAGGGATAGATTGCACCTTGATCACACTCACGTGCAACTTCTCCAATATCTCAAATCTCCTTTGAATAAGTGGGTCATAAAATTAGCCTGAAAGGACTAGAACAGTTTTGAGACCTAATTCAGAACTGATACATGATAGCCCAAATGACATGATCAGGAAACTAATGTTTCCAAAAATGTTGCACTGTTTCTGTGACTCTTGTGCAAACATTTATTGCGTTCAATTCTCGTTGCCCCATTATATGAAGGATGTGGAAGCTTTAGGGAGGGTGCAGATGAGATTTACCAGGTGCTGCATGGATTGGAAAAGGTGTTATGAGAAAAGGTTGAATGAGCTAGGGCTTTTCTCTTCAGAACGATGGAGCGCGAGAGGAGAGCTAATATCTGAGATCATCCATTTCAGGGTAATGGAGGGAAACTTAGAGCAGTTGTCAGAGGTAGTTTCTTTATCACAAGGTGTCTGAAATTAATTGTCAGGGATTGTGGTGGAGGCAGATACAGCAGGGACATTTAAAAGGATGTAAGAAAAATGGAGAGTTATGGCCTGTGAGGGAGGAAAAGATTTGATTGATGTGGAGTTGGTTTATATAGGACAGCAAAACATTGTGGGCCAAAGGGCCTGTTCTGAGCTGTATTGTTGTTTGTTCTGAACAGTTAGTTAATCAGTTACCTTTAACCAAAACCAAAAGTATTTTAAGACCCAAAATATATTTGTTCACATTTAAAGCAGAAATAAATGTAATTCCCACATTTCTCTGTAGTGATCTATAAAATACAATTTTGGTCTTCTATGCATTCATGTCTCAGAAGTAAATTTAAGCAAGGAAAGGAATCAATACTTCTCAGAGGGAAGGAAAAAGGCAATGAAACTTACAAATTCAGACTAGAGGTGCATGAACAAGAAGTCTGGAGGGATTCTGTGGGAGAGGCAGCATCCTTTGGAGAGAAATGGATAGTCAAAGTTTGGAGTCAGGACGTCCAGTCAGTTATGTTCACCTCACCGTGTGGAAAAAATGGTGCTTGCATCCTGCTACAGTAAAATCCCGGTATCCAGAATTCAAGCAACCAGCAAAAAAAAAACATTTTAAAAATGAAAATAAATAAGAATAAAATAATAGGTAAAAATATGTGTTAAAGTGGTAAAAGTAAATGTTCTCTGAAGATACACAAAATTTTGGTAAGCTGGGAGCAAATATTCAGCTAGCAGAGGGCCTTAGTTGGGCTTTGCTCATAGCAGCTGTTTGAATAAAGTTGTATTTGAATAAAATGGCGTCACCCAGGATGAAGAGCTGGCTGATGCCACTCCCCATTGGGGTGATTCTCTTAAAGTGTCTCCTTATCCCTGCTTAGTTAGAATTGCCCCAGTCAGAGGCTTTATCTGTACACATTGGGAAGGGAGGGTGTGTGGGGGGGGGGGGGGGGGGGTGGTGTTAATTATTTATAATGTTATCTTTCGGGCAGCTCTGTGGAGGGGGAGGAACATGCAGATGCGATGACTATTAAATATTTTAAAAGAATGTGACTGAAATGAAAGTAAAATTATTTAAAGCTTAATTATTCATGCAAGTGAAGTTTATTCAGTGTAAGTAGTATTGAACTTTTGTCTTTTAAATTGTTTTTCTTTTTACACAGGTGTATTAGTTCAGTTTCATTAGGAGTAAGCCTTAAGCAACCAGAAAATACACTTATCCGGCATCTCCCAATCCCCATAGCTGCTGGATAACATGGGATTTACTGTATTTGTTTTAGTTCAATGTGGCATAGCATGGACTAAATTAGGAAGAAAAGAAAATAGTGGAACATTTGGCTTTTGGATTTGGTTTGTAATTCACTTTGTGTTCTAATGTAGGCAATTCACACATAGAATCTTTGCTCTTGAGATGAATGAATCCCCAGATGTTACTTTCTTTCTTACCTCTGAGATTTTCTCTTAAATGTTTTGCCATAAAATTCTTGAGGTCTATTCTAAATTGACTACGTCAAACAAAAAAGCTTCTGTATATGGTTCTCTACGTTATATATTTTGGGCTCTTTCATCCATGCTCCCAAACCTTGAGATTTCAGTTCCCATTCACTGGCAGGTAGATGTGGAAGGGAACACAAAAGTCTGCAGACATTGTGATTGTAGTAAAAACACAGAAATGCTGGAGAAAATCAGCAGGTCTCACTGCGTCCATAGGAGGTAAAGATATATAATCAACATTTCGAATGAGTAAATATCAGGTGGAGTCAGAGGGAGAGGGAAGAGAGAGAGAGAGAGAGAGAGAGAGAGAGAGAGAGAGAGACAACCAGAGGGAAGGAGACATGGGGAACATGGGGTGGGAGGGGGGGGCTAATGGAAACTGGAGGTCGGTGTCAATGCTATCTAGATGAAAGGTGTATGGACAGAATACAAGTTCCAAGATGAGGTGTTGTTCCTCCAATTTGTGGGTGGCATCACTCTAGCAGTGCATGTGACCATGGTCAGATATGTCAGTAAGGGAATGGGGCTAAAAATTGAAATGGGTGGCCACTGGAATATTCATGCTATTGTGACGGACAGAGCTGAGGTGTTCAACGAAGGGATCTCCCAGCCTGCGATCATTCTCTCTAATGTAAAGGAGTCCACACTGGGAACGTCAGATTCACAAGAGAAGTATTGCTTCACTTCAAGGGACTGTTTGGGGGCCTGATTGGTAGTGAGGGAGAAGGTGTGGATACAAGTAGAGCACCTCCTACGATCAGAGGTAGGTGCCAAAAGGGTGATTGGTGAGAAGTGAGTAGTGGATGGGGAGACATGGAGGGAGTGGTCCCTGCAGGAAGTGGAGAGGAAAAGGGCAGGGAAGATGTCTGGTGGTAGAATGATGTAGTAGGTGGCAGATGTGGAGGTTGGTGCGGTGGTAGGTGAGGACAAGGGGAATTCTGTCCTTGTGTGGGGGGTGGGGTGCAGAGAAGGCCAGGGCAGATGCGCTGAGTTGATGATGGTACAGGGGAAGCAATTTTATTTCAAGAAGGAGGACATTTCTGATGATCTGGTAATGAAGATCTCATCCTGGGAGCAGATGCAATGGAGACAGAAGAATTAAGAGAAAGGAATGGAATCCTTACAGGGGACAGGGTATAGAGGTGTGAAGAGGGGTATTTGAGGTAGCTGTGGGAGTTGGTGGTTTGTATAAGATGTCTGTTGTCTCCCGAGATGGAGACAGAGCGATCAAAAAAGGGGTGAGTGTTGCTTGAGGTGGACTAAGTGAATTTGAGGTTGGGGTGGAAGTTGGCAGCACAAAAGTAGTTGTGAAGGAAGAGTTGAGGGGCCTTGCCTGTGTTGGCTTGTAGTATGGACTGCTCCAACATAGCCATCAAAATGTCAGGCATAACTGGAGTTCATTTGGGAAACCATGGGTACTCCTTTGACTTGAAGAAAGTGGGATGAGTCAAAGGAGAAGTTATTGAGGGCTGGGACAAGTTCTATCAACCAGTGGAAAGTGGTAGTGGAGGGGGGAACTGGTTGAGTCTCCTGTCAAGAGTGAATTGAATGGCTTTGAAGCCTTTGATATGGAGAATGAAGGTGTATAGTGATTGGATGTCCATGGTAAAGATGAGACAGTCGAGTCCAGGAAACTGGAAGTTGTTCAAGTGATGGATGGTGTGTGAAGTTTCACATTTGTAGGTGGGGAGGGACTGGAACCTATGGGATAAAACCGAGTTGAGGCAAACGGATACTGGTTTGGTGGGGCAGGAGCATATGGAAAAGATGGGTCTGCTGGTACGACTGGATCTGTGGAAAGCTGTGAAGTACAATCTAATTCCTGACCATCTCATCCAATATGTGGGCTTCTGGTCTCCAACAGAAACACAAAACCTGCAATTGCTGAAATCTTGCGTGAACAAAGAGAATCTGGAGGAATTCAGCAGGTCATGGTGAGAAATAGTCCATCGACGTTTCAGGTCGGGAACCTTCATCTCAATTTATTGAGTCATTGTCTAATCTATATACATATGATATGCCACTTAATGTGCCAGGGGATTAAAATAAGAACCATTTATCATGATCCTCTTCAAGCATCGCCAACTACAACTAAAACATCCACCCTCCAAGTAGGTAGAGCGGATTAGAAAATATCATTCTTAAAAAAACATGACACCAACATCATCACTACCCATCCCATCTATTGTGAAAACAATTGAGTTTAGCTGGCTCTCAGAGCAGAGAACATTTCTAGAAAGGAGAACATTGGTCTTCTTAACGCAATATGAAACTAATGAGAAATTATGATCAAAGGTGGGTTTTAAATAACTTAGAGAAACGACTAGTTCTACGGAACTTTTGAAAGTCTCAACCTTGTAAGCTAATTGGATCTGCAGAAGATGAGAGATCGAGGTGTAGGATGCTGTTCTACAAAAAGCTAAAAAGATAGATTTGAGAATGGTTTATTGGTTTAGGAATAAACATTTGTCAGACTACTCCTATTGAGGATCAATCAAGATGAGTCTTGCTCTTCTAAAACCATGCATTATCCAAACTTCATGTGTGGGAGAACTGTGTGCGATATGGAAGTTACACAGCAACAATCATGTAATATTGCACATTGCATGTGCCAGCCAGAGTCACGGTGTGACATCTGTTTGTCCAAATTCATGCTTGTAATTCAAGATTACTATGGCCTTGGGCCTCAAAATATGAGTAAATCAGTCTGCATGCAGTTGATGGCTGAAAGTGAGTGTGGAGATACAGTATCCCTAGAAACTGGGGTTGAGGAAATAAATTTAGTAAATGAGTTTTAAACGCAGAGTAACAATTTCTCCAAGAAATTATAAATAATTGCATTGTCTTTCACCCTATCCATAATTTAAGATGAATTTTAAGTGGAATGTAAGTTTGTGACACATTTCCAATGTTTATATAATGTGCATGCACGTGCATGTATTGTAAAGTCCTTTCTAAATCTCTCTTGGTTTCTTAAGGCTGTTAAATTAATCTTTATCTGATTTTCTACATGGGCATTTACGGTCTCAGAATTGAATGAAGCCTTGACTGAAATAATTGCTCTTTTAGTGCAATGACATCTAGTTCAATTTTGAGATCCAAGCCTAAATTAGGGCTTTAATGTTGGGAATTGTAGAATAACAGAAATGATAAATGAATAGTTTTTTTTTGGTCTGTAGCCTATCTGCAACGTAGATTTGTTTTTCTCTGATCTAGGCCATTAAACCTTTAAATGTGTCTGGGTGGGTACTTGGTGTGTTTTAACCTATATAGCCAAGAGCGGGGAAGTGAAGTTATTCTCAAAAATACTTTTCTTTTGTCAAGCACAGATCACAATGGGTCGAATTGAGTTCTATGACTTGGTTTCTGATTCTTTCTTCATTCCTTGCTCCTACTCCAGTTCTCAGGGTTCTGTAATGACCACGATCCTACGTGGAATCTGCAGACTGCCACAGATTCGACAGATGGTGCGCTCAACAGGGTAGTTTGGGATATTGTGCATTGCTTTTGCTGCATGTGACCGGCCTTCATGCATTCCCAGTGCAGAGATTCAAGGTACTCGTCATTCCAAAAGGCACGTATTCATTTTGAATGATAAAAGGGCAAGGATTTCTACGAGTTGCTGAACAGGCTGTACTTTTTCACGGAACATTGAAGAATAACTTGAGTGTTTTTTTTCCCCTAATCTCCTGGAAATCTTTCTTTGATGAAACTCAGAGTGGAGTACTTGGTTTGAGAGTCTGAAATCAAGCATTTCAATTGCTGTATGGGGTTGATTCACCTGCAGACTCAATGCTCAATCCTGGGAGAGGATACTGTCATTGTTCATTTATCCAGCCAGTCAAAGGCCTCCTTGGTGATGTTTTTCCAGTGCTCTGGAATGTCTGCTGTAGGTGGTCCATCATTCTGAAGTGTGCAAGTGGATGGAGATTACTGCTGTCTTCTTGGTGTCAGGTCTAAGGTCTCAACTTCAAACACTCTAATCCTCTGTCAGCTGATGTTATGCAGCAGGTGCTGGTGAAGTAAGTGGTGGCGCTCGAGGTATGGAGAGTGATCTATATTTTGAAGGTTCTCACAGAGAATCTTAATTGTCAAGAGACAATGATAATGTGGTGGGGGCAACAATGGTTGTGTATGATGTAAATTATTAAAAGTCCATCCTTTGGTGAGTGATCTGGTGTTTGTTCTTATGTGTAAAACCTCCTGTGAGGCTAGAGTTCCTGGCTAGAGTTCCTGGTACTGGAGTGGAAATGGGAAACGTGCAACAATTCCCTGTTCATTAACTCTGTTCCAGATGGAAGAATTTTGGGGGTGATGTGTAGCTTTGTGACAGTGAAATTTATGAGAACTATTCGGGTGATTGACACCGCATTGGTTGGCCTAATCAGCACCAGTTTTAGTGGGCCAGTCGGTTAGAATCACAGGTGCTTCTCATTGCAAAGGATATATGGAATGATAATGAACTTCTAACAGTAACTATAGGCGTGAAGGATTCTCCACGATATCTTCCTCAAAGCCACAACACAGCTTGTTAGATTCAAGCCACCCAGTGTACAGAATCTATTTTGAATGCAAGGATAACAGGCAACCCTTTTCAAAATGATTTTCATGACTCATTGGAAACAAGGATCATACTGAGTGTAGGTTTATAGAGAAGGGAAAAGGTTCCTGCAAATGCAAATAATATGACTTTTTTCTAAATAGTTCTTTGAGTAGTCAACGTCTGTTTCTAATGTTCAGTATCTGGTTGCAAAGTCTGCTGAGGCTTGCAACACCCTCTGGATATTATGAGAAGGGACCGTGAGAATCACTCACTGTTTCTACTGAGATTAGCTGTTTCATAGCATACGAATTCAACTAGTAATTACATAATAAATACTGCAGTGTTTTATATGGTGTGAGAGGGAATTTTCATTTACCAGTAGCATGTGCTTGAATGAAAGATATGAAATTGTACCCTCATTCATGTTAACCCTTGCCTCACTTATCAAAAGCGTGTGCTGTCATCGATGTAAATGCTGATTAAGATTTTTGCCACACATTATTTAAGAAAAGGTTGGACAGGTCTATGGATGAGAAGAAGATGGAGGGTGATGGGCATTGTGCAGGGAGGTGGGACTAGAGAGGGGTGTTTGGTTCGGTGCGGACTAGAAGGGCCTAATGGCCTGTTTCCATGCTGTAAATTGTTATGTTATGTTATGCTACATAATAAACCTAGAAATAACTAAATATTAGTACATAAGCCCAATTGCTTGTATGTAAGGTTATTATTTACCAAATGTCTCTGTAGCACAATGATTAACATGACATGAAGATGTTCTAATATTGCACACGGTGGTAATTTCCTTACCACTAATGTAAAACTCAATGGTTTATAATTTTCTGTATTATCGGTGTTGCCCTTCTTAACAAAGGAAAAATATCGGTTGTTTATCAGTCTCCTGAGTCCTCAGCCATCTTCTCCCTAGCCTCACTCAGTAACCTGGAATAGATTCTATCAGGCTCTGGAGAATTATCGACCTTATTTTTTTTCAAGACCAGACACCATATCCTTCTTAATATGAACATGCCCTAGAATAACACATCTCTCTGATCTCACCATCATCCATGTCTTTTTCCTTGGTGAATACAATGTAAAGTCTTCACTAAGGAACTCATCTAATTCCTTCTGGCTCCATTTATAAACTCTGTTCTTTGACCTTGAGTGGGTCTACCCTACCCCCGGCTATCTTATTGCTCCTAGTATACATATCAAATGCCTTGGGGTGTTTCTTAATCCCACTTGCCAAGGACATTTCATGGTCCCTATTTCCCCTCAAATTCCTTGTTTAAGTTCTTTCTTGAGTACTTTATAATTCTCAAGGTCCTTGCCTGATTTACGCTTTATAACCTTTACATTTCATTACAAATTTGCAAAATCTTCTCATCCAAAATTCTCAAACCTTGCCATTTGTATATTTCATCCTTGCAGGATTCATCAATGCCCTGACTGAACTCCAACTAGCTGGCCTTGAAAAAACCTCTATATGTTAGATGTTAAATTACCCTCTCAACTATTGCTCCCAATCTTCTTTCTTCTGTTCTTGTCCAATACAGGGATGTTGTGCAGTTAGAGCATTTCAGAGAGATTAAGAATCATAATTGTCAAGAAAGAAAGCAATGGAGAGAGAGAGAGTGAGAATGAGTGACAGTGTGTCCGTGAACGTCAAGGGGGAATACTGCTGTTTTGTAGCAATCCCACTCTGCACCTCGGAGGACTAACTTGTAACTTTGCTCTCTGCCAACATCTGTTATTCAGTATTTTCATTCTCGGGTTGAGTAGTCCATGTCTGTTTCACATGTCCATTATCTGGTGAGAAGGATTTCCAGGTGGGAGAAAAATTGTGCCCTTTTTTTTTGTTCCATACTGGGAAGCCTTTTTCAGTGTGATAATGGAAAATAATAACATGTGACATTTTATTCACTGAACATTCAACCTCCAGTGCAACTGAAAACTGTAGCTTAGTTCTGTGTCAACACAATCTGACCTTATATAGTTGAAATAGTATTATTCAGTCATATTATTTAGCAGATTTTACTAAGGTACCAAAAGGCTGTAAATTGTTGCTCTTTGCAAGGACATTGCCCAAAAAAAGAAACATGAAATCTGTGAAATAGCGATTGCTTTATCTTACTCTTAGAAACAAAATGTGCTGACATCGCCCATCATTAATGGTTTCTACTATCCAGCTGTAAAGTACATTACATCATAACTGACTGTGTTTTAGGGCCACTTATAATACTTTCCTTATGCCTTCAGTTAAGGAGAAATGTTTTAATAAAAGAGGTAGATTTTTAGTTGTTTGAGATCAAAAAGGAAAATTTGGGCAAGGGAAATTGCACATTGGATCAAGCCATGGAGATTTTTTTTCATTTAGATTAACAAAAGGCAGGCTAACATTCATTCCCTGAATTTACCAGTTCTTTCGATGCTAGATTTAACACAGCAACATTCAGCTACTCATGCCTGCTCAGACATTCAATTTGATTGCGGCTGATCTGTGGTGACTTATCTGCTTTCACCTTCCTTAGCTCCATAAGCCTTGATAACCTTGCCAACAAAGATGAATAGATCTCATTTTTGAAAGCACCACATGTCCCTGCATCCTTAGCATCTGTCACTGGACTCCATACAGAGAGTCCAGTGGGAGAGCTCAATTGTGCTCTGATACAAGAGGAAATTTGCCTCTCCCATCCTTTGCCAAAAGAATTGGTGAATAAAAAGGTGGAATCGGAGTGCTGAACCCATTCATTTAAAACAGGGAATCCTGGCCTCATGAATTTGGCAGGAAGGATACACAAGTTTAGTTCTTCTATTTTTAAAATTTCTGAACATCAGAGACTAAGTGTTGAATATTTCGGGGTAGGGTCCCAGCAATATTGCCAACTCAGACCTACTCTCTGTTGAGGTCTTACTGTACCTTGTCTAAATGCCTTCTAAATCGCAAAGGAGATCTCAGCTCATTTAGCCTGCCACCTGTGGTCCAGATATACATCGATAGACTAAGTTCTCCAGCCTAGAAATTGTGGGCAACAGGCAAAGTCCAGCTTGATTTGACCCCATGTGTGGGAAAGGTAATATTAATATGAATGGTCTTACCGGCAGATCCCTCTGTGCTACTTGCGGCAGTAGTGGGTGGGACAACTGGAATTTCTGTGGGAGAGAAAGGCAGGCAACAGGAGTGAAACATTAATATATTTATCAAAGGAAGCACTGAAATTGAAAATATAAAATGTATTTGTGTCGGTCGTCATTGAACTTATCCACAATTCAGCAGAGCATATGGGAATTGTTACTTATTTACAGTCTCCATTCACAGGAATCACGGCTGAAGCAACAAATAGGAAAATTTATCTCCCAGCAAGACTTGATTCTTTCAAACCGACACCTTTCTGGCAGAAAGTCAGCAATGGGTTTGGTCATGCATGAAAGATCACTTGCATCTCAAAAGAAGTGAGATTGAACTCTGAGATTCTTGTTTCAGGTGAGTTTTTGTACACTTGAAGGCAAGTAGACAGCAAGGATAAAATATCAGGAATAGGGTCATATCAATTATCTAAAGTCAGTAAGAGATCAGGATCTGACCCTGTCGGGGATGCATAGTTTACCAGAGCAAGTAGAGAAATGGTAGGTAATTGCATGATGTAATTCACCCAAATAATAAAACGAGAACTAGAATGAAGAATCAAGTCTTATAGAAACACGTGACACATTATGCTCCCCATTGTCTGACCCTGTAATGCTTTAAAGCTCATTTAAATTAACCATAATTATTTTATCTTTATGTTTATATTTTGGCAGAAGTGATTTGGATATAGTCATGTTCCAGAATAAAGTAAAATCGTAATGCTCCAAATGACTTTAGGATGTAAAACAGTTCAGATTCACTTAAAATTGTATCAAAATATAAAACTTTATTCTTTTTATCTTGTAGCAAGAGTCAAAATTGGATTTTCAACTTTAAGTCATGGATAAATTTATCGCAGGGGAAAGAAATGGGAGTGCCTTTCGGTTGTACAAGGAATTGGCTTAGAGGCTGTGTTTTCATTCGGATTTTGAGCATTTGAAATCTAAAGTAGAATTTATTTACTTTTTAAGTTCAAACTTCCTTTTAGCTAACTATTTTTCTCATCTATCTTTGAAGGGAGTGGTTTATGTGCAAGATGATTCCATGAGATGGGTAAGAGACTGGAGTGACTCATTCAAAAGGCCAGATTTTGATTGCAAGCTTGAATGGTGACTTTAATGCCCATTGATCGGAGGAGGATTTTGTCCTCACTAACTGTTCACTTAAGCATCTTTCTTAGGTGAACAATGGAAATTTTTACAAATATTAAGGCCCAACTGCAGCTGAAGCTACTACTTCATTATCAACTCTGATGCAAAAAAGCTTCATGAGATAAAATTGTGTAAAGAGATACACAAGTGTGTTACTGTGATACAAGCTGATGGGTAACCTTATAGAAATATACAAAATCATAAGGTCAATAGCCAGTCTTTTTCCCAGAGTAGAAGAGACTAAAACTAGAGGGCACAGGTTTAAAGTGGGGGAAGAAAGCTTTAAAAGCTAAATTTTTCCACAGTAGGCGGTGCATATCTGAAGAGATGCCAGAAGAAGTAATGCAGGTGGATACAGTGACACGGAGGAATGGTTTAGAGGGACATGGGCCAAATACAGGCAATTGGGATGAGCTCAGGTGGGCAGCTTGGAAGGCCTAACCCTAATGTGCTCAGCTCTTGACTCTCCCTCTTTGTGTCGCTTAGCATTACACATCAAATAGGGCATTCAGCACTGAGCAGTCAGTGTCATTCTGGATGGGGGAATTTCCTCATCTATTTATAGATTTCTTTCGTACCATAAAGTTGGAAATCTGTTTGCTGCTAACCAATCGCACATTGACAATGACGGTGGGACGTGGCAAGTTTCTAACATTGACTAGAATATGTTCCTACCAAAGATAGTGAATGAGGAGTCTGAAAAACAGAACTTTTCTTTATTGACCAGATAAATTTTCGCAGTTGTGTCAAACTTTTGTACTTCAGACAGAAACATCCCTCCCCCCAAAGAATTGTGGTTAATTCAGCAATAAGAGCCATGAGTCAGCTTTCCAAGTAATATTTGAGCATGAAGCATATTTTTAGGGTCAGGAAAAATTTCATTGTCAGGACAAAGCTGCAAAAAAAAAAATCAAGTACTTGATCCCAATTATTGTGGTTCCCTAAAATTTCAGTGAACTAGTTGAGATCATTGTATTTTAGGAACACTTTAGCAATCGGCTACTAAAGACTGTTCCATCCAAGGAAGTGAAACAAGAAAGTATGTAGTTAATACACAGAAATGCTGGAGAAACTCAGCAGGTCCTGAAGCATTTGTCAGGTCCTAAATACAACTAGGCCAAAGATATACAACCAACATTTTGGGCCTGGGCCTGTCGTCAAGATACGCCATGGGACCTTCTCAGTTTCTCCAGTATGTTTGTGTACTTAAGACTTTATATCTCTGAATTCAAATGGCAGATGTCATCAAATTTCATTTCAGACCATTGCTATAAAACTATTTCTACTAAGAGGGACAGAAAGATTAATCACGTACTTATGCAAGGGGCAATGGGAGATCGGCTTTGTTGATAACCTTTTGCACATCTGTTGCACGTGATGCCCGTCACACCATCTTTACAGGGACATTGACCCGTTGTTTGGTTACAGGTTTTACCAGCAGCACCCACTGGATGGCAATCGCATGCTGTGTGGAACATACAACAATGGGTAAGGAAAGGTAACCAATATATTACAAAAATCCATAGAGCTGCAGAGGAAATAAAGGTTAAAGAACAGAGATTCACAGAGGTAGTGCTGCAACATCGACAATTGCTGCCTGTGACCTTGGTTTTAAAATCATACCAAATGCCCAATCTCTTCCTTGAGAGAACAATATTTGTGGAATGTTTAAACAGCAACAAGGTTTCTAAAAACATTGGCACAAACTCAATGTAATTAAAATGACAAAACATAATTTCATCTGTGATTGACTTGCCATCCACATTCAAGTTTAAAATCATCGAGAACATAGACAAGCAAGTGAGTTACAACAAAATGTTTAAATAATTCTGAATAGAAGTAGGATTTTGATAAGATATGGAAATAAAATGTGCTGCACTGGATCTGACACCAGTGCTACATTAATGTACAAGAGTCACGAAACCCACTAGTTATGCGTTGATACGAGTATTTAAATGTCCCCATGTAAATACAACTGGGCCAAAATACCTTTCATTTAATATTAGAATATTCTTTCATTTTACCACTAAAGTGAAGAAACCTGTAAAGAACAGGATCATAACTTGGAAATTAATGTGCTATAGTTTTATAAATACATATCAGATTCTGCTGTTATTTCAATACAAAATTTTATCCATTCATTTAAAACAGCAATCATGCTTCTATTAAACAATGCAGAGCAAAGTTTGCACTCTTCAGGAAATTAAGACATACTTAATTGTAAAATTATCTTCCATCTAACATAGAACAATAGTTAGAGGTTTCTTATTTCTAGAAACGTATTTACTGCCTTTCAGTCATTGCTACACACATTCAGCTGTTGATTAACAGAAGTGGTTTGCAATAAACAATTGTCTAAGATGAAGGAGACAGTATGATCTTTTTTCACGGTCAAGTAACTTGACAGTCTTTGCATTATAAACCTATATTTAATAGCAATAAACAGTATAATCAAAATGTAGTCAAAGACTTTGTAATATATGGGCTTTTCATTTAAATTACTTTCCATTTAAAATAATACTAATGAATGGAAGCTTTTGACAGTAATCTGTGCTTAAAGTTACTTAATGAGAACAGCTGAAATGATCAATTGTTATTTAATTACAACCTTGCAATAAAAATGATAAATGGGGGAAGCAATGTAATAAAAGGATTGTGGGAAAGGGAGCACGATGCTGTTAAGTCAATAGTGTTAGTCTTCCTCCAATTTTTTTTGGTTGCTTAGAGAATTAGGATTTTGTACTACAGTAGCATTTTGACTTGCAGTTGAACGCTGAGTAGATCAATAATGCAAATCCTTTATTCTGCTCTTATCATTGATCTGAACCTAAACATGTTGTGAAAACTTTGCTGCATGTAATAATTAAAATTTATCTTAGTATCTAAATGTTCTCTCCCTTTTCACTTTTGCCATGATTCAGAGAATGGGTCATTGATTTAAGCCAAAGCCCTTAGGAAAACTGACCACCGGACTCCCATATCATGAAGGATTGTGGAGCCTTCATGGACGAGACAGTTAATTTTCTTTGCTGCGCAATAGTTGAGGATGTGATTTCCATTCATTCGTTAACCCTGCCATTCATTCAAGTCATTTTACCTTTATTTGAATATTATGTGAGATATAAAGATCCATGATTTTTCACTTGCTCTTTTCGGGCTGGGAAATGAGAACAGATAGAACGTGGATGTGTTCAATTTACCAGAGTGCCACTTGACTTTGCTGTGAAAGGTTTATTAATTGGACCAAATTAGACAAGGTAGAAGAGGCAGACACAGCTTCCAAAAGTCCATTGTACTAAATAAGTTTGCAGTTTCCAACCATCTCCTCCTCCTACAGCATTAAATTGCTTAATTAGTTTCCCATCAATGTCCACAGATTACTGAGGTATGCTTTCATAGCTCACCTGAAAATGTTCTTTCATTCACATTCTTACATCTATAGAATAGAAATGCTTGTTCATGCATGAGTGGGTAATGCGATTTCATTTTATCAATTGAGTGAAAAAACCTAGAATGTTCTGTATGCTAATTGCTAAGTTTTTCTAGGTCACAGGAATGACATAGGTTTAGCCTTATTTTTATGCATTTATTCCAAAAGCACAAAGACAGTCTAAAACAGCTGAGAGAATATGATAACAGTTGGCAGAGACTTACATTTTATCCCTTTGAGGAGGAAGCCATTGCAGATCTTGAAGTGGAAAATCAAGGAGGATATCAGAGATGACACAGTAGAAAGTCATGAGCCAGGAAAGAATTTATGTTGGCAATCTTTTCCTCTTCAATCATGTGATGTATATGAATGTTAGTATGTCTTGTGGTATGCCCATTGCTTCATTGGTGTAACTGCCACTACACCAAGTGATTGTATTCAATGAAAGATGTCTAGTTGGCTCTGTCTCCATTATTTTCAAGACAAGGTTATCGTCATCAGATTGCACAACCCAATGAAACAGCGTTCTTCAGTCCTCAGTGCAAAACTCACAGACACACAATCAGACATAACACACAAAAAGCCAAACATATGCTAGACAAAATCCCAAAAATCTGTAGACTCTGTGGTTAAAGTAAAAACACAATGTTGGAGAAGCTCAGCAGGTCACACAGTGTCCTTTATTTAGCAACGGTAAAGATACAGAACCAACGTTTTGGGCTTGAGACCTTCATTGAGGTATGAGAAAATACTGGCAGCTGTCTGAACAAAAGAGCAGGTGGGGGGGGGGGGCGGTGTGGTAAAGTGGAGAAAAGATGGAGGGGACAGCAACAATGAAGGGAGGATGGATGGCTGGGTAGGTGAGAGGAAGGGGAGAACTGAAAAGACAGGAAAGGGGGAAGGGAAATGAAAGGCGAGCAAGTATATTGGAAAGCAGAAAAGTCAATGTTCATGTCATCTGGCTGGAGAGTACCCAGATGGAAAACAAGGTGTTGTTCCTTCAATTTGCAGGTGGACGGATGGGATGGTACAGAAGACAATGGACAGACATGTGAGTCTGGGAGTGTGATTCAGATTTGAAATGGTTGGCTACTGGGAGGTCACTGTTGTTGCAGATGGAGAGGAGGTGCTCAGCGAAGTGATCTCTCAAACTGTGCCAGTCTCTCCAATGTACAGAACGGCGCAAATAAAGCACCGGATGCAGTAAATCAGTCCTGTGGATTTACAGTGAAGTGTTGCTTCACGTGAAAGGCCTGTTTGGGGCCCCATACCGTGGTGAGGGAGGAGGTGTGGGCGCAAGTGTTGCACTTCCTGCGGGCACTGGGGAAGGTGCCAGGGATGTGATGGGTGGGGAGGGATGAGGGCACGAGGGAATCACGAAGGGAGTGGTCCCCGTGGAAGGCCAAGAGGGGAGAGGAAAAGATGTGCAGGCCATCTATACAAATAAATATTGTTTCATGAACATGAGAGTCTCAGAAGGTTAGTGTGAGCAGTTCCATTGGTCGTTCAAAATTCACACTGCCCATGGAAAGAAGATGTTCCTCAGCCTGGTGGGGCTGGCTCTGATACTCCTACTGTCTCTTCTCCAATGGGTGCAGCTGAAAGATGCCTTGTCCTGGGTGGAAGGGGTTCTCAATGATTTTATGTTCTCTCTTCAGACAACCATCCCAGTAAATGACAGGATTAAAGAGCCTATGTTTATACTACAATTCTGGCCCTATTTTTGCAAGTATTAACTGCTAGTAGGCCATTTCATGCAACTCTCATGTTACTCCTTCTTGGCACAAGTTTCATTCTCAAGCAAACTCTTTCTAAGTTTTGTTCCTGGCAGATAAATTAGAGGAATTCACAACCTGCAGCTTGGATCCGCCATGCATATTTTTGCAATTCTGCTGACCTCCTGGAGCAATCATTGCAAAAAATTTATATATTTATTTATTTATTTTAAATTATGTACATATATGATTATTGGGCACTGCGTATCGTGTGTGCTCTGTGCTCCAGAGAAATGCTGTTTTGTCAGGTCATCTATTTAAAGTCAGACCAAAATAAATGTGAACTTAGTCCATGCTTTAACCCCCCCCCCCCCCATACAGACCTCAAGTTTGGTACCCTCTTCTTCCTCAGATGATTTGCATTAATGCATCAAATATCTTGGAGAAACTATCTCTTCAAGTTTATTACCAGAGATTGGCACCAAAATGGTATGAAGCATCACATCAGCCTATACGACGGACATTAGAATTGCTTTATCTCAGATAAATGGCCATAAAAATGTCCCCAATTTCAAAGACAAGAATATGTTCTTGACGGTGCTATTTCCTACAATGGTAACATTTGCATGCCTTCATATCAGCTGTCTTTGATGCCTTCACTGGTGGCATGCATGACATAAACTGAACGAGCCTTGCAAGGGTCACCTCATTCTCAAGGGTTTCATACCTCCAAACAGAAATCAATGACTTTAAAGCTTCCAGATGCTTTCTGGGGAGAAATACTAAATCATGCTTAAGAGGACTTATTGAGAGTGAAATTATAAAAGGCTCTGACACCGACATGCACAATGGGTTTGTATTGTAACTATGTTGGATCAATCTTCTTTGGCTTGGCTTCGCGTACGAAGATTTATGGAGGGGGTAAATGTCCACGTCAGCTGCAGGCTCGTTTGTGGCTGACAAGTCCAATGCGGGACAGGCAGACATGGTTGCAGCGGTTGCAGGGGAAAATTGGTTGGTTGGGGTTGGGTGTTGGGTTTTTCCTCCTTTGTCTTTTGTCAGTGAGGTGGGCTCTGCAGTCTTCTTCAAAGGAGGTTGCTGCCCGCCGAACTGCGAGGCGCCAAGATGCACGGTTGGAGGCGAGATCAGCCCACTGGCGGTGGTCAATGGGGCAGGCACCAAGAGATTTCTTTAGGCAGTCCTTGTACCTCTTCTTTGGTGCACCTCTGACACGATGGCCAGTGGAGAGCTCGCCAGATAACACGATCTTGGGAAGGCGATGGTCCTCCATTCTGGAGACGTGACCTACATAGGTCACGTAGGTAGGGTAGTTGGATCAATATCACACGTATATTCAACAACTTGTCAAAGTGTCTCAATGATAAGTTGACACGAAGGGCAATAGCTGATCAGACAAAAGAGATGAGGAAATATTCTTGTGTTCACTATTATTGAGGCACAGCTTCATCTGCTATTCCTCCCTTCAAGAAGCCAGGAGATTGCCCACTGAAAATGCTCCCAGCACATTCTAGATCGCATTGTGCCTCATCTAAAGAGAAGGACAAAGCTCTGAGCAGCCAGAAAGGCAAGTGATCAATTAGTGAGCAGAGAAAAAAATAATCAAAATGGGTGCAGAAATATTGCTGTTGATTGGCTAATTTTACTGCTGCTCTCCATTCCCTAGCAACATGTTCCCACGTGGGAACAGTTATAGCTGAAGTGGTATTGACAGAAAATGGGATACATGGCACCATTAAGCATCACCAACTTCCATTAACAACATCCTTACCCACTTGGTACTTGTGATAAAAATGAGATTAGAAAATGTCAAAATGCCATACAGGTCTCAATCCCTGTCCTTTCACACAATTACAACAAAAAACAGTATGTTTTCAGATTCAGAAATAATTTTCTCTCTTGAATAAAGGGAAAGCAGACGACTGCGTTCATCAACATGCATAGAATCAAGTTCTACATCGCTAGTCCCTCTTTATTTGTATGATGCAGTGTGAATGATATTGCAACCTTTGGCATAAATTGGAATTGTTCAAGCAATATTGAAAAGGGTACCTTCAAACTCGTATGGGAAGACAAGCATCTATTTATCTTGCATTTGATCTTTCAAAGCACAAAGGATGAACTTTAGAAGTGTATTTATATCTCCGAGATGTTTTGCATAATATTGAAATGAAGAGTTTCGGAGTAGATTATTGAGCAAAATTAGTAGTTCTACTTTTGGTTGAATACCCATGTATTCAATCAGTTTTGTGAGATTTATTCCCATAAGGCCCTCTGGGGTGAGAACCTATCCAGCTCACAAAGCATTTAGGAATCAAGAATGAAGGTTACAAACTCATTGCTATTTGTGTCCATTAGCTTCTAAAGACAAAACAAAAACTGACATCCAAATAAGAGCCCTTTCCTCAGACAATGTGGAAAGTAATTTAACTCAACATGGAATAACAAGAGCAACCAAGGAGTCAAAACAATGAATGAAGTCTGAGGAAATACTATTTCAGTCACGGTTTTACAAATTTGGACGGGTTTCTGGGAGCTGCATTGTCATTTCCTTGTCAACATTTGTAATCTGTTGGTTTTCTTGGCAAGAACCAGGGAGAAATAAAAGCCTTCAAGATTTAGAGAAGGGCCTTAATTATCATGGTAAGCCTAAAATGCTGGGTCAAAATTTACCCAAACGTTTTAATTCCAGGAATGATGTAGGGTATTCCAATAAATCTGATGATTTGTCTTTGACAGGAGACTTCATGGTGAACAAGGAGCTTTGGAGATCCGTTATAAACACATGCAGGAAATAATTCACAGTGGGTCAATTGATACTTTTCAGTCAATTTTCTTGCTATATTTTCAAGTAATTTCTGTCGTACTTAGAAGGTAACATACTTCATGAATTACATTTGTTCCCAGCCTGGATTCCCTTTTTACAATGTAATCCATGGACCATTGGGAAAAGAATTAATGTACTTATAGGTGAGAAAAGTTGTGATAATAGCAAGTCTCCTCTTCCTCAATCTGCTATCCTAGAGGTGATTTAATATAGGAGATACAGCAGGGTAACACCCTTCTGGCTCACGAGTTCATGCTGCCCAAATATACCCATCTGACCAATTAATCTACAAACCCCCGTATGTCTCGTGGGAGCAAATTCGTGAGGACACGGGAAGAACATATAATATCCTTGCAGACAACGGTGGATTCCAATCCAGTTTGCAGGTACTGTAATAGTTCTGGACTAAATGCTGCCCCATTGTGGAATTACAGTAAAACCCCTGGTATCTGGAATTCAAGCAACTGGCAAAAAAGATAAAGGAAAATAAATTTAAAACGTTCAAATAAATATGAATAAAATAACACGCAAGTTTAAAACGGTAAAAGTTTTCTTAAGTAATACATAAACCTTTGATGAAGATGGGAGCAAATATTCAGCCAGCGGAGGGAGGGCCTTGGATAAGGCTTTGCTTGTAGCAGCTGTTTGAATAAAGTTGTGTGGAACAGCAATGGCGTCACCCAGGATGAAGAGCTGATTGATGCCGCTCGCCGTTGGAGTGACTCTCTTAAAGTGTCTCCTCATTCCTGCTTAGTAAGTCACCCTGGTCAGAGGCTTTGGGGGAGGGTGGGGTTAATTATCTATTATGTTATTGTTTGTCTTTCGGGAGGTTCCGTGGAGGGGGAGGAACCTGTAGATGCAGTGATGGTTAAATGTTTTCAAAGAATGTGACTGAAAATAAAGTAAAATGCTTTAAGATTTATATATTCATGCTGTTATGGGATATATTATGTCTTTAAAAGAGATAGATTGTGGAGGTTTAGTGTGTAGGTCACTTCACAAACAGAGTTACACTTCACAAAAGACATCTCATTTAAAATGCAAGAGCTTGCTGAAAGAGAGACTTCATGTCCACAGTGACTTTACAGAAACTTGGAAGAATGCCTATGGAGACTTCACAAGGAGGTGTTAATTGGACTGATGTTGTGGAGTAAATGGACTATTGTCTTGAAAGCAACAGATGCCCAAGCAGAAAATGATTCCGGTGCCAGCAATCTCTCTGGTTGCAGTTTGCTGTTCTAAGAAGAGTCATGTGGTTTTGCAATCAGAGAAAGAAAAAAGAAACATGATTCTTTGGAGAGAGAGAGAGAGAGAATTTAGATTGACAGTTTTGCAGTAGCTTTTGAGGCTGCAACATGGCAAACTGGCAGCTTGTTGAAAACACCATTTTGAAGACAGGTTGTGAGTCTGAATTCAGCCTGTTGAAACCCCTGAATAGAGCGTTTCTCCTGAAATAAGGGAAACAAAAGGTGACCTGAAAGAAGAGGTTATCATTTGGAGAACCCATGATGGGGCAAGTTTGTTCAGCAAGACATTGAAGTGGCTGGTCGGAGGGAATCGTTTGTGTGTGTCCATCAAGCAACAAATCCCTCTCTGAAACCTAGAAGAACCTTCCTGAGTGGTAACCAATTACCTTTAAGCACCAGAGCCCGGTGAAAATTCAGAAAAGTTAAATTCTGTGCACAGTATAAGAATTGCCTGATACCAGTGAACTTGGAGAACAGAGAATGGACTGTGAATCAAAGAACTTTCCTGAACATATACACATTACATACATGTGGGCTTAGAATTAGAAGGAAGTTAAGTTAATAGTAATAAGTTAAAGTTTGATCCTGTTTTTATGTTTAAAGAAAATTAAAAGCAACTTTTGTTTAAGTAACCATTTGTCTTGGTGAATATCTATTGCTGCTGGGTTTTGGGGTCCTT
Organism: Narcine bancroftii; assembly: GCF_036971445.1. Lineage (NCBI taxonomy): Eukaryota > Metazoa > Chordata > Chondrichthyes > Torpediniformes > Narcinidae > Narcine > Narcine bancroftii. Next base: position 368,854,410 of record NC_091471.1, read on the forward strand.
TAGACTCGTAACAATGCAAATGAAGTTTGATCAGTGTAAGTACAGTAGAGTATTTTTTGTCTTTTAAACAGTTTATTTTTAATACAGGTGCAGTAGTTAAGCATTGTAAGAATGAGTCTCCAGTAACCAGAAAATACACTTATCCGGCATCTACCAATCCACATAGGTGCCAGGGATTTTACTCTATTTAGTCTTTATACCAGGGGTTCCCAACCTTTTTGTTCTTCTGTACCCCTTGGGCATTTTTATAGGTTCCCGTGTGCCTCTAAAAATTAGGGATAAAGAAAACAACATTGTGCAATCTGACTGCAGATTACAACACCATGTATTGTCTCTCAGACCCAATGTACTCCCTGAAAAGTGAAAATCTACCACTGTGGGGACATGTACCCCAGGTTGGGACCCCTGCTTTATACCAAAGCAAAGCTTCTTTATATTTTAGCACAATTTAATATATTATTATGTACTTAACTCTTTTGCTGAGTTCTGATAATAATAATGAGATTTAAGAATGTTTTAAAGATTGAAGTTGCAAAGTTTGGAGATATATACACACATTTGGATACCTACTTTACAATATTTTTCTAAGTGAACAAAGGTGAGGCATGAATATAAAAATCTCTAAAATTCCAGTTTGTAAAAAAAAAAATCAGGAAACCAAGTAAAGTTTCAAGAAAAAAACCCCAAGAATGTTTGGCTGAATATGGGGCAAATGATGACGGGCAAGTATATAACAAATACTGCGTTAGATCCATGAGAGTTTGTGGTGAAATGACATGTAGGAAAGTGCTCTTTTGTAAAGTGTTTGAGATTATGATTTTTTTTGCATAATAAAATGTAGAAAATGATTCTGTTGCTTGAAAGCTAAGAATAATATAATCTGAAAAGGCATTTAAGCCTCACTGTATTCTTTTACATGATCTTCATAACTCGGAGTATAAAATGTCTGCATTGAATTGGATTTGGGAGAATATACTTTTAACACCAAGGACAATTTAAGTGGTCAAAGGTGTTTAACTACTTCCTCCTGAGTTAAATGATAGCAGAAGCATTCTTTGGAATTCCCCGTCTTTACATTCCTGTGACACATTGTTCAGATGAACACAAAGTCAACTTGTCCTAGATGTTTTTCACACAGAGGCAAACTAGCTGAAATCAACAACAATTATATTAAACTGTCCTAGATATTTGTATGCTGCCTGGTTTTTCACGAAAGAAGCATACCTTTATAAACAAAACAATATGCCTAATCTTGGCACCAGCTTTTTGCTCAATTATTATAATTAAAACCAAGATTTACAGAACATGAAAGAAATCATCAAGGAAAAAAAACCTTCCACCACATCAACAGTCTGAAGCGTTTCCAATAATCCAAACAGCTTGTTAATTTTTTTTTAAACAGGGGCCATAAAAATGAGAGTATTAAAAAAAATGGAATCTGTTTTTTTCCTAACACAGAGTCGAAATGATGTTGAGCTATGAGTAATGTTCATGTCTCTTCACTCTTTTGCCTGAAGCTCTTTCCCTGTTATCAGTGGACACCTGCTGGTGATTTGTATCGTTAAGAAAAAAACATAAGTTCCTTCGACTTTCAATAGAAAATGACCACAGTATCTGATTGGAATAGTATTTATCAGATTGTTTAATGGTCATAACACATCATGAAGCAATGGTAATTATTCCAACAGATGGTTTTATTTAATTGAAAATTGTATGCACATTGAGTTTAATCGTGGGACCCAACCTACAGTGTGCCTTTTTAAAACAACTAGCATTGTTTTATTGTATAATCAGAAAATCCTTCAAATACTAATATCTCCATGTATAATTAAAACAATATTGTGCTGAGCTCCAGTTATTAAGCCTGACATTATGAAGTGAATTTTCCAATGTGCTGCTCTTCTGTTAACTTAATTTTAATCTATTCTGACTGAATCTACTGGTTTTCATTTTGGCTTTGACATGACAGCTGGAAAAGTCCTGGTGCGTGCAATATGCAAGTAGTTTACTCTGACGAGATGCTCAAATATACCGATCTGGTGAAGAGGGAGGAGGTGGGTGGGTCCAGAAAGAAAAAAAAATCGAGCAAGGCATGTATTCGTATTTCTGGGGAGATGGGGGTGGGGTTATTAATACATCCATTATGAACTCAGATTCAAACTGGAAAGCTGCAGATGTGTGGGTAGGTTGGTGATGGGCTACAGGTGGAAGAACACATTTGTTTCATTTCTCGTTTCACTTAAATATTGCTAATAATTAAATAGAGGAGTGAATTATGTAACATTCATAAGCCAACGCTGTTTGGACTACAATTATTAGGCTCACCGATTACCAAATTTGGCAGATGGCAGCAGGATCTGTGATTTGGGGTTTACTTTATTAATCGTGCTCTATTTGAAATATTAATCAATATTTTTAAATCTTGTCAGATGCTGGAGGGCTTTGTATGACATATAGTTTATTTTCCAGCAGGAAAATTTCCTTCTAAAATGAAGTGGTTTGGGTGAAATATTCTTTATCACCTTGTATCCAAGTCACTGGGTTACTGATATCCAGATCTTTCCTTTCATTATAGTTGAGTTTTGTTCAGAATTAATTATAACTCAATGATTAGGTGTTTGAAAAAGGGCTTAGTTCCATTCATTCCTTTTTTTAAAAAAAAGAGATGACTCTTTCTGCACATGTTGTTGAGGAGGGCCTGATCAATAGTTTCCCACCATGGGAACCATTACTCGGTCTCAGCTTTACACCATGGTAATAAATCAAGGCCTTCATTCAAGAAAATACTTTAACCAAGTTTAAAAGTATTTGCATCTCCTTCAAAGCACAGCGAGCGACTCAGGATAAAAAAAGGTAGGTGGTAGCAAATCACACTAGTTGGCTGATCTCTATCAGTTTACACAACTGTATTTCAAAAACCAATTAAATGTTAACTGGAGAAACATAATATACTCTGGATGGGAACCTAAGCTTTGTCATACCTTTGAATTACAAATTGCTGTGGTTGGAGTAAATATTCTTAGTGATGCAAAGACATTGTAATCTCGAGCAAAAAATTCCTTCCAATAAATTGACCTGTGAAGTTAAAGGTTTCTATCAGGAAAGTAAAAATTGGATAATGGCACTTTTTAAACAGGAAAATTAACCCAGCTCTAGTACTAAACTGGTAATGAAATTTGTGAAGGGGGTCATGTTTATTTTGAATCACAGATTTCATTGGGAACCATTTTATACAGCTTCAATAAATCCAAAATATTTTTTTGGTAAAAATGTTTGTATCTCTGGTTTGTCAGAGCTGGGTGGTTTGGTGCACACTGACCTCGTTGGAAAGTGAAGTTGCACATGGTCGCTCTAATGTGGGGGAGCGACGAACAAAAATCCTTTTCATCAATTGAGAATGCATAATTCTGTTAAAGATACAGACTGCGCATCTTTGATTGGCAACCATGGGATAAGGGTTATCTAAATCTATTCATCATCAGAACACAGTTGCACTGAAAATAATTGGGACAGTGAAATAATCAAAATATTGGAACTATCTGTCATAATATTTGAAATTCATCCTACATTTTAAAGTTTTATTCAATTAACTCTTATCATGAAAGCATTGGTCTGTTTAATTGTACAGAAAATAAGCAAGGAAATAGAGTAAACTGTGGGAATGCAATCATGTCAAAAGCTTGTAGATGTGGTTTATTGTTTTATAAACCATCATTCCTGATTCATTTGATTGCTATAAATCACCAGCTATGTACATAAGGGACTGAAACATAAAAGAGAAATATCTAGGTTAAGAATTTGGACAGATTGAAGTTGTTAAGGGAAGTCGATGGTAAATGCTGTGCTCAACGTCGATTGGCAAAATATCAGAAGCACAAAAATTAACATCTTGAGAGTTTATTTTTATTTATAAATGGACTCGGGCAGGGATGCAATTTATGCCCAGTCCTAATGGCCCATTCTAAAAGTATTAAGCAGCTTTCCAGAATGCAGTGACTCTTTATAGTAGGAATTTGACTTGGACAGAAGTACAAAATGATGGTCTTGTCTACAAAATGAATTATGGTACCAAACAAGGTCAAAAATGGCTAGTTAACGTGAAAGCATCTTTTTATATGAACACTTCAAAACATGGAACTCCAAGACATGGAACATAGAACATTACAGCACAGTACAGGCCCCTTGGCACTCGATCTTGTGGCGACCTATACATTCCTACCAAATTAAATACTAAACCCTTCTATTTTTCTTTCATCCCTGTGCCTGTCCAGGAGTCTCATTAATGCCCCCCATCCCTGGCAAGTCATTCCAGGCATCCACAACTCTGTGTAAAAATTTAGCCCTAATGTCTCCCCTCAACTTTCCACTATGTACTTTCTAGAAATGTCCCCTGCTGTTTACTATTCCTGTCCTGGGAAAAAGGCACTGATTTATCTATGCCCCTCAGAATCTTATAGACCTCCATTAAATGTCCTCTCTTCACTCCAAAGAGAAAAGTCCCCACTCTAATCACCTTGCCTCATAAGACTTATTTTCCAATCTAAGCAACATCCTGGTAAATCTCCCCTGTACCCTCTCCTTAGCTTCCACATCCTTCCTATAATGAGGTGAACACAACTGAACAGTGAATACTGAAGCGAAGTATTCATTGAGGACCTCTTCAGGCCCTACCTTCATTCTCAACATCCTTCTGTTTCAAATTTCTATATCACTGCACCACTAATTGTATAACAATTTCCTATGAATGGTAATGTTTTGTTTACAAGCCTGGACAGTGACCATTGGATATCCTGCTTTAGAATTTGCAGACTCAACCATGATCTAGTTGTCACTTTAGAGTTGTACAGAAAATACCGCAATGAATTTGCTTTAACCCACTGATGCTTCACTCAGGCCTCATCTCTCCTCACCACACTATGGTAATTTAACCCTCTGTTCCAATCATGCCCCATTTATGGTTGGCATGGTTGGTGTAGTGGATAGCGCAAGGCCTTTACAGCGCCAGAGATCGGGACTGAGGTTCAAATCCTGTGCTATCTGTAAGGAATTTGTATGTTCTCCCCATGTCTGCTTGGATTTTTCTGGGGGTTCCAGTTTCCTACCATCGGTCTAAACGTAATGGGGGTGTAGGTTAATTGGGTGTAAATTGGGGAGCACAGACTCATGGGCTGAAATGGCCTGTTACCATGCTGTCTAAATTTTACAAAAATTAAAATTAAGATTTAAATTTGCTTTCTGATTTCTGATTATACACATCTTTTATATTTGCCACAACTAAACTAAGGGACCACACACCTGCCTTCTTTATTCAAATAATTAATTGATGCACAATCCTGTAATTGATACCCATTTTTTTCCCTTTGTCAAGTACTTTATCCCATTCCAAACTTTCAATGTTTCCATTTCATTGGTCTTAGTTTGATCTTTTCTTCATGGAATATACTTTTGTTTTTAATTGAACGCTGTTTTAAGCATCCAAGATCACTGTTAAATATCTTTGCCAATATTGCTCGCCCATTATATTCTTTAGTTTTTTTCTTAGTCTCTTAGAATCAGTGTTTCTTCAAACTACCACTCTGTACTTTGACATTATTATTCTGCAAACAATTATTTTGTTAATATTACGGTCATTATTGCCGAGATATCCCCCTTCTTTAACAAGAACCAACAGAGAGTAATCAGTAATTAGAATAGAGGTCTCCACACTCCCTCTACAAATATTATGGGGTCATGGGACATAACCAAATAGATTGTTGCCCGGTGTAATAATGGGAGTGAAGGCAGCTACTGGCAATGGGTGAAGGAGGGTGATAGTGTTCCACAATGAGGAATGCTGGTCTCTCCGTTTTTCAGAATCTCGAGAGAATATGAGGGAGTGTGTGTGTATAAATAAAATGTGTACGCTTGAGAATCAGAAATAGAAACTCTAGATTTGACATGGAGATTGCTGAGGAAGAGGGACTCAATACTGAGGAGAATATAAAATGATATTAATAAGATGGCAGAATGGGGAAGTTATTGGCAAATGCCCTTTGATGCAGATAAAGGCAAGGCAGAGATTTTCTCGAGTAAGAATAGGGAGGTCAGTGCTCACCAAGGGACAAGTCCACGTGTCAGACACCAATACGAAATGAGGCTGCTGTAATGGCAGCAATGCCACTGGTGCAAACCTACAGAGAGCAGGGATTGGAGACACAGCACTCCCCTATAGGTCAAACTGCCTAGTCCAATGGCCGTCGGCTCTGTACAGGCTTTAAATAGGCTGTTAAAGGAACCTATTTAAAATCCTGCCACCCCGAGGTTTGGATCTAAGATGGCAGTGCCTATGACCAGTAGCAGCTGTAAGAGTTGCAGACACTGGAGAGGTAGAGGACTGGCACGTGGCACCAGAAAATAGGGACACACCCCCCTCCCCATCTGAGAAGGAGACACAGAGGAGAAAATCCACAGGAGGGTGACCACGGCGGCGGACCAGTTAGGGGTTCTGCAGCGAAAGAAAGCACAGGCAGCTGGCTCCTGGAGACTGCGGTCAAAGGATTCACAAATGGCTGTGGAATGCTGGAGACTGCCTTGAGACTATCCGAAGGGGTACCAGGAATCGGAACCGCAATGTGAGAGTGCGCTGAAGGCTTCCTAATTGTGTCGGATATTCGGATCTGGAGCTCGGGTGGCCAGTGGTTTGGACTGGAGTACGTGTGGCTGTGAAAGCACTCGAATGGAATTCCGGTCACTAGGTGACTCTGGGGGACTCTTTCTCTGACTGTAAGCGGCACCTTGCAATTTCTGTTGATGGAAAATCTGTCTACGTTATGGCAAACTAAAGGCTATTTTGTGTAATTTTACACTGGTTTTATTACTTGACAAAAAAAGGAATCTTGCATCTTGAATTCTTAAAAGATAGCCCATGGATTAGCATGACCATTAAATTAAAGCAAGCTAAGTACCAATGTTTACGTCCAAAGAGTTAGAATTGAAAACTGGGGAAGCTGCTTAACTTGTATCAAAATTATGATGATGTCACACTTGAGGTAATGCACATAGTTCTTGGATCTAGATTTATAAAATATTGAGGCACAGGAGAGGATAAAGAAAACACTTGCATGACTGTAGAAATGTGGATATTCACATAGCAGGAAATGATAAACAGGCTGGGTCTCAGAATATATAAATGCATTAACCCCCACTTTGAAACATTTAACAATTAAACAAATCTTATGTATTTTAGATTTCAACTTCGTGCAGTCACAACTGGTCTAAAATGATGTCTGCAGGAATAAATATTGAAGTGGATGACAGAAGAGTGAGCCAGAAATGCTTAATGATTTTTATAATTTAAATTGTATTTCAGTATGCAACTCGTGTAAAGACCCAGATGCCCAAATTCTTAGCTCTGTTATGCTTTTGGCTTTGCTGTAAACTCAAGCCTTAGATTACAAATTTAGTTTTACTTTTCACAGACCAGTTTATTATTATTTATTACTTCATATGAAACTGAACTGATGAAAAGAAGATGCCTGATGGGATCATGATGAAGACATGTGACCCTCCCTTCCACCGTGAAACCTCGACGTTATTCATCGCCAGTCTCTATGATACATAGACGTGGCTTATACATTACTGCCTATGTGGTAACACTGATGGCCAACTTATTATCCCAACTTAAAGTGAGGTAAGCAGAGGTAGGATATAAACTCATGGCTAATAAAACGCAGTTTCTCCCAGAACTCTTTAGCAGTTTGAACCATGGTCTACGCTGAAGTAAATGGAGCGTGCAAATTACTCTCAACATCTCTTGGATTAGGAGAGGAAAATTGCAATGTTCGTTATTTTATTGTTGCTGTGAGCATTTCGGTTGCATTGTACTTGGCTGTAGATTTCTCCATCTAAATCTAATGTAGGAGCAGGGAGGTCATGCTGCAACCGTACAAGGTTCTGGTGAGGATTTATATGGGGAACTGCATACAATTCTGGTCTCCTTACTTGAGGAAGGATGTACTGGCTTTGGAGGCGGTACAGAGGAGATTCACCAGGTTGGTTCCAGAGAAGAGAGTTTGCCTGTGAGGAGAGATTGAGTCGTCTGGGACTGTACTCACTGGAATTTAGAATAATGAGAGGGGATCTCATAGAAACATAAAAAATAATGAAAGGTTTAGATAAGATAGAGGTAGATAAGTTGTTTCCATTGATGTGGAGACTAGAACTAGAGGACATAGCCTCAAGATTTGGGGTAGTAGATTTAGGACAGAGATGAGGAGGAAATTCTTTTCCCTGAGGGTGGTGAATCTATGGAATTCGCTGCCCATTAAAGCAGTGGAGGCTACCTCAGTAAATATATTTAAGAGAAGTTTGGATAGATTTTTACATAGTAGGGAAATTAAGGGATATGGAGAAAAGACAGGTTGGTGGAGATGAACCTATCATCAGATCAGCCATGATCTCATGGAATTGTGGAACAGGCTCGATGGCCAACTCCTGCTCCTATTTCTTATCTTCTGATGTTCCTATTCTCAGAATGCTGGTTTTATTTCTGCTTTGTTCGCAGAATGACTGAACAGTTGAAGAAGTTTGAAACTGCATTTTCCAAATATATTCATATGACATAGCAATATTGTGGCCAGTGTGTGATTCAGTGTTATTCATCTGCAGATGAAAAAGAGCACAAAACTTTAATTAATATGAAACGTGTTTGGTCAGGATGGCAACTCTGATTAAAGGAATATTATTCTCATCTGCACTCAATTCTCATTCCTTTGTTTTCATCTAATGGGCAAACTGTTAAGATTTCTAGGAAGCTGTATTAAAAAAGGCAGCAAAATACGTATTTTATTTCTGAGGAAACACATTTTTGATATAAAAATTGATTTGCAATAAATAACACAAATAAAATTAAATTTAAAGCTGACGTTCAAATAGTTTGAGAGGCAACAAAGAATGAACTGAAAGTAGAACAATTTCAAGCCAGTCTTTCCGATACCTTTCCAACATGTTACCATTCCCTATAATGATATCATAACCTGAGCATTCCTGGAAAATGGGCCCCCTTTTGTAAAGCACTGACGTGTTTCAAACTATTTTTCAGATAGAACACATCCAATAGTCTGCAATCAATCAACAGAATCATTCAATATGCCTGGTATACAACATTTGAAATGAAAGCAACTTTCTATTTCATAAAATGTTGCACTAAAAACTTTTTGATTATTGCTGTAACGTTTGAAATATACGATAGTCTTGGATTCATTATTGCCGATTAGCAAATGCTAGGTTTAAATTTTACAGACCCCAGTAGATTGTTCCTCAAAGAAATGATGGTCTTAAAATAAAATCTTCAGCATGGAAGATTAAGTGATGTTTTGTCACATGCTGTGACAAGTCATTTCTCAAGCGATATGCCATGACCATTTAGTCTACTGATAGCTTGCTCAATATCACATTTCTTTTCACCTTCCAAAATGAGTTGTTTTTGCATTTCCATACAGAAACTATTTTGTTGACTGTTAACAGATACGATGTTGTATAAATGAGTTGTCTCCTCATGTGAGAGCCAAACTCTCTCTGCACGTGCTCCAAACATTTTTTTTAATGAAAATGTTTTCATTGTCAGTGAAGCTGAACAAACCTCCACGCTTGAGCTCAATTGTCATTTTTTAAACCAATGCCTCAGGTGAAATAATTAAATTCTGGCGCAGTTACTTGGAAGTTGCTTTGAACAGTTTTTAAAAATTCAATCTGTCGTATTGATGTGGTTTTATTTTCAGATCTTTTTATAAGTTTAAAGCATGTTATTTGGGGTGAGTGAAAGGTAACCTACTTCTTTTTCTAGTCTCCTTGTAGAATGCTTCTTCTCCAGATCTGGGAGGAGGCTGAACCCAAGTCAGTGTATAGTCATCTCTTACAATCATGTCAACAAGAGCTAACTTTACATTCCTCATTTTGAGAAACAACTAAACTTCATGGTTAACAGCACAGTTAGTGTAGTGGTTAGTGCAAAGCTGTTATGGCACCAGCAGCCAGGGTTCAAATCCAGCGTTGTCTGTAAGGAATTTGTAGCTTCTCCCTGTGGCTTTCCTTCGAGTGCTCCAGTTTCCTCTCATCCCTTTAAATGTACCAGGTTCTAGGTCAATTGGAAGTAATTGGGCAAGCATAGGTTCGAAAACCAAAAGGGCCTGTTACTGTTAAAAATATAAATTTTCACTTAATGTCTCCCAAATGTTCTCTTTTATGACAAGGAGTCACAGTGTGTAATCCTTAGGGCCACATACTGGAGTTTCAAATCTCTTGTACAAAGTATAGCCCAGAGCTAAATTTCTTTCAGAAGAACGAGGTTAGAATCTGCCACTGTTTGTAAGGACTTTGGGTGGCATATGGGTTCATGGGCTGGAAGGGCCTGTTACTGTGCTCAGCTCCAAATTTTAAAAAATCAGAATCGATATTTGTTAGAAAAATTACCATTTTACTCACAAATAAATCCTTAACCAATTCTCTAGTTCCGTGTTGAAATCTCAATCATACAGCTTTTTCTAGTAATGCTCCATTTGTCTGCTTCAAACTTCCCCCAACGTCAAACACAGAAGGATACTAATTAGTTTTGTTTATAGACTATGACTAGGACTATCAATTAATAGTGGTTAATATATTTGAGCAACTCAACAGCTTTTGAATATGTCCTTTTAGGGGGACAGTAATTGCGTGTCTCAACAAAAAAAATGTAGACATTTTTTTAAAAATATGAAATGAAGACTTGTACATTAACTCCCATGGGATGTTACCAGTCTCAGATGCCTTCATGTTGCCTCGTCATGAATCCCACACCATCTCCAAGCTCCATCCTTGGCTGTTATATCCTTGTGACCCACCCCAGCTGTCATTTTGTCAGGGACCACTCTTACTCCCACCAACCTTCCTATTCAAAACAACTCCAGCTGTTCTTGTGTTGTATACTTTGTGACACCCTCCACACTCACTTTCTGACCTACCGACCTCATATACCATTTTATACCCTTGGCACGATTTTATTTCAGATGCATTCTCACTCAACTGTGTATTAATGGGAGGAAAAATAGATTGAACTTTCAAAACTTAAAATCCGCAATGCTGCCTGTCATCGTTTCTTGAAATCCTGGCTATGATGTTGTTTGGGACCCTCAGTCATTTCTCTCACTGAGTTTTCTAACTGAACCATTGAAAAAGCCAAAGTCATTGACACTGGACCATCTATGTTAAAGGCAAAGTGCTCAGTAATGGGGAATTAAAGTCAAATCACATTTCAATGTTAAATAGTCCAATCAAAACTGTGAGTAATGCACCTGTACCTTTAAATTGTTTTGACTGAAATCATTTTAAAAATTTGTGCTATTTGAAAAAAGGTTAATGACAGGTCCCAAAAATCCTGTTGGATGTTACAGTTTCCATTTTTGCACGATAAGAGGGCCACAAACGTCAATGAGATGAAGCAAGAGTCTGCTGTGAGGGCTGTGGTGACATATGCCTTCAACATTGCAATGGTTCTACCAAAGAATCCAGAGATCTTTCTCCTAAGTAACATAAAAAATAAAGAATTTGGAATTGACTTGGAGGATGCACAAAAAAGATTTGTTAAGATAGCCCTAGCTGTAGCAAAAAAATGTATTATGTCAACCTGGAAATTGGAAGATAATTTGAAAATACAACAATGGTATATAGAAATGAATAAATGTATTCCATTAGAAAAAATAACATATAGTTTAAGAAATAATATTGAAATATTCGAACAAGTATGGGAGCCTTACATTAAATACAATAGCGAAAACCTACCGGGAACAAACATTACCTAAGTTGATGGAAGGAGAAGAGAAGAAAAGAATGGACTCAGTAGAATTTCTGGTGTATTTTTGTTGAATGACAACATTGTCTAACTGAATTAATGCAACCTAGATTGTATAACTAAAATGGATGAGAGGGGGGGGGGATGGGGGGGGTGGCTTGGGAGGAGGGAGGGGGGAGGGAGAAAAAGTCACTGTAAATGTGTGGAAAAGAAAAAGTGTATATCATGGCTATTGTGATTTATGGTGTGAAAAATAAAAAATTTAAAAAAAAAAAAAATAAAAAAAAAAAAAAAAAAACCATTGCAATGGTTCTATGTCCCGGATCTGGAAAACCATTGTGGGACAAAGATACCAAGCAACAAAAGCAAGTCAAGAAAGATTGGGATATTAGAATCAATGCAAAAATATCTGCGCGAAAGATTTTAAGAGAAAGATGATGATATTTTAGGTTTCTGATTATGTGACTCTGCTCCTTGCTTATGATTTGTAGAAAATGCCGCCAGTTTGTTAAATAATTGTATCGATTATTTATTCATCCTAATTTTCATCACTCAAATTATACCCTGCATATGCCGTTGTGGGTGGCACAGTTAGCCCGATGCTATTCGAATCCAGCACTGCCTGTATGTTCTCCCTATGACCTGTCTGGGCTTTCTCTGAGTGGCCCACTTTCCAAGAACAGAAGTGGTTGGTAGGTTAATTGGGATAATGAGTTTTAATGGATAGAATCGGCTTCTACCATATTTTTGAAATAAAAAATTGAATATTTGCAAAATGATGAGTCTCACCATTGCTGCATTTGGAGGTTCCCACCTGGTTCAAAAGGGCATCCATAATACTAATTGGTGCCCAAGGAGAGCTGCCTCAATGACTATCACCCAGTAGCCCTCACATCTACTGTGATGAAATGCTTTAAGAGGTTGATCATGGCCAGAAGTAAAGATATGGACACACTACAAATTTATCTACCACCACAAATTGCTCCATAGCAGAAGCAAGCTCACTAGCTCACCATTCATCCCTGGATCACCTAGACAACAGCAACATGTACATCAGGCTACTTTTTATTGACTACTGCACAGCTCTTAACACCATCATACTCTCCGTATTGGTCAGCAAGCCTCAAAACCTTGGCCTTTACATCTTCCTCTGCAACTGTATCCTTGACTTCCCCATTGGAAGACCACTGTCAGTACGAATTGGAAACCACATCTCCTCCTCACGGACAATCAATACAGGTGCCCCTCAAGTGGCCATTGCTCTATTTGCTCCACGCTTAGGACTGTGGGCAGGCACAATTCAAATGCCATCTACAAATTTGCCGATGACACCATGGACATCGGCAGAACCACATATGGCCATGAGGAAGCGTACAGGAGGGAGATAGATCAGCTGGTCGAGTGATGACACAACAATGACCTTACACTCAACTTTAGCCAAACTAAGGAACTGATTGTGGACTTCAGGAGGGAGAAAATCAGGAGAACCTGAACCAGTCCTCATCGAGGGGTCAGCAGTGGAAAGGTTTCAGAATTTTCAACATTCAAAATTCAACATCTTGGTGTCAACATTTCTGAAGATCTATCGTGGGGCCTTCGTGTCAATGTAATTATGAAGAAGGTTCACCAGCAGACAGCGGCGAAACTTCATGTGGAGTTTGAAGGGATTGGGTATGTCACCAAAGACAGATGTACAGTGGAGAGCATTCAGACTGGTTTCATCACCGTCTGGTATGGAGGTGCCAAGAGGGAAAGACTACCGAGAGTTTTGAACACGGCCAGCACCATCATGGGTATCAGCCTTCACTTCATTAAAGATATCAACATCAGGCAGTGATTTCGAAAAGCTGCCTCACCACCAGGCCATGCCCTCCTCACACTGCTACCATCAGGGAGGAGGTACAGGAGCCCGAAGATGGGACAGAAACAGCTTCTTCCCCTCTGCCATCATATTTCTGAATGGACAATGAACCACAGGCACCACCTCACCTCCTCTTCTTTTGCACTAATTGATTTTTTTTTTAAATGTAATTTATACCAATTTTGCATCACATGAGGCTGCAGTAAAACAATGATTTTCATGACGATAAATTCAGATTCTGAACTATTCTGTGTAATTGAAGGCTGTAAGGTGATCCCCCTAAATTCTGGAGGGATGCAATTAGATGATGATACAGCTCTGTCTTCGTTTTAGTTGCACATTTTGCGATGAGTCACAATGTTTAATTATAATGGCTGAATAATTTTCATTCTTCATCTGCTTTTTCACATTTCACAGGGATTGTTCTGTTGTGTAAATGTTCTCAAATGGGCACATTAGGTTTAAATTTTACTTTGTCTTAATCAAAATGATTAAAATGAAGGTGGTGAAACTAGTAAAAAATACAATGGCATAAATGTGCTTGGTTTATGAACAAACACTGACTAGAAGCTCCTAACTGTTCTTCCTTTTTTTAAAACCTGTTAGATTATGACCTGAAAATATAATATGTGCAAAATATACAGTGCCCTCCACAATGTTTGCAACAAAAACACTTTGCCCATGTGCTCCACAGTTTGAAATTGGTAATCAAACAATTTACATGATTAAAGTGCGCAATCTAGATTTTATTCAAGGTTTTTTGAATAAATTTTGGTTTGATCATGTAGAAAGTACAGCATTTTTAATATATAATTGCTCCATTTCGGGGCACCATAATGTTTGGGACAAAACACACACAATGCTGGAGAAACTCAGCAGGTCAAACAGTGTCCTTATGTAGCAAAGGTAAAGATACACAACCGACGTTTCAGGCTTGAGCCCTTCATCAAGGTGTGGGGGAACATGAGAGATATCTGAACAAAAGAGGGTGAAGGTGGGAAATGATAGGTGGAAGGGGGGGGAAGTGAGAGGAGGAGTATAGGCTAGGTGGAGAGAGAAAGGAAATTGGAACTGGAATAACTAGTTGGGGGGTGGGGGGGGGGGAAGGCAGCTGATTCATGGAATGCAGTGAACTCTATGTTAATTCCCTGGGGTTGGAGAGTACCCAGACGAAAAATAAGGTGTTGTTCCTCAAATCTGCAGGTGGCCAGGGTGGGGTAGTGTGAAAAGCTATGGACAGACATGAGAGTTGGAGACATTGAGTTCGCAGACATTCACGAGTACTCTGGTATGTTTAGCTGCTTCACGCAGGTATAAGTGAGCTAGGTTTGCTTCTATGCTTTTGGTCACCTTTGGAGGTTGAAGTTGGCATTTTTCAACACGAAGACCTGAGTTGTGTCAATGAAAGTCAAAGAAAACACTCTAAGCCTGAAAAACAATAGAACAGTAAGAGAAATTGCCCAAACCTTAGGATTACCAAGATCAGCAGTTTTGAACATTATTAAGCAGACTGGTGAACTCTATAATTCCAAAGGGAATGGTATTCCAAAGACGATCTTCACCTCTTGATGACAGAAGAATTTTTGTCATAGTGAGGAAAAATCCTCAAATGCATGTCCGACAGATCAGAAACACTCTTCAAGAGGTAGGTGCAAACCTGTCAATGACTACTATCCACAGAAAACTTCATGAACAGAAATACAGAGGCAAACCATTAGTTAGCCATAGAAACAGAATGGCCAGATTAGAGTTTGCCAAAAGTATGCAGAAATCTGTAAGAAGGTCTTGTGGACAGATGAGATGAAAATTAACCTGTGTCAGAGTGATGGCAAGAGCAAAGTGTGGAGGCGTGAAGGAAATGGCCAAGATCCAAAGCAAATCATCTCATCAGTGAAACATGGTGGTGGGGCTGTTATGGCCTGGGCATGTTTGGTTGCCACAGGTACTGGTGCACTTATCTTCACTGATGATGTGATTGCTGCTGGCAATAGCAAAATGAATTCTGAGGTGTATTGAAACATCTGCTGGTGTTCAAGCAAATGCCTCCAAACCCATTGGATGGTGCATCATCCTGCAACAAGGCGATGATTCCAAACAATCTGCTAACACATCAGAGGAGTTTTTCCAAAGCTAAAAACTGGAAAATTCTTGAATGGCCAACTCAGTCACCCGATCTAAATCCAATTGAGTCTGCCTTTCAGATGCTGAACAGAACATTTCAGGCGACAAGCCCCCAAATCAAGCAAGAGCTGAAGATGGCTACAGTAGAGGGCTGGCAGGGCATCATGCATCGCCAGAGAAGGTACTCAGCACCTGGTGATGTCTATGAATCACAGGCTTCAAGTAGTCATTGCATGCATGGGTAATGTAACAGTGTACTCTACCAAACATGACGACTTTTATATGCGTACCATTGCTATGTCCCAAATATATGGTGCCCTAAAATGGGGGAACTATGTATCAAAAGTGCTGTAGTTTCTACATGGTCAAATCAAAATGTACACAAATAATCAAACAAAACCTGGACTGTACATTTTAATCACATGAATTGTTTAATTACAAATTTAAAACTGTGGAGCACAGAGGCAAATAAAAGTAAAAAAAAAAGACTTTGTCCCAAACATTACGGAGGGCACACTGTAAGTAATCAAGCAACTGTTCACATTTTTTTCTAAATTTCTCCGCAGCTTGAAAATCCAAATACTGAGGCTGGTCTTTGATGAAGACAATTCAAACCTTTAAAACACTGGTTCTCAACCTTTTTCTTTCCACTTACATACCACTTTAAGTATTCCCTATGCCATAGGTGCTCTGTGATTAGTAAGGGATTGCCTAAGGAGGTATGTGGGTGGAAAGAAAAAGTTTGAAAACCACTGTTTTAATCATCCCTCATTGACTTGTTATGTGCACAGTTTCAGAACTCCAAAGGAAACGGGCCAATGACAATTTTTCTCAAGTAAAATATTTCAGTAACATTTGGGTCTCAAGCAATGGTTCTCAACCTTTCCACTCACATACCACCTTAAGCAATCCCTTACTAATCACAGAGCACCGATGGCATAGGGATTACTTAAAAGGGGATGTGAATGGAAAGAAAAAGATTGAGAACCACTGGTTTAAAATTTCACTGGACTAGAATTACTGTTAATACATGGAATTTCCATTCACCCTTACCAGCATATACAGTATGCTTGAAGAAATTTAGTTTAATTAGTACAAATTGCAAATGATCAGGTTGGTAACTTTAAAACTTTAGAATACCTATGTTAGATTACTGTTCATAGATTACAGCTCTACCTTCAATATCAAAGTCCTGAACAAACTCATTCCCAAACTTCAGGATCTCAGCCTCAGCACCACCCTCTACAACTGGATCTATGACTTCCAATTTAACAGACTTCAATCAGTGAAGATGGGTAACAACATCTCTGCCACAATCCCACTCAGCACTGGTTCTCCACAAGATGTGTATGCTGTCCTCAACTATATTCCCTCTCTTCCTGTCTGCACAACTGATTACCATTCCAACTCCATCTTCAAATTTGCTCATGACATCATAGTATTGGGTAACAAATATCAGTGATGACATGGCACTGAGATAACAATCTCTCTGTGTAAATAATATGAAGAAGATGACCATCAATTTCAGGATGGGGGCAGAGTCCACACCCCTGTCCACATTAGTGGTTTTGCATTCAAAAGAGTAGCTGCAAATTCTTGGGAATAAATATCTCCAATGACCTGGAACAAGCACATTGATACAACTGTCAAGAAAGCACGCCACTTTCTCAGAAGATGAAGGAAGTTCAGCATGTCTCCCCTTCATGGATTCCATCTCCATCTCATGCTTCCTCGATAAGGCATCCAGCATACTGAAAGACCCATCACAACCCGAACACACTCTCACTGGGGAGAAGGTAGAAGAATGGGAAAGCACATATCAATGGGCTCCTGAACATATCCTTAACACTGCCAATATGCTGCCCTTGCTTGGTGTTGAACTTCCTTATCAACCCTAAACCTAATCCCTATACTCTGTAAATTGTGCTCTGTACATGACTATAAGATAACTCGTTGGTTTGTTCGCAGAAAAACCCTTCTCTGCATTTTGTGACAAATAAACAAACAGAAATGAATAGTACTGTACCACAACATCCAATCACTATATCTCAGATTAACGGTATCACAAAAGCTACATGATCCTTGGATGGAATATAGCCTTTGAAGTAAGAACACTTCATGCTCACAACATCATATTATAGGATTCCTCAAAAGTGACACTTTATAACGCAGCTGGTTTTAATATTTAAATTACAAACATAACACAGACTCAAAGGCTTAATTTTTTACATTGGCAGGGATAAAAACACAAACCACGGACATTCCATTCACTACAGAGTTTGCAGAAGGGTTTGATCCAGACACGAATGGAATTACTTATTAGGGCTTTGAGGTATGTTAAAAATCTTAATAGCAAAAGCTTATTTTGCAAATGGTCTTCAGCCTTTTTAATGTTATTCAGATTTTTTTGATTTTAGTGCATGCATACCTTCCAGCAGGAGGGAGTGGATAGTGATCAGTAGAAGGAACATTGATTTCTTTCTCCCTTGCTGTAGCCTAAAGCACCAAGGTCAATTGCAGCCTTGACTAAGATCACTACAGGAGATAGAACATGGGATTTTTTTTGAACTACATAGTTTACCACCATATCTTGCATTTAGCAACGGAGTACCATTTTATCTCATTAAGAAGTCTTGGGAATCGAACGATCCTACCAGAGATTGCACAGCACTTCAATGCCTTAACTTTGAACTAAGAGAGGAGGTAGAAAAAATATTAGCAAATGACCAATGTTCATGCTGTACAAAGATATGGCAGAAACTACATCAGTGGTTCTCAACCTTTTACTTTCCACTCACATACCCCGTTGAAGTAATCCCTATGCCATAGGTGCCATAAGGGATTGCTTAATGTATGTGGGTGGAAAGAAAAAGTTTGAAAACCACTGGTTTAAACGTCCCTAATTGACTCGTTATGTGCATGGTTTCAGAACTCCAAAGGAAATGGCTAATGACAATTTTTCTCAAGCAAAATATTTCAGTAATAATTGGGACTAGAGGAGTGGTTCTCAACCTTTCCTTCCCACTCACACCCCACCTTAAGCAATCCCTTACTAATCACAGAGCACTTATGGCATAGGGATTATGAAAGTGGGATGCGAGTGGAAAGGAAAAGGTTGAGAAGCACTGAACTACATTCGGGGCACTGTTGTTGAAATTTTGTTGCACGATGCTTCACAATAAAGTGAGATAGGTTTTCAGAACTGGGGCTGCATTTCCAATTCCAATTGACTCAAAAATAACATTGAAGAAGGAAAGTTGGGACATTGGAGTGGAAAAAAATGGGTACCAAAGGAGTCATCATCATTTATCTGCAATGGCCTTTAGGTTGCTGAGAGAAGATTGGTTAGAATTGTTTATAGAGCAACCTTAACGAACAGCCTTTTACCAGGATGTCTTGGAAAGAAGAGGACATCTCAGTATATGGGCCACAAAGATATTTTCAAATATTGTTGTAATCATCTGGCCAAGATCTGCCCCAAATTGGTGGTCCTATGTTGAGTTACATGTGTTTCCCCTCCTACTATCTCCATTATGTTCCTCACTGAATAGAAATGTGATTTACATATTTTTGTCATTCATGAACAATGTCACAGGTATGTAATGTAGGAGTAGATGTTAATATCCCTTATTGCACTCCTGAGACTTGCTGCCTAGACTCTGTGTGGTGGCCAAGTGAGTGGTACCATCTTCTGGGTTATCAAGTGGGCGTCCTCCCTCCTCAGTATTTCCCTGGTATACCCACGACACCTCTGGAGGGTTCAACCCGTTATATAGTGCTGTCATTTTGAAAGAAGTTCTTATTTAATCCACACTGCACGAAGCACCCATAACTCTCCGCCTAGCACATTTCCATCCCACCCTCTTCCTTTCCTAGCCCCCACCTGCAAATCATAAAATTAGTTATTTTCAAGGGCATGCCCAAATGCCCTTTGGAATCTAATTCTACAATGCTAATGTGTTCCATACTTTAAAAACTCTGTGTGTGAAGTGTGAAGACACTTCCCCTTTAGTTCTTTTGCCAACTTAAGTCTTTACTTGCCAAACAGTTTCTCTCCATTTACTCTGTGTAAACTCCAATTTTTGGAAATCTTTATTAGATTTTCTTACAATTTTCCCTGCTCTTGAAAGACCTGTCCAAGAATCTTCAAAATTTGTACATAACAATTAAAAATCCTCAGTCCTGGTTCCTCTCCATAACCTTGGCATTCTTCTTAGATAGTTGTAGTCAAATTTCTCCACAGTTCTTTAGCTGAGTTATAACCATTAATTTAGATAGATTTAGCATTAATTCCAAGATTCCAGACTCAACTATCAAATATTCAAGCCAGGTATTCTTTTTGATAGTTTATGAACTTTTCTTGTCAACTTCAATTATGGACACACTAAGAATGTGAGTTTTAAAATGCTGAATGGAGGAAGAGACATTCCATTCTCTTGTTTACAATTCAAAAGGCTAGGGCTGATAATGAACTCCTCATTTGGCACAAAGATAGCAAAAACTAATAACCATTTAGTAAGGGACACGACCCTGGTTAACGAATTCCAAGAAACATGTACTTATGGAAAAGTCTGTCCTTGGGTTCTGGAAAATTGGAAATGTGTGCTTATAAATTCAAAACTTGTGAGCGACAAACCAGACTCTCTTGGGGTGAGACTAACTGCTTGCTGCAGTGCTTCTTGCTGTAATGGAGTTCTCACACTTTGTAAAGTGAATTAAAGTGTTTGTTTATCAAGCAACCTCAGGTCCACTTTGACATCACCAGAGATTGCAGATTCTGGAATCTGGAGTGAAACACAAACTGCTTGAGGAACTCGAAGGATTAAAGCAGCATCAGTGGGAGAACAAGAATTGTCAATGTTTTCAGTCGGAAACTTCAATGAACAGTTCCAACCCAAAACATTGACCCTACTTTTTCTCACACTGATGCCTGCTTGATCTGATAAGTTCCTGCAGCAGGTTTTTTTTTGCTTTTAGTTTCAACCATATGTGTATTAAAAAGCTTCAGTCAGATCTGTCTACTTTTGAAATTTTATGTTTCAAAGCACCACTTAAAGTACCTTTGATGTTCCCCAAGGTTTTTCACACTTATTTGCATTAAGTTGCATCTGCCACACATCTGAAAATTTCAGTGCCATTTTACTACAATGGGATGATGTGATTAAATAGCATCTTCAGAGCTACCAATTGAATATGTAATTCTTGCCAAAAATAACTCGAGATTCCAAATGTTTCTTTTAGGTACTTCATCATGTGCCCTTTGAAAGTCCAAATGTGCACCATCTGATGCATTGTATTCAACAGCTCCCTTTATTACAACATCAAAGAACTCTGGTTTATTGGTCTCAATGTGCCTTTAACAATTTGTCCATTTTTCCAAGTAAGAATGGTCACTAGTAGTTTTTCCATCACTCTCTTTGGAATGAATAGCTTTCAATTTCTAGGTCTATCCTCTAATTTTAAACACAGACATGGCATTTACAGTCTTCAGTTCCTTTTACATCTGGTCCATATTCAAGGAAGATTAAGGTTGCTAAAGAAATAATTCTTTTTGCAACTTAAGGTGCATCTCACCAGGAAACAATGACGACTCCTTTACTACCCATTTTTTCTTCTCCATTTCCCAATTTTACTTCTTATCTGGTTCAATATTAACTGAATCATTTCCACTCGCAAAGACAGAATACTTATGCACCCTTTCAGTTATTCTTTCTGGTTCTCACTAGAACTAACAACTCTGATAGTCCTTCAGTCACTCTCTTAAATATAAATAGTTGGGCTCCTCTTAACCTTTCTCATACTTTTTCTTTGCCTTCTTCAGATAATTTTTAGATTCCCCACACATTTTGTACTCTGTACTCCTACACCAGGAATTTGTAATAAACTTCCTTTTTCTGTTTTATCGTGACCTTTACTTCCTTAGTCACTCAGAAGCTCCAGCTTCAGATGCCCCACCTGTCCTCCTTCAGGGCATATTCTTGGGTTGTATTATATTCGTACCTCAAGGCCTCGTCATAGCTCATTAATGTCACAGGAAACATTCTGGTAAAATGGAAAAATACAAAATGCTTGAAATTGAGAATAAGTCAATAAATCAAACTGTGCTTTTGAAAACTCTTCTAACTCATTTGTGACATCAGAAGTTTTCAATTGAATTACTACCTTACAACTCGTCATTCCCCATTTCTGTTAGAACAATACAATGTTTGTGTGTGGAAGTTGAGTCACACAGCTGCTTGAAGCAGATAAGTTCAAAGTGAATTGAGATAGCATTGCTAACGTTGGGCAAGATGGAAAGCATACAACTACTTTTGTCCATTAGACTAACAATACCTTCAAATCACTGAAAACAATATAGCAAATAATCACAGTTTTGCAAAGTTTCATTTAAGGATCCTTAAGAATGCAGTTCATGACTTTTTAAAGCAAATCCTTGGTCCATGATCCCACCTCTGACACTATCACTGTCCGTGGGGGTCAGTGGGAAGCAAGCTCTGCCTCAACTTAGGCGACTGTACAGTTCTGACAAAACCTTGGCACCCGCTTGTGTACCTGGACCATAAATTGTTTATCTAATGGTGATGGCATCCCAAACCACAGACAACCATTCCCCAAAACGTGGCAATCACTCAACCCCTCAACACATGACCTCTTGGGTCTGATCTACTATTATTTAATGTTATGGCTGATGTGATTTTGACCTCAACTCCACTCTCCTGTCTGTTCCTTGTAACCTTTGACTCTCCATGGTCAAGAAATGTATCTTTCTCAGCCTTGAATTTTTTTTTTTTGTAATTCAGACTCCAAAGTTCTTTGTGGTTGAGAATGTCAAACATTTAGAACCTTCTGACAAAAGAATTCCTCCCCTTCTTCATCTTAAATGGACGATCCCTTATTCTGAAACATTGTCCCTTCATGAGAGAAAACATCATTTCAGCATCCATTATGTTAAGCCTCCTCAGAATTTGTATATTTCAATTAAATTAGCTCTAGGGCAGAAGGGCGCAAAGGATTATTGTACAAAACACTATCTCGGGACATTGAAAGTTATTGTAGTTCATTGACTGTCACTCCAAAAAAAAATAACCAAACCGAATGCACTCCAGGAGTAAAAGTTAAGACCTCTTGTGGTTATTTGGGAAGCCCTACTATTGATCTAGGGATAAAATGAAAGTGTTAGACGATCAATGCAACAATAAAGAAAATGCCATGGTTAATAGCAATTTTTTGAATATAGAGAAAATGTACTGAAAAGTGCTAAATTGAAACTACATGATCAGATTAAAATTGAAGTGGAATGGGTGAAAGAATCAAGTCTTTTTAATGGTTATATATTCAACAGTCCACAGATGCCATCGGATGTTAGATGCTACACAACATGTCCAAATAACTCAGATCAATTTTCCTTCCTGAACCAATTGATGATAAGCACATGACAAGGTGAAACAATAATGAACAAGATCTGACAGAACAATGAAATACTGTAACAAGTACAGCGTTAATAAATAGTTAGAAATTCTTAGTTTCACGGTGAAGATGAGCAATCAGAAATGGAAGTTACGGGGTGAAGCAGCTCTTGTAAATCAAACTGTCATCATGGGGGGGGGGGGGGGAGGAAATCACTTTCTACTGAAACACACAGACTGTTCAGGTGTAAAACTCTTCATTAATGTCCTAACTTCTTGCAAAATGTTGCTAACAGTTTACAAATATGTACACTTTGAACAGTTATTGTCATCAAATTTAACTCATACTTGTTTAAGTGGACAGTAATAACAATTATTTTAAAGTTAACATAAGATTTATGCACATGTTTATCAATCAGTCACATTTTGAATGCTAAGACTGTTGATTTTACAGTGCTGTATTGCGAGCTTTTTGCAATGTCATTAAATTAGCAAAATTAATATCTCCAGCAAAGAAATTGTACAATTTCTTTGAATAGCAGTCTGTTTCAACATCCCATTTTTATTTCTGATTCCAAGCACTATTTGAATGTACTTCTCAAAAGCATCAACGATTTTAAACATTCTTTGTGGGTGAAAAAAGATTCAGGAACGTTTTTAGTAATGTAAGCCATAGTGTCCGTAATTTTAAAAATATTAACAATGTAAACTAAGTGTTAGTGGTACACCTCTATGGGGCACACGCCATTCAAAAAATTCTTACAATCTTACAACCATGACATTATCAAGATTTGCACATATTTCCCTATTTTACGATCTGATGTGGAAGATGGAGTCTGTCGTAAAATTTAATTTCCAATCTTAAAGCTGTTTAGATTTGTGATCCTAAAACTTACAATCTCAAATTTATGCCGATGTAGCAAAGAGTTGAAAATCACATCTACACTGATCATTACTCTTCCAAACATGAAACAATGTTGAAGCATTTTCTATTCACATTCTCCCTTTCACTTTGGACAGAATTTAACCAGATTACAAGATGGCATCGTGTTTGTAAATCTTGCCTACAGTCCAGGGAGTTGAGGGTTTGTGAATGACTATCTATTTACTTGCATTTCAGAACCTATAGTATAGGTTCAAAAGTCCCGAACTGATTTCAAGTTCTCTGCAGAGTTCAAACTGTTTTTTTGTCACCAATTATTAAATCCTTCACAATTTAAGACTGCTATTATACCATAGAGGAGTGGTTTTCAAACTTCTTCTTTCCACATACATACCACCTGAAGTAATCCCGATGCCTTAAGTGCTCTGTGATTAGTAAGAGATCTGTTCTAATCGTACCTCATGGACTCGTTATGTGGACGGTTTCAGAACTCCAAAGGAAATGGGCCAATGACCATTTTTCTCAAGCAAAATATTTCAGTAACAATTGGGTCTAGAGCAGTGGTTATCAACCTTCCCTTTCCACCCACACACCACCTTAAGCAATCCCTTACTAATCGCAGAGCACTTGTGGCACAGGGATTACTTCGGGTGGTATTGAGTGGGAAGAAAATGTTTGAAAACCGCTGCCATAGAGTATTGAAAATGATCTGATAGGTGTTTATTGGTAAAGGGAGATTTTCTCCAAAGTCAATTAAATCTTTGGATTGGTGGGTTAAATATCTATAAATGTTATAGTTAAAGGAAGAGCTATTAATTTAGCATTAGTTTGTAATTTTAGGTTTTCAGACATTAATTACATCAGCTTTCACTTAAATGGAAATGACTATTTGCATTGCCAAAGAGGCAATGTTTGCTGAGAAATTGTTTTTTTACTTTTTTTCTATATGGCAAAATGTCTTTAGATATCTTCAGATATTTGCATTTTTTTCTGCTATTAGCTGGGATTCTTTTGACGGGTAAAAGAAAAATGCATTTGGATACTATTGCAATGGCTTCCCATAGGTGTTACATTTCTCAGTTATATTTGTATAAGCTAATTTAATTTTGTGCTGAGAACGTACATTTATATTAATAGCCATTGTAAACAAAAGCACCCAAGACTGTATTTTCTTTAAAAAAAACAGATATTGAAGTTTAGTCTACAACATTCAGTGAATTTGGCAAGTGGATGGATGACTGTTCCTCATGCCTAACTGCAGCAGAAAATGATGAAGAAACATCTATTTATATCTTTGAAGTAGCAATCTTTCACAACAATATAATTCTCATTCTCTTTCACAAGTAAAAACCAAATTAATTCTAAAGACATCACTGTGGCTTCACAAACTTCAGCTCTTTTTATGACTGAGGATCAATGAAACAGATAAGGTATGGCTTTTATATTATTTCAACTGAAATACTATTTTAAAAAATCTGGAATTTCACACGATTTTGAGGGTTTTAATGTTTAATTCTTATTCAGATCACTTTTTAAACTTTTTCCATTTTTCTTTCAATAAAAGGATTTCAAATAAAATGAAAGTAAACATTTCTAAACACTGATTCTTATATGTGTAATTGTATAAATGTCAGGTTACTTGCTGGTACATTGACAAACATGCTTTGCTTGTTTAATATGTCATTTTTGGATTCTAAAGACAAATTTAATGATCATATAGCCCTGATTAATCAGAAGTGTAAAAACAATCTTTTTTCGTATACCTTTAAGTATTCATTCGAACTTGGATGATTAATACTCAAAACCCAATGTTTATCTTTTGAAAGAACTAAAAGAGCTTGACAAAAGGCAAGGCATCAGGACCCATTTCAAAGAACGAACATTGTTTTGAGAGGTGTTAGAGCAGTTTGTTAGGGGATTAAAATGAGTCTTTGAGTAGTGTGTGTGAGGCTTTCTTTGTGTTGGGGTTGACCCTGTTCAATGTAACTTCTGTGTGTTTGCTGGTGTACACACCTGTGTTGTGCGAATGTTTTGATCTGCCAGTCCTTCTCAATCATATGACTAAAGCTAAGACTCCTTTCACACCTTTGTCCTTCTCCATTGTCAGCTTTTGTTTATTTTCCTTGTCCTGTCACACATGTTCCAAAAGAACTTCTTCTCAAAAGCTCTCTGTGCCAAAATGATGGGCTAAAGTTTCTGCAAACAAGGGAGCTTCCACCTGCGGAAGCTCTACTACGATGGCAGACAAAAGGAAAATAATCCTCTTGCCAGGTGAGAGCCGAGACTCTTCTCACATACCTTTGCACGCCTTTCTATGAGTGATGGGCTTTGTCATGTCACGATAGTAGCCTTCCTTGCAGTAGTGGCAGTGGCGACCCGCTGTGTTGTGACGGCAGTTCAGACAGACTCCTCCACTCTTCCGACCAGAAAGTTTGAAGAGTTCCATGTTAAAACGGCATCGACGGGCATGCAGATTGCAGTTACAAGCTGAAAAGCAGTACATATCAATCAATGAAAATGGCATCAATCGGCTAGCAAATAATTGAACCATTACTCAGTAATCTTAGCATTGCTCCTTGTCACTTTGTGCAGAATTCCTACAAATCCACTGCATTGAACAAGAGGCACAATACCCATCACTAATAAATAAAAGCTCAGATCAGTAAAATCACACAACACTGTTGCAAAGAATATGCTTGTAAAAGTAGAGATTACCTTTATATATACTGCGTATATATTATGCCACTTGACTCCCAAAGTGTCTCCCTATCCCTGCCTAGTAAGAGTCTTTATTAGCATGAATTGTCTTTGTAAGGCTTTATCTGTAAACCTGGGGGACGGGGCTAATTATGATGGTGGCACGTCTTTTGTCTTTTAAACGGTGTATTTGTAATGAAGGTACATTAGTTAGGCCTTGGAAGTGTGTGCCTCAGTCAGCTGGAAAATTTGCTTATCCAGCATCTGTGATACCTGTAGATTCTGGGGATTTTACTGCACCAAACTTATAATTACAGCTAGTTAAGTATATTAATGATGATGCTATTTTTATTTAATTTGTATATCCACCACAATATTTGTTTTATTTCTTGCATTCGATTTTTATGTTCAATAATCTTCTTAAGTTTGTCTCACCTTAAACTGAAATGGATCAAAATGAACTAGCCAGTGTGAATTCTCAATCATAAAGGAAGCTATTCCTCGGACCATAGTTAGGATCTTACAAGTTGGATACCAACCTCGATGGCTAACACAGGTGAGATTGTTACTTGTCCATGACCAAGTTCTCAAATGAGCATATTAGTTTATTTGTTAATTAACCAGGATTTTTAAAAAATGACACATTGAGTGTCACAGATTATAAATCAAATCTCTGACCATTTCAAATGCAAAGGCCTAGAAAATGAATTGCATAGCACATGTAATTCAAAAACCTTGTGTGTGAATTGAAGTATAAAATAGTTTTCCTAGGAGGTTCATATCATCTCCATTAGGAAGGTCACCTATTTCCACCATGCACCGCAAACCATCCCTGAACTTGTCTCAACTTATCTGCTACAGACATTCATCTATGCCTTACTTACCTTCAGATAGTTAATAATCTAATACTCCAATGCTCTTTAACAATAGAATGGTCTTCCTATCCAGTGTAACCTTGGCTTCAAACTCGTCCAAAACTTGGTGATTCAAATCTTTATTCATGCCAAATTACATTTACCCATCACGCAATGTCTAAGGACTTGCATTATCACCCAGTTCATCCTTTCTTCTATAGTTGTATAACCTTTCCCATCCGCACCTCTGATTTCTATTGGGTCATTAATTCAGCTGTCACGATACAAAACTTTGAAATTCCTTCCTGTTCTCTCCACCTCTTCAGCATCGGTTTCCTCTGAAGTATTATGGTTTCTCTCACATAGTTACATTGTCTGGATCAACAGGTTAATTGACCACCATAATTTGCCAGTAGGTGATTGGTAGGAAGGGACTGTGAAGAGAATGAAATGATTTTAGGGTCAATGTTCTGCATAACTTTACTTTGTATATAAAGTATCAATGAAACAACTGGATTGTGCACATATGATTATGGTAGAAACCTTGCCTATTATATAAGCAAACTTTTTAAAAAGAAAAATAAATTCAGTGAATATGGGTATTTGACGGATATGATGGGGAGAAAAGCCCATTTCCAAACTGTATGAGTCTAGGACTCAAAAAGCACTTTAGAAATGCAAAACTTTGCCTGCTCCAGAATTGGACTTGCAGCAATATTCTGGAAGGTGAGACAAATAGTTAATAGGATATGACACAGCCATTAAGGATCTGAGAAATGGAATGGGATATTTCTAGTTAAATGTAGACATGCAGCACAGTAACAGGCCCTTTTGGCCCACGAGCCCGTGCCACCCAATTACACTCAATTGATTTACAACCCCTGGTATCTTTGGAATGGTGGGAGGAAACCAGATCCCCTGTGGAAAACCCACGCAGACACAGGGAGAATGTACAAACATCAGGAAAGAGGTATAGGTGCCACCAGGCCCAGAAACAGTTGCTACCCCTGGTAATTTTTCCTTGCCTGCAGAAAAAAAAATCTTAGGGTTGTGTAAGGTGACATGTATGTACCCTGATAATAGATCTGAAATATGAAGCTCCTGACAGACACAGGATTCGAACCCAGGTCCATATCGCTGGCACTGTAACAGCGTTGTGCTAACTGCTACACTAACGATGCCACCCTTTTACATGAGAAAACTTGTAGACTTATTTGTTTTCTCTGTTGTGGACTGCGGGCTCTTAAAATTTGTATTTTTTTAACTTTTCAGAACATCTGGATGAAAGTCTATTGCAGGGTACTTCAACGATAGAAAATGAACAAAAAGGAAATTCAGCTGGTTTTAAGATTTCAATGCCATGCCTTTGTTTTATAAGGATGTTGATTGCTTGGAAAAATGTAAGATTATGGGAAATTAACAGATCTAAAAGTTTTTCAGTGCTTATGAGCAAAACTAAATGATGAAAACTGCACCAACGAATGATAAATGTGGCTACTTGTAAGGTTGATGGAGCATGAGGGATGTGCAACAGTAGTGATTATTGTGTGACTGTATAGTCGATTTCCGATCAGCTGCTTAAGGATGAGTGGTTTGAAGGTTGCTACCTCACTGACTACAGAGAGTTGTAGCAATGATCTGTCGGGGCTTTGCCAAGTAGGATTTGAGAGGCTCTTTGGAATATCGGGTAAGCTTGTGAATTTATGAGTCTGTTTGGTTCTTCGCCCACAAGGCTGCTGACAGGAAAAAGGAAATTATAAAAAATATCTGACAATTTGCAAGTTGACAGGTTGGCCTTCAGCAGTAACAATCATCCTACTAGGCCTCTGTGCCCAGTATTTTTAAAATTAGGTAACGGGCCTTTTTCGCCCACAAGCCCATGCCACCCAATTATATCCAATTAACCTACAACCCTGGTACATTTTTGAACAGTGGGGAGGAAACCGGAGCATCTGGAGAAAATCCTTGCAGACAAGGGGAGAACATACAAGCTCATTCCAGCACCAGATTCAAACCCCAGTCACTGAGTCTGTAATAGCGTTGCACTAACTGCTACGTTAACTGTGCCAACCTTACACTGTCACCCCAGAGTATTCCAGAAGGATCTCACCTTAAAGCTATATCTTTCAAAGTGCAGTTTAAATTCTATTCTGACAGAGCAGTAGCTACAAGCACCAACCGCATAAGCACATCACATCAGCAGGCAGACACATTTTCAATTTTGTTACCAAAACCCTTCTAAACAACTTAAAAATCAATTTGCTTAGATCAGAAAATGCTTCGGGTTGGAAGATCTCAGTTGTAATCAGCCACGTGCCCAAGAAAATAAAAAGGAGAGATCAAAGTAAATTAGAAAGTAAAATACTTCAGTTCAATTTACAAGATCCAATTTTTGTTTTTCTGCTTTGAAATTTTAAAATTATATTTTGTTTGCAATTTGTCTGATAGGTCATTCTCCAATCTAAACTGATTTTATTTAGTAATTGATAAAAAACACTCCAGGTGTTTGGAAGTTATCTGATTATTTTTCCCAATTTTCTCCTGGTTCATTTCCTGCTGGAGTCTGCAGGCCAAGCACTGGATCCTCTAATCATCTTGGAGAAGTTGTACCTAACTGTACCACAGTTATGTGTGATTTGTAAAACCATCACTGAATAGCTTCTTCAATATAAACTGAGTATTTACTGCACGCCAGCCATTGGCACAGAGGCATAAGTAATCATTCTCTGTCATAGAACTTACACATCTTATCACTACAGATGTGTGGTGGAAAGTGTGATGACCAGCTGCATCACGGTCTGGTATGGAGATACCAATATCCCTGAGCAGAAAGCCCTGAAAAAGGTAGTGGACACAGCCCAGGACGTCCCAATATCAAAAACATCGATAGGGAACGCTGCCGTCAGAGAGCAGCAGCAAACATTAAGGATCCATACCACCCAGCACACACTCTGTTCTCACTGCTGCCATCAGGAAAGAGGTATTGGGCCACAAGATCTCGCACTACCAGGTTCAGGAACAGCTGCTGTCCCTCCACCATCAGTCCCCTCAACAACAAACTCAATCAGGGACTCATTTAAGGACTCTTTACTTTTGCACTTTATTGTCTGTTTTTGCTCTCTGTATTGCACAATTTGTTTATATTTTTTTATTTGTTTAAATGTGTACATTGTGGGGTTTTTTTGCACTACCAATACAGGTATGTGGTAATTCTGCCTCGTCCACAGGAAAAAGTAATCTCAGGGTTGTATCTTAATTTAAAAATGAAATGCTGAAGCATTTACACAAAATAGTTAAGGGAGAAAAATCAATCATAAATCACAAGTGCCAAACGTGCGTGAATATTTGTGATCAGTCATACTCACCTCTGAGCATTTGATTCCATAATGGAAATGATGTATCGAGGTGAGTACACGGAACGACAGTACACTTGGTGCTGGCAACCAGAGAAGAAGACCTTACCCATCCTCCCCAGCCATTTCCCTGATCATGTCACTTATAGTTCCATCAAATTACATATTGAAACTGACATTAATTTCCTCAAAAAAAGTTGAATTCTGCTTGGAAATTCGTCCCTGGTTAGTATGTGCTGCACTGTACGTGTGCTCCACCTCTAAATACATTCTGTTAATTTCAATCAAATTCATTTAATTTGGGAGGGAGAGTACATTTTTTTTTAAAATTTTTTTCAGACCACTCCTCAGTCATCACCTATTTCCTTTCCCTGTTTCTCTTTATGCCCCCCAACTCAGTACATAGAAAAAAAATTCAACATACCATAGTGCGCGTCGAAAGAACCAAAGACTTGTTGATCCAAACCAAGGTTTTGATTAACTAAAAGACTGGAGCATGTATTCCTCTATTCCCTGCATATTCGTGTATCTATCTAGAAGCCTCCTAAACGCTGCTATTGTATCTGCTCAACTGTTACTGCTGGCCGCCTGTACCAGGCACCTGTTTTAAAAAAACAAGTCTCCACCACCACTGCTCCCCTCCATCACCTACTGACCCCGAATTTCACTTTGCACTTGCTCCTGTGAAAATTATGCCAAATTTTGGGGCTCAAACCATATTAAATCTTCCTGATGTCCAAGATCAGTTTTGTCTTCACATTTCCCAATAAGATGCTGTTCCTTTTAAACTTGCTCATTGCTACTTACACTAAATGTAATCCAAGAAATACATTCAGCAACAAATCAACTTATCAGATATAAAATAAAATTTGTAAAAATTATTTGGAGCAAAGGAAGAAAAAACAATCCCACAACACAAGCAGCAAGACTAATAGGTTGCCCGACGTGTAGCTCTGTGCCTTGCTTCATTACTGCCTGAGTAAGTGCCTTATGCTACATCACAATACTCCTCTGATGCCCCAGTACTGCTTTACTGTCATCTCACAGCTAAGTTTCCCCAGGGTAAAAAAGATTTTTTCCAATATGGAATTAATCTTACAAACTTTAAAAGCTGTCGTATGTACGCACACAATGGATGGTGATCAGAAACAGAACACAATCCCACCCCACACCACCCACCCCCACGCAATATTTGGCCACAAAATTCACTTATAATAGTACATTTCAGCTGGGAAGGAGCAGCTAACTCTGAGGTCAGACATTGGCTCTTCCTGAATTCAAAGGTTCAGCCACCTATTGAATAAAGAAGGAATAAAACTCCATCTTTCAAGATTGTTCCACTCCAAGACAATATTCCATAAATTTCACAATTTGTACTGATTTACTCAGGCAATTCTAAATCGATCAAAACTGTTTGTGGCAGATTAGCAAAAATCCTACATTTTCACATTATTCTCCAAGGTCATAGACTGCATCCAAATGTAAATTTGCTTCCGTGGTATTTGGTTAAGTGCTGAGGTTGAACCTTTATACCTAAAAAGTCCCACATGAACCACAAGATATTTGATGCCATCTTTTATGCGCACATGATCTAATTGTTAATTCCAAGGCTGTTATAAGCCACAATGATTAAATTCAAATCCACCTAATGCAGCTTTTATGCCCCAGAGCTGCTAGCCCAAGCATTATTCTAATGTGAATGTGTGTGACCATCTCTGGAGATACAAGGATCTGCCTGATGGTATTCATTTACGTCAGTCTCTGGAGACAGCAGGGGCAAAGCAGCAGTACGATTGTCAGCTTTCTCTCAGGAGTTCCAACTTCCAGCCATACTATTTGTGTGGGTTATGGACCTAATTTGGTAGAAAATTACATTTGGAATCTCAAAATAGTGGCATAAACCTCATCAAGTCAGGATGCATATTACTCAAGGTGAAAGACATTACAGAACTTATTTGTTTTGACGCAATATTATAGCATAGATGAATTAAATATCTTTAGTTGTTTAAATTCTTCCATGCAACACTGCAACTGCAGTAGACAGTAATTTGATACCTTCCAGTACTTTGCGGTAATGTTAGATGCAATTGAATTTAAGTTGGATCAATAATTGTGAGCAGAATTTGATCAGGCAAGAAAATGGGTTATTTGGAAAGTGTAATGCTGACTAAACCATAGATGCTCGGAAAGAAAAGGGAGGTGAGAACCATATACATTTCCACCTAAATCAGTCCATTCAGATTAATAATCGAGATAAATCCTAGTGGGAACCACACTCAATTCGAAAAGGTGCTTGTAAGAGTAAATAATTCTGTGGCTGTTGACATTGAGGAAGTATGACAGGCGCTTGCACTGAGTGGTGTATGTACAAGATTAAACCATTGACAGACAACATGGAGAAGAAGCTATGCTGGAGAGAGCCAAGATAAAGATCTAACCTCAAGGCCAAACTCATTCTGACAGTACAAACACTTCATCTGCTCCATTTGATAGAAACAACCAGCATAATTTGCCAGTCATTTCCTCAAGTAACTTTGACCCTCATGCAATGCTGCAAGGCGAGCTGAAACTGAATCTCTTGCCATAACCTGTCAAGTGCTGTTTGTTAGGCATATCAAACAGTGTAACTGATTGCTGCTGGTCATTGCAAACTGCCAGATCCTTCCAATACATTTCCACAACAATTCACACCCATACTGAGGCAAACAGCACTTGCCAGTGCTCCCAATTAACTGGACAAATTACTCCCAGGTGGGAACCAAGGATTGATTGAAGGCAATGAAATGTTGCTGGAGGGGACATTGTTAGCTACAGTTCCATCATATCATCATTATGCATGCAGGCTTTTTATGTGAAGGTGCTGTCAACTCCATTTTAATTTATGACTTTAAAGTCTGATGTTTCTTTAAAATATGTCTGAAAATTCTCCTCACAGGTGTCATGTATTCTAGACTGTATTGAATTGTGTCAGGCATTGCCAAGTGATGATGCCTCATGTCATCTTATTCAGGCATACATTATTCCGACAGATTGTTTAGTAACTCAGGGAGGGAATTGGATTTTTTAGTTTGACATGTGGTTTGCTGCAAAACAAATTATGTTTTGTGGCTCATCAAATCTTTTTTTCAGGCTTTTAAAATAAACATATTTTCGACAGCAGTTTCAAGTGAAAGTGCAAATTCTATTAATATTCACTGAAGCAAGTTCTGTTTCTAGATATTGCATCTATTCTGCAATTGATTTGATTTTAATCACACAGTCACTGAATAATATTTATTTCTCAGATTGTAACGCTAATATTTCTGAATAGATTCAAAGAAATAAATCGCATATCATGAAATATAATCGAGAAATAAAAGAATGGAAATGAAATTTCGTCCTACTGATACAAATGCTTAAACACCCCAGGACTGCGTTTTGGAACCAAATGAGATCAGTTGGTTTTCAAGCACAAGTCTCTTGAAAATCATTTTAGCCTGGAGACGACTGTCATAGCAAATTGGATTGGGGGCTTCCTGGCATGTTTCATACATCATGTTTGATGTCCATCTTCAGGCTCATAAGTAGTGACATTTCTAGATGAATAATATCCATTTTCATTCATAAATCTACAATCTACTACCTTTACTGAACAATTAAGGTACCACTAGAAGTTCAGCACACAACTTTTGCAATCAGAAGTTCCGACTGGGCAACTTCAAAGCTTACCACTGCATGCTCAATCCACTGTTTGTGTTAAAGTTAGCAAGGCCTGGTTTCTCCAATATTGTCGCTGGCATATGGGGTGGTGGTTACCGCATCGCCTTCACAGCACCAGCGATTGTGACTTGGGCTTGAATTCCACGGACTCTGTAAGGAGTTTTTACGTTCTCCCTATGTTTTCCCCATGAGCTCTGGTTTCCTTCCACTAGTCAAAACACACAGGGTGTAGGTTAATGGGGTGTAATTTAGGTGGTATGGACTCTTGGGCCAAAATGGCCTGTTTCCGTACTGTATATCTAAATTTAAACATCAGTGACACTCCCTGTAAATGTAAATCTTTCCACCGAAGGCATAGTGGACCAATGACAATGCCAGTTCTTGCCACATTCTATTTGTACAATGGGGGAAATGATTTATTCTAATATATCAACAGCATTAATGAGTTAATAATTATTTACAAGACCATAAACGGAAATTATAGAAATCTAAACTCAAATGCTGGTTCTGAACTTTAGCTTTCTTTTTCACAATTTTACATGCAAATTTTTATTTCCTCATGCACCTTCACAGGGTTCTCTGTATGGCCACATCTGACTACTGGAAAACTGCATCTTTTCCTTTCAGGGATGAACAGATGTTGTTATCCACATAAGCCCTTTGCGAATCCTGGAAGAGCTGGTTTCAAAGCTAATTAAAGGAACAATCAGAAATAGTTGGCTTATGTGGTCATACTGGGAGAAGACATGTTACTTTAGGAAGAGTGGATATCAGCAAATAAATTGACACCTCACACTAGATCTTCTGCTCAGTGCCCTGGCAGTTTGTAACAATTTACTAGAGCTCAGGTCACTCCCACCATTTCTTCTGCCTTCGGACTCCAAGATGAGCTGGCTCACAAAATCCAAATTACAAGAACCAGAAATAAAAAAGAAACTGCTGGAAGCCCTTAGCAGGTCAGGCTTCTTTGGTGCAGAGAGAAACAGAATGACTATCTCAGGTGCGAGCTTCGCTCTTCTTCCAGATGTCAGGTCACTCGTATGAGTGCTACTGGTACCATGTAACCCAGTACTCCCTGTCACATGGTGGGATGGTTGGTGACTAAATCGGTTCCCCTACCAGTCTTGCCAGGTGTGGAGGGTGGCTAGACACCCTGCAGGATGAAAAACAAGACCTTTCAAAGGGTGGACAAACCCTCTCGTAGGGTCATCGGTCATCTCGCAAACACGTGCTGTGAAACAAGGAAAAAGCATCCCTTGCTTCAAAGCTTGGTCTGGCCATTCAAGGAAACAAAATTTTCGCCCCAGCCATCTTGGACTTCACCAGGCTGCTGGATCTGGGAGGGGGATGTCAAGAGGGTAGGTCTGGATCAGTGCTACCCCCTACTCACCTAAAATCCATTCATGCACAAGCTGTTCCTTTCTGAGGAGTGGGGTATAAACCTCACAAACTGACTGAAAATAAATCTTCCTATGGGATGGATCACCAGAAGACTTCTTCCAAATTGATCTGGACTCTGCTCAAAGTAAAGAGCGTAAGTGAAAAGGTGGCAGATCTCTCCTCCTATAGAAGAGAGACCATCATTCTGTTCCTGCAGGGGAGCACTAGGGTGAAGTGTAGCATCTCCATGCTCATGGAAAATGTCCACATGCTGCAGGCCATTTTGCTCCTTGAAGATAACAAGCTGCCGCTCAATGAGAACATCTAACTGCACCCTGTTAAGTTGCTGCTCTTAAAGAGCCCCAAATTAGCTCAGATTCAGCTGGTGATCTGAATCATGGCGAGAATGCATTAGGAGAGCAGGGCTTTGTGCACTTCCATCTGTGCCTTCTCAGCAGCCATCACCTGCATCAGCTTTGTGGCTACGTTTGCAGATGATACAGAGATAGATGGAGGGGATGAGGAAAGAGGCAGGCTGCAGAGAGGCACATAGACTAGGAGAATGAGCAGAGAGGTGGCAAATTAAATACAATGCTGGAAAGCGTACAGTCATGACTTTGGTAGAAGGAATAAAAGGGCAGATTGTTATAGGTATGGGCAGAAAATTCAAAATTCAGAGGAGTCCTTGCGCAGATTACCCTTACAGTTAACTTTCAGGTTGAGTCGGTGGTAAAGAAGGTGAATGCAGTGTTGGTATTCATATCCAGAAGAATAGGATACAAGAGCAGAGATGTGATGTTAAGGCTTTATAAGGCACTGGTGAGGCTTCACTTGAAGTACGGGGTACAGTTTTAG
Source organism: Narcine bancroftii (assembly GCF_036971445.1). Taxonomy (NCBI): domain Eukaryota; kingdom Metazoa; phylum Chordata; class Chondrichthyes; order Torpediniformes; family Narcinidae; genus Narcine; species Narcine bancroftii. The sequence continues at coordinate 368,891,322 of NC_091471.1, forward strand.
GCTCTGTTTAAGGAAGGATGTGCTGGCATTGGAAAGGGTTCAGAGAAGATTCACAAGAATGATTCCAGGAATGAAGGGATTAGCATACGAGGAACATTTGATGGCTCTTGGACTGAGTTCAGAAGAATGAGGGGGACCGCATACAAGAATTTTGAATGTTGAAAGGCCTGGACAGAGCAGATGTAGCAAAATTGTTTACCATGATAGAGGGGTCAAGGACAAGAGGGCACAATTTCAGGATTGGAGCACCCATTAAAACCAGAGATGCGGAGGAATTTATTTAGCCAGAGTGTGGTGAACCTCTGGAATTTGCTGCCACGGGCAGCTGTGGTTGGGTGTATTTAAGGCAGAGATTTATAGGTAACTGAAAGGTTATGGGAAGAAGGCGGGGGAGTGGGGCTAAGTAAAATAGTAGATCAACTCATGATGGAATGGCAGAGAAGACTTGATGGGCTGAATGCTATACTTCTGTGGCTATATCCTATTGTCTTATGGTCTAAATGTGGTGTATATGCATTTGTCGAGGTCCCCATGATAGATTCATTCAGAGAGTCATGGGGCATGGGATACAAGGAGCTTTGTGATTTTTATAACAACTTGGATTAAGATGGAGAAAGGTGGGTCAAGAAGTCTGCAGTTAATGCAAAGTTTGGAGGTGATGTGGAAATGTAGTAGGTTGTTATAGGTCACAACTAGATGCAGGCAGGATGCAGAGTAAGGCAGAGAAATGGCAGATGGAGTTTAATCCAGATAAGTGTGAAGTGATACAATTTGGAAAGTCAAACATGATGGCAAACTATGTGTTAATGGCAGGATTCTTAACAATGTGGAAGAATAGTGACTCCAGGTCCATAGATCCCTCAAGGTTGCCATGCAAGTTAATGGGGTGTTTAAGAAGGCATGTGATGTGTTGGCTTTCATTAGTTTGTGATTGAGTCATCAGGTAATGTTGAACTGAAAAATCTAGACCACATGGAGTATTATGTTCATTTCTGGTCACATTATTACAAGAAGGATGGAGATTTAATAGGATGTTGCCTGGATTGGAGAACATGTCTGATGAAGCAAGGTTGACAGAGCTAGTGGTTTTCTCTTTGGAGCAACAAAGGATGAGAGGTGACTTCACAGATATATACAAGATTATGGGGGGGCTTAGACAGAGGGAACAGCCAGCATATTGTTTTCAGGAACAACAATAGCAAATACCAGAGAACATTGGTTTAAGGTTAGTGGAGGAAAGTTCAGGGGAGATGTCAGAGGTTAGACTTTTACTCAGAGAGTGATGGGTGCCTGGAATACATTGCCGGGGGGTGGTGGTACAATAGAGACATTCAAAAGACTCAGACTGGCACAGGAAGGTTATGCATGCGAGTAGAGAAAAATTAGATTTTTATGGAGTAGGTTTTCATAGGTCGGCACAACATCGTGGGCAGTAGGGCCCATACTGCACTGGAATGTTCTATATTCAACTGGGCTATTGCCTTAAAAATAACACTGGACATTGAAGATTTTGCTTCCTGACACTTTTGGGTGTGTTTTATGGATTTTTTGGCTGCTGATCATGAAAATTACCTTTAAAAATTCCTATCTTTTTTTAGATTAAATCTATTTTTGTGATTTTCTGTCCTATTTTAAGTCTGCTTCAAACACACAAAACCACGAAGTGCAACATATCATTGAAAATTCATTTTCTCCATTCACACTTGGACGTCTTCCCTGGTGCAATCAGTGACGAACATGGTGAAAGGTTTCACCAGGACATTGTGACCATGCTATCAGGTCAATTGGAATCCTACAATGCTGGCCGACTATTGTCAGACATCTGCACATTAGGCATCAGATGCTGAGTACAAACGAACATCAGCAACAACATTTTTTTAGATCAGTTCAACTGACGCAATGTATCGGCGTCATTATATATGACTTGCTAAATTCAATAAAATTTAATTTAATGTTTCTCCAACCTCCTACATGATACAGCAAATGTGAAGTTATTTTTGTGTTCAGTTTAAACTTGTCTTCATAGTCCCCAATTTTTTTTTTCATGAAGAAAACATTTTGAACAAATTTGCTGTCCAGTGTAATCAACATTTTAATTGGAAACAGTTTGAGCTAGGATATTTTGCTGTATGGTTAATCTTAAATTGATCCTATTTTGGCAGTAGATTAGAACACCCCCTTCTCACTGTTAAAAAAAAATGGCCAGAAACACAGAATAGGAAAAGCATCTGGAGTGATTCAAAAATGAGCTGAATCTGCAGAAAGGGATAGGGAATTAATTCAGAATGAAAGAAGCGATTTTATAGTGCCATTGGGATCGTGACCTGGCCCAATATTGTACTGGAAAATAATGTTCTAGAAACAACCTGGGGACAGAAATAAAATAGCCAAGGACACAAAACTAGGATAGGAACTGCAAGTTGCAGAAAACAAACATATGAAAGAAAGGAATCTGAACTAACTGGGATATTTGATTGGGAATTGGGAGACATTGTTTAATCTGCAAAAGGCATTGTAAGGGAAATGGACAACTGTAATGTAGGTTGACTGGAGGAGTGAACAAACGAAACTGATCCAGATGCTTCAGTGAAAAGGTCAAATGTTTGACTGATGAAGGTGGCAGACAAATCTTCCAATGCATAAATAAAGGAATAGCTCCCAATGGAATACTAAGCTCCCATTGTGTACTTGCCATGGTCTCTGCTTTTCTGGTCATTATAACTTAGATGGGTATCCAAGGTTTGGAGAGATTGGTGAGGGAGGGCTGACACAGATAACCAAATGGGAGATGGGTGAAATTGGGCAACTGAACTGTGAGGAGAAATTAAAGAAGGATTGTCATAGAGAAGGAAAATTTACCTTTCTAGTTTTTCTTTGCAAGTACCTATTTGGTGGCAGCAAGTAAAAATTTCAGTGCAGATGTTCTCTGTGCAATGTGTAAGACAATTAACTCATGATCAGTGTCCTTTTGTGTTTCACATCTTAAATTGAGGCCGTCAATAATCATAATATCTCACAGACATATTTATCTTTTGCATTTGTGTCTTTTAATAGCTTACACTTTGTCCTCTCATAATTTTCTCGTAGTTTCATATTTCATTTTTCAAAACTCTAGTTAGCGCAATGCTATACAGCACCAACAACCGGGGTTTGAATCTGACCTGCTGTTTATAATGAATTTGTACATTCTCCCCATGTCTTACGTGGGTTTCTTCCAGTTTCTCCCCACCTTCCAAAACGTACGGGGTTGTAGGTTAATTGGGACAAATTGGGAGGCATGGGTTTCAATGGGCAGAATTGGCTTCTACCATATTGTAAATTAAAACAAATAAAAACAAAACAACTTTTGGGTCTCCTTTTCCCTTCCTTCCTGCATCTGAATAAAGCCCTATTGTACCCTTGCACAAAAATTGTTTCATATGCCATGTTGGTGAGTAATAATGAAAATGAGAGTCTTCAGGTATTGGGCATGATGGGAGCGGTTTTCCGGTCACCTTTATATACCTGTCTTCTGCGTCAACCATTATCTAATAGAAACAAGATACATTTAACACCAATGGAGATAAAATTACATGAGAATTACCTTCTGAAACAGTAATAGGATCAGGACAGTTAGTAGACAAAACTTAGCTATGTTCTGCTGCAATCATATCAAAGGATGTACTGACATTCCTGCGAGAGAGGTCAATATTTTTTGCAGTTTGTGGTATCAATCTTGAACTGTGGCAGCTGTCCAGAAGGATAGCACCTCTGGACATGGTGAGGATGTGCCTATATTTGTTCATGCAGTCAGAATCCCCACCCCCTCCAAAGCTCTTCTATCATCCTTCTCAAGTACTAATCTTTGTTTCTATTTTTTTTAAATTCCCTGGATTTTGATACTTCTCTCTACATAGAAATTCAAACATTGATACACTTTGTGTGAAGGTGTTTCTATACATTAGTTAGAAAGTCCTTATGATTTCAGATCATGTCTCCATCATGTAACTCTGCAGTAACACTTTGGATTCCCTTTCCATATATTTTCTTTCATCCTTTGATACTCAAAGGCCTGCCTCCCTAGTCATTTCACTCATCACATCTGAGATTACCCTGGTTGTCTTGTTTTGCCTCCAACGGTCATGAAATATTGATGGATTGCTAGAGGTGATACACTCCTGCAGAGTAAAATAATCTGAAGATTTTCCATTAAACAAACCCATGATATTATCTATTGCAAACAAGGGGCATCACTGAGGATATTTGCTTTGAATCTTGACTCTGATACACAAAAGCTTCTTAATCTACCTTGAAGTCTCATTGAGAGCTCGCTATGTGTTAGTGGATTTGACTGTCAAAACTGCAATCCTTCTGATCATGTTATGTTTAAATTATTATTAAATATTTATATGCCTATTTGTCTTCATCCTGAACAACATGCATCAGCTATGCTTCCATTCAGTTGAATGTGTGCTTGGAAATCCTTCAATTAATCTTCCATTATTTCCTCTCCATCACTTTTATGACAACATTAGCAACTGTCAAGATCAGAAGTGCGTCAATAAAATCTTAAAGGTTGCGGAGACAGGATGTACACTGACGTGGTTAGGTATGTCAAACACATTGTATGTGTTAATTTTATAATATTGCACTTAGTGAACAAACATTTGGATCATTCATTACAATAATCCAAAAGCTACTACATTGTTCCTTCCCAAACAATTTGATGGGATGTTTTTCCAGTTTTTGAAGGATTAATTCAAATTAGTATTGACTCTGGAAACTAGCAGCTCACACCGACTACTCTTTGGTGCTGCAGATGCCCTGAGGGAATTTAAATGACAGAACTAATTATCTGTGATACACTAATCAAATTATGCTGATAAGGTTTCATTTAGTGCCCAAGGTATAGCATTTACCAAGGGATGTGCCCTGCTGTAGTGCAATGCACATGGACTGGGATCCTCTCAATCTGTATTCTTCTCAGGATCCTTCTTTAGGATCTTTATCTTTCTGTCTTCATTGATGGGCTTTGCATCATCTTGATGGGAGTAAATTATTTAACAAAAATACAACATCTGAAGCAATCCAACAAAAACAACTTGCATTTATAGGGAAGCATTAACATTGTAAAGTGACCCAAGGCATCTCAGAGAATGAATCTCGAACCAGTTTTAGCACCCAGCTACATCTGGAGATATTTAGACAAATGATCAAAAACATGGTCAGAAAGGTAGGTCTCAAATCAGGCTTTCAAATCATTAGTTTTAAAATCTCAATATCCTTAAATTTAAAAAAAGGAATTAATAGCTCAAAATTTCCCTTCAGTGATGAGCTACTCATGTTAACATTTGACCTACATAACAATTTCAAAAACAACTCCTGTGGATCCATTGGTGTCATTTAATGCAAAATCCCAGATCAATTCTTAATTGGACCCTGTGCAGTGATGGACCTTCAGTGTATCATGTCTGGTTGTATCAGATGGAATAATAACAAATCCTGTCCAGAGAACAATTAATTATTTACTGGCTCAGATAGCTGGGAGATCTATCTACATCATTTAATGGAAAAATCTAAAATGTGTGGAAACATTTAAAAATACACATTTAATTTCAGTTAACTCAAATAGATTCCAAATATCTAATACCTTCCTGAATCTCTTTCAAATGAATGGAGAAACTGTTCCAACCTCATGAATTCACCAGCATAAATTCTGGGAATTACTGAAACTTTTTACCTTCCTATCACTTTCTCTTTGGCTTGGCTTCGCGGACGAAGATTTATGGAGGGGGTAAATGTCCACGTCAGCTGCAGGCTCGTTTGTGGCTGACAAGTCCGATGCGGGACAGGCAGACACTGTTGCAGTGGGTGCAGGGGAAAATTGGTTGGTTGGGGTTGGGTGTTGGGTTTTATCTCCTTTGTCTTTTGTCAGTGAGTTGGGCTCTGCAGTCTTCTTCAAAGGAGGTTGCTGCCCGCCGAACTGTGAGGCGCCAAGATGCACGGTTTGAGGCGATATCAGCCTACTGGCGGTGGTCAATGTGGCAGGCACCAAGAGATTTATTTAGGCAGTCCTTGTACCTTTTCTTTGGTGCACCTCTATCACGGTGGCCAGTGGAGAGCTCGCCATATAACAGAATTTATACATACAATTAAGGTAATTGTCAGGTACTCTTGCAAAGAGATTTCACAGAGCAATTTGGAAATGAAGCAAAAAAAAAAAGGAAAATAAAGTCAAGTTACACTTATCAAATTATGGACAATTATGGAAAAGCAGAGGTGTTCGATCCATGCTCATTAGGGGAATCAGAGGTGGAGAAGGTGAATAAAGTTAAGTTCATGGATTTTCCTGGACCCAACACACTAAAGGAATCATAAAGAATCAGCGCCTTTACTTCCTTAAGAGTTTGTGGAGGTTTGATATGACATTGGAAACCCTAGGAAATTTCTACAGATGTGTGGTGGAAAGTGTCCTGACCGACCACATCTCAGTTTGGTTTGGGGACACCAATGCCCCTGAGCATGAAGCCAAGCATAAAGTAGTGGATGCAGCCCAGAATGTCGCAGCAAAAACCCTCCCCACTGTAGAGAACACTGCCATCAGAGAGCAGCAGCAATCAATAGGATCCGCACCACCCAACACACGGTCTGTTCTCGTTGCTGCCATCAGGAAAGACTCACACCACCAGGTTCAGGAACAGCTGCTACCTCTCCACCATCAGAGTCTTCAATGACAAACCCAATCAGGAACTCTTTCTTTTGCACTTTATTGATCTTTTCCTCTCTGTATTGCACAGTCAGTTTGTTTACATGCACACATTCTTTTTGGTCATTCTGCCTCACCTGCAGGAAGAAAGAATCTCAGGGTTGTATGTGATGCCATGTCTGTACTCTGACAATAAGTTCATTTTTTCTTGAAGCTAATTTTTCAAAGAAGTTATCCTTGGGGCGAAATAAACTTTAATCAACAGTGAAATTTTTTTTTCACAACTCTACGTCCCTGTTATAGTCTCTCGATAGGAAGACAGTTTCAAGAATCGACAGGTCAATTCCAACAGTGATGATTCGGGTAGATTGCTTTGTTGCTGGCATCTCAAACATTTACTGCCTTCTTTCCTCATTTTGCAAAGAGCATCCAGGAAGGCAGCCAGCGATGACAATATTGCCATGGTTCAGTTCAGTGAGATGAGGAAAAAAATCTGTTGACTGGATCTTTTTTTTTTTAAAAAAGAGGGCCTAAAGTGTCTATGGAGTAATTTAACCATATAACCACTTAGAGCACAGAACAGGCCAGTTCGGCCCTACTAGTCCATGCCGTAACAAATCCCCACCCTCCTAGTCCCACTGACCAGCACCCGGTCCATACCCCTCCAGTCCTCTCCTACCCATGTAACTATCTAGTCTTTCCAGGAATGTTTTCCAGGAATGTTTTGTCTGTAAGAAAAGCAGGTTTAACATAGTACAAGGTGTTGTCTTAACTCTCTACGGAACTGATGAGCCCAAGTGATCGTCTTTGTCTCAGAAATATCTCATTGCATGTTAAGGAGGTGAAGGAGTTGGGCAGCTCACGTTTTATTGTATTTGGCATCTCAGTGCTCCAAACAAATATCAATATAAAAGTTGAAAAACTTCAGTTCACTTCTGCCTGCACATTATTTGGAGATTACAGCAATACTGATAAGTTGCACCACAAAAACAGGAACATTGTCCCGATACTAAATGTCTTTGTTGGAGAAAATGTGTTATTTTAACTTTCAACAAAATTACATGGTTACTTGTAGACTTCTTCCCCAGAGTAGGTGCAAACATCTATTGATGGAGTCTGGAAAATTGACTATCCCTTTGTTACTCTTTGACATTGGGCTGGTATGGGAGGCTAAGAAGATTTGTAGGGGAAAGAAGAGAGTAGGAGGACATACAGGGAGTTCTCGACTTCCCACCCATGCGAGTTACGTTCACCTGCACACAGGACCGAATTTAAAACTTTTTTAAAATTAAAATTACTGTACAAGTACATATTTTGATTTAAAAGTTCTGTATACAGTGGAACCTCGTTACAACACAATGGTTTGGGTCAAATAAATAGTATTGCAGAAAAAGCAGGGTCGCTCTAAATCGGGATTTAAATAAGTTGTTGTCGTTACAGTTGAAATTAAAACACAAATTAATTTTTAGTAAACCGACCATCCCCGCTCCTGATGGCAGCCCAAAGTCCCTCTCCTGTCAACAACCCGAGCCAGAATCCAATGACTTTATAATTTACTAGAAGTTCCTATGTGAGTATTTTTATTTAACGTACTGTACATATGTCGACATTCTTCATTAAAGGTTCATTTGTTAAAAATCTTTTTTTTAAATTGCTTTAAGACCTCATTAAGCCACACATGGTGGGGTGTATCCGACTTGGGTCCAATCCGAGTTACAACCAATCCTTCGGTCCCCATTACGGTCGTAAGTCGGGGACTACTTGTAGTGTTGAGGTTTAGCCCAAATTAGGGGAGACCCAAGACTAGACCCACATGTCAAGTGGAATATCTATGTTCCTCTCACTTCAACCAGGGAAAGGACGTATCCTGCCTTCATTTGGCACTGAAGTTGTGGCAGTTTACACATCGCTCCTGAATATCGTTCTTTGTGTGCAGTTGGGTCCCGTGCAAGGGATTCAAACTCTCTTCTGAACGACATGCCCCAGAAAGTCCCAATGGGAATCAATCTTGTGTGTCCGTCCAATCATACAATTGCACCTCTTTCATTTTCAACTCATCATTCTCAAAAATACTTTAAAAATCCTAAATCCCTGTACATTTTATGTTACTTACTGAAATATGATTTCAATTTCAGAGTTAACACTGGGAATGTAAATATTTCCAGACATTGGTATCAGAAAGTACAGGAAATAGTTTATATCTCAGACATAACTTTGGTCTGATGGTAATTGAAGTGAAATTTATCTGCTAGTGACATCAGGATGCAGTTTTCTGAGCGGTAACCTAATTTTCTACTGGACAGCCATGATCAAACTCTGCTATTGACAGACTTGTAGTTAAAAACCTCTCCCTAGCACCAGCAATGGAATGAGACACTAAACATTTCTACGAAAATTTCTATTCTGGGCTGAGTGGGGGGCCCCCTTTACTGTAACAGCAATCTGCAGTTCAACTGCCTCACAACAAAGCAAACCAAAACTAAAGAAAAAATTGCTGGAAATTAAGTGCACAATTTCAGCAGATGGTCTTGTTACAGAAAAATACACAACACATGACTTTGGCCTCATAACTTGTGTCTGATTTTTGTATTGCTACTGTCCCTGCCATGTATCCTGTGTGATAAACGCACAATATGGTGCAATATTAAGTTAGTGATTCATTTTCAGTAAATCATGCGTACATCTTTCCTGTATGGTATTGTGGAAAACAAAAAAAAGTGGTCATAGCGGTCAGTATTCCAGTCCACGCTTGGTTGACATTCCTTTAAATAAAAGAGGCATTAATTTTCCATGTTCTAATTACATGGCCTCATGCACCCAACATTTCAGTGCTTACTGAAAAGTACTGGTTCTTTGGCTAAGTAACAGGATTTAAACATTCTCAAGCTTGTTTTCATTGCCCTCTACTCTCTTTCCCTTCCTCACTCAAATATTCTCCAAGGTCCTTTCAAAACATACATGTTAAGCCAATTGTGGACTCCGTCAAATTCTGGAATTCTCTCCTTAATCTCTCCACCTCACAATCTTTTTATTAAATTATATATGTCTAGGTGTGTGTGTGTTTTTTTCTTTTTCGAGTAAGCTTTTGATATATTTTCGAATAAGCTCCTGAGGTCACTCAATGTCTTCAAGTGACATTAGGAAGTGTCTTTGACCTGAAATATTGATTGTTTTTCTTTGCACAGATGCTACCTGACATTCTGCTTTTCTTTTGTTTGAGCTTTAGAGTACAGAAACAGCCCTTCAGCTCCATCAAGGACCCATCCATATTAATCACATTCACCAGATTTTACCTTAAAAAAAATTCTGTGCTGTTTTGTAAATGGTGTGAATGGATGTTGTTGTTGTCAATACCTAAAAAAGCATTGCTGTTCTTTGTTATGTCTGGAATAAACCATGCAGATTTGTGAACATTTTTTCATTGCACCGCTTCCCCCTCCACATTCCACACTCCTGTGCTCATTTGGAAGTTACGCAAGAGCCACGCCACTGACATCTCCACAGATGGCAGAAAAATGACTTCTTGTTCAGCTTACCAGGAGATGGCTTCAAGCTGCAGGAAGGGAGTTAACAGCCAGTTTCCCCTTCTTCACACAATCAATGTGGCCAAGGCCAGTCAATGCCTTTTTTCCCTATTTATGAAAGCAATATTGTCACCGACCAGAGTGACAACACAGAAGTAATGCATTCTAAATTAACACAAATATAGTCATTGGTGTGGCTTCACTTCCTTCAAGATATGTAGCTTAACTTTAGCCTTTACAGAGAAAGCCTGACAACGGCAGGATCCCTTTGTGCATCCTGTTTTGAATTAGAATCTCTTCACACAGTGTTTGTTCATTGCAGGTAATTAAGACCACAACCATTAACCTCAAAAAGAATTTATGAATAAATTAAAAGTAGTAATGTAAATTGGGGAATTGCCCTCTTGAAAGCTTTGATCTGACAGCTGTTTCACCTTTGAGAAAAGAGTGGACTTTTTGGTGCAGTTTAAATTGGAAGTTTTGGTAAAATCTGACAGGATTGCATTTTGATTTTTATTTAATCTAACCAACATTGTTTCTGGTGCTTCACTCACGCTGTCAACAAAACTGCAGCTTCTAGATTCTGGAATTTAGGATTTTTATCCTTTGAGATATTTCCCGTGTGGATGGAAGTTATTGTGCAGCCAGTCTGTTTTACTGTGTTCACATATTTACCAGCATATTTACCAGAGGGCTAAATTCCCAAATAAATGTAAGCTGTTGTTTTATCACAGCATTATCAGAAATAATGCTGGATAGACTTCCTACAAGTCACAGTGCGGTACTGTCACAAATTAGACAAGGTTCCAATTTGACCCATAATTGTAGCCAAACATTATTTTAAAGATAAAACTTTTATTTGGGAAACTTAAAACATTTAACATTGTTAATGTTAAACTTAACTTTCAAACATTTCCAATTAATGTTTTACTTTGATTTAAACAAGCTGCTCATCAAAAAGGCAACATCCACTCAGTAATCCACCAGGTCATCTGTATAACCTGCATGCTTGAGTCCAGGAGCAAGACTCTGAAGCTCACGAATTGCGGCTGCCACAGAGTTAAAAATTACTATTTGGACTCGAGCATGCATACCGAAAAAAAATTGTAAGACAATATGCGAGGCCAGTGGTGGGAAAAAGATTGATAGAAAATAAACAACTGTCATTTTGTGTATGTCACTTTCATCACCGAGAGGGGAGGTGAATCTTTGGAATTCACTACCCAAGAAGGCCGTCACTGAATATATTCCAGTCAGACACAGGATAGATCTTTGGAAATTAAGGGAGCAAACAGAAAGTTTCATCGAAGTAAACGATTAACTGTAATCTTATTGAATGGCAAAGAAACAAGAAAGAATTCCAGTCCATATTCAATCATGAGTAATTGGTTTAGCTTGATACCACAATTAGCATGTTTTAAAACCTATTTTAAGCAGTAAAACATATTTCCAATTGTAAAAACACAATACTGTGGAAACCTAACAGGTCAAACGGCATACTTTACATAGCAAAGATACAGAACCAATGTTTTGGGCCTGAGCCTTTCATCAAGGTTTGAGCCAAATTTAGGCAGGTGTCTGAATAAAATGGTGGGGGTGGGGGAAGAGCATAGAGAGGAGCTCAGGCCCATGGGCAAGAGGTAATAGGTGGATAAGGGAGGAAGAGGTCGAGAAAATAGGAGAGGGGAATGAGATGGCTCTGTGAATGGAGATGGAATGGGGTGGAAAGTTGAGGAAAGGTGACAGCAGGATAGGGAAGAGAGGGAGAAACTGTTGACATAAATGCTTTCTGATTGGAGGGTGTCCAGAGATGGAATATTAGGCATTGCTCCTCCAATTTATGGGTGGCCCTGGTTTGGCAGTTCATGATTCCACGGACAGACATGTTGGTGTGCAAAGTGGGGCACAAAAGTGAAATGGAAGAATCACTTGGAAGGAGTCGAATGGTAGTGATGGAGGAGGTGATGAAGCAAGTGTGTCACTTCCCATGGTCACATGGTAAGGTGCCAAGGGGGTGATTAGTAGGAAGGGATGAATGGATGCAGAAATCATGGAGGGAGCAATTCCTACGGAAGGTGAAGAGAGAAAGATGTATCTGATGGTGCAATCATGTTGTAGGTGGTGGAAATTGCAGAGGACAATGCGTTGGATGTGGAGGCCAGTGAGGACAAGGGGAATCTTGTTGCATCTACAGGTGGAGGGGTCCAAAGCAGGTGTGTGGGATATGAAGGAGTTGCGAGAAAGGGCTGAGTTGATGCTGGTAGAGGGGAAGCTATTTTGTTTGTTTGAAGGAGTGGATCTATAATGATCTGGCATGGAGTCCTTGTCCCGGGATGTGACAGAGATGGAGGAATTTAAAGAAAGGAATGGAATCCTTACAGGCGACTGGATCTGAAAAGATATTGTCGAAGTAATTGTGGCAGTTGCTAGGATTGTTGGAAGTGTCTGTCCCTGTTGTATCTGCTTCCTTGTTGAGGATCATCCAAGATGTCCACCTACTTCAAAAAAACATTGCTTCCCCTCTACCACCATCAACTCAGCCCTCATCTGCATCTCCTCCATTTCTCAAACATCTGACCTGGCCCCCTCTGACCCTGGATGCAACAAAACAGGATGCCCCTCATCCTCACCTACCCACCATCAGCCTCCACTTCCAACATATTATCCTCTGCAATTTTTGTCACCTACAACATGATCCCAGACACATCTTCCCCTCACCACTTTTCGTAGAGACCACTTTCTCTGTGACTCCCTCGCCCACTCATCCCTTCCTACTAATTGCCCCCTTGGAACCCTCCTCTGCATCCAAAGTATGTGCCACATGTATACCTATACCTCCTGCCTCACTACCATTCAGGGCCCCAAACAGTCCTTCCATGTGAAACCACTTGAGAATATGAGGGAGTCATCTACTGCATCTGGTACTCCAGTTGTGGCCTTCTCTAAATCAAAGGGACTGGATTCAGACTGGGAGATCGCTTTGCTGAGCACCTTCGCTCTGTCCACATCAGTGACAGGGAACTCCCAGTGGCCAAGCATTTCAATTTTGCATTCTTCTCCCACACCGACATGTCTGCCTATGTCCTCGTGCACTGCCAAACCAAGGCCATCTGTAAATTGGAGGAGCAACACCTGATATTCCATTTTGGCACTCTCCATCAACTTCTCAGGTTTCTGCTAGACTACTCCCCGTTCTCCCTCTCTTCCCCATCTCCCTGCCTCCTTTCCTCCAGCTCTCCACTCCCTTCTCTCCCCATTTACGGAGCCATTTCCCCTCCCCCAGTTTTTTTCTTGTGCCTGTGGGACTATTCTCCTGCCACTCTCTGCCCTTCCACCCTTCTCCCCATATATTTTGGTTGGGTGCTTGCCAACATTTTGCTTATACCTTGATGAAGGACTCGGGCCTGGAATGTTGGTGATCTTTGTTATATCAAGTAGGCTCAGTTTCTCCAGCTTTGTGTTTTGACTATAATCACTGCATCTGGAGACTTTGGTGCTTCACATGAATTTCCAGGATCTCGTTTTAATAAATGACAGCAAAATGTGCACAGAATTGGTTGAAAGTGAGTGAATCGTTACTAGAAAAATGCAATGCATTGTAGTAGAGAAGGCAGCAGTAGCATTTCACCATCTTCTCAAGAACAATAATGAAAGGCCAATACATGCTGGCCTTGCTAGTAATACTTTGATCCCATAATTGAAAAAAAAATGGCATTTGTTACCTTCAGTGAAGGGCACTCAATGCAGGGATATACAGTATCGGTGATGATAAAGAAGAACAATGAAAGCCTCAAACTGTGCATTAATCATTAGGTGAAATTTAACAGAGGAATTGGTCATGGAAGTGAAATGATATGGGAATATATTAACATCTCCAAAGATAATCCCTGCTGCATTTTACAGGAACTGGGTATTTTGTTCCTTCTGAATACATGTTAAAATAAACATGATGACACTTGATTCAAAATCAAATGAAACTATTTTACATTACCCACACCTCCCCCTAACTCCTTTTCCTGCCACCCCTCCTGCCCTTCAACTTCCCTGTCAATGACATCAATGAGACTGATTTAGCGTTACAGGTTGCAGAGTTTTGCAGCTACTATATCATTCTCAAACTTGAGGAAGGTGCAATGACTCAAGACATGGAAGCCAGCTGCAAACTCACGGCATGTACAGAACTTTCGGGTTCAATTTGAAATGTAACATTACGAAAGTGGTTTTGTAATTTATACACCCATCGAAAAATTCCAAACAGGACCACTTAGCCAAATATGTGTTCATTGGAAATTTCACGCTCACATTTCAGAAACAGTTGGGAAAACTTGACCTATGAACACCAAGGCAACAATCCTTACTGCTTCTCCCTTTAATATCTCTCACACAAAGTTCAGCTCAGCCAAATGCAAAGCACAAGTCACAAGGCAGGTCCACAAGAGGATAGCTAATGCAGTCGATTTCATCCATTTATTTTGTGAAGAATGATTCAGCACATAACCTCAATCCGCATTTGTAATGGTTCTTTCAATCTTTAAGAATTTCCACAAACAAGACAAGAACAAGGGACATTTCTGAGTTTCCAATCTCAAAAGCAAAAATCCCGCAAAGCGCAAAAACAAATTCAAATCTTTTTTTTTAAAAAGAGTATTTTTATCAAAAGAATGATGAGAAAGAATAGAAAACGATGACAGTTTTTTTTATGCCTTCGGAGAACTAATATGGATATTATTTCATACCAGAGCCTACGTCTTGCTTGAGATGAAGAAATATTTCCACCAAAGCTAAAATATACTGATTGCAGATTTTTCACTGGCACAAAGCTAACAGAAAGGCACAACTTGGCTTTGTCTCCAGTTTCACAGCAAAGGAGATCTCGCTGCAAAGGCTACAGCACAATAAGTAACAAGAATAGATGTTTTATTAAAAAGAAAAAAAGATTCTTTATGGCGCATAAATGCACCATTTATGTTTTGCTCCTTGTTTGTGTAAAGTGAGTCTTTGAATACAGCTTTTCAGACACTTTTTAGAAATTTATGACCAACATGAGCAGATTTCCCTAATTGAATTGGGCAGTAATTAGGATTGTCCCTAAGTTTCGATTGTTAACATTGTCTGACCTCTGCTGACGGTGGCAGTTTAAGTCGATGATCTTCTATAACTGCTGGCAATTCCAATCAAAGCCATTTCTCAATAGGTTATTATGCATGACATGGAACACGCAAGTCATCAGCTTTTGGTTGCCTGATGTACTAAAGGCTATTAATTGTCCAATGAGAGAAGATGTTATTTTGTACATCTGATATTATGTATTGGCCTGGAATACATGAACATAATATGACAAAAACTGCTCATATTAATGGCATCAACTTCTGACATCCTCTACGTATAGTTAACGGAAGAAATCCAGAAATTGCTCTCTGTTGTCCCCTGCTCCTGTAGAGCCCAGTCTTTGCTGAAGTAGTCAACACAATCATTGCTGCAACATTTCTCAATTTGACAATTTAAAAAACATGCTTTTTTTGCTCTTAGACAAAACTGACACTTATTTAGATTTTTAAGACCATAAGACAGAAATAGGCTATTCAGCCCATCAAGTCTGTTCCGTCATTCAGTCATGAGCTGCTCCATTTTCCCACTTATCCCCACTGCCCTGCCTTCTCCCCATAACCTTGGATGCTCTGGGTCAGTGAGAACCTATCAATCCCTGCCTGAAGTACACCCAATGACTTGGCCTTCACAAGTGCCCGTAGCAACAAATTCCACAGACTTGCCATGTTCTGGCTTAAAATAATTCCTTTGCCTCTCCGTTCTAAGTGGACAGACGTCCTTCAATCCAGAAGTTGTGCCCATTTCTTTTTCTCTGCCACAGAGCATGGCCGTACATTTTCTGACATTGTATTTCATTTTGCCACTTCTCTGCCCGCTCTCCTCATCTGTTGAAGTCCTTCTGTCCTTTTCACGGCCATTTAAGTACTGTTTTCCTTTCAATGTAATTTCAATTATAATGTAAACTTTTGAAAATGTTCTGCTTTGTTGAATAAAGTGAAATGGAGTTTGAACTATTAACATACGATTTGTGCTTGAAAACTAATTTTAAATTTGTCAGGTCTAATTCATTCAGAATTATAATTTGAAAGTTCCATAGGTTGTAAAATAACTTTCTTTTAAATTTTAAATATTTATAGTCCAAAGTCAACTATCTTGTTTTTATGCAGATTTATCTCCTTGTTGTGATAAATGCTTCATTAATTCATATGTTCTGGACATGTCAGAGCCTTGAGAATTATTGGAATGAAGTATTTCAAACTTTCTCTAAAGTTAATTTTAAACCTAATCCCTGAACTGCTTTATTTGCTCTTGTTGGAGAGAGTGATGCAACTTGAACGGGATCAGAGCCGCACGTATTAGCTTTTATTTCTCTTCTGGCCAGGCGGGCAGTGTCGCTCAGATGGGGGGGACATTACCCCACCTCATCATGCTTCAATGGCTACCTCACATCATGTCCTGTTTAAACTGAGAGAAGATTAGATGCTTAGGTAGAAATGTTGACTAATGAGGTAATTTGTTAATTAAATAAGAATTCTGGGTTTTTTTGGTCAAACAGCTTCTTTCTTGGGAATGAGTTTAGATTTTCCTTTTTTAAAAATAATAAAATATCAATACAATATGATCTGTTTTATTAAAATATGGAGCACCTTGTATGAAATTATATGATTTAAGTGTAATGCATCTTTTTGAATTTTTACATATATCTGTATCTACTCTGTATTTTTGGATGTGAAATTTCAATGATAATAAATGTATTGAAAAAGAAATATTTATAGTAATTTAGTATCTTCTCTCCTGACCCAAGTGAATATTCCAGTGCCTTTATTATGTTCATATGAAAATTAGTTTTTTTATTAATTAGAACATTTTGGTTGGTTTGGTTGGTCCATCAGTACTCCCCAATCTGATTGGCTGTTCAGCTAGATAGCATCGTATTGTTGGGTACCATAGAGGCAATCCAGATAGGAAGGGAATGGGGAAATCCATGCATGCAGTTTTTGAGGACACATAACCACCCCCCCGCCCCCAATTAATGGGTCATCCCATCACTGATCTCTGACCAGAAAATTGTAGTTGCTATGCCCTCTTGTAGAGCATCTACAGTGATTGGAGAGTGAGAGCAGTTACTCTCATCTTTACTTAGATGCACACAAGTAAAGGGAGATAGCTCATCACAAAATTGGTCTTTATCTCCACTGGTCATGTGTGGAGCAATCTGCTTTCATGCCTTGAATATGTCAAACAAAGTATTCTGGCAAATCTTGTTAAATCTCCCTCAACTGACTGGAATGAATACACATTAAAAATTTTAAACCATCCATAAGAGAGATAAAGTTAGAAATATGATGTCATTGACATTGGTTACAATCCAATTTTTATGCCTAATATGTACATTTTGAACTCATCAGAAAATGGGTGACCATCTCAAAACTAATACTGTGCATTTAATTGCTGTTTATGGAGAAAGTTAACAAGCTCATTTCCAACATTAAGTCAGTAACTTCCACATGGACGACTGTTTTGTGATACATACCACTGCTCTTTCCAAGTGTTATTGGACCATCAGAAGCATTACTGACACCTAGAAAATTGCTCCACGTGTGTCTTAAGGTCTGTAATTAATGATGGGAATGTTGAGAACCTAACTCACTGGTGGGATTTTGAGGGTTAGCTGTTAAAAGCCAGGGTGTTATTTTTGAGCAGGCAATCAAAACGCGCAGTAACTCTCTCCTTGCACCACACTGCCAAGTATTTTTGGCTACTTGCCAGGAAAATTTTTGTTCAAACTAATGATAGCATAAAAAATGTTATAAGAATAATACAAATAATTGACTAAACATTTATTTTATGAATTGTATTTACCTATTTCCAAATATTGCTTATTTGGTTTTAATGCCTTCTCTTGACAGTCTTTACATGATATATTTTCAAAGTGTAATGTGGATAAACAAGGAGAATAGTATTTTGTATATTTTATATTAGGGTACAATAATGTGGTCAATATGTTACTGGATTACTAAACCTGGAGGCCAGACTAATAACATAGGCAGCATTACAAGATGAGACCTGTAAACATTAGCATGAAGTGAGCACATTTATAACCATCCGAATGTTTCATGCATAACGTTGAAGAGAGGTAACCTGTCATCTTACCTGGTCTCCTATTTGGAGGTGACTCGAGCTCTACAAAAATGTGGTAAATTGTTGTCACTATAGTAACCAAGCCCGCTACTCTGTCGTATTGAACTGCTACAACAGAGCAGCTAGAGATGCCAGACATACAAGTGGTAGAAGATGATAAAGAAGAAATGGACAATGATGCAAAAGTGCTGCCAAAGTTTAGAATTGGAGTTTCAAAGCAATTCTGTTGAACCATCATTTATTACTGCCCAAACACAGACAGAATGGAAGAGAGAAAAGGTCAAAATCACAGTCGCTATCTAAATCATTTTTCATAATTCCAGCAACTGAACTTTGAAATACACACAAGTAAATTGAAAAAAATATTGTATGACCTCATTATGATCTTCCTTTGACTGGAATAAACAGTTAACTAAACAACAATAGATAGAAACATGAAACAATAAGTGAATGACTGAAGAATAATCCAAAGCCTTGTGGAATTATAGAAGAGACAGATCGGTCCTTCCTAGAAAAATGGTAAAACGTAGTGTTAGCTGAGCTATATTATAAAAATATATTGTTTAAAAAAAACTCCTTGAACTTTGCTGGTGATCTTTTATTTTCAGATTGATTTAGTAAAATTATTCAATTCTGTCAAGCCAGGCCAAGAAATATTATTTTAGAAATTCCTGATAGAAAAAGAAATGGAAATGTTTCTAAACTCTGCAAAAGCTGCCAGACAAATAGAAATAAAGACCACAAAGTATTTGTTTTTGAGTTGAATGGGTTGGCCCCTTTTGTGAAATTCTCACCAGAAAAAAAATAGCCTTGTACCCTACGATTCAATTCTACGTGAAGTATGGCAGAAAGAAAGAAACCAATGGAGCAATGTGGACAAAAGTCTCTCCACTGAAATCTGTGTTTATCTTGATGCCAAGTTAAGAGCGTATCAAGCTCAATTGTAAAGCCCACTTGTCATGGGTTAAAGCCTCTTTACACTCACAGTTTTGATTTGTACAAGAAGAATGATTATTGGGCAGTTCACTGAAGGTCACTATAGTAAAGTGCTGCCAGTTCCTGTGGCGCCAAATCCCAGAATGGGTCTGAGCCTTTCCTGAAGAGTGGAAAAGGAAGGATAAATCATAATCACAGTCAGTTCATGAAGGAAGCCAAATTTGAGAAGAACAAACTTGCTTACTTCAGAAAACATACCAAGCTGTTTCCAAATTATCTTTTTCTAATCCATTTATTGAACAAGAGGGAGAAATTCTTGTGTATGTATCCAGCTTTTTGACTCTACACTGGATTTTAATTGGCCAGCCAGTTACCTGCTCTGAAACTTGATCTGCATTACACCAAATAACCAGGCACCAGAGTTACGGTACATGCCAAAAACCTCATCTTTCATTTAGCACCCTACAACCAAATGGCATTAGCATAGACTTCTCCAGTTTCCCTTAAACTTCCCCCTCCCCACATTTTTTCCCCAGGTCTCTCTCTTTATTCCTCTGTCTCCTTTCACAGAGCCAAAATCAATTCTCACCTCTCCTCTCATCATATCCTTTGTTGGTCTTCACTCCTCCTCCCCCAGCCAGTCTTCAGTCTTGACTTTGATGCCTTCCGGCTCTTTGCTTATTCCTTGAGGAAGGGCTCAGGCCCAAAACGAGAGTAATACATCTTTACCTTCCTTGGACACTGCGAGACTGGCTGAGTTCCTCCAACATTTCTGTGCGTTTTTACTACAATCACAGTGTCTGCAGACTTTTGTGTTTCACTCCTTACGATACATGAAATCTCCTCATTGTAAGCAGTCTAGAAAGATATATTGGTCTCTC
This sequence comes from Narcine bancroftii, assembly GCF_036971445.1. Taxonomy (NCBI): domain Eukaryota; kingdom Metazoa; phylum Chordata; class Chondrichthyes; order Torpediniformes; family Narcinidae; genus Narcine; species Narcine bancroftii. Next base: position 368,911,538 of record NC_091471.1, read on the forward strand.
TGACCAGTTCATATACTTTCAGTAAGGTATCCATTTAAGAGGTTCCTAATGGCCAGCAGCTGATTAAGGATGGATTGACTAAAGAATTCTCATGAGGAACACTTCACTGGACTTATGAAGAAATGTTTATTTTTATTTTAACTTAGACATACAGCACGATAACAGGCCATTTTGGCCCATGAATCTGCACTGTCCAATTTACACCCCATTAACCTACGCCCCACTATGCTTTGAATGGTGGAAGGAAACCTGAGCCCCTGGAGAAAACCCACACAGACAAAGGGAGAACGTACAAACAGCATGGGATTTCAACCCCGGTCCTGATCGCTGGCGCTGTCAAAGCGTTGAACAACTATGCTGCCCTACCCCATGTTAGATAAGCAAGGCTTGTATCTTCTATAGTTTAGGAAAGGAACCATGTGAATAATTATAGAAGAGAATTTATACACACACATTCCCATATGGGGTTTTTTGGGGCAGATAGTTTAGTAAGTGATAATCCTTGCATACCATAAAATACTTGCTTAGATTTCATGCAACATGTAATATATTTCAGGATATTCTCTGGTGGATCTGCTTGAACTTATGGAATAGTTGTCTATTTCCCAAAGATCGCATTAGAGAAAGTAATACTCTGAAAGCCAGTGGGTGTACTCTTTTTTCCTTTGGCTTGGCTTCCCAGACAAAGATTTATGGAGGGGTAAATGTCCACGTCAGCTGCAGGCTCGTTTGTGGCTGACAAGTCCGATGCGGGACAGGCAGACACGGTTGCAGCGGAAAATTGGTTGGTTGGGGTTGGGTGTTGGGTTTTTCCTCCTTTGTCTTTTGTCAGTGAGGTGGGCTCTGCAGTCTTCTTCAAAGGAGGTTGCTGCCCGCCGAACTGTGAGGCGCCAAGATGCACGGTTTGAAGCGAGATCAGCCCACTGGCAGTGGTCAATGGGGCAGGCACCAAGAGATTTCTTTAGGCAGACCTTGTACCTCTTCTTCGGTGCACCTCTGTCACGGTGGCCAGTGGAGAGCTCGCCATATAACAGGATCTTGGGAAGGCGATGGTCCTCCATTCTGGAGATGTGACCTACCCAGCGCAGTTGGATCTTCAGCAGCATGGATTCAATGCTGTCGGCCTCTGCCATCTCGAGTACTTCGATGTTAGGGATGAAGTCGCTCCAATGAATGTTGAGGATGGAGCAGAGACAACGCTGGTGGAAGCATTCTAGGAACCGTAGGTGATGCCGGTAGAGAACCCATGATTCGGAGCCGAATAGGAGTGTGGGTATGACAACGGCTCTGTATACGCTAATCTTTGTGAGGTTTTTCAGTTGGTTGTTTTTCCAGACTCTTTTCTGTAGTCTTCCAAAGGCGCTATTTGCCTTGGCGAGTCTGTTGTCTATCTTGTTGTCGATCCTTGCATCCGATGAAATGGTGCAGCCGAGATAGGTAAACTGGTTGACCGTTTTGAGTTTTGTGTGCCCGATGGAGATGTGGGGGGGGCTGGTAGTCATGGTGGGGAGCTGGCTGATGGCCGACTTCCAGGCCAAACATTTTGGCAGTTTCCGCAAAACAGGATGTCCAGCGCTGAAGAGCTGGCTCTGAATGGGCAACTAAAGCGGCATCGTCTGCAAAGAGTAGTTCACGGACAAGTTGCTCTTGTGTCTTGGTGTGAGCTTACAGGCGCCTCAGATTGAAGAGACTGCCATCCGTGCGGTACCGGATGTAAACAGCGTCTTCATTGTTGAGGTCTTTCATGGCTTGGTTCAGCATCATGCTGAAGAACATTGTACTCTAGCTCACTGACAACAGCTTTGGGTATGCCATGTGCATTTGTGCTTATGTATGGAAATTGTAAGAATCTGCTCAGATCTGCTGTGTAATGCTGATATTCTGACTTCATTATGACCAAAAGTTCTGGACCAGTTCTCCATCTATGGGAACTTGCACAGAGACACATTACGGCTACAGAAAACAACACAATTACACAAACTTTATAAAAAAGAAGGCAATGAATAAAACAGCAGAAAAAAAGAAACAGTAAATATTTGAATCGCATGGGAATTAAATAACAGCTAAATTTGGAATTTGGACTCTTTATAAATTCCTCCTGGCTCATTATTATGTTTTTCAGCCATCTTATTCATGTGTATCCATAATGTGGCAAATGAATCAAAGAGGCAAAGAAAATGCATCTCAAACTAAAACGACATTTGTAAAGAGTGATGAAACAGCACTCGTATCTTAGTTGGTATAAAGGCAGGAGAACAGTTGTGTAAACCCAAGCTTGCTCTCTGAACTCCCTAGTTAGTGCATCTTCCCTTCATCCGTCTACACTTGGTCAATCCTTTTACAAGTGGAAGACGAGATTATGAAGAAAAAGAAACTGGTCTGGTAAGTATCAGGGGAAACAAATGGCTAATTAACACTGGACAACAAATTTTTTCAAAAGGTTTACTTCCTGGAAAAAAAAAATTGGGGATTATGATAGGTGACTTCAAGCTGAACACAAAGATGATTTCATGAAGGATGTTGGAGAAACATTAAATTAGCTTTTATTGAATTAATCGCATAATGACACTGACCTAAATGTTTTGCCACTGATTTTCGTTTGTACTCAGCATCTGATACCTCTCGTGACAGAGTCTAACAATAGTCGGCCAGCATTGATGGATTCCAATTGCCCTGATATTGCTTTTCCATGGTCACCATGTTCATCTCTGACTACACCAAGATCAGCAGGGAAGAAGTCCAAGAGTAAATGCAGAAAATGAATTGGACTGACCAAAATAGCTAGTTTTGTGGGCAGGCAACATACTGGTCGACTTAAAATATGACTGGAAATTTTTAAGATGATTTTTCTGATCAGCAGCCCAAAATACACCAAAAAGGTATTGTATTCGGAAGCAAAATCTTCATTGTCCATTGTAATTTAGAGAACTGTCCAAATAAGGCAGAAACCACCACATTTATACATTTTCCCCAAAGCATTGATGGGATGAATTCTTTTCTGGTCTGACTTATGCCTATTCGATATAATCGCTAAAAGTATACACAGAACAAATGATGCAGCATGTAAATTTTGGACGGTTATGATTTGGAGAATTCTTGTGACTTTGAAGAACAATATCTTGCTTTATTCTAGCCATTGTACTTAAAGCAACGTTAAGTCAGTAATGACACTGTGAGAAATAGGGCAAAGAACAAAGAACCTGCAAGATCTCCATTTGAACAAATAGAATTATGCTCTGGAGGAAGGGGCTGTGTTTTTCCTGTAGGGGAAAGAACTCCCTAGTTTCAGGCAGTGAAGGAAACAAAATAAACTGAACAACTTCCCATGGGCTGCCAAATACTACACTGTTTGCAGCAGGCAAGACCCTGTGATGTTAAGTTTGGTGACAATTTGCAGCCATTGCTTTTGACAGCTGAGCAGCAGATAATCAGATTAATTTCATTGGGTCTTATTGCTTCTTTCCATATCAGGATTTATAGATTAACTCTGAAAATGCATTAGCTTTATTAAATGAATTGTATCAGGTAGTCTTTTCAAAACAATCATATCCTCTAAATATTTGTTTATACTATTCAAACCAGGGACAGTAATCACAGTGGGGTTTGACTCTCTTTTCGATGGGGAGTGGACAAACCAAAGTTTCTCAGTGCAAGTGCAGAGTTTTCATTGGTTTGTGAAATTAGCAGAGCGGCTTTGTTCTTATATAGTTAGCAAGACTTTGCAATGAATATACTTTAGGTAAAATTAAACAAGACCCAATGGTAAACAAAGCCTTTTCATTAAAAGCACCACTTCTACCATATCAATTGAAAACAATTCTGCTGAGCGACTGTTAATAACCGAATAAAGCATGGTTAAAAGGCCAAAGAAAATGACTTGTTTCTATAGCATTTCTCTACTGGATCTCTCACTCTCCTTTACAGCAAATACAATGGACTTGAACTCTGGCCATTCTTGGAACAGGAAATGTTCACCAATTTGCCCAGAGCAAATTAAATCAGTTGTATCAGACCTCCATGTTTTCATTGAAATAGTACCTTGAAATTTTTTAATGCTCACTCGAAAAATAATGTTCCAGGCTGTTTAACATGTAATCCAAAAGATTTTTTTTTTTTAAATTGGTTTTCCACATTCATATTTAAACCCTAGAAACCCAGTTTGACCATTGTCTTGATTAATCTTGTCACTTTGGATTTGCCATGCTTTCTGTAGATTTAAAACCTAAAATGGTATCAAAGTGGTGATGTTTTTTTGTGATAGCTGGAATGGATGCAAAATTAAGATTTTCTCTGTATCTTGCCATATGGGACTATAAGCTCAGAGCAGCGCTTCTCAGAACTGTGTCACTTGAGATTATGTCTTGAATTAAAGAGGAACTGTTCTAGGTAAAACATTATCATTCTATTACCATATTTTAACTTAAATAATCAATTAATACTAGATATTTATTCAAATTTCAATTAAATATTTGTACCTGAAAATCTCACAACAAGCCTTTAGCCTAAGACCACAGTGTAACAGCAACTGCTTCACCATTCTATTTCCACCAACCTGGGTTTGATCCCATTCTCTGTGGATTTTATACATTCTATGAGTGACCATGTGGATCCTCCCTTGCTCACATTCTAAAGAATGTGGTGCTGGTTAATAAAGGTTAATTGGTTACAGTAAATTACTCTAGCCCAGTGGGTGGAGGGGAAACAGGGAGAGACAGTAGATTATAGGAAAGTGCATGGGGGTACGGAATGGATGGCATCGTTCTGAGGGCCAGCACCATGAGCCAAACGTCTTTCTTTGTTAAAAGGAAATAGGAGAAATACACAAAATATGAAAAATCTTTAAGCAACCATAGGTTTCAAAAAGCCATTTTCCCTATAGTTGGTTAAACAATTAGTCATACTCCTGAAAATTTGAAACAATTAAGTTTTATAATCAAATGACAACAGTTTCCACAGGAAAAAAAAATGTACTACTTTACCTCACTGCAGCCATTAAACTGCAAAGTTGTTCCAGGTACTGAATTTCCTCAACAGTGGAACAATGATTCTGTTTTGTTGCTCTAATGTCAAGGCATAAGGTGGGATGAATGATTAGCATTCAAATAGGTACTGGTTCATCCTTAATGTGGGGTTGGTCTCATTAGAATGAGAAAGTCCAAACTCAAATTGGGAATTTCCTGCCCCAGATTTGGAGTATGGGTTGCATGACAGGCAAAATGAAGCCCACTGAAGATGGACAATGGGAGAATGACGCTGCATATTAAACAGTCACAAATAAGAACAGGTGAAAAGGTTGGCTAAATAAGATCATATCTGGCCATTATAAAGAGTGTGTTAGAGGCATATTGTTTCACACAAGGAGGAAAGGAGAGGTGTCAACAAGTTAAAATGAAGTGTGGTCATTTTGGAAAAGCTGCCCCCAACCCCCCTCCTCTCCTCTCCCTCCCCCTGTGTACAACAAACCGACTTGGCAGGAGGTGAGGCCTAGAATTAAATGGGACAGTTGGTTTCTTCCTTGCATGGATATCAGCAAATGGGGACCTTGCAGCTGGTGTTTTTGTTGCAGAGTTCCCCATCCCCAGGTCAAACTCTTCAACCAATTGGAAGTGTTTGCACCTTTGCCAGTGAGCCTGAATACAAGGCTCACTGGATTGGTGCACCCTGGCGCTGGTACACAAGTCTGACTGTCTGCCTCATGTTGACTGACCTCTCATTCCTCCTGCAATGCTTAATACTGGTGGAATCCCATGAGGAAAAAAAACATATTCAATTGATATTCAATTCAATATCCTGTGCCAATATTATGGATGTTCAAAAACACCTGGCACAAAAAATCTTACACAGTTAAGTGATGACAGAAGAAAAAGGAACATAAATTGGAAAAAAAAAACAGACAGCCTCAGAAAACATCAACAAGTCTTTATGATGGTTTCTAAACTATCTTAAGTATGTGGCTTTATGGCTTGAACCCATCTGACTCAAGTTTTCAAATTTAAAAGCAAATGAATATCCAACTTTTGTAACCAATCACTCTGGAAAGATTGTTCAGCCTACATGTCTGATTGGTTATAACCAAATGCTTGCCATAATTGTTTATATCAGTGGTTTTCAAACTTTTTCTTTCCACTCACATCCCACTTTAAGTGATCTCTATGCTATCTGTGCTCTGTGATTCGTAAGGGATTGCTTAAGATGGAATGTGAGTGTGAAGCGAAGGTTGAGAATCACTGCTCTGGACCCAATTGTTACTGAAATATTTTGCTTGAGAAAAATTGTCATTGCTCCATTTTCTTTGGAGTTATGAAACCGTGCACATAGCGAGTCAATTAGGTTCAATTAAAACAGTGGTTTTCAAACTTTTTCTTTCCACCCACATACCACATTAAGCAATCCCTTACTAATCACAGAGCACCTATGGCATAGGGAATACTTAAAGTGGTATGCAAGTAGAAAGAAAAGGTTTGAAAACCATTTGTTTATACTCGGGAGACAATTTCCAATTGGACTCTATTCTCGTAGTTTCATTTTCCCAAAGGAAAAATAAAGCTTTCCTTTGGTCCGATACCCCTTTATATTTGTATAATCAGGCTTACAAAACTCTGACTGGAGCCGCAATAACGCTATTGAAGTAGCTCACTAGTGGATTGTTTTGAATCTATTTGTAGTAGGCATTCATAGTCCTTACCTGATCTGACTTCACAAACCCCAGAGTAATGTGGTCATTTTTTAACTACTCTCTGAAATGGTTTAAAGTACCATTCAGTCTATCAAAACATTACATTAAGACAGAAGAACAATGCACAGCATCAACCCAAGAATCATATCTAGATGTAGCAAAGTCGTTCTTAAATGAATTGTCCTTCTCGTGAATCCCAATATCCCACGGTCAAGGTCATACTCACTGAATTATATCTTACAGAAAACATACCAGAGTCCACAAACACAATCTCTGAGCACATCTCATCCTATTGGGTGGTTGAATAGTGGGATAAAGATGGGAAGGAGTCCTCTCGATTGACTCTAGAACAGTATTTCTCAACCAATTGTCTCTGGACATCAGATGGTCCTATAGGTGGTTGTGTCCGAGACAACAAATATCTCTAATATAATAAACCAAGTAATTTAAAACAAGGTTGTAAATTCATTATAGGTCGCCATAGAAAGTGAAGTGGTCGTGGGTGACACTATGTGTTTCACAGCACCAGGTCCAACATTGGGTAGAAACCTCTGTCTTTTCATATCTGATGAATCAGTATGTCTCCATGTAGAATAGTATTTGGAAGAATCACTGATGGTAAGGTGTTCTGGGTAGAGGATATAATGGAGAAGCCTGGTAGCACCACTATTGTCTATGATTAAACTAATAATATCGCGAAAGACATAACTGTTAGTCTTGGTCTGTGGCAGGTCGTGAGCAAAGTAAGAGAAATGATAATCCTAACTGACCTTATTTAACCAATCTACTTGTGCAGATCCATTGCATCAGCCCAACGTTGCACACTCCTTGTGGAGGCAAAATCCCATTTTAAAATGAAAACGTCTTCCATGATGTGGTAAGGCACTTCCTGTATGTTAATTGCAAGAGACTCAGAAGTGATCTGGCAGCACAAAACATCGGAGGACTGGCACCATAGGCAGCAAAGCACTTTACCACAATATGTAACTTTAAGGCGTGGCATTCTTCCATCACAAATAGGCCAAGGGATCAATCCTGGTTGAGTGGAGCAATGCAGCAGCAAGAGATGAATGTAATATTGAGTTGCCAACTTCGTAAAGCTGCACAGGGCAACAGCCGTACTGATCTAGAAATCACTGGGGTCATGGAATATAGATGAAGCTAGGAGATCAAACACAAGATCTAGGTTATGTCAACCTTAACATGATTGTAGTGAAATATGAAAGTCTGCAGACACTGTGATTGTAGTAAAAATACACGGAAATACTGAAGAAACTCAACCAATCTCATAGCGTCCTTAGAGTTAAAAATATATTATTGACATTTTGGGCCCGACTGAACCATTAATAATATATCTTTACTTCCTATTGATGCTGTGAGACCGGCTGAGTTCCTCCAGCATTTCTGAGAGCAATGATAATTATAGCCAAGTTTTCCCAGCACAACACACTCACCACATCTTAACAATTGGGTGATTTTCCACTTCGTTTGTTTTGTTCAAAACAAAAATCCAACTTCACCAATTTCATTGGACAATGAAGATCATTTGCTTCCTGAACACTTTTGGGTGTATTTTATGGATTTTGGGCTGCTGATCACAGAAATCACCTCAACATTTTCCTATCATGTATTGCCTTTCATATATATATATTTTTTTTGTGATTTCCTGTCATATATTAAGTTTACTTCAAGCATACAAAACTATTAAGTGCAACATATCATTGAAAATTCATTTTCTGTATTTGCATTTGTCGTCTTTCTCGCTGATCTTGATGCCGTCAGTGACAAACGTGGTGAAAGGTTTCACCAGGACATTGCGAGCATAGAGCCACTGGAATCCATCAATGCTAGCCGACTATTGTTAGACACCAACATGAGAGGCATCAAATACGGAGTACAAATGTAAATCAGATGTAAAACATTTTTAGGTCAGTTGAACTAAAGCAGTGGTTTTCCAACTTTTTCTTTCCACACATACCAATTTAAGTAATCCCCTTACTAACCACAGAGCTTTTATAGCATATGGAAAGAAAAAGGTTGAGAACCACTGCATTAAACATACTAAATTCCATATTTTAGTATTATGATGTTATTTTAATGTTTCTCCAACTTACTACATGATTCAGCAAATCTGAAATTATATTTGTGTTCAGCTTAAAGTTGTCTATCATAAACCATAATGGTTTTTCAGGAAGCAACCCTTATGAAAAAATTTATTGTCCAATGTTATCAAGCTACCAACCTATTCTCAATCATTATTAAAGTGATGGAAGGTATTATCAATAATGTTATTAAGCAGCACCCAATCTTATAAACTTCCTCCATCATGAACCAGTAACAGGAGATGCGATAAATGGCCCAGTCCCAAATATTGACTGAGAATTTCTATCTATGAATACTGCCTGACTCATTGAGAAACCGCAGGTTCTTTATGTTCACATACAATTATGAAATCACTAAGTTGTTGAACTAGAAAAGAGACTAATGAATAAAGTCAGAGCATTTGAAGTCAGAGCCAAGTGCAGTAACAGATAGCAGAGCAAGGACAATAGAATCAAGGTATATTGGGAGATGAAAGGAGGAAAAAGGGATCTACTAATATCAGTGCCAAGACCAAGTGTTAGACGGGATGAAAAAATGTAGTTTCTAAATGTATACAATGAGACAGAGGCCGACAGCATCAAATCCACGCTGCTGAAGATCCAACTGTTCTGGGTAGGTCACGTCTCCAGAATGGAGGACCATCGCCTTCCCAAGATCGTGTTATATGGCGAGCTCTCCACTGGCCACCGTGACAGAGGTGCACCAAAGAAGAGGTACAAGGACTGCCTAAAGAAATCTCTTGGTGCCTGCCCCATTGACCACCGCCAGTGGGCTGATCTCGCCTCCAACCGTGCATCTTGGCACCTCACAGTTCGGCGGGCAGCAACCTCCTTTGAAGAAGACCGCAGAGCCCACCTCACTAACAAAAGACAAAGGAGGAAAAACCCAACACCCAACCCCAACCCACCAATTTTCCCTTGCAACCGCTGCAACCGTGTCTGCCTGTCCCGCATCGGACTTGTCAGCCACCAACGAGCCTGCAGCTGACGTGGACATTTACCCCTCCATAAATCTTCGTCCGCGAAGCCAAGCCAAAGAAAAGACAATGAGATAAAATTACAAGTGGTTCCTCATTACTGAAAAGAGGAGTGCATCCTCTTTTCAAGAACGAATCATGGACATATAATTGACAAATTAATTTTAACATTAGGCAAGTTCAAGTTATAATATTTTGATTAAAAATTTCATGTGCAGTTTGGGACTGAAGAAGCAAAACTATGTACTCAAGGATATGAATATAAAATAGTTTTGCTTGTTAAATTTAAAATTTTTGACATACAGGATGGTAACTGGCCCTTTCGGCCCACACTGACCAATTACATCCAATTAACTGACAACCCTGGTAAATTTTGAATGGTGGAGGGAAATCAGAGCACCCGAAGGAACATACAAACTCTTTACAAACAGTGCAAGATCCGAATCCCGGTCAAACCCTGGTTGCTGGCGCTGTAACAGCTTTGAGCTAACCGCTATGTTAACCGGGCCAACCATGAAGGTATAAGAAAAACAAGCCTAGCCTAGCACCAGTGTTCACTTTCACACTCAGTCTGTAGGGAGCGAACTGAAGCAGATGTGTTAGATTTGCAGTGAGCCTCAGCTAGACCACACTTGGCATGAATAATGGCCAAAAGCATGAGATGGTTAGAGGGACTGAGAGGATGAAAACTAAAGATATATGATGATCCAAAGTTATTCCTCCTTCATTCATTCTTTTCCTCCTCCCTCCCATACACTTTCCTTCTCTTGCAAAGAGCAGCTGCAGTAAAACTGAAGTATTTGACAGCCTGTAGCGTGAATAAAAGCTCTCACGACTGGAGGGAGAACAAACGCTTTTATTAGCTTATAACTATGTGTAGGGTCTCATAGTGGTCTTCGGAAGGGTTCTGGGTTTAGTTGGGAAACCAGGGTTATATGTGAGGAGATGGGGGGCGGAGCCGACCATCAGCACCACAAATGAATCCCAGCCGTCTAGATCAAGTGCACTCTTAGTTAGCTGTCAATGTTACTGAACCCAGGGCACGTCCTGCCTCAGGAAGAAGGGTTCCTCCCAGTGGTTTGCAGGACTGCACCAGGAGACCCAGGTGAACTTATTTCTGAAATCATAATATCATAAACTGTACCCACTGATGACAAAATCCTCATGTTCGTTGGGTGAATCGTGAAAAACTTTGGACTTGAGCCAACAATATTAATGTAATATTATGGGTGTCTGTAAAGCTGAAAGCCAGTCTGATAAAGATTGAGATCCTGAGTTGCTGGGTTCATAGAACAGTATTGTTGGGTTTCTTTAAAAAAAAAATTATTTAATAGCATTATCACAGCTGCTTCACGGTCTTGTAGATGTGGAACCTGAAGCCAGTGTGAAATGGGGCATAACACTATGTAAGCAACACCCTCAGAATCAGAATTGGAGTCAGAATTTATTGACATGAACATGTTACAAAATGTTTTGTTTCATGGCAGCATTTATATAAACCACCTTACGAAATAAATAAAAATAGTCCAAGAAAAAGTCAAAGTGAGGCAGTGCCTGAGATTCCTTTTTCATTCAGGAATCTGATAGCAGCAGGGAAGAAGCTGTCCTTGTGTTGCTGAGAGCTCGTCTTCAGACTCCTGTACTTTTTTTCTGGATGGCGGCAGAGTGAAGAGGGCATGGCTTGGCTAGTAGGGTCCTTGAGGATTGAGGCTGCTTTTTCAAGACATCGCCTCATGTAGATGTCCTCGACGGAGTGAGTTTGGTACCTGTGATGTTGCAGGCTGGGTCAACAACCCTCTGGAGTTTATTCTTGTCGTGAGCGTAGGCACCTCCATACCAGGCAGTGACGCAACCAGCCAGAATGCTCTCTGCAGTACACCTATAGAAGTTTGAGAGTCTTCAGTGACATGCCGAATCTCCTCGAACACCTCACAAAGTGCAGCCTTTATGACTGCATCGACATGGAGGTTCCAGTTCAGATCCTCAGATCTGACACCCAGATATTTCTTGACCTTCTCCATTGCTGATCCTTCGATGAGAACTAGTTTATGTTCTCCTGATTTTCTCCTGGTCCACATCTTCTCCTTGATTTTGCTAATGTTGAATGCAAGCTTGTTGGTGTGACATTACTGATTGAGCTGATCTATCTCCCTCCTGTCCGCTTCCTCATTAGCATCTATGATTTTACCGACAATCGTGGTGTCATCGACAAATCTGTAGATAGCATTGGAATTATGCCTAGTTACACTGTCATGGGTGTAGGGCTAAACACGTATCCTTGAGGTATACCTGTGTGGATCGTCAGTGAGGAGGAGATTGTTTCCAATTGTACTGACTTTAGTCTTCTGATGAGGAAGTCAAGGATCCATTTGCAGGGTTGGTGGGGGGGGGGGTGGTGCAGAGGCCCATGGTTTGCAGCTTGGTGACCAGCACTGAGGGAATAATGATGTTGAAGGCTAAGCTGTAGTTGGTGAAGAGTAGCCATCTGTTTTCAGGGTGATCCTGAGTTGAGTGGAGAACCAACGATATTGCATCTGCTGTGGAGCAGATTGTGACGATAGGCGAATTGCAGTTAATTCTGGCCACGACCAACTACTCGAAGCATTTTATCACAGTAGATGATAGTGATCATCATTGAGGTAGCTCACACTGCCATCCTTTCAGCAACATTTTGGGAATGAAATTATATTAAGGGCGCTATAACTTTGTTATGTGCTTAATCCACTGATTGCATAATAGAACAAAAGAAAGGTGGTTCAATTTCTCCATTTCATAGCAATTTGTCACGTCTGTCAACTGTGGGTGGCACAGTTAGTGCAGTGGTTAGTGCGATGCTGTTACAGCGGCAGTGACCCGGGCTTGAATCTGGCACTATCTATAAGGAGTTTGTACTTTCTCCCCATGTCTGTGAGAGTTTTCCCCAGGTGCTCCAATTTCCTCCTAACCTTCAAAACGTACTGGGGTTGTTGGTTAATTTGGAAGTCATTGGGCTGCATTGGTTTAAATGGCCGGAATCGTCTTCTAGCCCGCTGTAAATAAAATATAAAATTTAACTTACAACATTCACATGGTCATTCTGATCATGTGGAAATAAAACATAATTTAACATCAAAGAACCCAATAGGTTATTCAAGTATATCAAAGAATCTATTCCTCAATCTGACCATAACGATACAGAAATGCTGGAGAAAACCAATAGGTCTTGCAGAGTCCATAAGAGGTAAAGATAAATGACAAATGTTTTGGTCTTGAGCCCTTCGTCATGCCTTGAAGAATGGCTCAAGCTTGAAACGTCGGTTCTATATCTTTACCTCCTATGGATGCTACTAGACCGGCCGAGTTCCTCCAGAATTTTGTGTTTTTACTACAATCACAACATTTGCAGACTTTCGTGTTTCACTCAATCTGACACGTTTGTGCAAAGAAAATTTTAATATGTATCATGTTTTGCAAATATTTATTTTCAATCCTGTTCATGTTTTAACTTCTTGAATGGTCAACTGTCATTAGTTTTAAAATCACAACTGAATGGAACATCTTGCATTGTCCTCAATGTTTATTCTTTAATGAAAAAGAATCTTTGCCTCGTAATCTATCAGTTTAAAATGAAATGCTGAAATTGGCCTTCTACTGAAAAGTTACCCTACGATCATAAGGCAAAGGAGCACAAATAGGCTATTCAGCCCATCGAGTCTGCCTCACCATTAAATGATGAGCTGGTCCATTTTCCCATTCTGTCCCACTGCCCTGCCTTCTTCCCGTAAACTTTGATGCTAAAAAAAAACACCAGTAGACAATTGCACATGGCACCTAATGATGCCAACAGATGAAACATTTAATGGAATAGTCCATGCAAATTCATACATATAGCAGTGCTCCAGATGATAAAACTGGGTTTATATGAAGCAGCTATGATCACAGGGCAGTAGGGGCAGCTGGAAAATCAAATAAAACTGAACAACTCTTGCATGTGTGAAAACAAAACAGTGAGGTTTTAATGGGTGATATATAGGCAGGATTTTAAAAATGTTCCCTGACCAATCAAATGTAAATTGCAGACATCCAGCCTAAAATGTGCTCTCCATCTGCTCTTCAACAATCACAGCTACATACAGGATTGCAATGCTGAATAACTTGAAAGAGAATGCCACCAGCACACTCTTGAAAGAGAATGCCACCAGCACACTCTCTCTCTCTCTCTCTCTCTCTCTCTCTCTCTGATTGGATGGACATATAAAGGAGATTCTCCCCACCACAACTTATCAAAATGCACCACAAAAAATAACATGATATTTTTTTATTATCCCACTACAGGAAGTTCTGACCTTGGTTCATTGGCTTGGCTAAGAGGGAGAAACTAAGGGAATACATGGGAAGGCCATGCATACTTATGTGCACACTTCGCTCCTCCCCAATCAAGCTAGTTCCAATGCTCCTCTTATTGTCACTTCATGTCATAAATAGTCATGGTCTTTTGCTCTGAGCAGGGACATCTAAAACCAGAGGCAATAGATTTAAGGTGAGAGGGGAAGGATTAAAAATGGGCCTGAGGGTCATACAAATCTGAGACCAGTACATGCTGTGTTGACAATTATGATCTAAAGCTGTGATTGGAAATGATAGACAGAGATACACTTTCACAGAGATGATGTATAAAAATTCCAATACCTCTCTGGTAAATTTGCATATCAAGACATTTGGTCCAAATTCTGAAGACACATTGATTTGATGTGAAAAAAAATTAACTTTCCATTTATTCTTCAAGTACAGTAAGTGTTACATTCTTATTGAGACACATTTTTCCTTATCCATTTCATGTCCTGAAGGCTTGACACCCAACCACACTTCCGATATTAAACCAGTGACTACACTTCACAAACTGAACGTGGAGAGCTTTGGAGCAACTTGAAAAGGTGACATGAAAGGCACTATATTAATGCAAAATGTTCACTTTCCCTTGAGTGATCAAATTTTTGACGACTCAATTCATTTGGGGTGGCAAATGGCAAGGAGAATGCCAAGAGGCAACAATTGGGGGATTAAGTTTATAGCTGCCTGCGTCCTAAGAGTATTTGCTTGCAACACTCTCTTTGCCATAAATTGTATTAGGTAATATATCAGGCGGCTGTGGCCTGTGTGGTGGCACAGTGCCACTTGGCTGCTCCATCACTCAGTCTGAGACTAGAAGGAGAGGAAGGAGAGAAATTTAGTGCATTTGATTGTGGTTAATTTTAAAAGGTGTTGATATAATTACAATTAAAACTTTTCTTTGCATGTGTAAATGAAGGCATGTACTTGCACAAGTTTATCCAAACCATGTATAAAAGAGAGATCCTGCTTCTGCAGCCTCCTCCAACCACAGCACTGTCTGCAACCCCCATCCTAGTCCCATGGTCTCCCATTATGTTCAGCTGTCCCCCAATGACACTGACATCTTGACTGCTTAAATAATGTCTCTTCAGTGGAGATAGCAAAGGATTTTTTTTTAAAAAAATGTGGTGGTTCTTCCTCGATTTGTAGAAGAGAGGGGAAATCTTTGGAATGCACAATATTATCCCATTAATCAGGCACACTGAATGGGAACTTGCTCAGACAAAAGTAAATGAAGTGAGAGGACCATTGTGTCAAAAGCAATTGACATCAGCTAGAAGAATGCCATCTAACATGTAATCGTTCATAACTTGGTTTTATTTCATCCTCTTACAAACACAGTTCTGCCATGAATGATGCTTTGTGCCACCCGTGACTTTTTTTAACCACATTGTAAATATTGAAAAGATCATGTAGAGCAAAAATAATTTCTTGACAAAATATTGAATCAATCTTGCCATCCATTATTGCTGAACGCTTGGAACTTTTAAATGAATTTCTAGTGGCTGCCGAAATGCATCCTCAATCCAAGCTCTTAATGGGAAATCTCATTCTGACAAGTAAGAGATTCTTTTATTAAAATCAAAATTGTAGGTGGTTTAAATTCCTGAATATATCCTTTGTTAAATTGTTTTGCCCAGTTCCCAATGGATTGGCCCACCAATGATCTAATGACTGAATCTCAGCCAGGCATTATTATTAGTGCAAGTTGTGACACATGAAATGAAAGCACACAGCATAATTGGGGGAATAATATTTAAGGTGTAAATTACAGCTATGAACTTTTGAACACTTGGCTTCCATTAGTGTACTCTCAGCTGTCAAAATCAAGATTGTTGAAGCTTAAAATAAAACGGAATGTTGGATACACAGCAAATCAGTCAGTATCTGAAAGGTGTGTTTATTTTATTCTCACCTTCAGTGTTGACCAATCTTTTCTTTACAGGCACTGACTGGCCACTTGCTGATTTACATTTTAATTTTTAATTTCAGATTTCTAAGCTTGGTAAGGTTTGCTCTAGGCCTGAGCATAAGTGAAGTAGAAATCGATCATGACCCAATAAAATTAATGCATGCTAGGTTCAGCTTTATACCATATTTCCAGCCATTTATTATGGAGGCGAATTTGAGCTCTTGAGTTGATACAGTGTTTTGTGAGCAAAATTTATATGGTGACCATTCAGCATGTCATATGGTTGCATGGAAGTATTGAAATTGCTATGGTTTTATTGGAGGATTTTATTGAATTGAAGATGATGCGATTCTAAAATAAAATCTTTCACAAGAATTCCTCAACTACGTTTTTTAGTTTCCCCTAAAAAACACCTGTCTCTACTTGTTGGAATTTTAATTCAATCTGATCTCTGACAGTAGAAGCATCCAGCAATTTTTCTGATTTCCCTCATCCCTAATCAAGCTAATTTTTCCTCTATTCATGGTTCAGGCAATGGACAAATCAAAATATTACTGCACCTTCTCCACAGGGTCGTGACAGATGAAAGATACATCACTATTTTTCTTCACTAACTGGCAATTATTCCTACTAGATATCTAAAGTTATCCATTACCATCAATTTTTCCCCTCTTTCTAATAAAAGATTGTTTTAAGGTTATACAGGTTTGTGTAGTACGAAGGGTTGTGTGATCCTTCCGGTGGGAACTTGGTCAGAAGGCACCATATCTGCCAATCAAGACCACCCAGTAATCACATACCTTGCCATTGTCTCCTTTGAAAGAATACCCACCTCTCCACTGGCCTCCTTCCCCTGCCCTATTTTGGGCATACTTCAGCTGGCCCTACTGACTGGCTGGGGTATGAAGTCCAACACCTGGAGCAGCTGGATCTCTTTTCCTTGGGATCAAACCCAAGCTTCACTCCAGGTCATGAGCCATAGATGACGCTGAAGAGTCATTTGCAAGGTGCGTGCTGGTAAAGGCTTGGGGGCTTATTGGGTCGCATGCTTACAATCTTTACTGTGCCTGTCACTCTAAATAGTTTTCTTAACTAATCGGGTTGCCGTGCCTGCACCATCAAGGGGTGGTCAGAACCATTTGTGGCATCTTTTCACTATAGTTAATTAGTAGTGATTGCTGGTTGTTAGTTGTGTCTGATGCAGGTATATAGAGAGAGTGTGTGAGCGTGAGTGCATGCCATCCCTGCGGCGACTTTCCACTGTGAGGAAATAAAGATCATTGCTGTAATTAACTTGGGTTCAGACTCCTTCCTTCTCGAACCAACCGTACTTGTTCCTCATATCACAGTTTATATACATCTTAGATTTTACTCCAGTAAGTTATTTCTCAATATACAGGAAAATAGTTTCAATTCAATATTTTAAGTTAGTTTCATATATTTTTATGGAATATGATTATCAGTGAAAAAGCCTCAGCAAACTATTAACTGTTTAAGGAGGGAAGAAACTTGCATTTCCATGCAACTTCCCCCATCCTCAGGATAACATCGTACCAGAGTGCCAATTAATTGCTTTTGAAGTATTATTGGACAAAATGTTGTCACAGCCATATGTGACAACCAAATTGCAAATATAAACACCAATCAAATAAACAACAAGAGAATCTTTGAACATATGTTGCAGGACAGATCTTGAAAGAAGGTAACTACTGTCTTTATCTAGCATTTCTACCCATTTGAAGCCAGAGAAGAAATCATTCTAATTGCTTAACCAAAAGACAACACCTCAGACAGTTCTTGAACTGATGGGAGTCCTGGTCTGGATTATATTCTCAAATAGCTGAACTATGGCTGGGAATATCATTCCACCAGCTCAAATGATTAAAAAGGACCAATGGAAAAGGTGGGGCCCTATTATGTTCATCCTTGGTTATTATTGAAAGCCTTTATGAACATAAATCTAAATTTATGGTATTTTATGTTATATTTTCTGTGCACCAAATTAATGCAGGATTATAATAGCTTTTATCCCAATGAATAGTAAAAACTAGCGCAGGGCTCAGTTTGTAGTCAGATATTTTGACAGCTTGGCAGGTGTCACTACCTTCACACTCGACCATATTTTCTTAAGCTTATACTCAAGAGGCTAAATTAAACTGGACTTTACCTCCAATTTTCACTTCTATTTTTGCCAAAAGCTGATATTTCTAATTGTTGGTGAATGCCAATGTGAATAAAATTATAGACTGAGTTACAAAAAAATGCCCCCGAGAGAAATCTGGTGTAATCCACCCACACGTTGCATAAACTAAAATAGAAATATTGTCAAATGGAAAAGATTCAAGTCTGAAATTATATTATAGTGTAATGAATGGTTTCACGCAGTACATGAAATTCAACCAAATTGGTGAGAAACCAAGTCCACATACAAGTCTAAAACTGCAGAGATCTACATGTGTGAACACAGATTTAACCTGATGTGAATCATATTTGTCATCATTTCTGGGCCAAATCATAGCAATTGTGAAATTTGATTGGGGAATTCTGGTTTTGAGAAAATGTTACATGCATTCTTGATACAGAAATTGCATTGGATTCATAGGGTTAACCAACAAGAAGTGCTCAATCAAATTTCATGACTGGCAGGATATGACTTTGAAATAGTTCCAAAAGTGCATGGAATCTCCACTTCCCAAATTAGTCCTGATCTATCCTCCGCTGAATTAGCAGCTGATTCCCACTCTCAAATATACTTGTGTTCGAAGAGGCTGGCCTCTCTCACAGTGTTACTGAACCTGCTTGTCCAACCTACAGTGTCTCTGGCCATTTCATTCTCGCTCAGGTGCAGGGAATCCATGCTGAACAGAGGCCCATAGCTCGCCTATTGAGCCTAGCCTCAGGAGAAGCATACTTTGCAGCATATTTTTGATCCAGAAACATGCCACACCTGGTAAGTTGAAACTCATGCACTAATCCTTATTCACAAGTGAACTCTGCTGCCTCTAAAGTGGTTGTAGGTCCACTAACTTATTCCTATTTTAAAGTTTTATTCTGAAATGTTTAGGAAAGCAAGTTTATCTCTTTAAAATACTTTTAATATATTTTAATGACAATTTTATCATATTAAGCCATGACTGTCAGCTTTTTCATTTATACACATACAGACTGTAACAGGCCAAATGACACAAGTGTCCGTGCCGCCCAATTTGCATCCCTTTAACCTACAGCCCCGGTACATTTTGAAGGGTGGGAGGAAGCCAGAGCCCCTGAGAAACCCATGCAGACATGGGAAGAACATACAAAGTCCTTACTGACAGAGCGGGATTCAAACCCAGGTCGGGTCCTGATTGCAGTTGCTGTAAAGGAGATGTGCTGACCACTACACCAACCAGACTTCATTTCTTAAATGGCCTGAGCAAGATTAGAATTACACTTTGATATGTTATTTCATGAAGGTGTTCTTGGTTTGCCATTAGACTTCCAGCAGAATCCCAGTAAAATTTACTCTCAAAATGTTGGCAATTGAGTCTTGTCAATATTTGTGGAAGATTTTAATCTTGTTATGCAGATGTTGGCACTTTCTCCTGCCCCATCTTGGCACATTGTTTTGGGGCTTGAAGACAGGGACTCGCTCCACTAAGTCCAATGTGAACGTAAGTTTGATTGCATTTGCAGAAGAGTATTATAAATGCACAAATATGCACGTCCTTAACGTAGGTGATGATGATTGGGGAAGTGAGATGAGCCCTTACTGGCCCCATCTTTGCCCCATGCCAAGAATTCATTCTGTACTACAGCCAGGTTCTGGCATATATTGGGAGTGTGCTGAGTAAGGTCTAGTGCTTTAGCTTCCGATTGGATAAAAATGGGTTTAAAGGTTTTGGTGATATTCAGAGAAATCATTTAGACCAATGAAAGAAATGTTTTTTTTTGGCAAGTTAAAATCACATCCCCTCAACACATGGAGAAGTGGGATGTGTGAGGAAAACACAACTTGATTGGAGGGCTGAGGGAAATTGGGCAACTCAAATTCAATACGACCTGAATGTTAAGATTCGGGATGAATAGGAACAGAGATTCACCATTATTATCTGGCTGCACCATGCAAAAGATAATAAAGTCCATCAACCCAATCAACTGAAGGGACCAGAAGACAGAACTTTCAGTGTAATTGTCAAAATATTATCTCATAGAACCACAATGCCCTTAGCTTTCAAGTTCCACATTTCCTCGTGGAGGTCATGGTTAGCCTAGCAGTTAGCGCAAAACTATTACTGAATTAGCAACCACGTTAGAATCTGGCACGGTCTGGAGGGGGTTTGTACATTCTCCCCGTGTCTGCATGGATTGTCTCCAGGTGTTCCAGTTTCCTCGCACCCTTCAAAATGTACCAGGCTGCAGGTCCATTGGGGTATTTGGGCCTGTTACTGTGCAGTACGGCCAAATTTTAAAAAAAATTAAATGTAACAAAAATATCACATGGGAGTTGCAGCAGGGTCACCTGTCATTTAAGAGGAGGTTGGATGAGTACATGGATGTGAGGGGGTTGGAGGGTTACGGGCAGGGGGCAGGTAGTGGAAATAATGGAGTTTCACTTAAATTGGTGCGGACTAGAAGGGCCGATATGGCCTGTTTCCGTACTGTAATTGTTATATGGTTATATGGTAAAGTTTTCCCCTGCAGTCGCTGCAACCGTGTCTGTCTGTCCCGCATCGGACTTGTCAGCCACAAACGAGCCTGCAGCTGACGTGGACTTTTTACCCCCTCCATAAATCTTCGTCCGCGAAGCCAAGACAAAGAAATATGGTAAAGTTTTAATAATAAACTGTGCCTCAAATTCCATTATTCCCCATATTCCATTATTCATTATTCCCTATATTTTGTACTAAATATGAATGCATTTAAAAAAACAAATCTTGATAGGAATTTGTTAATTGGCTGCTCAAGTCCAATGGGAGAGACATAGGCAACATTCCTCATGGGAGAATGCATTTGAAAAGTTAGGTAATTGTTTCTGGTCAGTCCTGGTGTCAAGTTTCCAAAATAAACTCACATAGTCCAAGGATCAGTTGTGAGAGTAATAATCCCACTGATCTCTGCTTTAAAACACAGAGACTGTTTATAGAGAACATGAAATATTGGATTTTGTTTATATGGTTTTACTCTTCATAAAGATACTCAACAAATGTCCATATTACAAAAAAACTAATACAACCTAATATTTACCACTGAGCATATTTGAACTTTGGCTCAGTAATTTTAAAAAAAAATCAATGGGAGCCTTTAAATTTATTTAGAAAAAATATAAAACTATCCAAGGTGTCAAATACATTAATGCTTTTCAATATAAGAAAGATTGGTTTCAATTAAAGATTTCTTTGTTAATGCTGCAACCAGCAAGCTTGGAAATAATTATTTTGTGACATTTATCCATCTTAAGTCCTTGTGAAAGGCTCTTCGGGTTGAGGATACCTTGGTTTCATTCCAGCTCCGTGGGTAATAACGAGGATAAGGGACTGACAGATTTTGCAATAGAAATAAGGGTTATGGAATGACATTGTTCTGTCCATGGCATGGCTCTGATATAAATAAAGAGGCTCTATTTCAGGTTGGTACAATATTTACATTTGATGCAGAGGTAAATAAGATATAGCCCTATGGTGCACACTTCTTGAAATACTGCCCAAAACAGTCAGGTTGAAAGAATGAAAACCACCAGCTGGCTCTTTCAACTTCCAAGCCCTCTAAATACGGTTGCTAGGACTACTTCATAAGTCAATGAATTTGGGGGATGAAGGTCTTGGAGAACAGTTTAAATTCTTCTCTTTCTACTGCTTTTGCTGATCAAAGACAGTGCTGCAAATGAAATAAGTACCAAGGCCACTTTCAAGAGAAGGATTTGTGGTAATACATTCCCATTTTCTTCCAATTCCAACTTTAAGGGTAAAGAACATATCATATTTGACCATCTGTAGCACTGGTGGATCCGCACTTAATGGTTGTAATTCTTTTGGAGACTTGCTGTGTAGAGAAAATATTTGGGCCAGGAGATATAGGAGCAGTAGGCCACTCGCTCTGTCGAGTCTACTCCACCATTCGATTGTGAGTTGATCCATTCTCCCACTCAGACCTACACTCATCCTTCTCCCCATAACCTTTGATACCCTGACTATTCAGATAACATTCCATCTCTGCCTTAAATGCACTCAATGACAACTTCCATGGCCACCAATGGCAGAAATTCCTGTACATCTGTTTTAAATGGGTGTCCTTCAATCCTGAAATTGTGCCCTCTTTTCCTAGACACTCTCACCATGGGAAACAACTTTGCCACATCTACTTTGACATGGCCTTTCAACATTCAAAATGCTTCTATATGATCCCCTGTCATTCTTTTAAACTCCAAGGAGTACAGTCCAATACCAGCCCATGCTTTCTGACATAAGGAGCCCAAAACTGTTCTCTGTACACCAAGTGAGTCTTCATCATAACCAATGTGGGGTTGGGCACAGTACACAGAGATTCCACTCCCACACTCTTCAGTTGGGTGAAACTTGGGCTGGTTTTATTGCCACCTGCTTTTATCTTAAATGCTCCTAGCATCTTTTCCTCTTGTGCTAGCTGTGTTAGAAATCAACTCGTGACAGAATGAAAAGCACTGTATTCATTTCCAGCTCTCCTGTTTACCATAAAGGATGCAGTCACAACATGTGAACTCCAAAGTCATCTGAGTGCTATTTGGATGCTCAATAAATTGTGTTTACTTCAATACATGCCGGTAATCTTTTCTGTCCCATTTCCAAAACCTTCACATCCTTTCTGTGAATTGCATACACTACTTCAAATGCAGTCAAAGCATTATAGATGTGCAATGACTTCCCTGTAGGGAAAACAATTCCAAAATAATTCTCTTCATCTTTGTCTTAAATGGAAGACCCATTTTTTGAAACAATGAATCCTAGATCAAGATTCTGGGAAGCATCTCATACATTTTTGTTGTGGTGGATACCCAAGGAAATAACAGCTGAAGAACCTAAAAAGCCAAGTGACACCAGATCCATTTCATCCTGTTCTGTTTGAACCTTTCCAAGATGCACCATTCTTTCCAATGGTTGTGGTTCTTCTTGTTGCAGACATGATAAATGTGGGATTCCAAGGACTTTGTGAAAGGCCTTGGACACCTGGAACTGGCACTGTCTTTATCCCAACTCACATCTTGGATGTTAATACAAGAGAAATCATTGCAGCAGTGGTTAAACAGTTTAATCAGGCACTTGGGGTGGTCAATAAGAGCCTTGCCAACAACATCTGCATCTCAGGAAAGATTGAAAATAGCTATGTGGCTTTTATTTTGAGTAATATGCTGTGTCCGTAATCTTATAATCTCTCTTTATTGCCATTAATCTAAAAGTTACAAAGCACATTTGTTCATAATTAAATAAATCATGGCCCCTATACCTCAGTGTTGCCACTCCAGTTCTTGGCATTCTCCAATTCTAACTAGTTCCTTTCCCAGACTAAGCCAAACACATGGTGAGCTGTCTCTAATTAAGCAAAGTGATTCAGTTGAGAAGCCCTAATTCTTGTTCAGATTTTGTAAATCCAGCCAAATGTGTTGGATTTTTTTCAATCTCATTCCGCTTTCTAAAGTACGTAGAAAAATAAAATGGAAGACTCATTAAAAGTTAATGCAACTTCATTTCCATAATTTCTTGGTAGAATGTAGAAAGCTTATCATTAATTGGGAAGCAATGTTTTGTAGGATTTTAGCTCTAATATGTTCTTCCCTATTCCTCATTATAATCATTCTCACATTTTGCCCCTTTTCTCTCGAAAGAAAAAAGGAACCAAGCTGTATGGATTAGGGCTCTAAACACCATCTCTTTCTTCTCCACCATTAATGTACCCAGGCAGTCAAAGACCTATCCAAAGCTTCTACCATGAAAAGGCTATTTTGTGGTTTCCTGTGGAAACCACACTCATTCTTATCCTCACATGGCAACCACCGGCATAACTTTGATGGCAGAAGTGCAACCTGATGTGTTTCTGTGAAGCAACCATAAACACAGTCATTCTTGTCCGTGGGGGGTCTGAAGCCCTGCCTGCTTGTGCTTTCAGGAGCTAAATAACATTTTTCTCCCCACGCCATTCTTTTTGTGAGTTTTATCAGATTCGGTTTATGCCACAAAGCAAGTACATTAACAATATCCAAAGAAAGAAAACATCTGGTCATCCATGCCATATATAAAGGGTCAGCTGGAAACATCAAAGACGTCACGTAGTTGAGACCTTAAGATCAGCAGGTGACGCATTTACTTCTCCTTTGCCACATCAATAAAATTGTCAGCCCTACCATCTTGTTGGAGTCGACTTGACTTCAAGGAGCTGGATTCTGACTTCTATACAATGGTATTTTTATGGTAAACATCCCACATTTGTATTTGTTTAAACTTCATATTAAATCTCTGAGGACATGAAAGAGGTGAACTATGAATGATGTGGCAACCTCTTTACAATAATAAAAAGAAACAAAATTTCCTGGTCATGGATTTGCATTATTCATCTTGTGCCAAGTTATTCATGTAAAGATAAAATTATCATAATGCACTTTCTAATTGACCATTGCTTAAGTTGACATTGGTGATAAGATGGTAATAGTGTAGATTCTGATTTACTTGGAACTACTTTATTTAATGAATCAAATCTCATGCCCCTTTTTGTCAGCCCAGTATTGCAGCTGCTCAGGCCCCAAGTTGCTATTTTAAGACCGAATTGCCAATCCCTTCCACCCTGATGTGTGTTTGTAATCAGCCTGCTTGCTCTTTCGTCTGGTAGCTTAGGGAACTAACTAAACATAGCAGAACTGTTCACTTTTTGGATGTGATTCAGGACAATTAACAGGATATAATGTTGTTATTTTTAAACTGGGGTTGTCATTTGAATGCAAAGCAGATTTATTAATAAAATCAGGGAAAAGTTCATGGCTCGCTGGTCTTGCACGTGAAGAAAGTGACATAGAGAAAGGAATATAATCGGAGAAGATGACTTAAAAAGACAACAGTAAGTGCTTCCCTCCACACTCTTTCAACAACACTTTGAAATTTGCTATGAAGTTAGCATGTTGTACTTCAAAATTTCTGGGCAAAAAAATGAAACTAACCAACCTATTAAAGTTTGCTCGCTGAGAAAGAAACCCAGGAGATAATCCTCCTTATAAAATCATCTATTCTTTAAAAAAGTGTTCAGCTTTTTGTCAGTTAACTTCAGCATTCTTACAAAAACAGCAGAATAGATTAAACATATTACTGTAGAAAATTAAATCAACATTAGTCTCAAATCAGTGATACAGGCTTTGGTCCAAACAAAACACATGAAATTACTTGCTTCTTCTTATATAAATACATGTATTAAGTAAAAAGCCTAAAGACCTACATTACAAATTGCAGTTGAAATTGTGGCTGCACATTTCCATAAATGTACTTGATCTCAGAAATGCTATTAAACATAGCAACAAGAGTATTATCAGGAAGTAAAAAGGGCACATGGGTTTCTTAGTTCTATCCCCAGGACATACAGAACATTTAAAAACAATTTAGGTCCAAATTTTATAACCAATTCCTAGTCTTCTTTGGAAAATGACAATACCAAATGAAGTTTCCCCCCATCCCCCCTTTCGTGTATAGAAAGACACACAAGTACCTATTGAAACAGAATGTTTGGTCTTATGGACAATTTCATGAACATTAATGATTGTACCAAGGTTAAGAAGACAAGCCAGACATGTTAGAATAATCTTAAAATAATTTGGAGTCAAGGTTTATGAACCATTACCTGACTCTTATTGCAGTCCATCAAAACATCTAATCAAGACATTCAAGTCAGGAATAAATTAATAGATGTAGAAAAATACATACATACAAGCGTCATAAATTTCTTGTCTAGTTCACCGAGCATCAGGAAGGGCGACAGTCCAGGAAGTTTGCAATCTATGTGCCACATAGATACAAGAGGAAATGCACAGCAACATAAAAGTTGAAATGAATCTTTGCTGCTCTGCTTATAAAATATATAAAGATTTAATTGGAATTTTAGTGCCTACAATAGAATGAAATTTTATCAGGCAAAGATAAGTTAGGCTACGATTATTTCAGGTAGCCTTTAGTAATCTACACAGTATTCTCTTGGGACATTTACAACTTGAATTTTTATTTTTTGACAAGGACAAATAATTTAGACTGACACTTCAATGGAATACGAAGGGAATGTTTGCTGTAAAATACGCTCTCTTTAAGATTGTGATCTGCTATCACAGTTAGAAGTAAAGACTGTCTCAGAGTACTTTTTAAAAATAGTTTGGCCATAGCATCATGACTTAATCAATACCACTGAAATAAATTGCTCATTTATCTCAACGTTATTTGAAGAAGGCTAAAATGTAACACCTTTCCCATCTGCAGATTGCCCAAAGCACTTTACGCCATTGAGAAATGCCCTCTGGACCACACGAAACACAGCAGCCAGATCATTAGTTTGATCGAAGGATAAAAGTTGGCCAGGGCATTGCTTGCAACTCATGTGGTCTTCTTCTAACTAGCCTAGGATTGTAAAAATGCAACTGGATCAGAAGCTGTGGCGTAACTACTTTCTCAACAGAAATTGGTGCCTTCCACTGCAGTCCCCCTTCTTTCTCACACTGAAACATCAGCCTAGAAATGGACCTGATTCTATGAACTTCTTTGTTCCAGGCCAAAATCCTATCAACTGCATCAAAGCTGACACAGGGGCCTTGCTGTACTCAAAGTGGTCACTGCTTTTCTCTCCATTATGGCACTGGTTGTCCAGGGCTTAGGCTATCCAGAGTGAAAGCTGCTTTGGGAATGCAAATTCCTTCTCTCTTTTTCCACTTAATGTTATGCTGAAGAATGTCAAATGATGGCAAAGATACAATTCAAATATGACTAGATTTTTACGACCAATAGCCTCTATTTTGTATACAGGGAAGAAAATGGTTCTAATTAATCAAGAAATGCTAGTGACACCATCAGATATTGTGCAGAGATGAAGGTATCAGTTATTTTGCCATAAGGTATGGCTTTTGGGGAGAACCAAGTCTTGATGAAAATCAAAGTTTAAGTTTTTATATATATATATATATATATATTTTAAAAAGTGGTTATCAAATGAAGAACTCATTCCCTAACCCTATTCCTAATGTTTCTAAAATACATACTGAGACCTTATTTTCCTTTTTGAAGAGATTGATTGCTAATCAGCTTCAGCTGAGCAACAGCAGGCACTATTCTTCATTTACCATGAATGTGAGCTGCAATATGTTGACAGAAAGGATGAACTCACAGTCAAGAGCTTGGAAAGCTTTGTGAATTTCTGAAATCACCCCAATCAAGACCGTGTTCTATTCTGCCAAATGCAAGAGCAAATATAATGATTTCAAAGTTCTAAATATAGGAGCCAAATGATGGACACATGCTAAAAAAAAAGACCATTTGTATGGTTTATGAAGTCCTCTTTGAGGTAAAGTCTCATTTTTATAAGGAAAAGATTTAGAAATAAGCTACAAACTCAAAACTGTGCATCCATGAAAAGCCATGGTACAGCAAAACCATATTTCACCAGAAGCGTAAGATGTAGGATCAGAATTAGGCCTTTCAGCCCACTGAGTCTACTCCACTATTTGAATCATGTATTTTTCCTCTCAACCCCATATTTCTGCCTTCTCCTCTAACTTTGACATCTTTAATTAAGAATCGAGAGCCTATCAAGCTCAACTTTAAATATACACAATTATTTGGTCCCAAAAGTCATTGTATAGCAATGAATTCCAATTCACCACCCTCTGGCTGAAGACATTTCTCCTAATCTCTGTTCTAAATGGGTCCTTTTATTTTGAGGCTTTGTTCTCTGGTCCCAGACTCTCCCAGCATGGGAAACATCTTCTCCATGTCAGTTCTATCTAGGCCTTTCAGTATTGGGTAGGTTTCATTGAGATGCACCATTATTCTTGTAAATTCCAGTGAGTACAGGCCCAGAGCTATCAAATTCTCCTCAAATATTAAACATCTCATCTCCAGAATCATTCTCATAAATCTCCTCTGCACCCTCTCCAACACCATATATCCATCATTAGTGTCCAGAACTGCTCACAATACTCCATGTGTGTCTAACCAGCGACCCCCTTGCCCAGCGAGTCTCTCATTTTCCTTCACCATCAGGTCAGGCACCAGTCCAGGTTCAAGAAACTGTTTGGACGAGTATACCCAGAGGAATGTGGATGTAAAGTGCCAATATGTGGAAACTGTAACTCTGACACTAAAGACAGAAGGAATCACAGGAGATCAAATCTATCCAGGGTGTTCAAAAATCAAGGTTTAAAAATGAACTGCAACAATGTGCACACTGAAATCTGCTACTAATTTAGGGATATGTCCACATTGCTGTGGGAATCTTGGTGGCTGTGTCTACGAACTGTAGCGGTCTCTTTCTGAACAGGAACTGGAGCTTTCGACACATCTGTATTCACTGCTATGCAAAAGTGATAACTAAACCAGACTATTCACCATAACTAGCAAGCACATGGTGGGGAGTCCCCCAGTCTCTCTCTCTCTCTCACACACATATAATTCACACACACATATAATTCTCTCTCACCACACACACATACACACCTATACATACAATTCTCACACGCACATATAATTCTTACACACACACACACATACACACAATTCTCACACACACTATACACACAATTCTCACACACACTATACACACAATTCTCACACACACTATACACACAATTCTCACACACACTATACACACAATTCTCACACACACTATACACACAATTCTCACACACATACGCACACTCTTGCTCTTCCCCTGGCTTTCTCATGGTATCTGTTGACATTAAATAAACATCACATTGTGGGCCCTGCAATGTTGACTTAGTCTTGTACGATAGACATCCCAGGATGCAGGCCACTTATCAATATCTTTGGGCAGTCCAAATGTCATCGTTCTGTCCCAGTTCACCATGTTAGTGGCATTTGAACCGTATCAGTAAACCAACAGGTGATCACTTGGTGAAAGGGCTAATCTGCTGATAACAAGGCTAATAACTTCACTGCAATCCATGCACATCTGCCTGTGATGCCATGAGCAATGTCATCTAGCAAATCGCACATATTTCGACTGATTAAAACAGTGGAGATGACACAGCATCTGGAACAGTGTGTGTTAATATTGTGAAGGCCTTGCTTTTGAGGCCATCGATCAACTTTCCAATGCGGTAGTTCAGTCAAAAAGAAGCAGAAACATAAGGAAGAGGAATGGAAATGTCAACCTTGACAACTACTTTCTGCCTCAACTGTTAGTATCAGTATCCTGTTAACTTTCTTAATTATTTAGAACCATTGAACTGTACAACCCTTTAGTCTGTGCCAAGCTATTTTTCTGCCTAGTCCCACTGACCTACACCCAGTCCTTAGCCCTCCATCCATGCGGTTGTCCAAATTTTTCTTAAATGTTAAAATTGAGCTCGTATTCACTACTTCACCTGGCAGCTCGTTCCACACTCCCACAACTCTCCATGTGAAGAAGTTCCCCTAAACTTTCCCCCTTTCACCCTTAAACCCCTTCCTCTAGTATGTATCTCAACTACCCTCAGTGGAAAAAGCTGACCTCTCAAAATCTTGTACATCAAATCTCCCCTCATTCTATTGGAACGTTCAGGATATACATTTTAAAAATAAATGCCATCAAAAAATTATTCCAAATCAAACTGATAACTAAAAGTATAATTTACAGCAAGCCATCAATTGCTTTGATCCATATCTTTTGTATCAGTCTAATGCCTTCTCTTGTCCCAGTTCTGCCTCTATGGCTGGTGGTAAGCTGCTAACTTTCAGTGGAGCTTACATTACATGGGAATGGAGGACAAACTCATCCCACCTAGAGTTGATAGGACTCGGGAAGAATCTTGACATGGGTTGAGCAATCTGTGCTGGCTGGCTGGCTCTCAAGCAAGAAATCAATGGAGAGGCAGAGGACACTTGTGATTGTGCGGAAGTAGGGCATTAAGTATGAAGCAGTAGCGATGACCTCAGTAAATAGACTTAAGACAAGGTTGGATCGATTTTTACTTATTAGTGGAATTAAGGGATATAGGGGAAAGGTAGGTAGGAGGAGATGAGCCTGTCATCATATCAGCCACAATCTCATTGAATGGTGGAGCAGGTTCAATGGGCCAGATGGCTGAATCCTGCTCCTATTTCTTATCTTTTTTGTGCTCCATGGAACCATTGCATTACCCCTTGGCAGGATTTCTGCAATCCTAATAATTGGATGGAGGGCCTGCCTGCCACCTCTTGAAAACTCCTTTGTTCATTTTAATCACCAAACATGAAAGCAACACACTGTAATGCGGCTGAATGCCCTCGGAGACAAGAGAGGAGTACAAACACGCTTTCAATGGCCAGTAGATACAATAGTCCTCAGGTGAATCTGACGTAAGGCAGGAAAACCATGGTTTATATTGGGGTGGGTGAGGGAGGAGCCAGCCATCTGAACAACACATAGACTGTGAATTCCAGTTCACTGCACATGTGGAATTTGCATAACAAGACTCTGAGGTTCCAGGGCAGCATCCAGAATGGTATGGCTGTAACTTGTCTTGCATGAAATGACAACAATGTAAATGAGGTACTACAACAAACTTGAAGAGGTTTGGCAACTGCATCCATGGCAAGGGAGGACTGCAGGCTTTTTGAAACCCCTGTGTTAGCTAGGCTCCTCCAAATTCATCAGCTTTGAATGCAGGAATTCCATCAGACTCCCTTGTGGACCAAGCAGTCCAACAAATATAATCGTCCATTTTCTGCAAGTTGGAAACTGAAGTCTAGAGTCAAACTCCAATCTTTAGCAACTTTTGGCAGAAATACTTGGTTATGAAATCAGAATCAAGGTCTCTGCTGGAAGACGTCCTGCCCATAGAGGCATCATAACAAGTTGTAGAAATGCATTACTAACAGATATAGAGCAAATACTTTTTAAAAAATCATCTTTAATTTTGGCCTTGTGTATCACTAGAAAGGCTGGAATTTAATTGTTCTTGAGAAAGTGGTGGTGAGTGGCTGTGTTTGTAGTAAAGGAACTACACTGTGCTATTAGATAAGATTTTTGACCCAGCAACAGTAAAGAAACTGGGGCATATTTACAAACTAGAACAATGCTCGACTTGGCAAAGTTGCTATTCCTAAAACCTCTGCTCCCATGGTCTTAGTAGTAGAAGGCTTGTCAGGTAATAAATAGCCAAAAGCAAATAATTTCCATTTCCTCCCTGGCTGTTGTATTATTCTCCATGGGATAGATTGCATTTAATTTGACCCAGTATCCCCATTTAACCCCAGGTTAAATAGATTTCTACAGTAGCTCCATTGACAGCATCCTGGCCAGCTGCATCAGTGTGGTACAGTTGCTGCAGAGAAATAGATCAGAGGTCATCCACAGGCCCGTAAGAGTGGCAGAGATAATCACTGGAGTCTCCATTCCCTCTTCCACCCCCCACATTGATGTGATCGACTGGGATCATTGTCTGAAGATGGCACCAAAATCATTGAGGACCCCTATCTCCCCACATACAGCATCTTCCAGCTCCTCCCATTGGGGATGAGATACAGGAGCATCAGATCCAGCCCCACCAGGCTGAGGAACAGCTTCTTCCCACGGGCAGTGAGAATGCTGAACGACCAAAGGAACTGCTCACACTGACATCCGAGACTCTCACATCCACGAAACAATATTATTTATGATTGATTGGTATCTATGAATGCATATGTATTGTGTTATGTCTGGCTGTGTGTTTTGCACCAAGGATCAGAAAATTCTGTTTCATCGGGTTGTACTTGTGAAATCAGATGACAATAAACCTGACTTGATTTGAGTTTTTCCCATGGTCACTTTTACCTACTTTCAAAGAAGACTTGGCAAGTTTTTGCAATCCATGTTAGAAAGTATGGACTACAGACACGGTAAAGCCAAGAGTTAAGGAAGTGAATTTTCAGGGATGTGGATGAGATGAGAATCAATGGGGCTTTTTTATTCGTGAGTGATATCAAGTTGCTTCCGTGGGAGCTGTTCTCATTCATGTAATTGAAATGTACTCCATCAGACCTGTGACTTGCACTGGAAGGTGGTGGAAGAAATTGAGGGGTGGGAGGTGGCTCATTTGCTGAAAATACCCAACTTGCAAGAAGTTGAACAAGAACACACAAAAATAAAAGCAGTAGGTCACCAGGCCCCCCCGAACTGCTGTAACGCAGCCCTACTGCTGGTGCAGACCGACAGAGAGCGGGGGTAGGATAGAGCGCTCCGCTACAGGGTTCTACCACCCAATCCTGCTACTGACAGCTCCGCTGAAACAAAAATCTGCAGACTCTGTGAATGAACTCAGCCGGTCTCGTCGAAGTAGAACCAATGTTTCGGCCCTGACCGCTTGCTCAAGGTGTGAGGAAGGAAGGGCTCAGGCTCAAAATGTCAGTGATAGATCTTTACCTCCCATGGACATTGCGAGACCAGCTAAGTTCATCCAGCATTTCTGTGTTTTGGCTACTGACAGCTCCCTACAGGTTTCAAACGGTCTGTTGAAACAGCTGACGGTGGTTTATTTTAAAATCCCGCGATCACAGGGTCTGGGCTCAAGATGGCAGCTTGGAGGGGTTGCAGAACCCAGCAAAGCAGAGAGCTGGTGCAAGCCTCCAGATCACCGGGAGACCACCCCCATTTGAGAAGGAGAAGCAGAGGAGACAACCCTATGGGACAGTGACCACGACAGTGGACCAGCGAGGGGCTCTACAGCTGAAGAACACACAGGCAGTGGGCTGCTGGGGACGCGAGGTGAGGAAGCCATGCAGGCAGCTGGTGTCTGTGGTCAAGGGACTCTCATCAGGCTGCAGACTGTCTCGAGACTGGCTGAAGAGGTACCAGGTTTCGAAACTGAGATGTGAGGGAGAGCTGAGGGCTTCCTGATTGTGTCAGAGTTTTGGATCTGGAGCTCGGGTTGCCGATGGTTTGAACTGAAGGCTGTGTGGCTGTGGGAGAGCTGGAGGTGAATCTATGGTCACTCAGTGCCTCTGGGGTGCTCTCTTTTGCTTCTCTTTCTTGATTGTCAGGGGCACCAGGTTATTTTTGCTGATGGCTAATCCTTGTCTGCTTTAATATTACATTTTCTGTTTTATTGCATGATAATAAAAGAATCTTGAATATGATTGTGACCTACAATGGACTCAACTCCTCTTCTGTACGAGTTCTGCATCACTGGGACCTTTCATTTATATTTAAAACCTTCATTTTAAATAGATCTAATGATCTGGCTCAGGGGCAGTGAATCATAAAGATTCACCGCTCTGAGAAGAGATTTCCTTGAACCTTAGCTTTAAATAAATTAATCTTTATTTATCAGCCATGTCCCCTTATTGGTGATTCTCCCACCAGTTAAAAAATGGTTACAGTATTTAAATGGTTGTTGACGCTAAGCTTCTAATCAACGGTGACAGCCATGATGTTCATTTTCTGTACGTTTCAAGAAAATTACTTCTATCTAGTTTTAAATAGTTTTGTGCTGAAACTGCCAAATTACTAGAATAACGTTATCAAAGAGAGTAAATGTCTCTCTTTGAAACTTCATGGTTCTATTGAAGGCAATTTGCTGCATGGTATTTTCAGAGATTTGGGAATATCAAAACGTACGGTGTGGTAAAAGTGGATGTGATGAATTTTGAGCAAGATGCAGAATGTTGAAGCACATAGGAACATAGGAAGTAGGAACAGGAGTCGGCCAAAAATGGCCCATCGAGCCTGCTCTGTCATTCAATACGATCATGGCTGATCTAATTTATGACCTAGCTCCACCTACCTGCCTTCTCCCCATATCCCCTAATTCCTCTCTCATGTAAAAATTGATCTAACCGAATTTTAAATAGGTTTAATGAAGTAGCCTCAACCACTTCCCTGGTTAGAGAATTCCAAACATTCACTACTCTCTGGGAAAAACTATTTTTCCTCCTCTCTGTCCTAAATCTACTCCCCCGAATCTTGAGACTGTGTCCTCTGGTTTTAGTTTCCCCGGCCAGCTCAAAAAAACCTTCCTACATCTATCCTATCCATACCCTTCATAATCCTATATGTTTTTAAAAGATCTCCTCTCATTCCTCTGAACTCGAGCGAATACAATCCTAGACGATTTAATCTTTCATCATAAGTCAACCCCTTCATCCCAGGGATCAACCTAGTAAACCTCCTCTGGACCGTCTCCAAAGCCAGTACATCCCTCCTCAAATATGGAGACCAGAACTGGACACAGTACTCCAGGTGTGGTCTCATCAGTACCTTATACAGTTGCAACATGACCTCCCTACTCCTGAATTCAATTCCTCTAGCGATGAAGGCCAACATTCCATTTGCCTTCTTAATAACCTGCTGCACCTGCAACCTAACTTTTTGCGATTCATGCACAAGCCCTCTCAACATTTATAGTAGAAAATTTTGCCAGCTGCTCTCAGGCAAAATAAATTTCAGCTCCCAGCTTTATCTATCAGATAGTAAGCACACCGTAATGCTAGAGAAACTCAGCTGGTCTTTTCAGCATCCATAGGAGACAAAGACATGTTGCTGACATTTCGAGCCTGAGCCCTTCTTCAAGGAAGAAAAATCAGAACAGACAGAAGCCGGATATGTCAGAAAGTCTTAGAATTCAAACAATGGGGAAGGAATCCAGACCAACAAAAAGTGTTACTTGGATGTGATAAGGGTCTACGTAGAATATATCATGTTTGTGAAAGGAGACAGGATTGGAGAGAAGACAGGGAAACAAGGAGGGTGGAGGGGGTAGTTTAACAAAAGCTGGAGAATTCGACATCTGGTTGGAAGGTGCCCAGTCAGAAGATGAGGTGTTGTTCTTCCAATTTATGGGTGGTCTCAGTCTGGCAGTGCATGGGACCATGGACAGACATATTGGCAAGGGAATGGGATGGAGAATTGAAATGGGAGGCCACTAGGATATTTATGCTATTGCTACGGACAGAGACAAGATGCTCAACAAAGTGATCTCCCAGTCTGCATCTAGTCCCTCTGATGTAGAGGAGACCACAGCAGGAACACTGGATGCAGTAGCTAACCCCTGCAGATTCACAAGTGAATTTTGCTTCACTTGGAAGGACTGTTTTGGGCCCTGAATGCTGCTGAGGGAGGAGGTGTGGGCACAAGCGGAGCATCTCCCTCAGTCACAGGAGTACATCCCAAGGGGACAATTGGTGGGGAGGGAAGAATGGAAAAGGAAGTCATGGAGGGAGCGGTCCCTGTGGAAGGTAGAGAGAGGAGGAGAGAGAAATATGTGTCCAGTGGTGGCAGAAATGGCAGAGGAGGACGTGTTGGATGTGGAGGCTGGTGGGGTGGTAGATGAGGACAAGAGAAATTCTATCTTTGTTCTGCATGGAGGCAGAGGGGGCCAGGGCAGATGTACAGGTAATGTGGGATATGCGGGTGAGTTAGGGTTGATGGTAGTAAAGGGAAAGCCACGTTGTTTAAAGGAGGATCATATCCCTGATGATCTGCCATGGATCATCAGGATGCAGATGTGACAGAGACGGAGGAAATGAGAGAATGGAATGGAATGGAATCCTTACAGGGGACAGGGTGGGAAGAGGTGTAGTTGAGGTCATGTGGGAGTTAGTGGGTTTATAGAAGACGTCTGTCAGATAAACAAGAAGAAAATTTCCCCTTTGATAGCTGCTTTATCAACTGGTTAGATCCTGTGTGAACCAATGCACTCTGTATATTCTGTCCTCAGTCCATGAAGAGACACTGTACCTTTATGTTAATCTTGTGACAGGGCTTACTTAGAATAGGATTGGCCATGTTGAAGGTCTGAATGGGCCACGAATGGTGACCTTACCTTCAGCAGTGAAACGGTTTCTGGTGCTTCGGGCAGTGAAACTCGAGGCCCTGTACTTAGTACCAGTGACAGTTCGAAGCTATCAAAGTTTTCACTTTAATTATATCCTGTATATAGAAATTTTAAATGAAAATAAATACTTTAATTTTAAGATATTCAATTTTGATACACTGCATGGTAACAGGTCCACAAGCCTGTGCCGCTGAATTGCCCCCAATAAACCTACAACCCTAGTACATCTTTTAAAGGGAAGAAACCAGAACACCCGGAGGAAACCTGTGCAGACATGGCGAGAAATCTCCCAATGATTCATTTTTGGATAATGATTTAAGAATATTTTAACTTCATTCCTTAACCACTCCTTGTAGATGCACTGATTCTGGGTTTATGTTTTAAAGCAATCTCTAACACGTTAATGATCCAGGGGTAAATTACCAGTAACAGTTTCATCAAAAATAGTGCAACAGGAAACCCAGTACCTTATTTCTTGTCGCAACTCTTCTATTATACTGTAGGTACTGGAAGGAAGAAACTTCGGCAAGTATTTTTGTAAGCATCTATGTATAAAGTTTTTAATTTGTTGACCATGCAAATCGACTTAATTTGATCACATTTTATTCCTTTGTATAGAATTTCACCGCTTTCTCACTGAGAACAAGACCCATCCTCAATCACCAATACTCCTGTCACTCGGTGATTGCTGTAGAAGAGAATGTTAGGATCAAATTAGGATATCACTCAAAGACCCTTTTCCTTGCCCTGTCCCAAAATGAGATGTCACTTTTGATACACTCCCTTCACAAACTGGTCCCAGCGTCTTCCTTTATTAAAGCATTTATCGAGTCGGGAACAAACATTAATTTTAATGTGATTTACATAATGGTTGAGGTTTTCTTCCAAAAGTGGAACTGCAATTTTAATTCAGTTCATTAAGCATGGAGGCATTGTTTAATTTACTTATTCCCTCATTCCTTTGAAATACAGTACACAATATTTAGAAGATATCACTGATCATTGTTAATACTCCCTGTCTGATGGATTAACCTCTGAGCAAGCTTCATTTAATGAATGTAATTTTCTGAGATCAATAAAACATGTCTTAGAAATGGATTCCTTGTTATAATGGAGCACTATATTTTAAAGCAGTATTTCTAAATACTGCTGAGGATATGTATGTATTAGTATGCAAAAACTGTGTCTAGTCAAATTGCAGGGGAGTCTGTAGAACAATAACTAAACTCACATAAGCCTGAATGTCACAGCACCAAACTTCAGAAATGCTAGATGCATATAATGAGAGCTTTGATAAAGTACAGCTGGTCTTGCAATGGCATGGATGAGAATTTTGACATGCTTGCAAAACAGACATGTGGAATGGGTTATTCTCATAACTTACACTGCAGTAAATTTAAGATTGCATAAACTTTCTGTCTAAACCACCAAGAAGATAAAATTCCCCCGAGGGAAAAAAGGAAATTTGGAGGAAGGTACACTGCATACACGTTTCCCAGTTTGAGAAGCAATTAACAAGGCCAATCAAATACTGAACCATATAGCTAACATTGTAAAAAAACAACAGGGTGGTCTGGTCACATCTTGAGTACTAATGTCTCCAGCTCTGACCATAAAGAAGACGTTCAAAACCTGGAGATTCTTCAGGTGACTGTGATATGTGCTGCAATGCAATTGAGTTGACAAGTGGATAACGTCGAAGTATATATGGCAAAGTGGAATTGTAAAATGTGGAGAATGAAAAATAATCACAAAGCTGGAATTCTGAATAAAGCCTTAACAGTAATATAACCATATAACCACTTATAGCACAGAACAGGCCAGTTCGGCCCGACTAGTCCATGCCGTAACAAATCCCCACCCTCCTAGTCCCACTGACCAGCACCCGGTCCATACCCCTCTAGTCCCCTCCTATCCATGTAACGATCCAGTCTTTCCTTAAATGTAACCAATGATCCCGCCTCGACCACGTCTGCCGGAAGCTCATTCCACATCTCCACCACCCTCTGCGTAAAGAAATTTCCCCTCATGTTCCCCTTATAATTTTC
Source organism: Narcine bancroftii (assembly GCF_036971445.1). Classification (NCBI taxonomy): domain Eukaryota; kingdom Metazoa; phylum Chordata; class Chondrichthyes; order Torpediniformes; family Narcinidae; genus Narcine; species Narcine bancroftii. The sequence goes on from NC_091471.1 coordinate 368,949,602, forward strand.
CCCCTTCAATCTTAAACCATGCCCTCTAGTTTCTTAATTGAAAAAGCCTATCCACATTTACTCTGTCTGTCCCTTTTAAAATCTTAAACACCTCTATCAAGTCCCCCCTCAATCTTCTACGCTCCAGAGAAAAAAGCCCCAGTCTGCACAACCTTTCCCTGGAACTCAGACCCTGAAATCCTGTCAACATTCTCGTGAACCTTCTCTGCACTCTCTCTATTTTGTTTCTATCTTTCCTATAATTTGGTGACCAAAACTGTACACAGTACTCCAAATTTGGCCTCACCAATGCCTTCTACAATTTCATCATAACCTCCCTACTCTTGAATTCAATACTCCGATTTATGAAGGCCAACATTCCAAATGCCTTCTTCACCACACCATCTACCTGAGTATCAGCCTTGAGGGTACTATTTACCATAACTCCTAAATCCCTTTGTTGCTCTGCACTCCTCAATTGTCTACCATTCAACGTATATGACCTATTTAAATTTGCCTTTCCAAAATGCAGCACCTCACATTTATCTGTATTAAATTCCATCAGCCATTTCTCAGCCCACACCTCCAGCCTTCCTAAATCACCTTTTAATCTACCTCACTGTCCACAACACCACCAATCTTTGTGTCATCCGCAAACTTGCTTATCCAATTCTCCACCCCTACATCCAGATCGTTAATATATATAACAAACAATAGTGGACCCAGGACCGAACCCTGAGGAACTCCACTAGTCACTGGCCTCCAATTGGACAAACAATTTTCTACCACTACTCTCTGACACCTTCCATCCAACCACTGCTGAATCCATTTCACTACCTCCTTATTTATACCTAATGCCTCCACCTTTTTTCCTAACCTCCTGTGGGGAGTCTTCTTTAGCTTTGAAATTATGTTGTGAAAATATTGATACGAGAAAATGAACACAATTATTTGAAATTCCTTTGTCCGCTAATTTATTTCAAAGCAGTTAACATTTTAATTAAAAAGGTAGACAAGAAAGTTGTAAGAACACAAGAAGTGCTTATATGTTGATATTCTCTCAATGTCGTTACAGACACTGACTGAATATTGTATTGTGCCTCTAGTTGAATTCATTGTAGTTTCCTTAAGTGAGAAGATGCCATGTCCGAAACACAATCACCAAGAACCTGCATTAGGAATCCCATTTGATTTTGCCCCATTGGCTAATTTATTTACTGTCAGCATTAACAAGGAAGCTGTTAGTCATTAAATTTGTCAGATTTATATGTCTAAATGACAGAATTTCATTTCGTAAATATAAAGTTGAGATTAAAATTCACAGAGTTGGTGTTCTCATGTCTTATTCTGATGTGGAAATAAAAATCTGATCTCCACCTAAGTAGTTATTTTACATAATAAATGCGCTCTCTTATTGAAATCAGGCTACATGCATTTCAAGGAGTCAGTGTCTGATGCCTTCTTCATTCTATTCCTTTATGCAGTCATTATTTTGCCCCTTCCATGCAATACAACCTCAATCCGGGCTGAAACATCACTATTAAAAATTAATGCCTGAAAGGGATTGTTTTAACCACCCTATATACCACGAAAGCCGGAAGCTCTTCTTGTTGGGCAGCATGCACGATGAGTGGTCCCTCGTGAAATGCAATGTAAAATCAATGGCAGATTGGACTAACTACTGAAACGCAGGTAATATTTCTTCAGACATCTCTGACTGGTGAATATATTTGATTACAAGATCACGGCATATACAAAACAATCATCTAATTCCAGTGTGCCAAATTACGTTCCATCAACTCCTCTTGTTTGACTTCCTGATCCAGTAATTTTTTTCCATTATCCAGGAATTTTTTGTAAAATACATTTTGCCAGTCTGATGTTACAAACATTTATTGTATTATTTCAATCAATCCCCACTACACAATGAGAAATGTGAATTAATTAAATAAAATGAATTATTGTAAATATTATTTGCAAAACAATGTTCTAGGTCTCTTTGAATGTCAATCCCTTTAATAATGAATTCAGCATTCATAAAATGCACTGCTGAATTGTCATTTAAATTGTGCATCAAAACAAGTTGATGGAGGTTATTTGCACCAGGAAATCTTAATGCTTCTGTTTAATATCTGGTGATGGCCCACATTAGCTTACTTCAAATGTTCTATTTTTATTATTCACGAAGCATTTTTTACTTCTAGTGTATCTACATTGTCCAGAGAGTGTTTTAAGGTCTTTCCCTGTTTCAAGGTTACATCGTCTTACTATGGATGAAGATCAGAAGGTCAAAATGATAAGTTTAGAAACATACAATTATTGTATAAAGCAGTGAAATAAAAGTTCTAGTTCAGAAAAAAAGCAAATCATCACCAGGAATTAATCTGAAGTTTACATTGTGCCTTTGCAATAATAATTTGATTTAACCATGCCACTTGTGTAGGGAAATATAGTTGACCCCAGATAAACATACAGCGTTTGAGAAACAAAGTAACTTTGCAAAGATCTAGGTTGGCTCCTTAAAACCATACAAGGCTTCAAATATATTGTAGCTGTGAATCTGGACCAGCAATCCAACAATCAGAGGTTCAAATCACGTGAAGAGCTGTAATTTGCTTTGAATAAACTATTAAAAATGGTAAATCTGTTGTATAATTGAAATGTCCTTCTTGATATAAATGCGATGAAATATAAATTATTTTTTCTCATGTGAAACGGTCACTAGATGTCATTTTTAATATTGGGAACATTTTATCAGTTGAAAATTATTTAATGCAACAGTACATAGAAATTCATGGAGAATATTGCCTATTTTCCATGAATATTGAGCTCAGCTAATCTATCCCTAATTGTAACGATGCTACTGTCATCAACGATGAAAACATTCCAGGATCAAACATCATGAAAACGTGGTGACTCATTAACCCCAAACCAGCTCTGCTGTTCATTTTGGATGAAGAAGCCATGCTACAATATGATCTCTCAGGTAACAGCTATGGAAATGGATTCTCAGTGCCCCCAAACAGCAGGATGAACCTATGCCTTTGTGACATGCTAGTGCAGTCATGATCAAACATATATCAACAATTGATAGGAACACATTTAAATCAGTGGTCAATCGCGTCATGCGGCATGGTTGGCTAGTGGGTAGCGCAACAAGTGTACAATGCCAGCAATCGAGGTTTGAATCCTGCACTGTCTGTAAGGAATTTGTATGTCCCCCCCCCCCCCCCCCCCACCGTGTCTGCATGAGTTTTCCTCAGGGGCCCCTGTTTCCTCCCACTGTTCAAAACCTACTGGAGGTGTAGGTTAATTGGACGGCACGGGCTCATGGGCTAAAATGGCCTGTTACTGTGCTGTATGTCTAAATTTATAAAAAATTAAATTGTTCATGGAGAATGGAAAAGAACTGGGACCACCATGACTTTGAAATCATTGGGCCAAGGTTTCATTTCCATCAATAAATGATTCCATGGAAAATCTTAGGTTAGATTGGGATACTTCAATAACTTACACTACATGGAAGAGAGTCAGATGTAAGCACATTGTCAAAAATATTAAAATGGTGGTCCCCAACCAGTTGGCCATGGCCACAGCACTATTCCATCTGGGCCTCCGAGACTCCCCAACCCACTGAAGTCAGGGCAGGTCTGAGGTCATATCACGTTCCTCCTGGATGACCTTGGGTGGGGTGGCGAGCGATCTGCCACTGAGGACAGTGAGGTAATCTGGCCATCTCTCAATAGAAGTGGCTTGGTGCTCAGTACTAAATTACAGTTCCTAACAGACCAAGGATGTGGAAACTAGTACAGAAACTTCAGGAACAGGGGTCTCATTAAAGTGGTTTGAGCTTTGATTTTGTTTGGAGTTTTTCCTGTTCTGTGTATGCTTGCAGTTTTTTGTTCTTTAAAATTGATAAATAAAATATCTTGATTTGGATAAAGATTTGTTTCTTAGAGTGCTGCCTTGGATTTGAAAATATTGCTCAGTCATTGCCACGTATGGGTCATGGCATTTCAGGTCGGAAGCCAGGTGGGCCTTAGACCGAACAAGGTTGAGAACCACTGATCTAAATGAAAACACAAGCAAGTTGCCAAGGCAAGATACGAGATTGACATTGAAAGGAACAAATTAGCTAAACTATGGAATGGAGCATTTGCAAAATTAGCTGTACAATGCCAGTAGACTTTTGTCTTTGGCTACTAAACCCAGCAATAGGAGCAATTTTGGTGCCACTTCCCACCTTAGTTAATGATGGGATGAAGTGATTTAACATCAGAGCTTTTGAAACTCGATGTCATCATTACCTCTTCACAATGTCATGAAGTATATTACTCCCACCAATTGTTTAATCATTTTAATCTTTAATGTTAGCAGTAGTTAAAGGAGAGGAAATGAACGTGTTAAAGAGCATATCTACAAGAATAAAGCTTCAGATCAGTGACTAGAGAAGCTGACAATGTGACTAAAAGGTGATCAGAAAGCTAGCCTTGGACTCCAAAACTTTCTAAATATAATTTGGTTAAAATTAACTGGCATTTCAAATACATTGCATTTTTTTTTTAAAAACAATATTTTCTAGTTTAAAGCACTATTTTGATAACTCAATATTAGCAAGTTCCCTGCCCAAACGTGGCAACTGTTGATGCTGGCAGTGAAGGATACATTATCTTCTAATAATTTGAACAGTTATAGTAATAATCCCAAATAAGAGTTTTGTCCACACAGAATATTAGTATCTTTGATGTCAGCCCAATTGATTTACAGTTGACACCATATTATTTAAAAAACACAAAATTGGAACAATTTCAATGTACTTCTCAATCTCTACAATTTTATGCAAATTAATTCCTTTACACAAAAAAATCTGATAAAAATTAAATTAAAAAGCACTACCAGTAATTAAAATCATTGCCTCCATCTTGATGAAATATTTTCACTCACTGTCCAGAATCAAATGCTAAAGACTGAGCTTCATTCGGAGCCAAACAATCCATTACAAATTCAAATCTTAATGTACAATTAATAAAGATAAAGCATAAAGGTATCCCTTTGATAAACACATAAAATGTCTCATTAAATCAGTCTCTTCAGATCAGTGTTTACCTTTGGAAAGCAAAGGAAGCAAATGTTTTGTGATGTGTGTGTGGTAACATTGCTCCCATAACATGAAAGGAATGCGGGGAAAAGGCAACTTCATTGACAACATGATGGATGCAGTGAGTGATGAATTTCGTCACAAGGTCCAATTCAGGACAACTGAAATAAGTTCTGCAACTTCTTCAATAATTAGCACTCATTCTGTGAAAAGGGGTACACTCAGTGGAATTTTCAACACGCTTCCTATTGGGATCATTTCTTGCCTTGGTACAACATTATCTGACACTATGATTGATGATTAAACTGGCTTATTTTCTTTTAGGAAACACTATTCATAGACCAAGCAAGATAATCACTAAAACTTCTATTATGTATGGTTACCTCATCTTCTCCAGACCTTGTACTTCATAGTATTTTTAAATAACATGGGCTCAGGTCATGTTTTTATTGCAAAAGAAGATAGGCAGTGTCAAAGACTGACATTGCTATCTATGTTTTACTGATAAGAATAATGTTAGAAGTTTTCGTTAACATATTTAGGAGTGAGTTATAGAAGACAATGAAAGGGTAGAAAAACAAAGTTGGTAAATTTTCTACTCACTGCTACATGTACCATGTGGAACTCCGGTCAATAATACCACCTCCCCAAACTGCAAAGTTGAAGTGAATTAACACCACCCTCTGTTGCCCAATCAGCTTCCTACTGATCTGAGCTTTTCAAATCCCATTGCCTGAGTCACCTGACTCCAATTGCCAGGTGCAGCCTTCAAATACAATCCCTGTTGAAGTCTACGACAAAATATTATAATCACTGGAAAAGGTGCAAGCATTTAAATAAATATTCAGAAGAATGTACTAAATCTTATATTAATCCTACTGAAAACAGTAAAATTTGGAGGCAGAAATACAAATTTATGATGTCCTTACAAACTGCCATAACATGAAAATAAAAACAATGCTTGAGAAACTCAGCAGATCAGACAATGTACTTTATAGAGCAAAGAGAACAACATTTCAGGTACGAGTCCTTCATGAAGGTGTGAGCAAAATGTAGGCAGTTGCCCAAACAAAATGGTGGGGGGAGGGTCAGGGGAGGAGCACAGTCCCACAGGCAGAAGGTGGATAAGAGAGGGAGGGCACAGCAGCAAGAGAGAAGGGGATAGACACTTGAAGGAAATTCAACAGAGGGGTGGGGAAGGGAAAGTAGCTATTTTGGTTAACAACCTAATATTGCAGATCATAAAATGGCTAATTGTAACCCACAGCCTAATGACTTTCATTCCCAAGTGATAAAAAAATTCTAATACTTCATAAAATGAGAGTAAGGTGGAGCCGCACATTCATCTGAATAGTTCACGACTCACATATTTGATGACATCAGAATGATCCTAATAGTACACCTGAATCAATTTGTCACTTTTAAATGGAGCATAATAATGATCCTTAGATGCTCCATATAAAAATTGACCACTTCCCCAAACTCCATTCCCCTTGAATTATCCAATTTTTCACTTCCTGAGAGCCACTAAGAAAAGATTCACAATCTATATTTCAAAACTACCCCAGCATTAAACAGCTTGGTATTGATTAAAATCAACATGGTTCATCTGAGGAAGTGAAATTGAGCTGGCAATACACTTGTCTTTTTTACTGTAATTGCATGACTGAATACATTAAAACATCCAGCTCCGTGATGATGGAGACCATACAATCCTTCATATTAGAATTCCACAAATTGGGCTGTAAGATGAGATCGGAGTGATCGGCGTGGTTTAGCTATATCTGTAGGTTTTTTTTAAAAGTTTTTTTTTTAAGTTTTTTTTAAATTCAGATTTGTTTTTTCTTCTTTTTTGGGGTTTTTTTTTTCTCTTTTTTCATATATTGTTATTAATTATATCTTTTTGTTTTAGAGATAGTTCACACCCTAAACTGATCTAAAAAAATTTTTTATGATATATTTTTATTCTGTAATATTATTGTTTAATATCTCTGTATTAATTCATTACTTACTATGTATTTTTTATATCTCTTTGAACTGTATGTGTTTATAAATTATAATAATAATAAAGATTGAAAAAGAAAGAAAGAATTCCACAAAGAAATGAAATCAATCCAACAAATCTGTAATATCATTTGAAGCCCTCCAAGAAGAGAAAAAAAACCCAGTATTATGTTTGCATTCAAGTGGTAAACGAAGCAGTTTATTAAAGCATTGATAAACTCTATTTTTATTATTAGGATCGTACTCGATGTGAAAACCAGAGCAGCATTCTTTTATGGTAGTTTCTTTATTGAAATAAAGTGGAACCAGGTTTTTTGTTGGTAATTTTATATAATTAGTTTTCTTCTTCCCTTTCTCCTGCATCCTGATTTTTGTCTCGTTTTGCACTGTCATCTTTTATTCACCTCCTGAATTCCCCCCATCATCTACCATCCTCCCTGCATTCCTTTCTCTGCATTTGCCATCCACTTACTTTTACACTATATTTCCATTCTGATAAAATTAGATGAACCTCAACATCTAACACTGCTTCTCTCTCCGTAATTGCTGCCTGATTTGTTAAGTATCTTTCAGCATTTGTATTTTGTATTTTAAAAACAGATCACACTGAATAAGACAAGCTCCCAAATCAATGTTTAGCAAATCCATCTTTACCATATAAACTGTTGTTTTATTCTCCATTCTTTTCTATTAATTTCTAAATTTCAATGTAACAAAATCTCAAATAATTTAATACGGTTATGTTTCTGAAGCCTTTTTAAATGATTTTTGTTTTCACTAAACAAGGTCAGTATTAACTGATTATTGGGGCTTAACAAGAGGTGTTACGAATGTGGATTAATCTCCTTCGGCATACACTGAAATCTTTCTTGTCATGCACTGCATTGCACTGATTGATATGGCAGTTATTTCTGCTTTATCTCTCTACCTATCAATCTCCAATGATGATTTTTCATGAAAATTGTAAAAGCTGTTGCTTTACCATTCCACAGAGCAAAAATGTATTAGTCAAGTATGTGTCTGCATGTGGATATTTGTATGAAGACAATGTCATCCTAACAACCACATCAATTATTCGTGAACCAATACTGTTTTATGTGAAAAGGTGACACAAAACTTGTAAATGCTGTTTTGGACGGACAGGTTAGCATACTTGACATTTGAAATTTAATTTCAAGCTCTAAGGTGATGCATTTTGCTCTGAAGAATGAGAATAGCAATTTGAAACTAAATTTTACAATTTTGACAGTGACACAGAAGCACCAGGACATTTTTAAAAAAATGCAGCTCCTGTAAATCTGAAATCAAACAGAAAATGCAGCAAACAAGTTAGCAGGTTTAGGCAGGATCTGCAGAAAGAGAAATAGAGATATTGTTTCAAGTTGAAGGCCCTTCATTAGAACTTCAAAATATTAGATTTTGCTTGACCTTCTGACGACTTCCAGCATTTTTCTATTTTGTTTCCGAGAGGCCTACGGTTGTTATATGTAGATTGTGGAGCAACACAGGGCCTCTCTGTCTAGAACAATGTGGGTTGCAGAGGGTCACGTGTCCTCCCTGTCTGAAACTTTTCAGAAGTCAGATCACCTGCCAATCAAGGTTGGACTCCAGCCACCCATTAGTGCACATCTTGCTGTTAGCTCATTTAAATTATTTAGGGTAATTGGCTAGACACCCATCTCAGAACTGTATAAAACATCGATGCATTTCTCCCCCTCTGTCTCATGGTCCAAGCCACGGGACAAAGCTCTATGCCAGCTCACTAATGTGGACATCGCTGGAGGAGTCACAAGTAAGGTGTTTACTAAACTTAAGCTGAACCATAATACTGTGATAGATCAGTGCTTGCAGACAGCCACACCCCAGTTAGTACAGGCAACCAGGAGTGTGTTTGAAAGTCCCTGTCTGTGAAGTGTGTACGTGTGCGCGAGCGCGTAGAAGATAAGTGGGCATTAGTATCGGAGTCCAACCTGGGTCCAATGTGTATGTCTATACAGCATAGTTGTTTAGTAGTAATTAAGTTTCACTTTACTTTCTCCCCCGTTTGTTCAATTAAGTTACCTGTGTCCAGACTTGTCTCTCGGTGAACCCACTGAACCTGATACTCTTCCAAACACCACAAAGGTACTTAAACACATGATTTTGGTCACAAAACAATTAATAGGCAATGAAGTACAGTGACATTAGTCATGGAGAAAATAAGGAAGTCAATTTTCGCTCTGTGAATCAGTGCGGGAAGCCATGTCTCTCTCACCTTCAACGTGAATCTTTTACGGCCACTGAGAGAACAAGTGGAGGCTTGATTTAAAGTTTAATCTAAAAGAATTGTCAGAAAATTCAGTACTGCACTGAAACTTCAGTCCAAACCTTTGTGCAAAGGTCTCTGGAACACTTGTACCCAGAACCTCTAAACCCCAAGGCAAGTCACACCATCTGAACCTGAGATAGCTACTTATCGCAAGAACTCTGAAGGGACTGCTCCAAGTGATTTTTATTTACAGAACGTCTTTCGCGATAACCCAAAGTGCTTCCTAGCCATTGATCTGATTTTTTTCAGTGCAGACACGCAATGCAGAATGATTGATTGTTCTCACTTTGGGATCTCATTCATCATTAGGAAGTTGTCAATTTTTTCTTTTGCAGGTACATGAGAGGTTGAATGAAAGGAGAGAATGGAGAAGTAGGGAATTTTTGCCCCAAAGCAGAGTACATCAATAAGAAGTATAAAAAGATCATGAAGAATTTTGATTGGATACGGAGGGGTAAACAAGTCAGTAACCAGAGGGCAAAGATTTAATATATTTCCATCAAAGCACTTGAGCCAACACAGCAAGTGATTATGATCCAAAAATACACTGAAAGGGTCGAGAAATTCAATGGTAACAACCAAAAGGGAATTCTATAAATATTTTTAATGTAAAACATGTGAACTTCTATTGGGAAAAGCGGTATTGTAGGATAATGGATCATTCCAGAAAAAAAAGATCAAGCCACATTGGGCCAACTAATCTAGAATTCTATGATTGTTTAATAACGGACAAAAAGCTGTGATGCTGTGCAGAGCTCGAGGGCCTCTCGAAGTTCAAACATGAAGATTGGTCAAATAACGAATGAACTATTAGGAATAGAATTGCAATAGAAGCACAATTTATCATGACTCCTGGTGCAAGAGAAATGTTGCGAAAATAATGAGAACCTTGAGAGTGAAACATTGAGGAATATTCAAGGGACTATTGCAATGAGTAGGTTGAAATGCAATAGCATTCCAAGAACATCCTAACGATTCTACATTGCAGCCATGAGAGTCCACTAATTTTAAGTCAAACTTCATTGTTATTCTTGATTATGCTAATAAAAGGAAGAACAAAATATTTTCTGCACATAGAATGCCCGACACCACAAAGGCCATTAACACAATTCATTGGACACGTGTCTCATTATTGGGATCTTGCTATTTGCAATAGGATTACAGAATTTTCTCAATTAACAAGGTCAAATTAATTAATTATCTCTGAAGTGCTTTGGTTGGTGTCACAAGATCTGAAGAGATCTTGTATAATTGGACATCATTTGGGTTATAAGCAACAATTCAATTTCGACTGCACGTGACCTTTTTCAGCACAGGCCAGGAGTGTGGTGAGGGGTGCTCCGAATTGTTTGGTTCGAAATCAGTCAGAAACAGGATTGGGCCATCCCGTATTGAAATTCCTATTAATGGTGAACAGAATAAAAAAATAATTCTTCAAATGACTCTAAATGTTTCACGTTGAAGAGATCATTTGAATCATCTTTGGTAGGGACCCACATCCTTCTGACAAGGGGTGGGGAGGTCTTCTTGTTTGAGGCAACACTGTGACTTGAAGACCCCACCCCCCTCCTCCTCCTGCAGTCCCTCTGGATCTTGCTTCTACTTTATTGGGTTCTGGTGGCTCATGAGGCCAAGGTGGGAACCTCAGGCCTCTGTCAATGTGAGAGGAGGCGGTTGGTTGGTAGGTTGAGCCCCCATTACATAGGCAACAACTGCGATCTCAAATCAGACTGGAGCAAAAGTTGGACATGTCTCAGTTTGGGGGCATGAACTATTTAACGCTCAGTGTCATCTATGTAATCGGTGGCCTCATTTATATAGCGACTGGTATTTTAGTTTTCATTTGTTCCTCGTGGTTTCCGTAAATGGTTTACATGGTTATGGTCACATCTTAAACTGTGGGAGATGGTGACGCTTGTCCACTCAAGGCTCCAGTAAAAGGACAAACACTCGTCCTCCGAGAGTTAAATGAGGACGGACCCGCTTCTCCTCCACGGCCATGGGGAATCTCTGCTGTTCGGACGGCATAACCGAGGACAGGTTCCCAGATCTTTCTCGCTCTCCACTTGCATTCACCCGTGGAACACGCGTGTCAGGATCACGAGGGGAGGCAGCCCAGGCACTCTTTGGGCAACAGCTGGAGCCGTTTTCCGCTCGTCACTCCCCACATGGCAGCAAGGAGCTGGAACCAGGAAAACCCACCCACTTCTCACTCCAGCCTTCCACCTGACACCGCATGTCCCTCTCCTCCTTCGTCCCCACTCGTCGCAGCGATGAACGACCACCTCCCGGTGCGTGGTTAGTGTCCATTCTGCTGGCGAGGATAAAGCCTTCCCCGGCCGCCCTCCCCCGGCCGCCCTCCCCCGCCGCCGGGGTGAATGGAAGGAGGGGAGTGAATCCAGAAGCGAATGCGCTTCACCCCATGGATGAACCGCGCTGAGAAGGAGCCGCGAAAAACTGTTTCTGGTCAAAGGGAGGATTGATGATGTTTTCACAAAAGTATTTTGCTAAACAAAGAGCAGAATGAAAAAAGATCAAGCTTTAAAGAAACGAGATGACTGCGGAATTAATGATTGGCCCGGAGATTGTTTTATCCCCCCCCCGCATGACCCCTTCTCTCGCATTCACTTGCACAGGCGGTTGCGGGAAATGGGGACGTGAGCCTGCGGCTCGTTTAATAACGACCGATTCTGGAGCAGAACCAGCGAGGACTCGGACACCGGTGGCTTTCTTTAACCCCACGGGAAACATAGTTTAGCCAAGAAGGAGCTGATGTAGGCGAGTCGAGACATTCCGCAGCTAACATCGGTTGTGTGGCCTTGCTACTGTTGAAGGGAACTTTTAGGTCTTTTCTATATTGAGCTCTCGGAAGGTCAATTGGAAGCAGCACCCCCCCCCCCCCCCCTCTCTCTCTGAGGTCGCAGGGACACGTTGCCATTGAACACTACCCACCAACTCATTCCGCAGATACTCACACAGTTTCTCCATCGGTTTCATTTTCCCCTTCAAGGCACCTTTTGTGTTGCACTTCTTCCTCGTCCCTGACCTTACTGGAAGAAAACCTGCTGAGAGTCTCACTGCTTTCCGAGGAAGCCCCGACGCATGTGCGTTTTATCACGAGGCAAAGTGGAGCATCCTTCACTCAGCAACTTTCTCCTTTTGTCTGGGGTTTGTCCCGTTCCCGGACATTAAAAGACAGTTAGTTCAAATAGCGAGTCCCTTTGAAGGACCATCACCTCCCCCTCCCCCGCTCTCTTTACTTTAAGGACTACATGGCCTTTCCCGGCTTGATGAAGCATCTCCCACAACTGATCGTTTTAAAAGTTGGCGTCCTTAATGGAGCTGTTTAATGAAGTCTAAATTAATTCATTAAAGCACAACTTTCGCCGCGGCTTTAACAGAGCAAGTTAAAAGCGGTTTCAAGACTCCACTTCAGTCACCCAGAAAACAACAAATAAGTCAATAAAATCAATTGAAAACTACAGCCAGATTGCCTTGTTTTACTGCGCTCGGGGTAATAAAGCCGAGCAACTCGAAAGAAACATGAAAGACACTTGGTTTATTGTTCAGGGGTAGTAAAAGGATAAACCCTTTCATGGTGGTGTGCGTCAATAAACGGCAGGGTGGGGTGGACTCTCCCTCCGGATGACAGAATTTGTGGCAGCGTCGGATTATTCGATGATTGACTCTCTCCGGCCTCCCTGGATTACACTCGAACCAGGGGGACTGGAGGATTTCTTTGACTGGGGTGACCCGTACTGAACATTGGACGAGTTGTTTTCACCGCCAGGCTCCCACCAGATACCACGCCATGGTCAGCCAGTAAGACGAAGAGCCAGGCGTGGCACCAGGAGGTGCAATCGTTCGACTTGGAGAAAGTTCCGGGAGGCATTTGTGCAGAACCGAGGAAAGATGGGCCCTTGAAACGGACGTGGCAACAGGGAGGACCCGCATGTTCTCCAGTCATGGTCGAAGGCCCCCACTCTCGTCCCATGGCGATCCGATTCCAGCGCAGCCAAACGCGCGCCCTCTTTATAAGGAGTGTTATTTTTAAAAATTCACCTCTGAACACTCGGCCCTCTTCCAACTTTCAACTGCGTTATGACTATAGACCCCTAAACAGTAGCGGACCAACCTTCCAGACTGGTGTGCCTTGATTCCAGACGCTGCGCGCAATTCTTTTCTGGATGAAGGCTAAGAACGTCTGGTTATTTTGCCTTTGAAATATCGACTGCATGTCGAGAGTACAATGAACCTGATCAATTCCCACCTCGTCTGACTTTGCAGAATAATGCCCATCTGCCCTTTTCTGCGCGGGTTAAAATAGCCTGAACTCGTCTCACTGGAAATCAATACCAGACCCCTGAACCCGTAACTTATTGAGGGACGCGAGATAGATGTTTTGTAAGTCATCGGTGAGCACCAACCCCTTCGAATGAACAGGGCGCAGAAAGCAGTGAGGATCGGCTACCCCTTGGGGACGCCAATCATTTCGCGCCTCCAAGAATGCCGATGGATGGAGAACTGGGATCCAATGGTCGCGTCCGTTCTCCTTGAAGTAGATGATTAACACTCCACGGTCTGTTTACTGCTGGAAGGCGGATCTGCAACAAGCCCATAGATTTGCCCCGTTAAGCGCCTGGAGGTGGGGGCGGGATGGTGGGATTGAATGCCCTCCGCTCGTGAGGTGTCAAGGGGTGGTCATTGGGCTGCGGGTGGATTCCTTTTGCCGGCGGAGCTTTGGATCTGGACGCTTTCTTCTCGCCGGGGGTTTCGGGTCGGGGCTGCGCGACCGGTCCTTAAAACAAAAGGAGGGAAATTTGCTCTTACCTACGCACTCGTTGGACTCTCTGGCCGTGGCTCTTTGCCAGGGTCGGTCGTAGTGGAAAGGTTTGCATCGGTCACATTCCGGGCCCGCGGTGTGGTGCTTACAGTCACAAACCAGGTGGCCGTCCCGATCCTTGATGCACCTGGACGCGTGGCCATTGCACTTGCAGCGGCCGCCGACCTGGAGATCGGAGACTGCGTAATAATAGGACTCCCTGGCGAGTTCCGAGTCGTCTTCATTCTCGTCCCCGAAGGTGTGCAGACGGCCGAAGGCCACCTTGATGTCGGTGGCGGTGACCCAGTCTTGAAGGACCGGGCTGTTGTCAAAATCGTGCGCCGAGGGGCGACCGTCCAAGGTGCTGAAAGCGATCAAGCCCCCCGTGAAAGGACGCATGTCGGTGTGGGAGTCGGTGCAAATGGCCTCTTGCTCGTTCTGCTTGGTGATGACAGCCTTGTTGGGCTTGTTGTACATTTTTCGGCACTGGGTGGAGTAGAACTGAAAGGGCACCCAGGATTTCCCGTAGTCCATCGATTTCGAGATGGCCATCGAGTCTGGCCGCGGGGAGCAGAACTGAAGACTGACGTAGGTGACCTCGAATTTCTTGCCGAGGGAGAGAGTGAGGGTGACATTTTGAGGGGACTGGATGTAATTCTCCGACTGCCAGCAGGTCAGGTTGTGAGGATTGTTGAGGTCGGTCAGGTAGGCTGGCGGCCGAGCCCTCTTCGGGTCCGCGGCATCGCAGATGTGACAGCTCCTGAAGCGATCGTCTCCCTTTTCCGACACCACGCAGAACCTGGTCGCCGGCTTGCCGCAAGTACTGGACACTTTCACTTCCTTGCCGAAGGCGGAGTTGACGAAGTCGGGGATACAGCGCCGGGGGTTGTTGTTCTCGTCGTAGCAGGGGTCTGGGGGAGTCTGCTGGGCTGCAAACATGCTCATGCCATAACCCCCGCGGACGCCTTCCACCAGGCAGGTCAGACCCAGGAAAGCGCAGACAAACTCCCCAAAAGTCCACAGCATTTTGTTCTCCCCTTCACAGCGTAGCCTCGAGGCATACGACGAAGGATCCTGGGGAAAGAAATACAGAAACGCAATGCTCAGGAACACATCGATTCAGAGAGAGAGAGAAAAGCTTCCCACGTTCTGGTCACGCTAAGTTTTTACATTCCTGCTCATTTGTGACTACGCTGTGGTGGAGGGTTACCTGGAAAACGCTTTGATTGAAAGCAGAACAATGCAAAAACCGATGCCCTTTTCTTTAGCTAAGAGACCGCTTGCTACACTGTGCATCGGTCATTTCCATACCCCAGTATCGAGGAGAGTCTCCCTTTCCTTTGGGACTCTCGGTCTCTGCGCCCTGTGTCTGCCTAGAAAGTGAATGACGTCCACAAGTCTTGCGAGCTCGAGGTCATTCTGTGCCCTGACGGAGAGTGTCATTCTACACACAGAGGGAGCGAAAACAACGACATCCACTGGTAGTTGATCAAGAGCGAGCAGGCATTCTTTCACATGGAGCTCAAGCCACAGAACGAGCCCAATTAGACTGTTTACAGCCTCTGCAATCAATGAACGCTGCCGTTTGCCCGATTCTAAGCTGCAGGGATTCACGTCGGGGGAAGAAACAATTCTAACGAGAAAGAAATCTTTGACTTGGGCACGTCACTATGTAGAATCATGTTGGGAAAGGATGATAGATGCTCTGTTATTACATTTCCAAACACGCGAAGTTCTATTACACTGGACATTGAACACAAATCAAACAAATTGACAGGTGGTTGCCAATGCTCTACCCTGGGTTCAGTGGAGGGAGATGCTTTGCTGTGTTGTGAATTCGGCTTTGTCGTCGGAGTTGCTTAATTTTTGGCCGATCAACCCCATTTTATAATTTATACACTTAGGCCATTCGCAGAAATCAATGGAGTCCCCCCCCCCCCACGAAGGTTATAATAATATTTCCTTTCTTAATGTCTCCGGGAGGAATACAAGTGAGACTTGAAAACATTAAGGGTTGTGTTAAAATGTACGGTTAACGCACCCATTTAGTGGAACATTAGATGTTATTTTTTTCCCATATATTCCCATGGTGGAAACGTGAAGACATTCATCTGAATCGGATTCTGGTCTCCAGGCTGTCATATATTATCTCTGCCACTGTATGTTGATGTGGAAAACGAAAATAGTGCGTTACCGAACCTATAAGATCACATCAACGAATTACTTCCACCTGCTGTTTATTTAACCGCGTCCCCCCTGAAAAGCAACGATTTTCGTCCAAATGATGGTCATCAGTATCTCCCCTTCCCAATTCAGCTGCCGAAGGAAACCTTTTTATAAGCACGACTTGTTGGTCTAGAATTTAACGCATACAACTACAAAAAGTGGAATTAAAATGTTAATGCGTGGTGGAAGGCATTCCGCATCAGTCTTGTTACCACACAAAGGACTGCTACAAATTCACATGTAAACCATGATTGACACTGCAATGAAATTGTTAACTCGGAGACAGCGCAAGACCGCTTCCAAAAAGTTACTGAATAAAAAGTGCTCATGCAAGCCGAAACAAAAGCGAGAAAGGAGCTGCCTTTTTCCAGAGGGAGTTCTTTATGCAGGCAGTCCGACAAACCACTTGATAAGAGGGTCAGAAATGATCTCTAAAACAATTCTAGCATAACTTCGCCGCCTGGACGTTGCGTGTGCGTGTATGTGTGTGAAATGTAGCAGTCTTTCTGTTTCTGACGCTCGCTCGTTTCAATGTCTATTATTGAAAACCCACTGATCTTCGTGGCAAAGTAAGGTGGAGCGGTGGGGGTGGGGAATCAAGAACCTGTTATTGTGGCAATCACCACGACAGATTTGGACTATGCAAATTTGCTTCGACAATGCTTCTGTGAGGCTTTTGCTTGAAAAAGGGAGGCTGAATAAATGGGCTGTTGTAAATTGAATTAGCCCCTGATTAATCTCGCCTCAGTCCTGCTCTCTCAGTGGGATGGCTTTGGGACTCCAGCCGCTGTCTCTGCAAGAAAGCCCCGGCTCAGCAGCGTGGCCTGTCCCCTGTCAGCATGCTGCAGGATTTGTTAACTGTTCACCGTGAAATAGCCCATAATACCTTACCCAAATCGTTTTGACAACACGATCACCCCGGGCTCACTGAGGACGCTACCTGGATCCCAATTAAGAGAAAGACAAATCATTCCTGCTTGTAATAGCAAAGTGTAACTCGGGGCATGAAGAGGAAAATTGTGATTTTCTTTTCATGACAAACAATTAATCTTTTCAAAGTTCTAAAGATATCTCACACGACAAAAGTTTATACCGTCCAATGAATCTGTGCCTTGATGAAACGCTCGCCCGAAACGTTGGCTTTGGATCTTTGCTCCGGTCTGACCTGCTGAGTTTTCCCAGCATTTTGTGTTTTCACTTCGTGTCTGCAGACTTTCGCGTTTTACTTCCTTACAATAAATGTGTACGTCTGAGGGTCATGATCTTAATTATTCCAGTTGGAGGACCAATCGTGACAGAATTTTCTGCAGAATGGAGAGGGAATCAAACGTTGTGGATCCAATAATATTTCTGAAAGTGAAATCATTTCGGAGGCTCCATGAATTCGCCTTGAAAAATCGTTTAGGATTGGAAGCTCCGTCTATTGGAACCATTCATTTCTTTCCAGATGTTTCATCGGCAATAATGAATTTGCCCTTCTTTAGACCTAAACGAAACTACGCAGGAAGAACGCCAAGCTGAAAAGAAAACGTTGGCCACAAGAATCAAATAGTTTGAATGGAGTTCTGACGAACATTTGCAGTGAAGGAGTTGCTTGACTTGTTCTATCGAATTACTTCGGAGAAAATCATTGGGAATTGATAATGAAATGGTTGTTCGTCACCCCACAGAAAACACATACAAATATTTTACATTCAATTCCTCTTATTTGAGAAACGCTGCTGCGAACAGTTGAATGAGAAACTCCTTTTAATCTCCGTGCGCGTCCATTAAACTTTGGGATCTGTCTTGTTGAAATTTACAACATTTGAAAGTAGATTAAAATAGGGTCATTTTTCTTGTAAAAACGATGTAATAGAGAGTTATATATCATCAAAGCATCCTGAAAAGGAACTGTTGGACATCTGCTCAGGAAGGCAACCTTACTGGGTGGCGCTGGGACGAAGATTTTCCCGGTTGAATGTGGTAACACGACAGGACCGTTCATTATTTCGGCCTCCGGAAGAATTAGTCCCCTGTTCCGAACAGGCATTGAGTTGAAACGGCGAAGCAGTTGAGAGATTGTCCTCAATATTATGCTCCTTTTTTTGGGCAGCATCCGATGATTGACAACGCTTATCAATTCCCATTTGTGACCGACTCGGGTTCTGCTAAGTTTGACTAATGAATTATTCAGTAATGATTTATTCCCAGGTTTTCTTTTAATGGAAGAAGTCGAATTTATGCTTGTTAATTTAGCATCCAATGAAAGTTTAATCTGACCATTATTACAAGAAGGAAATTTTAATGTCGACCTGGTACTGTGGTGGTTCTTCCCAAAGAGGAATGAGTATTACCTGGATGGACAATGTGGAATCCGCGAGGATAATCTCGTATGAATGAAGGGTCATGGGCAGTGTAGATCGGGAACTTTTACATCTCTTTTCAGGGGGAAGGAAAATTACTTTCTTTTCCATTGGAAATTTGCCCCATTGTTGTGTCACAGGCCCTTATTGATGTGTTCTCTCGGTCAAATGACTAGTTTTCACATCCCTGGTCTCAGATGCACACAGTGAATATAACACAAGGGACGAGCCAGATGACCCCTCTCCAGTTTGTTGATGGCAAGAACAATATTCGTCTTGTCCAAACACACTGAATTGGCTGAGGACTGTATTCCATCCTCGCACTCCGCCGCTACCAGAGACAATCAGCAAAATGTTTCTTCTGTTCGGGAAAGCGGGAGAAGCTTTTGTGCAGTGTTTTTTTTAAAAAAAAACTTTACTGGAACTGCACAAAGTTAATGTAAATGATAAAGGCAGGGAAGAGTTGCCAAGCATTTCCAATCTGCTGGAGTTCAAAAACAGATCACAACAAAAGCGATCCCATTCCGATTTCATTATAGGAGTTTGAAAAGGCGTTTCATTTATTGACATGGATATTGAAATACAACCGTGTCTTATCACAAGATTCCAGCCTTCTTTTATTGCCTCTGGTTAACATGCCAGTTTACTGCAGACCTCATGGTCATCTTTGTGTACTGTTCTGCAACCTACAATCCTTACTTTAGAAGTGAGCACGACTTTCCCACAAACTTATCATTAACCAGAGTTGTCAATTTGATGACTTTTACTTCGGATCACTCCTTCACATCGAGATGGAAAAGGGCCTTACATCGGAGATCATTTACTATCCCTCGGGGCACATAACCTTTGTCTTGCGATTAGGTAGGCCTTCATTGAGGTGACGGCTTGCATATTCTTTACTTGTAGTTGGAAAGCCAGAAATGAGATGGGGCTCTTCCGGAATCGTGGTAAATTTTATCCTGGTCGCTCCTAATGAACTCCGAGCGCATTGAAACAATCCAGGAGTCATTCCATCCACCAAGCTTATTATTGTCAAAGATGCTTCCATCTCTATGTGCGAGCAGGGGAATAGCAGTGAGTGAATTTGTTCAATTCTCTTGTCATGTTTGGATGAACTGAAATCGACGGCTTCCGAATTTCAGACTCCCAACTCTTTCGCAAGTCACCGAAGAAGCGTTTTTAAAATCCCAGCCAATATTTCGCCCTTTGGGGAAGGCCGTTTCTACTTGATGTGCTGTGGGGTTGCTTTTTAAAAAAAATCAAGATAGCACAGTAATAATCAACGCTAACATGTTTAGGTAGGTGTCATCACATTTGACTGCATAGATTAATAAATTACACCTGATTGATTTAGTTAAGAAATTGAAAGCAAATGTTCCCACCTTGCACCCTCATTCATCCAGGCATGTAAACGAAAAGATTACTCTGCTCAGTTTTGGAAGGGCGACGTTGGTCGTCCACGACCTATGTTTCAAAAGATGGGTTGGAATTTGTGTTCGCGTTTCACGGATCGTTGAACACACGATCTATCTGGAAACAATGAAATAAACGAGATCCAACTTTCAGCTTCATCTTAAGTGGATGCATTTCGATTTTATAAAAAAAGCTGGATCCCGATTATGTGGATCACGAAACGTGTTTTTAATCCAAAACAATTAAATCTCGATTGAGGAGTCGAGAATCAATCGCGCGTGCATCAACTCGCAATTCCCCTCCCCTCTTTCCCCTATCTGTTTTATTGTTGTTAATCGTGTCCAGTGGGACACGCTTCACAAACAAAACTGACCATAACAGAGTGAACCGTCTGGGGCCCCGAATCCATTCGCTTCTTCACCCAACCCCCCAATCTTTCAGCGAGCTGGAATGCGGTGAGCCATGCGTCAGAATGAACTTTCACTCTTTGGGGGTTCAGGATGGCCCCCCTCTCTCCCTCGACGCGACTCTGCAAAGCGTCAGGGAAAGAAACCCATTTGCAAGGAAACTTTGGACGTCCAAAGTTTTGCCGGGATTCCCCAATTTCTCGTGGCAGGGGCTGATGGCAATTTCTCGCTATGGGACTCTGGACGAGTTGGGAGTTTTCAGCTCTCATCTTTGGGTCTCGTCCCCTTGGGACCAGAGTCTCTTCCCGCTTGAAGTGTAGTTAATGCTCCGAGGCAGAGTTAGCTTTCTATTCTATTTCCCTTGCAGACCCAACTTCAGCGCACCGCGACGCACCCTTGTGTGAAATCCAGTCAGCACCCCCCTCCCCACCACACACACAAAAAGGAGTTGCGAAGTCATTGTGTAGGACTATGGAAATCCACGAAGGCCTGTTTAAATAAGCAGCGAGTAATCGGCGCCGATTTATTCCGCCGACTGACAGTTCCTTTGAACAGTAACGGAGTGGGATTTTCTGAAAGCTTTTCTGCAGGGTTTTTTTTGCTGCTCAGACCGGAGGGATGAATGCGGGTATTATGCAGTCGAGTCGCTATTCTGAAACGCCAAATTAATGACGAGGAGCTGCCTCTGTGCAAGAGCCCCTCCGAAGAAGCTTCAGTGTGAAATGAGGAGGTTTAAGAAAGATTGGAACAAACGCGCTGCCAAAAAGACCATTTTCACCTCTCGGGAGCCACCCGTCGGCGCGCACATTGCAACGCGGGCTCGGCGCCTCACCGACCATGGGATCCACGCGTGGATCCATTCTCACGGTGACTGCGCAGCCCTCAACGCTTGCACCTCAAGCCGACCCAAAGTATCCCCCCTCCTCCTCCAATATTTACACTGTTAGACGTCTTGGCTTTGTCTTGACATTTCTGGGGGTAGGGAAGCAGAAGGATACTGACCTGTCTTTCACTGCGAGCACCAGCGGAACAGCACCCAGAACTGCTCTCGTCTCTTCGAGGTAACGTTCTTTTGGCAAGATGTGGTGTGGTTTCGACCTTCTTTATAAACGCGGCCAAAGTCAACACGCCAAGGTTTTAACTGATAATTTCATTTTAATAGAAGGGAGGGGGCGGATCTAGAAGAACAAGTTGAAATCAGCCGGAACGAAACGCCAATTGTCCGACTTCCTCAGAATTTTATCCTGAGAAATTTCTCTGCCCCGCCGCAGATAATGAGCAAACCCACCGTTCTAAACACAACCAAAGGTCGCGTGGATTTCCCTTGAAACAATAACTGCAACTTAACTAGCTTTCGCAGAATTCAGACTAGCAACTAAAAGACCTTTGATCTGGGAGATCCTGCACTGGATCATTTCTTCAAGTTAAAATCCAGGGTAAATCCACGTGACGATAACGGGAATCACTCCCTTTTGCTTTTGAATCCAACCACAACCTGCAAAATGAAAAAAGAACCCACCACTTTCCAAATAACTTGTAGTAGGATGTGAACGAAGGTGGAAATATCTACCAGTGAAACATGGCTTGCGTCATGTGTATATATGCAGACGTTAAGTTTGTGTGAGGAATTGTATGAACACGAGTTGATTCATTGCTCTTTAAGGTAACATTTTAGATTTAATACCCCATCTAAACGTTTCCGATTTCACGAGGAGACTGTCTTATGACAAGAATTGAAAATGATTGTAAAACGAGATTAACGGGGTAAATGACAAACGTGGCTTATTGTCTTTCATCTCACTAAACAATAATACAGTTCACAAAGTTCCTGAGAAACAATAAAGGTTAATTTATCTCCAGGGGATAGAAATAGGTTTCTGGTTCAGAATTCCTGAAGAATAATGACGCAGATCGAAATAACACGGGTGAAGGTTGTTGGACTGGATTCGCAATTCGACTCATGATTTGGAGACACTCTTGGCGTCTTTCGAATCAGTTCGTTGAGTACACCTGGAATTTCTAAAGCAAGTGTGATGGACACTGGGGGATTATCGTCAAACCAGTCTGGTTCCTCGGTTGTCCAGGACACCGCACCGACAGGGGCGATTCCCTTCTGAAGTGACCCAGCAAATCTTGCAACATTTGGGCAAACTGCTTCTCCACCTTGTAAAAGCGGGGAAATCAACGAAAGAGCCCCAAAACAATTTCAAAGTCTCTAATACATCGCCATTGTCAGGCATTTACAAAGGGAGAAAAACCAGTTCACCAACAAGAGTCCAAACATTCAAGGACTCGTCCAAGGCGCGATTGAATCCTAGAGCAAGCGCTTGTCACTGAGCTCTTACAGAAGATACAATCGGTGACTTCCCCAAGTCAGAGCTTTATTGCTGTTTTCACACGGACAGCGCCTTTTCGTGAGATGGTTTGTCACACTGTCTGTGGAGGACACGGTTGGCTGACAAACATTAAAGCGCCAATGTAGGAGAGCGTTGAGAATGGTTGCTCGAAACCAGACCATAATCAGATCAGGTTATCTTTTTTAAAAATCAAACCATCACATTAGTCTTCTCTAAACAAAAGATAACGACGAGTAAACAAAATGCGACGAAGATTCTCAATTGAAAACACCCACTTTCTTCACTTTCTCTCCCACTTCTGATCTTTAAGTTTTTACACAAAAGACACGTTCGCTCACGCACGAAGGTTCCCACCTCAGACATGACCGTTGGGAATGGTGAGAGGCAGGATCTTCCATACCACTGCACTCCTCAGAGCGTTGAAGTCGGCTGTTCCCAATTTGCTGCATTTTCCGATCCAGTGGCACATGAAAACGACGTTCATCAGGACCAAGACAAATTTCTCTCCACTTCCTTGTCAGCCACAGGACTTAGCACGGGAACACCGCAGGGCAAATCGTTCATTTGAATAAATATTCTCAGAATATTATTTACCAAGAAGTCTCTGAAAGAGAAGTTGAGCGTAAGGTTAACCGGGGCATCGGGTGAACTGAAGCTGAAGCGCTTTAGTGTAACCAATGTCCCGAATTCTGCGCGCACGGCAAGTTTTCCATTCTCCTTCGGCTCAGTACTGCAGCCAGGATTGCCATGACTTCTGTCCTGTGCAACAGTTGCTGCAATATGATGGACGAGAAATGATGCCGCAGATCGGAGCATTATTTGGATTCAAAGCATGAACCTCAGAATTATCCGAACAGAGGTGCCCTCTTCATCCAGGGGTTGGCAGCTGGGTCACGCACTCAAGTTGCTGTGACCTCGGCTATAACCGAACAATTAACATTTATTAACAATTAATAAATGGAAATAGTTTTCGCAATGAGGCATTTCACATGTAAAGTGGACTAAAGTACCTTAATATACAATAATAACAGCGTAATTATTTATCAACCAGATAAATAATATGGAAATAGTGAAGGATGACAAATGTCGCTGTGATAATAAACGTGAAAACTTGTCTCATTTCTGAAGCGCAGGCGAGAGTCACAAAGAAGGCAATTGGGAAATGAATGCTCCTACTCGCAGCCTTGGAAGCGCCCAGTCTGCTCGACCTCCTGGTGAGTGGGAGAATAACCGACATTAATATTGCCAACAAAGCAAGAAGGTTCAATGTTATGAGGAATGCACTGGAGAAATCAACAGAAACGAGGGATTGAAGAGGATAGTCGGTTCCCCGCCAAACTGATTGCACGTTGGCGCCCTCCAGTGATGCTTTTGTTCATTTGTTTCCATAGTCAAGCATCTTCTCCAGATGATTCAATCCCCTTCAAAAACGAAAGTCTGCAGGCACCGAGGTTGAAATAAAGCACAATGCTGGAGAAACTCAGCAGGTCTTTAAATTGCAAAGATAAAAAGAAGACACAACCGACGTTTCGGGCTTGAGCCCTTTAGCAAAATGTAGACAGGCGCTGAAGAAAAGGACACATCATTTTAGTTTCACAGAAATTTGGGATATTTTCTGTGAGGAGTTTTATTGGCGAATTGGACTGGTACTTAAAGCATAAATGTACCTCACAAAAAAGCACCAGCTCTGAAGACGTACGTTGGGGAAATTTAATTTTCCTTTGCAAATTGAGATCTTTTATGGGATGGCAGGGTTTAAGTACAGCACTTTCATCAAGAAAATGAGAAAGTAGATTTTAGAATATAATAAAAATGTAAGTTTTAAAATGTTGATTGAAAAGGAGGGTGGGGGGCTGCATTCCTTTCTTGTTATCAGCTCCTTATTTGGTAGGGTGGTATAAAAACGAACCAACACATCCTAAGAAAATTTTAAGGAACGTACTTATCCTCTCCATAACAACTAGAAGTTCAAGACTGTCAATGAGGTGAATATTGTAAGCGGCGAGCCAGTCTCCCTTCTTGTAAGCTGGTGGAGGTGCTTCTTGCTGTAACCAAGTGTTCATGCTTTACAAAGTGTTTAAAAGTTTGTTTGACTGCTTGCTTTGGAGTAACCTAGGGTTCACGTTTACATAAATAATAATGGAATTAATTTGAAAATAGTTGAATAAACACCTTTGAAAGTCCGGACTACGGGGGTGGGGTTTAGGAACCAGAACTAATGGTTTGACCAAAGATCCAAAGCATCCCAATTGGACAGAGAGGAAATAAATGGCACGCTTTGGAAAGTTTCCCTTCTTCCTCTGTAGTTCTTTATGATCCGGATTAATTTTCGGTTAATGTTTGAGAAGATGCTGGCAGTATGCACACCATTTATCCACGGCAAGTACCAGATCGTAAATTAACCAAGCAGGCAACTTTTGAGAAACGCACGGATCTACTGATCCGCAAATTCTTGCGGCAGTTGCTTAAGATTTGAGGGAATGTCGGCAACACATTTGTGACCTCCTCGAACCTTATTTATAGACAAATAACATAACAATTACAGCACGGAAACAGGCCATTAGGCCCTTCTAGTCCGCACCGACTAGAAGTCATGGAAGTTAATACAACTTCACTTTTTTAAAAATCCATGTTGCCCCCATTTTAAACAGACACATTCATTGGAAATTGGGATGCGAAGGAGCTCGTGGAAATCCATCCAGAAGGAGCGCCCAGACTCGAAAGGTCGATTGCGTCCTCTGGGCGCTCCATGACCTGCTGAGTTTCTCCAGCACGTTTGCTGCACTAGATTTCTTCAAATCCCCCAATACCCTACCCCCTCACCGAGATCCTCCAGTGGAAGGGACATTTGTTCAACCACAGTAAGTTCACATTACACAAAGTTCAACATCCCAGATTTCCGATTTATTGTCAGAGTACATACATGAGATGCTTTTTCCTGCGGGCGAGGCAGAAGCACAACTTATGGGTACAAAAAAAACCTGACTCCTGTAAATAAATAAAGAAATTTAAGCAAGCTGACTGCAAAACAGATACAGAAATAAAGTTAATAAAGGGTAAAAGAAAAAAAAAATTGGACCTACAATTAAGATTTCCCTATATAAAAGGCAACTGTATTTTCTATTAACAACGTGACCGTTTAAAATCGGGGATGACTTAGCATTAAACGAAAAATGACACATTTGTGTCGCGATAATACTGGATTATGAGAAACGTCTTAAATCCTATAAAATTAAATATTGAAATAAATGGTAAATATTTAAAAAACCAGGAAGCCTGTTTCGGTGACGGGCACGTTGTCCCGAAGCCAGAGCGGGTTTGAACAGAATATTAGTTTAAATGCGTGCAAAGGTTGATCTCATAAAACCCTTGCTCAGGTATTATTGTGATCTCCAAATCCAAGTTTTGAGGGATTCCGTTTATTTTTGCAGCGAGTCTTTAAGCAAATACTAACCAAAATCTTAAACCCTTTATTTGGACAATTCGTGTCATTTTAATAGTTGACTGGCTCTGGAGGGAGAGGAGGTGACCCGAGGGAATGGAATGAAGGGGCTGTTCTGAGAGCCAGTCATTCAGAAAGGCTATTTATTGGGAACATTTGAAATATTATTGCAGCTGGTGTAATGATAAATTATTCTAGATAACAAGCACTGAAGTTTACCGTTTCCACTTGTCCTACACTAACATGTAGGTTTCCTCACATTGTTGGATGAGAATTGCCACGTCTCCCACTTCCCAAGAGTAGGACAAGATAATTTTGAAAACATTGTGATTTAGATGTTGACATCCATTTTAAGCAGCCATTCGTGATTCGACGGTGAAGATCAAACGTTCAGACCTTGATTCTTTCGGCCTTCGTCTTAAACGTGGTGCACTCAGGAGAACATTGACTAAATGCTTTTGACAAGCCCTTCATTTTACCAGGCTTCGGTGATTAAACTGTCCCTGGAACAGGCGGAGACATCGCTTGGCGTTAATTAGTATTTATATTGTTCAACCCATCGGGCAGTTCCCACCCAGAGCTGGTTTTAAGTTAGTGCCAGGTCATGGCCGGGAATTGGATGGGTGTCAGTTGTTCGACTGAAAGCTGCCTTTCTCTATAAAGATTCTCATTAGGCTGTGGTACGGAGGGGTGACGATTGCAAATCCATTCAAGCTGCGGTTTGGCATTGACACAAAGGCAGGGCGGGAGGGAGGGAGCCTTTCCCCTTTTTTGTTTCCTCTTTTGACTTTGACACTTATGATGAAAGGAGCTGTGTCTCTCATCTGGGATCAAGTCTTAAATTTTATATTATTGTGTAAATGCAATATCAATAAACCCTTTCCATTATATCTCACACATCCGTGGCACATTAAATGCTTTGCGATTTCCTTCTTAACTGGAAAGCAAAATAAAATGAGTGCTTATATCAATCCTTTCTCGCATCTGTGAGTACCTTCACGTAAGAGGTACAGGAGCATAAAACCCAGCACTGCCAGTCTGGGGAACAGCTTCTTCCCTCAGTCTGCGAGACTGTGCAATAATCCGAGAACCCCATAAATTATTATGGATCGCTGTGTCTCGATGTGTCGGATGTTACTGTGTGTGTGTGTGTGTGTGTGTGTGTGTGTGTGTGTGTGTGTGTGTGTGTGCGTGTGTGAATGCGCGTGTGTGTGTGTGAGTGAGTGTGTATGTGTGTGAGTAAGTGAGTGTGTGTGTGAGTGTAAGTGAGTGTGTGTGAATGTGTGTGAGAGTGTGTGTGTGAGTGTATGTGTGCGTGTGTGTGAGTGTATGTGTGTGAGTATATGTGTGTGTGAATGCGTGTGTGTGAGTGAGTGTGTGTGTGAGTGTAAATGTGTGTGTGAGTGTGTGACAGTGTGTGTGTGAGTGAGTGTGTATGAATGTGTGTGTGAGTGTATGTGTGTGTGAGTGTATGTGTGTGTGAGTGTGTGTGTGCGTGTGAATGAGTGTGTGTGTGAGAGTGTGTGTGTGAATGTGAGTGTGTGTGAGTGTAAGTGAGTGTGTGTGAGTGTATGAATGTGTGTGAGAGAGTGTGTGTGTGAGTGTATGTGTGTGTGAATGTGTGTGTGAGTGTAAGTGAGTGTGTGTGAATGTGTGTGTGAGTGTATGTGTGCGTGTGAGAGTGTGTGTGAGAGTGTGTGTGAGTGTAAGTGTGTGTGTGAGTGTGTGTGACAGTGTGTGTGTGAGTGTAAGTGAGTGTGTGTGTGAGTGTAAGTGAGTGTGTGTGAGAGTGTGTGTGAGTGTGAGAGAGTGTGTGTGAGTGTAAGTGAGTGTGTGTGAATGTGTGTGAGAGTGTGTGTGTGAGTGTATGTGTGCGTGTGAGAGTGTGTGTGAGAGTGTGTGTGAGTGTAAATGTGTGTGTGAGTGTGTGTGACAGTGTGTGTGTGAGTGTAAGTGAGTGTGTGTGTGAGTGTAAGTGAGTGTGTGTGTGAGTGTATGTGTGCGTGTGAATGTGTGTGAGAGTGTGTGTGAGTGTAAGTGAGTGTGTGTGTGTGAGTGTATGTGTGTGAATGTGTGTGTGAGTGTGTGTGTGTGTGTGAATGCGCGCGTGTGTGTGTGTGTGTGTGACAGTGTGTGTGTGAGTGAGTGTGTATGAATGTGTGTGTGAGAGTGTGTGTGAGTGAGTGTGTGTGAATGTGTGTGTGTGAGTGTGTGAGTGTGTGTGCGTGCGCGGACTATGGTCCGGAGATGCGTTGTTTCGTCGGGTTGTACATGTGTGTACAATCAGCCGAGAATAAACGTGAACTTGATGGTCTGTGTGGTGTTTGGAGTTGAGCGCCGTCCTAGTGTTTGGACGGTGTCTCGTTGCCCCGTTGCAGAGAAAACTCCAGGTACTAGTGTTAACCATCTTGAAAGCAAACATTGAAAACCATTGATTTAACGAGGAGGTTTAAACTCGGGCCAATCGGACCCTTCAGAAACGGAGCAGGTTGAACAACTTCCCGCCGGGCAATGATTGTTGGTAGAATTTCTGTTTCATCTTGGCGGGGATCAGAAGGAAATGTTTCCCGCGCCTTAAATTTGGTTAAACATTTAATTCCGCTACAATACGTCCTCCACAAAATTAATTAGACGGTTACTTTTGCAAAACTTTAATAAAAACAAGATCATCTGAGATGAAGCAGCGGGAGCTGTTCAACACATCCCGATGTTGCCGGCACCGGGGAGGCAGAATTTTCATGGTGTTCACAATGGATGGGAAACCTGGGCAAAGTTAAACCAGTGTCGTGGCCATGAGCTGTGGTTCGGTCGCCCTGGGTGTTTGGGTTCAAGCGTCGACAGAAACGGTCCCGCTACTTGGTTATTCAAAGAAATGACATCGCTCTTGCCAAAGGGACCCGTTTCCAACCAAAGAAGTTTTAAAACGGAACACCATTCAAAGACAAGTCACCCAGGCATTTGGAGATTCGGAGGAGAAGCCCATGCATTTTTGGAGGGACTCAGGGCGAGTCCAGAGCCAGGGGCGGGCTGGGCTTGAAGCTCACGGCGGCAACTTTTGCTCTGTTCCCCCGACTGGTGGCTGCGGTGGCCCGGAGAGGTCCAGTACATGCAGGGTGAACCTTCCGTAAACTTCCCAGCCCTTGGGTTAAGAACAGCAAATAAAGAGTTTGAAAGGAACAGTCTGTTTGTATTCAATCAGGGATTCATTCAAAGTTCAGATTCATTGACAGCATCACCTAGAACCCTGAGGTTCTTTATCCTGCCATTGATTGGTCGCGCCAAAAACCAAACCTGACTCAACGTACACGCGGAAACAAATTGACCGCAATACAGAGAGAGAAGAAAAATCAGGTGCCAAAGTAAGAGCTGGTTTGTTGTTGAGGAGGCTGATGGTGGAGGGGTGGGTGGCAGCTCCTCCCAAACCTGGCGGTGGGAGTCTTGTGACACCACTTTGCTGGTAGCAGCAAGAACAGAGCTTGTACTGGGGGGATGTGGATCCGTCATCCTTACTGCTGCTCTACGACGGGCAGCGTTCCCTTGAGTTTTAACAATTTGATTTTCAATTTCTAATTTTGAAGCATTTCAACTTGTCTGTGGGTGATTTGGAACACCATCCACGGGTCAGGGTTTTTTATTACTGGGGATTTGGGGTGGGGGAGCATCACCCTGTGTTAAAACCATGCTGAGAGTGGTTGGGTTGGGGGCAGGACCTGGACTACATCAGATGCCCCAGGCCATGCCAAAGTTGGCTTCATGGCTGCAAGCAAAGCTATGGTGATCTCGAGACAGTGGAATATCTACCAAACTGGAACAGATAATTGCTTATGTTTTTATAAATTGAAGGAAAAAGGTGAGCTGGAAAAAGGCCAAGAGTTTTTTTTAAATTTATGCCCACCTGAACGGTGAAAGGGTTTATTGCCCTGTATGAAAAATAGTAACTCTGCCAATGCGGCCGGCGCATTCGAAGTACAAGGAGGAAATGCCAGCCCACTTTAAGTACATCTGTCTTTAAAATGAACTTTAGCTTGAATGCACTTCCTTTTTCATTCAGAGCGGTGAACACTTACTCAACATACCTTCTTCTGAATGTCACTTAGAAAGGACTGATTAACTCTGTGCATCCATCAATAATTGTTTGTTTGCAATATACAGTTCTAAATAAGAAATCTTTAATAACTGTGTTGGAAGCCAATAATGAACAGAACTTTGGTTTATATTCAATATTCTCTTTATTGGAAGCAATTGTAAATTGATTGTTCTTTTTAAGTCTTTGTGATGAGAAAATGAATCTAATTTACTGTCCTCAATTTTGCTGGGGGCATGAACTGACATTTATTTATGTTACTGCATACAACACTGAAGAATTCTATAAAATCCACCATTTCACATAGAAATGTCACCTCCTTTGAGTGAATTCCATGGGACAGAATTTTTTTTATTCAGATCGGCTTTAGGTTCTGCACCAAAATTGAAAGTTGATTTTTGTTATATGCACGACAATTCTTCTTTCATAAGGCTATGCGTTTTGATCATGGGAATACTTTGAGAGAAATCTCATGACTTAGACACTTGTTTGTTTAGTTTGTCAAAAGAAGATGTCTACTACAAAATTCAGTAATAATATTGGTGAGTATCTCCTATACTTTGCCCTGTATGATCATTTAAAATGTATACACGAAAGCCCAGGGATAATTTTGAGGCATGTTTTGGAAACTAGAATCACAGAAGCATATCATCGACAGGTATAAAATCATAACCAATTATATCACAAACTTTCTACAGAAAGGAATTAAGTGGAATCAAAGCTTACAAAAGCTGGAGCCACATTTAAAGATGGTCATGGAAAATGGTCACGGTTGTCAGAGCCTAATCATCAAGCCTTGGTCATTATTGCAGGTGTGCACAGAGAACTGTCCTTAGCCTAACCCCTTTAGCTGTTTCATTAAAGAGCCAGATTATTGTGGACCCTACTGCTTGGACGTTGCCCAGCCTCATTTAATTTTGAAGATCTGGAGGACTCAATGAGCTGACAATTGCATGATCATACTATGTTAGTCCATTTAAAAATATAGTAGGACCTTGCCGATTATCTTGAGTATGTTAATAAAGAAACTGGTCATTTATTCTTCAATGGAGTGGTAAAAATACGTAAGTCTGCAGACACCATGATTGAATGTTGGAGAAATTCATGCAGCAAAGATAAAGATACAGAACCAACGTTTCAGGTTTGAGCCCTTCATCAAGGTTATGAGAAAAATGTAGGCAGATCCCCGACCGAGTTGGTTACGGCCCAGGCCTACATTCTGCTCACACCTTGATGAAGGGCCCAAGCCCAAAACATTGGTTCTGCATGTTTATCCTTGCTGTATAAAGTGCAGTGTTTGACCTGCTGAGTTTCTTCAAAATTGTGTGTTTACATTTATTCTTCATTATGCAGTGATGAATTTATCTTATCAATAATGCATAGCAAGTGGATGGCAGGGATGGGATCTATTCATTGTACCAGTAGCACACAGAATCTATTTTTAATAATAAAAATAGAAATGCTGGAAACAACCAGCAGGTCAACACAGCATCTGTGGAAAGAGAAACAGAGTTAATATTTCCAGTTGAAGACCACCCATGCAGAACTTTTCATTCACAACTGTCAACAAAGAATGATTATTTTGCTGTGGTGGTGGGATTGAGGGAAAACAGTGAAAATCACATAGAAAATACAACTGTTTCAAGAGGCCTTGTTCAGCAAAGCCATGAGTTAGAACACATTAAACTTTATAGAGTGGAGATGTCAATGTTGAAGTCATCAGCACTCAGATGGACCTGCTGCACTTCTCTCATTCACTCTATTGATCAGTGGGCTTAGACACAGAACTGAACATTTGCAAAAATATACTGGTTGATAAAACTTATCAGTCAATGAGCCAAGTGATCTTCAGTACCAACCTACTCTAATTCACTCTTAGGATATTTCTTTACAATAGAACTAAACCTTTGTCAGTCTGGGGAACATTTTCATAATCTTGGACAAATAAATCTCAGGCTGTTAATCGTGCGTAACCTCTGGCGAATACGATAATCCTTTGAGTTTTGATGAAGTGTCAAGTCTCCACATTATAATGATCATATAAGGAGATTAATTATAATTCATAGCAGGAGACCTTGGACCTGTGGAATGTTTCTCCTGCACAATATGGACAACCGTGTGCCTATCGCGTGCATTCCATCTGCCACTAATGTTCAATTATATTGCAGAGATCTGGATAGATTCACTGCAGAGACATCGACGAGGCTGAGATAGATGTGGACTATTCATTTAGTGCAGTTTTCAGGCAATGAATGCAGAGGCAGAAAAGGAATCAGTGACCACCAGGCAGAGTTGAGGAAGGCGGGTATTTTGGCCATCCCCCTCTTTGATAGATATACAGGTGTGAATAACGCTGGGGTCTGGATCTTTCAGGAGAAGGCAGCAAGAGCCAAGTTCATAGATCTACAGGTGGCGCTTCTGTGCAAGAAGGGAGGATGGGGCTACAATGAAAGGGAAAGAGAGAGGAGTTTTGTCAATCACATGTTTTACTCCCAGATGATTTGTTACCATCCTCAGGCAAGGGTCAACGACGGAGTATCACGAAGCGGCAGAGTGAACTGGCAGGGATTGCAATACACAGCAGGGTCAATGACAGAGATGATAAAAACATGTAGGTCTTGCAAGATTAATTTAGGAAATAAATTAGAAAGCAAGGTAATATTTTTGGGCTTACTCCACCACACGTGCTATGGGAAGAGAATTGGAGACCTGGATGAATATGTTCATGATTTGATGCAGGGAGAAGGATTTAGTTTTCTGGGATAATGGACCTGCTTCTGTGGAAAGTAGGACACGTGGAAGTGGGTCGGTTTACACACAGGTTGGACTGAGCCTGATGACCTATCACTGGCGTTCGTCACTGCTATAGGCAGTGCTTACATTAGAATGGCAGGGGGGAGGGGAACCTAAGCATGGTGACAAGGGAGAAAGAAACAGCAAACCCAAATGAAAGAGAGAACTTCAGAGTACGACAGTAAAAGGCAGGGAAACCAGGGCTGAGAGGTAAATAGGGCTACAATTTAAAAGAAAATTAAAACAATTATTATGAAGGCAAATCTAAAGGCCATGTAATTTAATGTACAATGCATTTAAAATGTAGCTGAATTAATGGTATAAATAGAGCTGAATGAGTATTATACAACACTTAATTTGCAAGAGATCAAAGTTGTGCACTTAATATTCAGGAATATTTGATTTTAGGAAGGACGTGGGAAGGAAAAGGTGGTTGAGCAACATCGTAATAACCATTTGTTCTATGTGGTGCACCAGTGAGTTTCCCGAATTAATCACACATATCAAGGACTCAGCAGTTGTCAATGTTTTGCATTGACTCTCTAAAGCTCACAGGTGTCTGAGAAGATGGAGTGGGCTTCAAACAGTGACTGGTCCCCAAGCAAGTGAAAAAGGCTTTTAGATTGCTTTCAAATCTCTCTGATAGTGAGAGAAGCAAAAATGATTGAAGGGAATTTAAATAATTAAAAAAATTGAGGATTAGGTCTTGCACATTGGTAGCAAAGGGAACAGCTTGCTTGTGCAGGTTAGGGTATTCAGACCATCACCCTCCACTAAGTCCAGGAGGGTTCCTTAATGTACACCAGGTATTTTGCCCCTCGGCTTTATGCCGACCTGTCACACAGCTGTACTCAATGAATGTTGGCCAAGATGGAAAGTATCATGAGCGGAATTCAACTTAGCAGAATGATGCTGGCTTCATGAGGAAAATTTATGTTTTCTCTCCCCCCCCCACCCCCCAAATATCCTAAACTTCTCAACCCTGATAATGAATCCACCCTGAAATTCAAATGTATGAACTGGCTCCCATGCCAGGACTGTTCCTTCAGACCATGGCAGCAACTTTCTGCTGCCTGATGCTGCACTCCTGCCTGCCAGCCAGCTGAAGCTTCCCATGGTTTTGGTCACACAATGGATTGGAGGCATGCAGAGTTAAAATGTCCAAATCAGTACAGATTGCCTCCTGCCTCATCATCCACCTTTCCAATTGGAATGAAAATGGAGCTCTTACTTTCAGGAACTAAAGAGTTGTGGGAGGGTGGATGGAGCTTTAGGTTTGTCATTGCTTGTAAGCGGGTGCTCAGAAAATGTGAGACGATATTTTTCCTGCAGCAGTTTGCTGATTCTGTACGAGCATTGTGGATTGACACTGAATAGTGAGGTGCAGCTGTAACAGCTGCAATATTCTTGGCATAACCACAGATGTCAGGCTTAAGTACTTTCAGTTCCTGTGACTGTCTTGCCATGATCTTATAAAAACCGACATTCCAATTCTGTGATAAATTAAGCCAGACGAATCAATATTATGTTAAAACGGCAATATAATATAATTCATTTTGTAATGAAAACTAACAGCATGGTGATCTGCATTGGAATCTGCGCTGGTTTTCACAATCAGATTAATTACTAAAAATTAGATTGGAATCCACTTCTAAATTGGACTGTAACTTAGAAAGGACAAAATATTAAATTAAAATCAGGATGATAATCATTTCCAATAATCTCTCCAATTCTTCTGGAGTTGCATTTCATTTTGCTTGTTTTTTTACTTTGTCTTCACACAGATGTACCCAAGCACAAAAATCGTGGATTCTATTTCACCTATTTCACCTTTCATTTGACACCCGATGCGTTTGGTTATTGCCACTTGGTTCCCTCATTTCAAAGCCAACCTCGAGTATATAAACGAGGATGCCTCGGGACTGGTTAAATATACAGCATGTGTTGCAACTTATCGTAATATGTTGAAAACATTTTTGTCCCATGATTTAAAATAAATGCCTTGAAAATAACTGACACCGTTGTGTAGGAGTAAATTGTTTTTGATTGTTTTTGCAATTTTAGCTTCAATTTGAATGTAATTACTAATAGTTTAATATTATGCAGAAAAATGCACAATTTTTCAATACCTTGTTTGTTTCTTGAGTTAATATAACTAATAATGTTCAAATAGCTCTTTCCTTTTGCTCAGGAATTGTTTGTGCTTTGTATGGGGATTACCATTTTGAAGTCATATCACACAGTCTTTCAGGGCTGTGCTTGTTGTACAACGAAATATTTAACAGGTACAATTGTAACTGAGATTCAGTGTATAAGGGTATAGTTTACAAGAAGCAATCTACATTTCACTAAATCTTAAAAACCTTTCTGATTTTGGTTCATCTTTCCTGCTCCTTAGTTTATTTTAAACTTCATATCATTCCTGCTGTTGTTGAAGCAGGTTTATATTATTGGTAGAACTCAAAGGATGGAAGGAATGCACAGTGGGGTGCTCATTAATCTTTGTTTCCTGTCATTGATTCATAAACCATGTAATCCCAAGAAATACTAATTCTTGAGTGTGTAGCAGGCCCACATGTTATATTGTTCTGTTAAAATCCCTCATGTTGTTCAGTGTTTCACAGCAATGTGTTTCGTTTCTTTTGAAAAGATGGATCAAGGCAACTGGGAGACTTGGAGGTCAAGAATTTGCTGACTCTTTCTGAAAGGGAAAAAAAAAGAAGAATTTTTATACCATATATGGAGTCTTCTAAGTCTTGTGGTAAAACGTTAGTGATATAAATTCTATCTCAAAAGTTTTGAAACTAAAACTTCACGAGTTATTGGTTAACTCTCTTCAAGGCATGAAATGTAAAACATCTTAAACATTGATGTACTAAAATATCGATCGTGGATTTTTCATACAGTTTCATTGCATCTGTTTGAAAGAAGTTCAAGTTAAAAGACTTCTGCCTAGAAATTGGACTGCACCTATTTTTGATGTGCTAAAATATGATCCACTCAGGTACTGATGAAATAGGTTTATGCTATGTTTTAGGGTGGGTTGGTACACATTGGACCTGTATGACTTTATGATAGAGTCATGGATTTGCTTTCTGATTCCCACTTGACCTCCTGTGTTATTTTGTGTGCAAATAAGAACTCCATTTCTTAGCATGGAATGCATGCGGTTGGGCGGAAACCGGAAGTGGGATATGACGGGAGTCGCAGGCGTTGTCACTGGAAGTCAGTTGAAGGAAAATAAAGTTGGTTAAATGTTAAACCCATGTAAAGTTGTTCTTCTCGAAAGAACAAGCAAAACATGGAGTCAGAGTGTCTGAGTGAGTGAGAAAAGACAATAGTTCATCAACATGGATAAGTTAAGTCCTCCCACACTGATGCGGTTTACTGGCAATCTAGTCAATAATTGTAAATGCTTCAACATTTATTTAGGACCTGGTGGAATGGGAGAGACTGATGTAAAATGGAAAGTGTCTATGATTCTGCATTTGATGCATGAAGATGCCTTGGACGTCTGTGACAGTTTTCAAATTTATGAGACAGCTTTCACATTGGACACATTGATGACAAAATTTGAGGAGTATTTTGTTCTAAGTAAAAATGTCACGTTTGAGAGATTCAAGTTTTTCTCCTGTGACCAGAAACAAGGTAGGAGCTTTGACGAATACTTACCTGAACTGCACACACTGAGTAAGTCCTGTGAATTTGGAGATTTGAAAAATTCACTCATCAAAGATAGTTTGCAGAATCCCAGATAACGGATTTAGAGAAAGGCTGTTGCGTGAAAAGTATCTTCTCTTTCTCTTTGCGGACGAAGATTTATGGAGGGGTAATGTCCACATCAGCTGCAGGCTCGTTGGTGGCTGACAAGTCCGATGCGGGACAGGCAGACACGGTTGCAGCGGTTGCAGGGGAAAATTGGTCGGTTGGGGTTGGGTGTTGGGTTCGTGGAGGGGGAGGACGTGGACATGTCCTCGGGCCTGCGCAAAGGAGCTTTTAGGTGGAGTGCAGTGTGCGCAGTACTGGCCCCACCCTTTACACCCATGGTTCGTGTGCCGTGGTCAAGCAAGCTGGGACGTGGCAGCAAGGTCCTTGGGTCGTAGGTTTTATATCGGAGTGGCCTTCTCCTATGCAGGTTTCTTACCCGGGCTGGAGGGGCCTGCCTCCCCTCCTAGGTCGGACCATACTGCCCGTACCGGGGCCGGGGCCGCCGCTGCTTTCCCTGTGCCTGGACCAGGGCCGCCGCCTCCTTCTTTCTGCCCGGACCGGGGCCTCCGTCTGCTTCGCTCTGCCGAGGCCGGGGCCACCGCCTCCCCCTCGCTTCTGCCCAGACCGGGGCCTCCGCCTGCCTCACTCGACCGAGGCCGGGGCCGCCGCCTCCCCCTCGCTTCTGCCCGGATTGAGGCCTCTGCCTGGCTGTGAATATGTGTAGGGCAGCAGAGACCACTTGAGCACAAGCTAAGGAGCTGCACAGGATAGACACAACAGTGCATGTGATGAAAACAGATAAGCAGAGCACTAGAAGTTTCCCAAAGCAATAACAAAGCAAACAGCAAGTGCAGCAAGTGCAGAGGTAGATGTATTCCAGAGATGTGTCCTGCCGATGGAAAGTCTTGCTATCCAAATGGGAAGAAGAATCATCTTGCAAAGTGCTGCAAAGCAGGGGATACCAAGAGAAGAGTATACACAGTGGATGAAGAAATGGAGAAATTCTTTGTGGAATCACTATAGACTGCTGGTGGCAAAACGGAATGGATCGTTCTAGTGACTGTGAATGAGACAGTAATTCCATTTAAGATCAACACTGGAGCCCAGATGAATCGGTTATCTATGGATGATTACAAGACTCTCAGCATAAAGAGTCATGGCCATTGTCAAGAAAAATAAAGTTGGTTGCGTTAAACCCAAGTCATTCTTGAAAGAACAAGCGTAATACCTCCCACAATGTTCCAATGAAGTTCACAAAAACTGGAGGAAACACCTAACTTATTTATTTATTTTGACATCCAGCACGGTACCAGGTCATTTTGGCCCATGAGCCCGTGCTGCCCAAGTACAACCCATTAACTTATGGACCCCAGTACATTTCTAATGATGGGAGGAAACCAGAGCCCCTGGGGAAATCACACACAGACACAGGGGGAACATACAAACTCCTTACAGACAGCATTGGATTCGAACCCCGGTCCCGGACACCGTGCTTTAACAGAGCTGCAGTAACTTCTCTGCTAACTGGGCCTGCTCCCTCTTTTTTCTGAAAAAGAGATATTAATAAGTTTTTCAATAAGCAAATAATCCCATTGTTCAATATATCCAAGAAATATAAATAGATAGGTTTTCTAATACTTAATGGGATTGAGCAATGGGGAGTGATAGTGACCAGACATTTTTTGTTTTTTGGGTTTTGGAACAATGGAACCACAGTAGCATCAGTAGAATACCTCCACCGGGTTTTTGGGCACCAGCATGACTCTACAAGTGGAAAATTTACATGAAATAATGTTTAGAATTTACCAAAAAAAAAATTGATCTGTGCTTACAAAAGATCAATGCAGCACCAAACACTAGAAATTCTCCTCGATCACTTTTTCATATGTTTCCTCCAGTGCTGGCAGACCCTGACTATGGTCCCCACTCCTACCCAGGAACATGAGGTCCCTGCTCCTGCCGGGAGCCCGAGGCGACTCCTTCGCTGCGGATGACCCCTGCTCCTGATGGTGCTATCGACATTGTGGTACTACACTAATATTATAATTCAAATCATATATTTTTTTCCTCTCATCCCTCTCAGTCTTTTGTATCTGCAACCATTGTATCCCATTGTCAAGAAGACCTTCTCTGATTGCATCAAACTGGCACCAACAGAGCATCAGAGCCTGACATGGCGTGATTGTTTTTTTCAACTTGTGATGTCACGTTGGCACTCTAAAGAGTTTGGTGTTTGGATCTTTTTGGTTTTCACAACTTTGGATACGGGGTACTCGACCTGTATATTATTTAGAGCAACTCTACGTTAAAGTTGACTTCCATCTGACATTTAATGGGAGCAACAATTGCTTCAATGCTATTTTGTGTCCACTTAGGGAGAAATAGTTGAAATTAGCCATTATGTCCTTGAGTCAACATTGACTGGTTTAATTTACTTTGGAAGTAAAACATTGCAGAGAAGAATACAAGTCTCAGAGAAGCATTAGATTATGAAATGATAGTTGGTTTATACTAAATATTCTGATGTAATACGGAACAAAATGTAGATTTTCTGCTTTGTTCCTGACTTCTACACTCAGCATTCTCCTTCAATTCATCTGAAGATTATTTATAAAATTGAACGAGGACCGGCCACTTTGGCCTAGTAGACCATGCCTGTGTTTATATAGCTCAGGAACTTCTCCCACCCAATCCCATCACTGGAACTGTAGCCCTTTAAATGTTAATTTTTAACAAATTTAGGCACACTTTGGAACAACCATTCCACATGTTTTCAGCAACTCTTGAATTAAAGATCAGATTCATTAGTCCCTAACTTGTCCCTTGTTTAAACTCTTCCTGACAAATAAAGATCTTTGTTATTGCTATCCAATCCAATGCTTAAATAAATAAATAAAACCCTCTTGGACATTTCAATGCTTTGCTGTTTCATTTTGTCATTGTGGGATGATGCTTCTTTTACAAGTTTCTTCATCAGGTGCTCAGGGCTGGATGGTAACTTGGAAGTAAGGGTGTTTTGAGGTTAGGAAGTATGGATTCCCAACTTGTTTGCTGTGTCCTATCATGGCCAGACAGGCAAGATCTTGTTGGGTGGGTTGAGGTGTGAATGGTGAAATGAGAGTTAGGAAATCATTTGGGTTCAATCATCAGCCCAAGTAGCACAAACGCAAAGAGGAAAATGCAGATTGAGCAGCACGGTTAGTGCGGTTAGCACAGCACTGTTACACGCCAGTGACCAGGGTTCGAATTCCGCGCTGTCTGTAAGGAATTTGAACATTCTCCCCCTGTCTGCGTGAGTTTCCTCTGGGTGGTCCAGTTTCCTCTCACCTTCAAAATGCACTGGGTCCTGGGTGCAATTGGGCAGAACAGACTTGAGGGCCAAAAGGGCCTGTTACTGTGCTGTGTCTAAATATAAATTAAAAATTATAAAACAAATCAAGAGCACTTCCCCTAAATACAACTTATTGAAGCAAGGTTAAATTTTATTCTCTGTTATGTTATAAAGCTCAGATGAGTAGTTCTTTATATATAAATGCATGGAAAGGCAAGATTCAGAAAGTTTTAAAATTAGCATTAGGTATTGATTTAAGCCATCGACTCCAGGAATTGACTCCAATCACTACAGCAATTTTTGATTGCAATCATTTTTTCGTGATGCTTTATTTAGTTTTGTACAGCATTTAATATATTGTTGATATTTGGTTTCAGTATCACTCACTGGAATAGTTATTAGAATTCAACGGCAAGTTGCGATTATCCTTACAACATCAGAGTTCTCTTTTCAGTATTTTTCTGAATTTAGATTAATAAACCTATGGATTATTTATTTAATATAGTCAGAGTTCTATACAGTGTTGAAGCTTCTTTCTCAAAATGCTCTCTCCATGTAAATGCGAGGGTACGTGTGGGGAAATGGATGGGTGAAGATCAGAGGTTCGACATGGTGGACTCATTTTTTGCTCCATAACCACTGGCTTTTTCTGAAAGAATAGCCATCTAGGAGAGGAAGTAGGAAAAGCATATTTCTCCTGCCCATACTGTGAGAAATGAAGAAAAATCAGCAGAAAAATGAAGAGAACGAACAAACCTAGCACTGAATTGAGGGGTATGAAAAATGATTTTGTCAAAGAGCAAGAGGATGTCTTTGAAATGTCACATAGTGGATGAATCTTTTTCCTCAGGAGTAGAGTTGGTATGCTTTCTTCGAAACCACGTGGGTGTCCTCATCCCAAAAAAATGAGCCAGGAGGTTAACTGTCCACAGTAAATTATCCCTTGGTGCAGTTTAAGGCCAAGGCAAGCTGATGGACATGTGTGAACTATAATACGCTGCAGAAGTACAGGGAATTAGAGGGGGGAATTAAATTGATAGAATGGCTCTGCTGGGAGCTGGCATGGACCTGATGGACTCCTTCTGTGTGGTTTTGAGACAACATTTCAATCTGCTGCAAATACTGCATCAGAAAACTAGGAAATCTGGTAGATATAAATGAGTTTATGAGTCATTTCTTGTGAAAGATTTGAATAAAACTTTCTTAACTCTTTGTACCCTGTGTCCCTGTTTTCAGGGACTACCAACATGTGCACATACCCTGTGTCCCCGTTTTCAGGGACTATTTTTATACCCAACCACCAGCTGGATGGTACAGTGATTTTCCCATGGACACAGTCCGGGGAATATATGGTGAAAAATGGCCATCACTGTAACTGAAGTTGTCCAATCAATGGCACTTGAGTGATTACCATTTACCAACTTATCTCCATCCCTTCAGATGAAATTAGAGGCAGGGAATCATTCTAGTGGAATTGTTGCACTGGCATCCGATTTTACATCCAAAGATCTTGAAAATAGAGATTACTGGGCTATACAAATCTCCTGTTTGTACAGCAAACCTTGAGAATTCTCTTGATTTCCTTCCTCTGCAATTTGGCTGGAATCAGTCATATCAGCCCTGGGATTGAAGAATTTTATATGTCAAACAAACAGGAGTTTCCATTAACATTTGGACTGATTCATTCCATAAATATTGGCCAGTTCCACCCACACAACTGACCATGCCCTCCAATCAAATTAATTACCATTGTGAGTTTATTAATTGTGCCAACTTGGTAGAGGGGTCTTGAAATTAAGCTGCTTCTTTTGGAACAAGGAATGATTCAAATGCTTTTCAATAACTATAAATTTTTAACCCATTAAAATAAGATTTAATATATGGCAAAATGTTACTTGTACCTTTTAATGTAAAAGTATCTCCTTGAAATGAAAACCCCAGTGAAGTGGGAAATTTTTAGTTGAGCTTATTTTCCATTTTCTATGATGGTGTGACTGGGTGAAAAACAAAGGCATTACTTGTTATTTTAATTAGATACTGTAACCTCACATTGACCTCAGTGTGAATTTCTCTCATCTTCCAAATGGTTGATTGATAAATACTCCTGTATGGCGAAGCACCTCATGGGTTAACATTACATAGAAAATGTGATCAGTAGGCATAATGTTTGTAATGAATTTCTATCTGCTTCACATTTCTCCTCCTTACAAGGGAAATTAATAGGCCACTACTCCTTGGTCGCGGGCTAATTTACCCTCCTGATTAACAAACTTCTGAAAACAGGCTAAACTGAACATCAAGCTCTTAGCAGGAGTCATTTATTTGAGCAAATCCATTTTTAAAACCAAATATATCATAATTGCGGCAGTTAATGTAGCGGTTAGCACAACGCTGTTCCACCACCAGAGACCGGGATTCACACATCTGTAAGGAATTTGTACATTCTCCCAGTGTCTGCGTGGGATACCTCCGAGTGCTCTGGTTTCCTCCCACCCTCAAAACATATGGAGGTTGTAGGTTAATTAGGTGTAATTGAGTGACACAGGCTCATGGGCCGTAAGGTATGTTACCAAGATGAAATTTAAAATAAATAATGTTAACAATGAAAATGAATCATAAACATATCAAAGAAAGGCAAAATACAGTGGGTGCTCACAACCTTAAATGAAGACAGAAAGTGAAGACATACTCAGCAGACCAATCAGCCACTGTGGAGGAAAGGAAACCAAATTATTTTTCTGAATCATTTTTAGTTTTCTTGCAGCCCTCCCAATCCCTGCACTTACCTTCTTCGGAAAAGAAGGTCTCATTGGTCTCTGTACCCTGCAGCTCTGTCAAGAGATTGAGACGGAGACTAGGCCTCAGATGACCGTCCTTCACAGGGCAGCTTGCCTTCAATTGAAGTTGTTAAAGTAAATTTAATAGTTACTAAATCTCTCAGACTTTCTGAGACAACTAAAAATAAAATTTAACTAAATTATTTATAAACTAAAATATTTTAGCTAAAGTTAATTAAAACACATAAAGGAAAATAATTTTAAAAATGATTTGGCTTCCCCTTAATACCCAGAATCAG
Source organism: Narcine bancroftii (assembly GCF_036971445.1). NCBI lineage: Eukaryota > Metazoa > Chordata > Chondrichthyes > Torpediniformes > Narcinidae > Narcine > Narcine bancroftii. Next base: position 368,992,995 of record NC_091471.1, read on the forward strand.
TGGCAAAACCCATGGGTTCTCAGGTCCTATGCTAGGCCTTAACTGGCATAGGATCTTAGCAGTGACTTTGGAGCAGAAAGGTGCGGAATTCTAGGAAGACTGAGCTCCACCACTGGTCTCCTAGTGGTGCCCAGAGGCAAAGGTGCAGTACTGTCAGTTAGAAAGTCTCATGCATCCATGTTTGACAGCTCATGTGCAGGATGTGCTGGAGTTCCTTGTGTCAACAGCTGAACACTGCTTGTAGCAACGAAAACCTGTTCGTACCTACGAACACTGTTCACCCCAAAGTTTCCAGTCAAAGATTATTCATCAAAGAGGACAAGGTTCATAATGATTTTTTGATGATTCCACAGCTGATGACTGACTTTCTGGCATCTTCTCTTTAATTCCAGACAAATTTGTCCATAATGGGAACAGATTTAGAGAACCCTTCCCTGAAATTTAATCTGCAAGAACATACTAGGAAATATGTATCTGATTTTCTAACACACTCTGATGGCAGAGTTAATCTTTTGTCACAATTTGTTCACCTGTCAATCTGCCTTGTCAATCAGAACAGATTGTTAGCAGGAGCTTGCTAGACCCAATCCACACCTTTTGGAGGATGTCAGAATTAATGATTAACATATATTTAATTTTAAACCATACATAATTTATATGAATGAATTAAAACATTAATATTAATTAAAGGAAAACAAACCACATATCTTCATTTAGCATCTTTTTATTGAAGTTCAATAAACCTGTTCCAAATAAATGGGTCACAGCTGAAGTAAAGGATGTATGAAGCTAAGAGGTACAGTATATCCAGGCCCTCATTGCAAGACCGTGAAGAACTCCCCTTTACTCTCTGGTGAGCCCAAGGGTACAGGGGGAGGCCAGTGAAAGCAGGTAATCTCCAGCTGTTCTGTAACCCCATATTATTGTTGAGAAACAAAGATACAGGGCCCTTCATAACGCCTAGGACAGACACTTTTTTCCTCTATTTTCCCCTGTGCTCCACAGTTTTAAATTTGTAATCAAACAATTCACGTGATTAAAGTGCACATTGTACCGGGTACACAGCGCCCCACCCCTTTAGTCAGGGACTTCATCTGATCCACTCGCTGTACTTTGGCGCCCAGCACTGCTAGCCCGCGATGTGTCAGGTAAGTCTGTGAACTGACGGTGGCGGTTCGCAATACCGCACTGTGCGCCCGCTACCACATTCCAGATTTTAATCAAGGTTATATGTATAGATTTTGGTTTGACCATGTAGAAATTACAGTATTTTTTTATACAGAGTCCCTTCTTTTCAGGGCACCATAGTATTTTGGATATGGCAAAATGTGTTCTGTTTAGTTTGTTGTTGCATATCCCTTGCTGGAAGTCTGTGATTCATAGACATCACCAGGTGCTGAGAATCTTCTCTGGCGCTGCTCTGTCAGGCCTCATCTGTAGCTCTTTCTTGTTTCAGGGGCTCGTCCCCTCAAGTTTTCAGGATTATGGAAGACCTGTTCAATTGGATTGAGATCAGGTGACTGACATGGCCATTCCAGAAATTTCCAGTTTTTAGCTTTGAAAGACTCCTTTGTTGCTTTTTGTAGCGTGTTTGGGATAATTGTCTAAGATGAAGCGCAGCCTAATGAATTTGGAGGCATTTGCTAGAATATGAGCAGATGTTTCTCTACAGAATTCATTGTTCTACTCCCATTATCAGTGAAGGTAAGTGCACCAGTACCTGTGGCATCAAACATGCCCAGGCTATAACATCCCCACCACCATGTTTCACAGATGAGGTGGGATGCTTTGGATCTTGGGCAGTTCCTTTATGCCTCCCTGTTATGGGCCCAGAGGACCCCAAAACCCAGAAGCAGTAGAAATTCACCAAGACAAATGGTTACTTAAATAAAAGTCATTTTTAATTTACTTTAAACATAAAAACAGGATCAAACTTTAACTTATTACTATTAATTTAACCTAACTTAAGCCCCTTCTAGTTCTAAGCACATGTATATGTTCAGAAAAGTTCTTTGATTGACAGTCCAATCTCACTTCTCACTCCTCCAAGTTCACCGGTGTCAGGCAATTCTTATACTGTGCACAGAATTTAACATTTATGTATTTTCACCAAGCTCTGGTGCCTAAAGGTACTGCTCAGAAAGGTTCTTGTTGGTTTGAGAGAGAGAGATTTGTTCCTCATTGGACACACACAAACGGATTCCCTCTGATCAGCCACTTCAGTGTCTTGACAAAAAAACTTGCCCCATCAGGGTTTTCTAAATGATAACCTCTTCTTCTGCAGGTCACCACAGAGTTCCTTTTGTTTCCCTTATTTCAGGTGAAACACTCTAGCTAGCCAGTATGGACCACAAGGGTTTTCAAAAGGCTGAACTCAGAACTCACAACCCGTCTTCAAAATGGGGTTTCAAAAAGCTGCCAGTTTGTCATAATTCAGAAACCAGTTTTCTCTCTCTTTCTCTCTTAGAGAAAGCATTCTCTCCCTCTCTCTCTCTCTCTCTCTCTCTCTCTCTCTCTCTCTCTCTCTCTCTCTGCTTGCAAAACAACATGACCTTCTTAGAACAACAAACTGTAACCAGACAGATTGTGGAACCGGACCTAAACTTCTGAGTCTGTTCATCTGTTGCTTTCAAAACAATAATTCATTTTACACCTTTAGCAAAGCAGTCTCCTTATTTTATTGTCTTTGCAAAGGCTCTCGGTGCTCACTTTCAGCAAAGCTCTTGCATTTTAAGTGAGATCTGTTTTGTGAAGTGCTTGGATTTGTTTGTGTCCTACACTATTCCCACAATCTATTCCCTTCAAAAACATATTTTATATACAATATAAAATATGATATAATCCGCCACACTCCACACTTTGCTCTTGCCATCACTGATACTGGTACACCTTGGCCTCAACTGTCCACAAGACCTTATTCCAGGCTCTTTTAAATACTTTTTGGCAAACTGTAATTTGGACTAGTGGTAGTTAACATTAATGAGACATATTGTACCTGAATGTCTCACTGATGGCAACTATAGGCTCCCAAGGTGATCAAAAGCTTAGAAGCAAACCTAGCTCACTTACACCTGAAGGAATTAAACATACCTGAGTAATCACAAACACCTGTGAGCCAAATGTCCCAGACATTATGGTGCCCTGAAATGGGGGAACTATGTATATAAAGTTCAGTAATTTCTACATGGTCAAACAAAATTGTATACAAATAACCTTGAATAAAATCTGGAATGTGGACTTTTATCACATAAGCATTGTTTGATCACAAATTTAAAACTGTGGATCCCACGGGCAAATAAAGTGTCTTCATCCCAAATATTCTGGAGGGCAGTGTATCTGCATTGCAACTAGCCAAATATTTTTCAAAATTGCTGGCTAAAAGTCAGTCTGATCAGGCTTATAATCATACTGTGGTACATGAGGACATCTACGTGAGGTGCTGTCTCAAGAATGCAGCCAATCTCATTAGGGACTTTCAACACCATGGTCACAACCTCTTCTCACTGTACCCTTGGGTAGAGGGTTCAGCAGGTTGAAGACCAGCACCTTTAGGCTCAAGAACAGTTTATTTCCAGCATCTATCAGGTTCTTGATCATCCCCTTGCTGTGCTAATCATAGATAGCTCCAGCACCACAAAATGGACCATCCAAATATTTTTGTATATGTACATTGACAATAAATTCTATTATCATGTTTGTTCACTGGAGAGGGAACCTGTTACTCTAAGATTGGTGTGTTTGTGGATCATTAAGAATCTGTCTTGTGGTACATGATTTTTTGTGGTTCAGCTAAAGACCGTTGCCTCAAATGTTTACTCTAAGTGACATATCCAAACAATTTAAATGAGCAACAGAAGCGCCTTTTAAATTGCAGCCCCTGGGTCGCCCTCCTGGCATCCAGGTGTGATTACTGGGGCAAAGGTGCTGGAAGCATCTATTAAATTGCAGGGGGATCCAGCCATTAAATCTCCAATCCGGCAATATAAGTGGGATCTTGCCCCGCAATGATGCATCTCACACTCACTGGAAGTACTGCCGGACGTTTGGATGCTGGCTGGCCGGTGATGCATGCGCGTAAGTGCGGATGCTGCCAGAATAAATGGCCGCATTTTCCTGTTCAAATCGCCTGTGGATGAGACCTAGGTATGTTTAACTGGGATCCCTTACTACCTCTGAGATAGGTCAGGAACCCACTTGGACCCTTCTAACTGCCGTGTAACTGGAGCGCTAACTGGGCAAATTGCCCGGTTAACCCCAATTTACACAACAGTTTGTAAGGGCCCAATAATACTCGGTTACAGAGTCCAATTCAGAAGAACTCACAGATACAATAAGCTACCACAGAAATGGGTGAGAGAATTCAACTTGTAGTACATTACAACTAAAACTTGTGTATTCAAGTGGACGTTAAGGACCCTGCCTTTTCTACTAAATGATGTGCCAAAGTTTCCAAAATGTGCTGTCCTTGGAGAATCTGGAGTGAAAAAATTCCTATGACAGTAAAAGTCCTAAAATTCAGACTGCTCAGGGATTGGGTCGGTCTGGATTTTTGGATTTTCAGGATTCTTGGGCAGTACTCTAAAATTAATATTTAGGGAGAATAAATAGGTAAATTTTGTTAGTTTATTAACAGTTTTTTCATATAAAATACAAAGTACAAAAAAAAAGTTTTCTTACATTTCCGCGACTTCTGCGTGGTTCCTTGTTCTCACTCTGCATGGGTACAAACATGTACGTACACACGCAAAAACCAAGAGTTTTTGAGAAATATGGATTCTCAGGTAGTCCGGATTTCTGGCACCGGAATTTTTGGACTTTTACTGCAGGCCAAGATCAGGTCACTGATGAGTAAATATACTAGTAGTTTACATTTGAAGATCTGCTTTATTTTCAGATCTATCTATGATAGCACGAAAGTTTAATGTATGCACTCACAGTCCAAGATAATTTAAACATGCATTTGTCCATAAAACATCTAACATTGATTTTCTGTTACACTTCTAAATAATTCAAAGTACTCATTTGCAATATACACAAAAGAAATTTCAGAAACCGAAAATATCAAAGACATGACATCTCTCAGCTCTTAATTGACCCTCTTAGAAATAAGGCCACAGTTCTATTTTTTTCAGCCATGAAACCAATTAACCTGAGATTGAACTTCCTCTGCATTTATTTAGCATCAATTAGAATTAATAATCTGAAAGGGCACATTTTGTACAAAAGCAGCAGAATAAATCATTTTGAGTGCATAGCATAATGATGATCTCCACACAAAAAAGAACATCCTTTGAATTAACAACTTAGGTTTGTGGCAGCACAGTGATCAAGTTACCTCAATGTATCCAAAGGCCTCGAGCATTAAAATGGAGTAATTGGGTTGAACCTCACTGTGGCAGCAGAGCAAGTTAGAATATATATAAATAGGAAAATGGAATGCAGTATGTTGTAAAACTGTTGAATTACTATAAAATTACACTTGGTTTATTAATGGTCATGGAAATACAGGCCAATCAGCCTAACATCAGTGTGGGAAAGTTACTGGATGCTGAGAGTCAGGATCTACCTGGATTTGGAAAAGTAAAGATGGATTAGGGATTTGTGTGAGGGGAATTAAGTCTCACATTTGAACAAGTTTTCTGAAGAGAAGACCAAAAGAATTGACAAGGCCAGGGTGGTAGATATATCTACATGGACTTTAGCAAGGCCTTTGACAAGATCCTAATGGTCAGTCAGTCCAGAAGGCTAGATAACATGGGTTCCAGGGTGAGTTGGCCAATTGGATATGGGATTGGTTGGTGTAAGGGGACAGAGGGTGATAGTGGAGGTTTGTTTAATTGGTGACTTGTGACCTGTGGTGTGCTGCTGGGATTGGAGTTTGGTTCACTGTTGTTTAATAATTTTGTTCACAATTTGAATGATAATATGCAGTAAAACCCCTGGTATTATGGAGAATGGTAGATGCTGGATAAGCAAGTTTTCTGGTTGCTTGAGACTCACTCTTACAATGTCTAACACACCTGCATTAAGAATAAACAGTTTAAGACAAAAATACTGTACTTACACTGAACAAACTTCACTTGCATGATAAACTTTAAAACATTTTACTTTATTTTCGGTCACATTCTTTAAAAACATTTAACCGTGGCTCCATCTGCAGGTTCCTCCCTATCCAAATGACAAATAATGACATCATAATTAACCCCCTTCCCCTGAGTTTACAGATAAAGCCTTATTAATAAAGATAACACAACCAAGGCCCTCCGTTGGCTGAGTATTTGCTCCCATCTTCACCAAAGGTTTATGCCTTACTTCAGAGAACATTTACTTTTACCATTTTAATCTTTTAAATACATTTTTATTATTTATATTAATTTTTAAAGATTATTTATTTTCCTCAATTTATTTTGCCTTTGCTTGTGGTAGTCAGTTGCTTGAATTCTAGATAACAGGAGTTTAACTATAATTGGCAACTTTAGAAAGTTTGCAAATGACTCCAAAATTGGCGACAGTGATGAAAATTACTTAAGAATACGATGGGATCTAGACAAACTAGGAAAATGGGCCAAGGCATGGCAAATGGAATTTAACTCAGATAAGTGTGAAAATTGCATTTTGGTAAATTAAACTAGGGCAAGACTTGCACTGTAAATGGAAGGGCCTTGGAGAATGTTGTAGAACGGGAAGCTTGGATGTACATGAACATAATTCCATTAAAGAGATATCTTAATAGCTATCTTAACAAACTACCATCACAGGGCAATGAAGAAGGTAGATGGCAAGCTTGCTTTCGGTCAGAAACTGGATATCATATTACAACTGCACAAGTTGTTAGTGAGACCACTCTTGGAGTGTTGTGTGCAGTTCTGGTCGTTGAGCTATAGGAAAAATGTCATTACGCTGGAAAAGGTGTGGAGGAAAATTCACAAGAATGTTTTATTGGGACTAGGGGGCTTGAGTTAAGGAGAGACTGGATTCTCTAGGGTTTTTTTTCTCTGAAGTGGAGGAGATGGAGGGATGAATGACTTTTTAGAAGTATGTAAAACAATAAAGTGAACGATCACAATCTTTTTCCCAGGGTTCATTCAGATGCCTTTCCATTCAGCATGGGTGATCATGTCTCTCCATCTGTCATGATCTCTGACCCTCTGAATTGTAGTTGTTGCTTCCCCTGTTTTCCTTTGGTGAAGGCTCCATATTGTGCTGAGACCATAGTCAATGTTGAGTTCAATACAAGGGAAGAATGCTGAAGTGGTTTCCCATTGCCTTCTTCAGTTGCAGTGTCCATACTGGATGAGTAACCCTGGCCATTGATCAGCAGATTCATCTGCCCAGCGTTTTTAGTTTTACAACCATAAATTCCAATTTGTAGATCCTTGGCTTTATGTGACCCTGATTGGGAAGCTAAACAGGTCCTACACCTTGCCCAAGGGTGACCTGTAGGCTATTGGACGGAAGGAGCATCTTGTACCTCCTTTTGCTGAGCAATTGCACAGCACTGACACTCCCAGGGTAGGTGAGGCTCAAACTAGAGGGCAAAGATTGATGATGAGAGGGGAAAGGTTTAAAAGGGACCTGAGGGGCAAGTTTTTCACTCAAAGGGTGGTGGGTACATAGAGTGAACTGCCAAAAAAGTCATAGAGGCAGGTACAATTACAATGTTTAAAAGACATTAGAAAGGTAGATGGATAGGGACGGTTGGTTTGGAGGGATATGGGTCAAATGCGGACAAATAGTTTTATTACGTGACCATAAAGGGATCTTGAATCTATCTATGCTGTGAATTGGCCTGTATGCCATTTATTTCTGGAGGGTCATACAGGTGGAACAATAAATGCACCTGAATGTTTCATTAATGAGCTGGGAAGGTAATAGTTAAGCATTGTAATGGCAATATTCAGCAACATTATTGGCCTCTAAGCCCAGGCTTTGTTGGAAAGGAGGGATGGGGAGACCCAGTATATATGGAGTCCAGGCATATTTTGACCAACAATTGAGCTCATCTTCTTGGACTCTTCTCTGCAGAAATTTCAGAGCGTGCTGCATCCAGCTATTTGCTGAAACAAAGTCCAATGCAGGCACGTTGAAGGACTCAACCCCTGGTTCAGTTTGGACTGCCCTCCCTTTCACTTGTCACAATAGGGAGCAAATCCTCACCTTCATTTCAGGATGTTCCCATTAATTGGTTACTGGTCATTTTTAATGACCATTTGTCAATGACCCTCAAGATGCACACCTAGTTATGTGCAAACGAATGCATTATATTTAAAGATACATTAATATTATTTCAAAATGGATAGTATAACAAATGACATTTGAAAAGCTTAATCAGAGAGAACATCTATTCCTTTTGCTTCACCTTTTTGAAAATAGACTTGTCACAGCCATCTAAATATATAAAAATGACAAGAGATAAAAATAATTACGTAAGAGAACAAGGCAATGTGGTGCGGGAGTGTGTATACAATTAAATATTGGAGTACAAAGTTGAACAGAAAATCTTTGTCCATAGAAAGCATCTAGGTGTATGTTCATCTGTTGTAATTAAATTGACGAGTTTCTTTATGTCAGTAATTACTGTCATGTTAAAACTATCAATATTTGAAAATAAAAACTATTTGTAGTTACCTGTACAGATCAGTAGATGGTGGTATTACCCAACCTTTCTGCAAACTTGTTTTGAAACAACATGGATGTGACGAATGCCATAACTAATGGATTTAAATGTTTAATTATTTATGTTTCAATCTGCCTCTATATATTACAATACAGTAAGCAATTAATTCTATTTCAGTTTAATTTTGATATATTCAAAGTTCTAATTTGTTTGTTAAGCTTTGGGCCCAGGCTGATGCATTCATGGGCCATAAAATAAACTACAGAGGAGCTAGACGAACAGTTTCACAGAAAAATTCAATGTAGAGGGTAACTGTGCCTACCTGTCGAAAACAGTGCTAAAGTCAATCCTGGGAACCGTGGAGCAGCGAGCTTAATGCTGTACAGAATGTAACAAAAATTAGTCAATGGGGATCTCTAAAATGAAGTTGATGACAAATTATTCAATTCCCTGAAGGAATAAAAGGGAGAAGAAGCTAAAAGACCTGGAAAGACTTTCATGGGATTAATGATAAATAGAATCTGATATTGGTTGGCAAATATTGTATGAATATGCAATCATATGATGGAGGGAAGGCAATACAGAAAGGTTCTCAGACTACAGCAAGGGGGAAGTGTCGTCCTTGTGGATTCATTCTTGGATCATTGTGGCATAGAGTTTTACAAAAAATGATTTGGGCTCGAGAAATGAAGATGTGCAAACAGGATTTGAAGATAATGTCAAAATGAGTTAAAAGTCAAATGGGCCACTATAAAAATACAGGGCAGCAATATCGGCTTGTAGATACATGGGGAACACATTCAACTTTGCAATCTGAGATTGCTGATCAGAGTAGAAGAACTGCGTGCAGATTTGGTTGTTACACTATCGGAAGAATGTGGATGCTCTGGAGAGGGTGTTGAAAAGGTTCACCAGGATATTGTCTGGATTACAGAATATTACCAATCATGCAAAGTTGGACAAACATGGTCTGGTTCTCTCTAAAGCTTTGGAGGCTGAGGGGCAACCTGATAGAAGTTCATAAAATTAGAGGAAGTAGAGATATAACAGATCGAGATTCCATCCCCCCCCCCGCCCCACCCGGGTGGAAATGTTCAATACTCGAGGTAATAATTTGAAGTTAAAAGTTTAAAGATGTGCAGGTCAAGTTTTTATTTCACAAAGAGAGGTAAGTGCCTGCAGTGCACATCTGAGGACGGAAGTAGAAATAGAGATGAATATATTTAATAAGTATTCAAACAGGCACATGGCATTGCAGTAAATGGACACCAGTTCAATTTGACATCATGGTCAGCACAGATATCCTGTTCTCATGGTGTGCTACGTTCTAGCTTTTCCCTGAAAAGAAACTAAATGGTGTATAGGAGCAGAAACATTTGGTATTTTGGAGTTATACAGTATAATTGGTATGAAAGGTAGGCATGCAAATTTAATTATTAGAGGTGGGTATACGTTACATTGACTTAAATTGTTAACTTGATTGATGATTCCCCAAAGATATTTTGCATCCACATGAAGGTAGGAGAATAATGTAGCACCAGGAATATTTTTACATATCAAAAGTGAAAGCTTTCTATTTCTTAGGTCATTCATCTAGGAAAATAAAATATACAATCGTCATGGAATTTATTTGAATCTTTAATCAAGCATGGGAAATGTTTCCAAATATTGACCATTTATTTTATAAAAGGGTTCTTCTTTTGAAGCTACCTTCTGTCACCTGACAGTGTTTTCATTTCTTGGCCCCGTTTCAATGGTTACCACTGAGAATGATCCCAGATTTGTCCCATCGCCACTATTTAATCTAGTTCCTAATCTATACTTCCATCACCTCAATCATTCTCTCGCAAGGTTAAAAACTTCCAGTTGCCCATATCTCCCTGCTGAGTTCCTGTCTTGAGGATTTCAATTGTGCAAAGACTGGACAGAATATAAAAGAATGTAGGGAAAACAAATTTACTGTGAATGATAGCAATCTGACCCTTTTTTTTTTGCACTGAATGAAGATGGCATGGTTAGAGGTTAGTGCAAAAGTATTAGAGTGGTTCGAATCTGGCACTGCCTATAAGGAGTTTGTACATTCTCTCCATGTTTGCGTGGGATTCCTCCCACCCTTCAAAATGGACAGGAGTTGTAGGTTAATTGGTGTGTTTGGTGGGCAAGGGCTCTGGGCGGGAAGGACCGTTCACAGTCCTGACGACTAAATTAATAAATTCTCAAACATTTGCTCTCGTGGCATTACAAGAGTGAGGATGATTATCTGAAAAAAGTGCTAAGTACCAAGTTTGATGGTGACCTCATTAGCATACTGCAATTTTTGATTTTCTAAAGATCTATAGAACTTGAATTAAATGAGCAATTCATTTAGCCTTGTGTTCACAGCTTCCCAAACCGAGATCTCATTTTCCAGCTGTCTTACCTAGATCACCACTCCAAACCTCATTGAGACTGATAGTTGGTGGAAAATAATAATTGACTGGGTACAGTCTGAAAATTTGTCTTCGGTCACTGGCACTAACATGTAATACAGTAATGGCTGCAGGATGTACTCTGCTTCCAAAATGGTTCTCCCATCTTTAATGGTACAAAACATTGGAAGCAGAGTTTAATGTACACCCATTGCACATTAAACACAAAGTGCCTGATTCTGAAAGTTTGCAAAGTTAAATGTGGAGTGAATGTTAAAATACAAAAAAAAAGAACATTTGAGCACGTTGAAACAGGACACTGACCAGAGGGAGGTGAGTATATCACCTCATCTGACTCTCTTCACCTCAGAATACATTGAGATCTAAAAGTGATTTATACTTTTCTTATATTTAATGTCATATAGCTCAATGCCTAATTTATCTTATTGCTGCTGTTAGATCATTAAACATATTAAATATCAAATCTGCTGTCACAGAGATTCCATTCTGCTTCATTCTTCTCTGGTACTTTGGATTGAGGAAGAATTGATGATGAATTCTACCGATCAGTTTTCACTATATTTAGGGATAACATGAGTTTACAATACTCTATAGAGTTGTGCTTGATTTAATAGCTGTATCAATACAATGTTGTTCAGTAAAAATACCCTGCATCTCAATTAAAACTTACCTTTTAATCTTCAGACGAATTTAACAATTTCTTCATTTAACAGGTTTAAACACATATTTTCCAGCTTGATGCAGGATTTTCAGTGACTGGGCTGTTCTATGCATATATTTATTTCCTTTGAGATGGATTTCACTCCTTTGAGATGGATTTCTCTCCCATCTCTCTAGAGCAGCAGCAATAATTCAGTATAGCTGCATTGTGATTACAAACTGATTGCCCTTTTGCTTTTCAATAAAGCTAACGTTTGTTTAAATGCAATTTTTCACAAGCCTATGTATGACAAGGGAGTGCTGTAATATTTAAACTCAAATATTGATTCACCATGTGTCCAATTAAAATAAAATACTTCAATAAAATTAACTTTTAACATCTGCTAATTTGATTAAGAACATTAATGCTGTTAATACTGTATTCCCATTTCCTAAATTAGATGAAAGTAAAATTCATAATCAAAGAGCTTTCCCTTTGAGAAAGACAACTGATACTTCAGGTCTTAAAAAGAGTTTGGGGAATAATACATATAATTTGTACGAAAGTTCTTCACTGATTTAGTGGAGGCAAAATGGGTTATTGCAGTTAGTATAGCAGGTGAGATTGGAACTTCAGAAGATCATTTGTACATGTTATTAATCATCATACTTTAAAGATTATAGATACTCTTAGCACTATGTTACAACAAACAATTTCAATGTGGCCCAAAGATTTACTTGAACCATAAGTGCAATGAGCATACACTCAGGAGTGGTAATATACATTAGAAATAATTATTTTCTCATCTATAAGTTCTTTTATTGTTTATTTTTACATCTATGAATGTGTTCAGTGGACTTGTTTGTGTAAAACATGACACCATCGGTGCTAACGTAACCTCATTTAAACTACCAATTACAATCATTTCCATGAAAAACTTTCCTTTTGAAGTATTGCTGGAATAAGAGTACCGGTAATTCTACCAAGTAATTTGGTCAGGAACTTCGAAATTCCCAACAATTGGAAAATGAAACATTTTATACTTGTGAGTACTGGAATTTATAATATTTACTTGCTGCACTTTGGACAGACAGCATAAAGAATACATTGCTTCTTTGTACTGAATCTAAAAAAAAATCATCCTCAATCTCATGACATTGTAATACATTGTACAGGTAACAAGTACATTTGAATAGAAATGATGGCAAAATTACAGTTGAATTCACAGAAAGGATTAGATTCTTGATCCAGATTTTTATTTTGAATGATTGATGAATGACCTAATGGTCTGAAACATTACTAATCATAAAACTATTTAATTTAAAAATGTTCACTTGGACTTCTCAGTTGCATGCAACAAAAGCATACATGTATGAAGGAAATGGCCCGATTATTCACAGTTTGAACATTGGCTGCTTATATTCAGCACCTCCTTTTCACCACAAAATAACATTTGTACAGACATTCTTGCAGATTTTCTCGTCCCTTCAGTTTTCCCTTGATGGAGAAATATCTACATGGTGTATTCTTTGTAGAAGCCTGTTGAACATCTGCATCATCAAAATAGCTGAGTTTCATTTTGCCCAGTCATTATATTCCAACTACTTGAAACCTCACAAACACCCTTTACAGAGTGCCACTTGTTCCTTGCGAAAGTCTCTGCAGGGACAGAGCCGCCTATATTTTGGATGGTGACCTGCACAACTGAAAAGCAAAACCTGCTTCTGAAGGTAGCAGTCCTGAGCTATTTCCTCAAATGCAGGATAGAGATGGTTAGCTTCAGATTCAATGCTGTCACAGACAAACTGAAAGCTATTAAATTCAAAGTAGAAGATTTTTTAATGTTAGTTTTGTCAATTCATTTAAAAAACATTTTCACATTAAAAAAAGTTTAATCGAAATTAAGAAACCATCATCACATTTAAGAAGTACTATATCATACAGGAGCATAGACCAAGACAGAAGCTCTCAACCTTTTTTCCCCACTCACACACCACCTTAAGTACCGTAATCCCTTACTATCCCCAGGTGGTGTGTGAGTGGGGAAAAAAAGATTGAGAACCACTGGACTAAGACCTACAAAGCTCAAATAGAACCCCACTAACTGCCTCATTAACAAGACATCTCCAATGACAAAGTTGGCCCTACCTGTCATAAACATTTCCTTTGCTTTATCAATCTTGCCCCCAGCTTTTCTGCAACTTAAAACGATATCCATTATGGTTTTTAGACTGCAATGTTGGGAAAATTGCGGAAAACAATTAACATAGTTACTGCCAGTGTGGTCATTCACCCTGGGCACCTTTTTAGTTAGCAAGTACCTGAGTGCAACAGTCCTGGTGGTTGGACGTGCAGTAGAGGGGATGACCGTCAACAAATTTTTCTGGTATGATTTATACTGCAGGCTTCCTCCAAATAGTTGTAGGGGTCCTGCAGGATAAATTGTGGTGCAGGAATTGACTCCAAATTCCTGCACATTCCTTTTTAAACAGCCAGTGTAGTGGCAAAATTCCTTGTTTGCGCCATTAAGTGCCTGCAGACTAAAAACCATAACTGTCTCAGTTCTGATGCTCTTTAACTTAATACATTAATTCTGATTTTCTTTCCACAGATACTGACTGACCTGCTAAATATTTTCAGCAATTTATCTTTTTCTTTGAGATAGAAAGTCATATTAGTCTGGACAGGTCTCTTTTTGTTAGCATGGACAGTATGAATTGAATGGCATAAATTTCTACGATTCTAGGATAAAAAGACATACTTTTTCTCTCTGAAAGAAATATACAATAGACTGTTAGAATAGTTTTGAAGATGAGATGTTTCACAAAATTTTTGTCTTGCAATTGAACCTAAAATAGTAATTTACAAATTGAAATCTACTAAATGACACATGACTAATATTTACAATTGTACTGTATGTCATTTTCAAAGTTATTGGTAAATGCATTCAATAGTTTGTCTTTTAACACACAAAAGTGCTGGAGAAACTCAGCAGGTCATGCAGCAATCTTTATGGAAAAGATACAATAAAATTGTTTTGGGCCTGAGCTCTTTGTCAAGATATAATAAGAAGTTTGTTTATTGACTTTCAGATTCTATCTTCACAGTATCCTTATTCCCAGTGCCGCTCAGTCTACTAAGCATCTAGTAATTGTACCACTAATCTAAGTCAGCCTGGAATTCACTTTCTATTCCATTCTCTCATTTTTCTTTGCCTTGGAACTGTGTCTAATATGATGCATGTTGTGTGAAGTTTGATTTAATATCCTGATTTCTCTTGACACAGAAACTAATTTACTACTTCAGGATTGTCAGAAAATAGCTCACCTTTACCTGAGAAATTATATTCTACAATGCCTGAGGCAAGGTTTTATTATTTCAAATAGCACGCACCCTTCATATTTTTCAAATTCATTTGTGTTTTAAAATATCTACAGCAGTAATGTGGATACATTTTGAGATGACTGGATAAATTTCACCCTCCCCCACCATGTACTCCTGACAGCAAGTGCAAGTTTCATCCAAGTGGCTGCTCATTATGTTATATTTCCCTGCAGGGATGGTTAATGTAGTTGTTAATGAAACACAAATGTCTGCAGACTCTGTGATTGTCGTAAAAGCACATTGAAATGCTGGAGGAACTCAGCCAGTGTCAGGAGGTAAAGACATACAGGTATGCGCCACTGAACGTCTGATCGGGCAAGATCTGACCGTATATACATCCGTCGTCTGTGGTCCCATAAGGTTATAATAGAGTTCCCGATCAGAGAACAGGAGGTAGAGGACGTAACTGGATGTGTGCTTTTCACTGATAGAGAGGAATGCTCATGCAGAGTTGCTGCATTTAAAGAAATTTATGAAGAAAAAAAAATGCAAACTAGGCAACAACACTGGACATATTCGTGAAGAAGGCAACACCTCTCCAAGAAGAGCCTCAGCCAGGTCCTTCAGGCACCACAGAGTGACAGTTCATCAATAGAGATCATTCAATCTGAAACTCTTTCAGGGGAAGATGAAGAGGAAGATGAGAACAGCAATGTGGATGATTCTGATCCTCTGTTAAATTGTGTGTGATATAGGCTGAGAAAGTGTTTACATAAAAGTTTAAAATCTGAAAAAAAACTAAACAGTTTAATTTAGCGCAAGTTCAGTATCCGATATAACTTTACTAAGTATATTCATTAATGTGGTGTTCGCACAACATCCACATCACATAACGGCAAGTTTCACAGAATGTATTGTGGATGTTAAGTGGCGCATACCTGTATTTAAGGGTTTACAGCATAAGCTCTTTCTCAAGGTTTGAGTAAAAATAGACAGGTGCCTGTATTAAAAAAGCTGGGTAAAAGGGAAGGATGAGAGGGAGAGGAATACAGACCAACAGATAGAAGGTGATAGATGGATATGATTATAGGACAGGTGAAAATTGATTGGGGGAGGGGTGGTTGTTTTGGGCTCTGTGAAAGGAGACATGGGAAAGGGAAAAGAGAGTGAGAGAGACAGCTAGAGGAAAGATGACATGGAAAAAGATGGGGAAGGGTGGGAATGGTCTAATGGAAACGAGAGGTCGATGCTAATGCTATCTGGTTGGAGGGTGCCCTGACGGAATAATAAATGTTGTTCCTCCAGTTTGAGTGCAGTCTCAGTCTGGCAGTGCATGAAGCCATGGACAGGCAAGATAGCTGGGGAATGGGTGGCTATTGAGCGATCCACGCGATTGCAGCGAACAAAGCAAAGTAATATCCCAGTTCACGCCCAGTCTCTTTAACATAGAGGAGACCACAATGGGTGCACCGGATTCAGTAAATGGCCTCTGCAGATTCAGGTGAAGTGTTGGTTCACCTGGAAGGACTGTTTGGGGCCCCGAATGATGGCAAGGAAGGAGGTGTGAGTTCCAGCATCTGCAATCCCCTGTGTCTCTCTCATGTCAATGTGTGTTTTACTCCTCCCTTTTTTTCTTTTTCTTAATTCTCTGCTGGTCATGATCTCCACTTCCTCATTTTACAACTCCTCCATTCTTCTGATTATGTTTTTCTATCCCTGTGCTCACTCTCAAACTGCTCCATTCACTCGCTGACCAGATAACCTTGTTCAGAGATTATTCCCCTCCTGGTTGGTCCAATGTTACCCTATCATAACATCCTCTCCCTTTCATTTAACAAGCTATTTTTGTTTCCTTCCCAGTTCTGATGAGGGGTATTCGACCTGAAGCATTACCTCTGTTTCGCTTCCCACAGAACTCATCAGACCTGATGAATATTTCCAACATACTTTATTTTTATTTATATTTCTAGCATGTGCAGTTTTTTTTCTATGATTTTTATATTCTAATTCTCCGTCCTTGGGGATGGCAGCAAGAATAGCTTAAAGATATCACCTTGACTGAAATTAAGTAAAATAAGAATCAAATTTTGGCCTTGTGGGCTTTTGATCATTGTAAACAAAATCTAATTAGACTAGAAAAACATGTCTTAATATTTTTAATTTACATCTATTTTCTCTTGAAATGTTAATCTAAGTACTATTGTCAAAAGTTTGTGTTGAGTTCTGAGTTCAGCATATTACTTGTGCTTCTATCAAAAAACATTTATCACCTCAAACTTTGTGAATGAAAACTGAAGGAGAATCTTACCGTTCAAACGTGACTTTAGTGTTGACAAACTTGAAGAACGTTGGTTCACAAATGAGTCCGTGCTGCTGACAGGCCTCTGTGCAAGACTGTGCGGTTGTTGATACTTGTAATTGCATTGAGCTTACAGGAGGCCAAGTGAGCAGTTTGCTGATATTTGAAGGCCAGAAAAACCCAGAGACGTTTTGATGGAAGATAAATACGCTTGTATTATTAGGTGAGGGTGAATAATGCCTTGAATAATTCTGAGGCCATGACAGAAATGCTGTCTCACATAGATTCTGTGGCACAAAGCAAGAAACAAAATTAACATAATTTTTTTTTACAGTTGGGAATCATTCATTAAGCAACTAAACTGGGCATTAACATTGAATTAGATAATTTAAAACTTCCCAGTTGTGAGTGGGACCCCATGGGTAGGATAAACAGGATCTGGAACCTTAAAGAAACATAACTTAATTTGATTTGGTTATTTCAGGCAGCTACGGAATGCAAAGCATAAATGAAAAACAAATTGACAAATTAATGCATCTTAATTTGCATATCAACTGATATTCTGGAGTAGAAATAATCTTAAATCAAGTTTGGTACTCCAATGAAGTATAAATTATTCTGACTGTAATCTCAACAAGTGAAGCTGCTCTATAAATATCAAGAGACATTTTTTTGAACAGGAAAGCTTCCTTTATTATTTCAAAAGAAATTCAGCTGAAATTCCCAAACATTAGTCATGTGTGTGTTTTCTTATGTACCAGACATTTCCTTATTGTATAATAATTGCTTTTTTAAAAATAGAGCCATTTTCTACACCTGGATTTTTCTGGATCGATCAATTGATTAAAAGAATCTTTCACCCAAGGAAGTAAAGAACAAAATGACTTTGGACCGTTGACTCCTACATGACCTGCAAATCTTTATTCACAAGGTGATAATGAGTCAATGTCATTACCTGTCAGATAGAGAATATTTATTCAGGTCATTTCAACGAAAAATATGTTAAAAAAGATTTTCACTGTTACATAAATATTGTGATGCCTCTTTAACAGGTTCTTGCCTTTTTAACTTACTTTCTGATTTATAGAATCAATGCGAAAGTACTATTGTGCTCTCTGCGATTCTAACCTTTAAATAGTTTATGGGCTCATTGCACCTCCGTCCCAAGTTGGTGATCAATTTTTGAAAGCTCCAAGCTCATTATATCCTTTCACCATCAACTTTATTTAACTCTGAGCTCCCATATTTCTCACACCAGAGAAGGAAACCATTTGGCTCATCGCATCTAAAGCAGTCCCATCACTCTCATTCCCTCACTTATGTCCCAGCAACTCATTCTCTCTCAGATGCTCACAAACTCTTCCAAATTCTCCTACTACTTACACGAGAAGTAGCTGCCTCTGATTGTTTTGAGGTTAGAGCCCCCTTTAATATGATGACATACCTTCCTAATTTTGCAAAGCAATCCTGTTAATATACCTTGAGTCCCTCTGTGCCACTTATGTTTTGGCCCATGTTCTATAAACTCTTGCCTCTACTGCTCCTCTACTTCTTCTTTTATCTTACCTTTTCACGACCTTTCATTTTCTCATCTCTTAAATATCTTGCCTTCCTAAATTCCTATCTAAAAAATGTGATCATTTCTAATCTCCTTCCTCTGTTTATGCTTGATTTCCTTTTTGATTAACCTACAATATCCCAATAAAACACACATTGAGGCCACGTGCTGCTTTCTTTTGGCAACATATACACTTTCCATTTGGTCATCTGCAAGGGTTAATCCTGGCAATCTCTGTTGTATTCCATTCACTGATCCTCATGGTGACTCCATTGTTTTAGCTCCTTCCCTCATTCTCACAGAAAGTCCTTTCATCTGGCATGAAGGCTCACTTTTGTTGTAACCATTATCCTGCCTTCTCCTTCCACAACTGTCCTGTTTACAATCTTTCAGCAATTGTGCAGGTTTACTTATTTTGGCCTGAATTCTCTGGCATCTTCTCCTTCTCCCACCATTTCACCTTGTTTCCTTCCCTCTTAACTTCTTAAATTCCTAACCTTTTTCACAGCCAGCCAAATACTACAAAAACATTCTGATCAAAATATTTCCACTATATCTTGTCCCCCGGCACCAAACTCTCCTCTGCTGTAAGTTCATCTCGGCTCATGCTAACCTTCATGTTCACTTACTTCCAGCCTCCTTGCTCCAATTTGAGAGCCTTTGACATTCAAAGTCCCACCCTCCTATAACCGCTGTCGATACTGCATGCTTCCTCACTATAATTTCTCCAAAAACCTTCACTGTCTTTGGTTTGTCACCATGCTTGAAAAAGGAGAGCAGGAATAACTTTTGATTAAACAGTGTGAAACTGAAACCATCGGCTCAGCTCCTTGTTACAAACTCCATCCCTGTGTCAACTTATCTATCATCAAATATTTAATTCATGATTTTTATATTGCAACATTCCCAATTAGCCATTCTGCCAATCGAAAGACTTAAAAATAATTCTAGGCAGTATTACCTGGCAGTATTGAGAGAGCTATTCAAACAGTGGCCCACTTTATCAGATGGGATATTAAAATAGGTCCTTATTTGCTTAGATGATGGTAACTCATCTCGTGGAATTATTTTGAAGAAGAATGGCATTTTTCCTCAGTGCTCTGGCAATGTTTATTCCTCAATTATTATTATTACATCACATTTTCTAATCATTATTGTCTTGGTATTTACATAGAATGTAGAAAAGAACAGAACAAGATCAGAACAGACCTTCAGATGTCTGTTCTGACCATGATCCAAATTAAACTTAATCTCTTCTACCTAACCATGATCCATATTCCTTCATTCATTAAACATTCATGTCTCTACCTAGAAGCCTCTTAAGTGCTACTATCTGATCTGCTTTCACCACTTGCCCTGGCAACCCATTCCAGTCACCTGCCAACCTCCTTGTATAAAAAAAATAGTCCCACGTATCTCCTTTCGACTTACCCCTTTTCACCTTGGATTTATGCCTTTCAGTACTCAACATTTTTACTCTGGGAAAATGACTGTCTAGCATATTTATGTGTCTCATAATTCTATAAACTTCTGTCAGGATTCTTCTATACTTCTGATACTCCAGAGAAGGCAACCCAACTTTGTCCAACCTCTATTTTAGCATACTACCTCTAATCCAGACAGCATCCTGATAAATCTCTTCTGTAACCTTTCCAAAGTTTGCACATTCTTCCTGTAATTGGGTTACAGAATTGTACACAGTACACCACTGTGGCCTTACCAAAGTTTTAAGTCATTGCAACATTACTTCCTTGTTCTCACACTCAATGTTGTAATGCTCAATGAAGTAAGCATGTTATCTGCCTTCTTTCTCACCTATTCTATTTGTGAGGCCACTTCAGTGAGCTATGTACTTAGAACTCTAGATACCACTGCATGTTGATTCTGTTAGGGGTCCTGCCATTGACTCTGTATTTTCCCCTTGACCGCTCAAAAGGCAACATTTCACACTTGCTTAGATTAAACTTCATCTGCCATTTTCTACCCACATCTGTAACAACTCTATATCCTGTTGCATTTTTTGGATTGCTTCTACACTCTCCACCAATTTTTGTGTCATTTGCAAACTTACTAACATACCCAACTATTTTTTCATCCAAGTTTGAAGGAGCTTCTTTCATGTCAAAAGTCTTTTTTGCTCCCGACATTACGACTGGCTTATGCCTCAAAAAGTAGTTCCTTGAAAGTAGCATATTTTGTATGTTCTGAAGTCATGAAAAATGCCACATGAATAAAAGATGTTCATATTTTCCTCCTTTCTTTCGATGCTTTCCTGTTCAGCATCAACTCCAAAACTCTGCCATACATTTCTGGACATCTGCATGTCATGTGCTCCTCTGTGGTCACTGAATTTCATCATTTGCATTTAATCAATGTCTTCATTTTTAAATGTTTATCCTTGTTTAAAAAATTGCCCACAGCCCTTTCTATCCTTATAACCTCATCCATCTTGGATAACCTCTCTGATCTCTTGTGCTCCTCCTGTTCTGATCCCTTGTGCATTCTTGAATCCAATTGCTCTAATGTTGGCTGCTAAAGTCCTTCATTCCAGAATTCCCTCCAAAAAAATTCTCTGCCCCTCACCCTTCCTCTCACTCCCTTGTTAAGTCTCTCTTTAAAAGCTTTTAATCTATCTTCTCTTGTGACTTGATGTTGAGTTTTGTTTGCACAGCACCTTGGGTCATTTCACCACTTTAATATAAGCTCTGGTTAATTGAGTTTTATATCTTTCTTGATTTCAAATATCAAGGAACTTCTCATCAATGACTTTGCCTGGAGCATATTTCCTTCCAATGGCTATCAAATTAAAATCGTTGAATGTTTGGAAAACAAGTAACAACAGCAAGTGTGGAAATCTGAAGGGAAAACAGAAAATGCTAAAAAAAAGGAGTGGAGAGAAAAACTGCCTGATCCATTGAGTATTTGCAGGATTTTGTTGAATCCTTCTTGGTATAGAATATCAACGATCAGCATAAAATTGAAAACCTGCCCAAAATGTCACACATTTCAGTGTGTGAAACAACAATAGCTATGGATTCCCCTAAGTAGTTTGGTTGGTTTGAAACTTGGAATAGTTAAATCCACCAATGGCTTCAGAAAGCTGGACATTACTCGTTTGGTAGAAACCATTATTTTATGAATGCTATTTGCTAAATTCAAAGGAAGGTGGTGCTATATTCCAAGAAAAGAACCTCTTTGCTGTCTGATAGATTTTAGCTGGAGGCATTCTAATGTTTTTGGATATTTCTGCCTTTTTTTGTGCATTGAACAAAGCTGAATGGTGAATGGTGCCATTGGTCACTGAGAGTGAATAATTGATTTTACTCTGGATTAAGTAGGACTTTATTTAAGGACATCTTTTAGAATGCAAATATCTGTTTTGTGTAAAATAACCTCCCTTTAATGTAAATTTAAATGAAGGACAAAGATAAGCTTCCAGCAAGCAGCTATATCCACCCATCTCTCCAGTGAAGACCAATTTAACTTTGAAAAATGCCAATCTATATTATTTTTCTAACTTGCTTCAGCAATATGAAAAAAAAAGGTTATTCTCAATTTGCATCAATGTAATATGATGTTTTTGTAAAGCAAAATGTAAATATAGGAAGCAATGATATTTTTCTTGAAGTCATTTGTGGAGAGGGAGGGAGAGCATTGACTAACTGGAAGGGAAAAGGTTTAGGGCAAACATTGGGGGGAACTTCTTCACACTGAGAACCAAAGTGGTGAATGCAGTTTCAATTTTCACATTTAAGAAGAATGTGGACGGTTACATAGACTGGGTGCAGGTCAGTGGGGGTATGCAGATTAATAGTTTGGCACAGACTCCAAGGGCCAAATGGCTTGTTTTCTGTGCTGTAACGTTCTATGGTTCTATTACTCTATATAGGAACCCCCAAGAGCCACACAAAAATCCGGATCAACAGTAACTTAGAAATTCATTTGTGCTGCAGATGTTTTGTGCTCACAGGGTGAACCTTCCACACTAAAGGTGGGAACTGTGGAAACACATAATTCTGTGTGGTTCACAAAACCAGTGGCATAATACATGGAACTTCCGTGCTGCTGTGTGCTTTGTCATTGACAAGTGGCACGGTTGGTGTAGTGGATAGCCCAACGCCTTTGTCATTGACAAGTGGCACAGTTGGCGTAGTGGATAGCCCAACGCCTTTGTCATTGACAAGTGGCACGGTTGGCGTAGTGGATAGCCCAACGCCTTTGTCATTGACAAGTGGCACGGTTGGTGTAGTGGATAGCCCAACGCCTTTGTCATTGACAAGTGGCACGGTTGGCGTAGTGGATAGCCCAACGCCTTTGTCATTGACAAGTGGCATGGTTGGTGTAGTGGATAGCCCAATGCCTTTGTCATTGACAAGTGGCACGGTTGGTGTAGTGGATAGCCCAACGCCTTTGTCATTGACAAGTGGCACGGTTGGCGTAGTGGATAGCCCAACGCCTTTGTCATTGACAAGTGGCACGGTTGGTGTAGTGGATAGCCCAACGCCTTTGTCATTGACAAGTGGCACGGTTGGCGTAGTGGATAGCCCAACGCCTTTGCAGCAACAGCATTTGGGACCAAGGTTCAAATCCCATGGTGTCTGTAAGGAGTTTGTATGTTCTCCCTGCAACTGCATGGGTTTTCCCTGGGGGCTCTGGTTTTCTCCCACTGTTCAAAACGTATGGGTATGTAGGTTAATTTGGTGTAAATTGGGCAGCACGGATTCGTGGGCCAAAACGGCCTGCTATGTCTAAATTAAAAAAAAAATTAAATTAAAACATTTTAAAAAATTTAATGGACACATGAATGATGTCAATCAGCATGGAACTAATGCCCAAATCTGGAATCAGATACAATCACCATTGAAAGATATTAAGGCAGGGACTTGGATAGGTAAGGGAAAGAAGAAAAACAGACCTAATGTGGGCAAATGGGATTAGTGTAGATGAGCAAAGGGTTGCATGGATGTGGCTGAAGGGTCAATACAACTCTATGAATCATGTTTTTTGATGAATTTTCCAGATTTTCTAGCAGATAAAACAACACATTAAATACTTAAATATAGAACTCTGAGCATTCTCATGCATACCCCCGAGAATGGATCTTAGGTGAACAGCAGTAGCATGCAACAATACCCTCTGACCAATGGTCTATAAGCACTTGGCACTCTGCTGGGCCCTGTGGCTTCCCAAGGCACACTCATGCTCTGGTCTTTTCAACTTTTGTGGTGCCATGGTTGGAGCGAGTATATCATCATGTCAAACACAGCATTCTCCTCCTTCTCCTGGTTTGTGTTTTTCTTATGTGAGGGAAGAACTGCTGGTTAGCATCGTCTTGGAGTGTGCATTGACGCAGCCAGTGAGATGGTAAGGCAATGGTTACTGCATTGCCTACAAGCATGCTCAGAACAGATCATTAGGTCTTGCAAGGGAGAAAGCACCACTTTATGTCATTATCTGCTCCAGCTGGCGTCATGTCCTGGAGAGTTCCTATCCCAACTAAGGAAGAAGCATTCCCCAAATCCTAGGAAGTGGAAAAACATACTGGGCATGTTCGCGTCTGAAGCCTTTCCCACCGCACTATGATTTCCCTGTAAATTGGCAACCCGGCATTTTAAGGGGGGGGGCTCCGTCTCCAGCGGTGACAATGTGAGCGCAGGTTGTGCTTTCACACCATCAGATTAGTGAGTTAACTTAGCCAGGCTCTGACACTTGCCCCCACCATGTCAGAGCCAGGTTGAATTTAACATGAATTTAACGCCCTGCCAGGTTGGAATGTTTCACATTACATATTTAAATTATCCAGTTAACCCACACAGAATTGGTGGTTTGTAAGGGGCTTTTGGGACAGAAGGGTACTTCTCTCTTTTGCTGTGGGAGATTGTGGTTTCGCATGACTCTTTCCTGAAAGATGGAAATTAATATTAAAGTGCTGTGTTACACACCTGCCTTTCTCTCTCTCTCTCTCTCTCTGTGTTTGTGTGTGTGTGTGTGTGTGTGTGTGTGTGTGTGTGTGTGTGTGTGTGTGTGTGTGTGTGTGTGTGTGTGTGTGTGTGTGTGTGTGTGTGTGTGTGTGTGTGTGTGTGTGTGAGTATTATGTTATGTGTTGTGTGCTGTTACTGTGGAGACATTGCACTTACTGGAAATTTGCATTTGTCAGCTACAGATAGAATGGTTTGAACATTAACCTTGACAGAATAATTGAGGTCATAGATTTATTTTCTGCATTGCTTGCATTCGCTCACAAATGCAGGTAGAATTATTGAATCACTGCTGGCTCTGATCTCCCTGGTTTCTTTCTGGTAATGCCACTTCACCAGGCTATGGCAGCATTCCTGGTCCCAACACTACAGGGTATATCCTCCTGCTTCAGCAGCTTGGATCCCAGAAATGTGAGGCCTGTACATGTAAATCGAGGACCTCAGTCACTCCCCAATCACACCTCACACAATACATCTCAGGGATGGGGCCATTCACTTGGCTTCATTTGCAGGATGGTGGTGGAAAGGTTTAGTACCTTCAAGTTCCTAGGAGCCATATATGAGAACCTTTCCTGGTGCCAGCACATTGAGCAAACCATGAGGAAGGCACCCCAATGCCTCGGAGGAGATTTGAATATTCTTTCAAACTTCTACAGGTGTACTGTGGAAAATATTCAACCTGGGATCACAAACCTAGCCAAGTCCTTCATAGATATCTCCTGTCCAATGAAGAGATCTATGCGAGGAGATGCCTCCAGAAAGCACCCAACATCATAAACAATCCCCATCATTTTGGTTACAATCTCTTCTCACCTTTACTTTCAGGCTGAATGTTCCTGAAATCTGGCACATCTACATTCAAGAACAGTGTCCGTCAACAGCTATCAGTCTCTTGAATACGTCCCATAACCTAACCAGAAAGTGATCTGGAGCCACTAAAACAATTGCCTGTATTATTGAAACAACACTTTTTTTCCACTAATTGGACCTGTGAATATTTATCTACCTATCATTTTATTGTCACATGTCATTATTCTCTCCATGACATATTATGGTCATTTTAATTTGCTGTTGCTCTAATTTAAGTACCTGTGTGGTTGCAGCAAGAAAGAGATTGGTGCATCTGAATATTGTACATTGCAATAAAGTGTCATACTTACCCAAGTTCTTTGGTGCTGCCATCTTCCATTGAAATTAGTAGTGAAAGTTTTAAAAATTAAGACATACAGCTCGGTAACAGGCCCTTTTGTCCAATGAGCCCATTTACACCCAATTGACCTACAACCGCCTGTACGTTTTGAATGGTGGGAGTAATCTGGAGCACCTGGAGGAAATCCACAGACGTAGGGAGAACCTATAAACTCCTTACAGACAGCGCAGGATTCGAACCCCAGGCCTGATTGTTGGTGCTGTAATCTTTTCTTCTTTGGCTTGGCTTCGCGGACGAAGATTTATGGAGGGGGTAAAAAAGTCCACGTCAGCTGCAGGCTCGTTTGTGGCTGACCAGTCCGATGCGGGACAGGCAGACACGATTGCAGCGGTTGCAAGGGAAAATTGGTTGGTTGGGGTTGGGTGTTGGGTTTTTCCTCCTTTGCCTTTTGTCAGTGAGGTGGGCTCTGCGGTCTTCTTCAAAGGAGGCTGCTGCCCGCCAAACTGTGAGGCGCCAAGATGCACGGTTTGAGGCGTTATCAGCCCACTGGCGGTGGTCAATGGGGCAGGCACCAAGAGATTTCTTTAGGCAGTCCTTGTACCTTTTCTTTGGTGCACCTCTGTCACGGTGGCCAGTGGAGAGCTCGCCATATAATACGATCTTGGGAAGGCGATGGTCCTCCATTCTGGAGACGTGACCCATCCAGCGCAGCTGGATCTTCAGCAGCGTGGACTCGATGCTGTCGACCTCTGCCATCTCGAGTACCTCGACGTTAGGGGTGTGAGCGCTCCAATGGATGTTGAGGATGGAGCGGAGACAACGCTGGTGGAAGCGTTCTAGGAGCTGTAATAGCGTTGAGCTAACTGCTATGTCAACTGTTCTTGCACTGGATCCTACCTGCCACAAATCTACATACTGAATGTGGAGTGTAGGTGCCCATGAAAAACTTTAGGAATTTTCTTTTTAACCCCCAAAACTGATGACTACTATAGGAGGAGATTCCCTGGGGAATGCCAACGTATCTCCACAAAATGTGGAACAGTGGAACATTCTTAAAAAAAAGTTCTCCTTTCTAATTTCATGTCAGATAAAGATCGCTGTAGATTCAAGGTTTTGAACTTTTATGAATAATGCCTCCAAACCATCAAACTTTGGGTGACTTGTGCAAAGTCATTGGTGTTATAAGAAAACTGACACTTATCAAAATGTAGCAAGAGACATGTAATCTGTAAGAGGAAGAAAACTTGATTGACAGACCTGGTGTTGGATGTAAGCATGGACACGTTCCAGCATCCCCTCACAAGTAAATTCATAAGGAAGATAAGGTTCAACCTAATAAGCATAAAATAATGTATCACAATTGAATTAAATTAAATGAATGATATATGTATATTGACTACATTTAATAATTAGTAATTAATTTGATGATTTAATCTTGTACCACATTCCACTACAATGAGTAAATTAGTTTGGTAGGCATAAATATATGGCGATTAAAACTTTTTCATTAATTCTGCTTTAGATGCTCTTGATAATTAAAGCAGTGTTCTCAATTATGGTCCTGTATGTTTGAGTGGAATATAATGAACAATGTTCACTTCAGTACTTCGGGCAATGAGCTTCGTCACACCAGTTCTTCCTAATGGCGTCAGACAGATGTATAATGGCTGCACTGCTAAAGCTTTTAAAATTAAATGTGCTTTACTCGTGTTCTTCAACTTTCAGCTGGTATTACACAACGTCATTACAACCATCTCAATATTTATGGGTGAGGCAGAATGCAGATTTGTTGCAATACAAGCCTGCACCACAAATAGGTAGAAATAAGCATGCCATTAAAGGATATTGAGATATTTCAGTTTGCTGTTGGAAATCTGTGCAACAGTATTTTATTTCCCCACCATCCCCCCCACCCACTAGTGGATGCACCGAATCTTTCTTTTGGTAGTTGATGTTTCAAACAACCTGTTTTTCAAGCACAATTTTATTATGATTTATTATCCACATTAATTCACCTGGACCCAAGTTTGGAGTCGTATTTAAATGCACACTAGGGTCGAATCGGCTAAGACTGAATACTCAGCTTGTATTAGCATGTAATAATTTGGTGCAACAGTACATTGTTGCCTCAAATATATTTCCTTGAGGTGAAACTGGATACATTCAGAAAAATGCAGATCTAACAATGACAAAAATTCTGTTGGTTTAAATTTTTTCCAACTTTGTAATTTAATTTTTCAGCTTCTCACTTAACTCCATGCATATGTCCTAACATTTACTTTCCTTTCTCCAAAATAGTTATAAGAATACATGTTATTGCATGACAATAAAATGAACCTTTAGAATACCTCTGCCTTGAATTTCCTGGTATGATGTCTGTGAGAATTTGTTAACCTGATCAATCCACAAAGAATGGCAGGAGGTAGTGGCAGAGTTTTCCAAAAGACTTGTCACTTCTCCACAGGCCAGTTATTCCTTGAAACTAATAAAGAAAATACTCCAAATATTTATGACGACTGAAATCATGGAATTTGTTGGAAGTGTGCACCGCTGTTATAAACCATTTATTGTTCTTCAACCTATTCTGGCATAGAGATGAGTTTGTTGAGAAATATGGAATTATGGCTTATCATGTAACTACATATCCCCTGCTAGAAATGCAGGAATTTAATTGTACACCAAATGTGTTCTGCAAGGCATCATTGAGGAAGATGATGGATGAGGTTCCTTACTACAAAAGATGGCCATGGGAAGAAAGGTGTATCAGTTGATCTCTAAAAACAAATTGCAGCATGAAAAAAAATTCATAGGGCAGAACTGTGTATCTTTTGAAAATGTCAAGTTCAGCTGGTTATTTTAGGTATGATTTATGTTGGGGAAATAGTGAGCCGACCCACAGAATTACTTGTGGAAGAGAAATAAAGTTAACAATCTCTCTTCTTTCTCTCAATATCTTTCATGGGTATATTTTTTGAATGATTTTAAAGATTGACATTCCAATGTCAGTTTTTCTAGACTCTACCCACTTATCTTGAAAAGCTTTTACTGCAACTGATTAACATTAGTTTATTAACAATCTATGGCTCCATTCGTATTGAATTCCCATTACAATTTTTAAAATTTGAATAGAAATGGTACAATTTATATCAATGTACCTTGCTTAAATTGCATTTTTTCTGTCCAAGGAGTTTTACACACACACACACACACACACACTTTGTGCTAGTCTGTGACCCCTCTTCAAAATGATGCTTCAATCCTTTTGTGTTAACCTCTGAAGCATGAACATGATTTGTAATGTTAATCACAGACCAATACCACCAATTGCATGCGTGCATACACATCACCAGCAAGGACATGTAAAATGCAGGGCAAGCCTGAATTATAAAGCGCTGAAACCCAGGGGAACATGATTAATTTCCCATAGATTTGACTCTTGGAAAAAGAAACAAGGGATAATATTTAACTTGGAAATAGAGCACTGATGTGAATCAGTGTCAGGATTGCTACCTTCTTTGTCTTCTGCTGGGGAGCTCTTTCTCAGACAGACAAGCCCATCAATTAGGATGGCTTCCATGTAAGGAGCTGTTTAGCTGACTTTCATTCAACCTTGCTTCTTTTACATTGAAGTGAATGATAAGGAAAATTAAAAGAGGTATAACAAAGGGTCAATTTGCAATTGTCCATTCTGCAACTACCTCCAAAGACAGATTGCGCTTTCCGGTAAATGGCTTATATGAGACCCTCCCCTTTGCTCTAATATAATGAATGAAATAAATTAAGCTTTATTGAAA
Source organism: Narcine bancroftii (assembly GCF_036971445.1). Lineage (NCBI taxonomy): Eukaryota > Metazoa > Chordata > Chondrichthyes > Torpediniformes > Narcinidae > Narcine > Narcine bancroftii. The sequence goes on from NC_091471.1 coordinate 369,022,784, forward strand.
TTTCTGATCTAATAATAGAGATGATCAAAAATATTAATCCACTCAAGCCAATAAATTGAAATGTGATTCCTCCTGTGAAAATTGCAAAATATTTAAGTTGGTTCTGAGCCCAGAGTCAAAGGGCTAATATTCAGGGGGTTAGATGTTTTGTTCTGCAAGGACAGGAGCATGAGAATATTTAAGCACAGAGGAGAGTACCTGTGTTAAATTAGAATATATTTAGATGGCATATATTATCACTATTTATCATGAATAAATCATGTATGAAACAATTTTATTCTGGGTGAGATCATGCATGAGGCTCCCCCATATCCCATTCACCTTATGATGTCATGCATCACATTTTTCTGGTGTCAGCCATGCACCAAATAATGTCATGCACCGTGCATTGTACTTTTCAGTTCTTACTGGCATAAATTGGAGCTTTTGTCTGCAATCTATGACTTTACTGAACAGTAAACTAAGAACACATAGTGCAAAGATTGCCATGAGATGCCAATTAATGTTTTTGATTCTGCTGGTCTCAGTTTCAATGCCTTGGATGTTTGGAACCTCATCACTTATTGTTTTAGTCACTCATGGCAGCCTGTTAAGATGATGCACAGCAGAACTGTTCCTGCAATCATTGCCTCAGTGAACATTGCAGTGGCATGGTGCGACTTGTGGAATAAAATTAGATGTGAGTGATGGTGCATGACGTTTTACAGAACAACAGAAGATCACCAGGTCCCTCTCCCCTGCACTTTCCATGGCAGCCTTTTACAGAGTTGCTTTGTGGCTACTACGATGAGAGTTTATTTAAAGCTGACATCATTCTCACTTCTCAACTTGGCAAAAATCTGACAGGAGCAAACATTTCACGTAGCTCCTCTCAGGAATTGCCAGTGCTCTGTTTCAACATGTTATTCTGGATGTAAATTGCTGTAAAGTAACTTTGTCCAACTTCACTATTTTTTTTTACGTGGGGATTATATGCAACACATGTTATGCAAGCCTAAGAAAGGTGAAAAACAAATGTAAGGTATTCTATTCCTAAAATCAGCGGCAAATAATGAAAAAAAAAAGATGACACGATTTACAAGAAGCCCTGGCTTGAAGAAATTGACCTAATTGTAATATTCATAGTTTGGCAAGTGTATTTTCTCCACTCAGAGACATTGTGAGAGGTATAGAATACAGTTTTCCACGTACAAGAATTAATTGTGCTTTAGTTGAATTGCAACACGTGTGATAGGATAAAATGCCATTACTATCAAGAGTGAGATGATTCAATTATATCTGGTATACTTTATATCAATCTGGAAGCAAAATACAACCTTAAAGCCTAGGTTCAGAAAAATGTGATGAGAATGAATGATGCCCTGGAGAAAAACCTGACAGGAAATTCTGAGTATGTGCTTGTAGAAATCTAGACAATCCTTCTAGTTCAAGTTCTCCTTCCAAAGTCCATCGTTTCAGTCTGTAGAATCAATTAGAAAGCAATTCAAATTTACTGCTTTGATGAGAATGTTTTATCCACTATTCTTACTGTAAAAGAAAGCTGAAAATATTGTGCTGAGTGAGGAGCCATTTTATCTCAACACTAAGCCCTAATTATTGCTGAATAGTCTTTCTGGTCACATAAAGCCAATTTTGTCGTGGGAGTCTGGATCCCGCAGGGGGGAAAAAAAATCACATTTTTCATGGTTTGTAACATAATGGTTTTGTTAAAGTTTGTCTGTAATATTTTATCTTCAGTCATAATCCTCCATGTATGTCCTAATTTTTTTTTGTAAAATGCTTATTACTTTGAGTTTTGACGCTTTTGAGAATTCTTAATCTAATTAGCTACTGAATCCACTTGATGTGCTCATACATGCTTGACCAGACAACTCTGCATCTGCTGACTGAGCTTAATTACCATCATATTTATTCTCTATTTTCTCACTACCTTTTTGCTAAATTCTGGTGTTTGGAGTGTTGATTGCCTCAAACCAGCCATTTTGTGTCATTTCTTTTTAACTGCTGACAAAGAAAACTGTCTGTTTTCTTCATTTGTGCTGTTAACAGGAGTTTTCACTTGTAATGGATTTATGTTCATCTTTAATTTAATGTTATATTATATAGAGATATTGATGAATCAGAGATATCCTTGAATGTTAATACTTCATTGCTTATTGAACAACACACACCCAATATATATTATCTGGCCTCCCTTCTTTATGTTATGTATAAAATAACAAAGTTAACAGTGTTTAAAATATAATCAAACCTCTGATACTGAAATCGTTCTAATAACAGATGCTAGTTCCTCTGTGTTGTTGTAATCGACTGTCCAAACATGTGGTTTCCCAATAAAATATTCAGTATATGGATGTTGTGAGGAAACCTTAAAGTGAAGGGAAACATGAGTGTTAACAAATTTTATTCTAAATATTTCTGTCAAAATCTCTTGCTGTAACAGTATTTACTTGTAAACACCCACTGCAACTTGGGCAAAGCATACATGCGATTAAATTGGGAAGCTGCATGAAAATGACATTTCAATCTTGGGTCCCTATTAAAATGCTTCACACCATATTAGGTTCCTGGATTTTGGAAATAGATGAGAAATAAACTGCCACGTGGAGTTAAACCATTTTAATATACTTAACAACATGATAAACATTAATTACTTGTAACCACCCTGACACTGAAAATTGACTATTCCAATTGTGCATTTCATTCTTTTGGGTGTTAAATGTTGGGAATATTGTAACAATACTTAGTGTCTTGTTTTTTTCACTTTTACCTCAATCTTTCTTGTTATTTATATATTTTTTATTCTGTTCCTGACTTTGAATTCATCGACACCAACTGACATTTCCTTCTCAGTACTTGTGGTTTTTAACTTCAGAACACTTCAACCTGAAGAGTTGAGGAGCCGTCCAGTTGCCTCAGCCTTTCATTCCCCACTGTTTGCTCCACACAGTTCACATGTCAGTTCCAGTAACTCACAGAGATGAAGTTGTGGAAATAAAATAGTGAAGAGTATGACTAACGAACAATGCTTGACATTCTTCTGTTTCCCATAGGAAATGTGTTTTTTGGGGTGACTTACCATATTAAAATGGAAACATTGTTTTAATCAGCTCTTGGTACGAGCCACCTGATTTTTTGAGTGCTATTTATTCACGTTCAGCTGGACACAGTCAATGCACTAGAACCCATATCCAGACGATTGGACAAAATGTACTCCTGCAGTTTAATCCTTATTGTGAATAAGGAGTAAACAATTCATTCTTCAATCTACTGATGGGAAACCTGAGTCATATAGAAGCAACTGAATTTTGTGGGAAACTGTGGACCAGTAACTGATTCAGGGCAACCAAAGAAAGGAATGATTATTTAATTCTCATAGGTTTATACAGTAAAACCTCCAATATCCGGAAACTATGGAGATTAGTAGATGCCGAATAAGTGAATTTTCCAGTGGAGGGAGGGCTTGCTATTAAGCCATTGACCTGAGCTCCATTGGCAGAGCAGTGAATAATTGTCATACAAAAACACTAAAAATACCAAGAATTTCCATCCAAAAGGGGCTTTACGTACTGAATGATTCAGAACGCTATAAGTGTTCTGTGCATAAAATTAGTAATTTCTTGTATTGAATGAAAAACACAGTTATTTCCACTCAAACTGGTAAATAAATATAAAAAAATGTGAATACAGTAAAACTCCTGGTACCCGGCACCTACGGGGATTGGTAGATGTTGGATAAGTGAATTTTCCGGTTGCTTGAAACTGCGTGCTGTGTGAATTGAGAACTCATGGTGAAGCGCACCAATTCTAAACTTCTGTAATTTTTACCATTTATTTTCTGTGAATTTTTTGCCGGTTGCTTAAGGCTGTGGATTGTTTGAATTCTGGATAAGAGGGATTTTACTGCAGTTATATTAAGGGATATAACTTGACAATTTACTGTATTGATTTGAATTTTTTTATCAAAAGTGTAATCAGAATGAAAATAAATGAATGATACCACTGCAAATATATGTGAGGTATATTAACTGTTTGTAAACCAGAACAGTACATTTCTGATTATCCAAAGGGTCAGAACCAGATGTATATCAATTAACTGAGAAATGGCGTTAAGAACCCCAGAAGCATCAGCAGAAGACTTGTATTGGCCATCACCAATCCCCGACACCTCCCCACTGCTGTTGTGGAACCTGCCCTAGAGCCCAAGGTCCTTGCTCTAATCCCCGATACCTTTCCACTGGAACCTGCCCGGGAGTCCGAGATCCCCACTCCTCCTACCACCAATTCCCACCCCATCCGATGATGCCGTCACCTCCTCTTCCCACCACTCAACCCCCCCCCCCCACTCTGGGGCTGTCATAAAAATCATTTCCCACCCCACCCCCCATGATTACCCTAATGCCCCCCGATTACAGTTGTTCCTACGCCAACTCTGGGGACAGTGGAGAACCAAGTACAGTGGAGGGTAAAGAAGAAATAGAAAGAAAGAGGGGAGGGAGTTACCTGAATTGAGGACAATCTCTCTTTTTTTTTATCTTTATGTTTAGATCTTGTTCCCACTTTTGTTTGGGTTTACAGCTTATTTCATCGTTCTCTTTCTCTTGCAGTTTGATGTACATGTTTGTTATAAATCTTTTAATTATCATTGTTTCTGTAATCACATATTCGAAGCTGCTTCCTTCTGGTAACCTCAGCCTGCTTCCCAATTTGTCCTTTAAGTAGGTTTTCAGTTGGTGGTATGCAAACATTGTACCATATTTGTACTTCATTTGTTCAAATGTTAATAAATTATTTCCCAAAAAACAATTTTCTATTCTTTTGATCCCTTTTCTCTCCCATTCTCTAAAGGAAATGTTATCTATTGTGAAAGGGATTAGTTGATTTTGCGTCAATAATAATTTTGGTAGTTGGTAATTTGTTTTTTTCCTTTCTACGTGAATCTTCTTCCAAATGTTGAGCAGATGGTGCAGTACTGGTGAAGTTCTATGTTGCACCAGTTTTTCATTCCACTTATAAAGTATATGTTCTGGTACCTTCTCCCATATTTTATCTAGCTCTAACCTGGTCCAATCTGGGTTTTCCCTTGTTTGATAAAAATCTGATAGATATCTTAATTGTGCTGCTCTATAATAATTCTTAAAGTTTGGTAGCTGTAAGCCCCATTGTTTGTAACATTCTGCTAATTTATCTAGCGCTATCCTCGGTTTCCCCCCTTTCCATAAGAATTTCCTTATTATTTTCTTTAGCTCATTGAAGAATTTCTCTGTTAAGGGAATTGGTAATGATTGAAATAGGTATTATATCCTTGGGAAGATATTCATTTTAATGCAATTTACCCTTCCTATCAGTGTTAGTGGTAAATTTTTCCAATGTTCTAAGTCATCTTGTAATTTCTTCATTAATGGCTGATAATTTAATTTGTATAGATAGCCTAGATTATTATCTAGTCTAATACTTAGATATCAGATTGCTTGTGTTTGCCATTTGAATGGAGATTCTTTCTTAAACTTTGTGAAATCCGCATTATTCATTGGCATCGATTCACTTTTATTTGCGTTGATCTTGAATCCTGATATTTCTCCATATTTCTTCAATTTCTTATGTAATTCTTTTATTGATAATTCTGGTTCTGTTAACTATACTATGATGTCATCTGCAAATAGACTGATTTTATATTCCTTCTCTTTTATTTTTATCCCTTTTATTCTATTTTCTGTTCTTATCAGTTCTGCCAAGGGTTCTATAGCTAAAGCGAACAGTGAGGGAGATAGTGGACATCCCTGCCTAGTTGACCTGCTTAATTTAAATTGGTTTGATATATATCCATTTACTGTCATCTTCGCCAATGGTCCCTTATATAATGCTTTAATCCAATTAATATATTTCTCTGGTAGGTTGAACCTCTGTAGTACTTTGAATAAATAATTCCATTCTACCCTGTCAAAGGCTTTCTCTGCGTCTAAAGCAACCACCACTGTTGGCGTCTTATTTCCTTGTACTGCATAGATTAAGTTAATGAACTTACAGATATTGTCCATTGTTCGTCTTTTCTTAATAAATCCAGTTTGATCTTGTGTTACTCTTTTTGGTACACAGTCGGCCAATCTGTTTGCTAATAGTTTTGCTATTATCTTATAATCTAAGTTAAGTAGAGATATTGGTCTATACGATGCTGGTGTTAGTGGTTCTTTCTTTGGTATTACTTGGTATTAATTATTGCTGTTTTACATGAATCTGGCATGTTTTGTGTTTCTTCAATCTGGTTCACTACTTCCAGGAGAGGAAGAATGAATAAGTTTTTAAATGTTTTATAGAATTCTATTGGGAGTCCGTCCTCTCCAGGCATTTTATTGTTCGGTAACTTTTTAAATATATCCCGTATTTCCTCTATTTCAAATGGTTTTATCAATTTGTTTTCCTCCTCTTCTTGCAATTTCGGTAGTTCAATTTTAGCTAGAAACTCATCTATTTTGTCTTCTTTCCCTTCGTTCTCAGTTCGGTATAATTGCTCATAGAATTCCTTGAAGTTTTCATTGATCTCTGTTGGGTTATATGCAATTTGTTTGTCCTTTTTCCTTGATGCCAATACTGTTCTTTTAACTTGTTCTGTTTTAAGCTGCCAAGCTAGTATTTTGTGCGTTTTTTCTCCTAGCTCATAATACTTCTGCTTTATCTTCATTATGTTCTTCTCCACCTTAAACATTTGTAGTGTTTCGTATTTTATTTTTTGTCTGCCAATTCTCTTCTTTTTGTTGTATCATCCCTTGTTGCTAGTTCTTTTTCTGTACTTACTATTTCCCTTTCCAGCTGTTCTATTTCCCGAATGTAGTCCTTCTTCATCTTAGTTACATAACTTATTATCTGCCCTCTGATGAAGGCTTTCATTGCATCCCATAATATAAATTTATCTTTCACTGATTACGTATTTATTTCAAAGTACTTTTTAATTTGGCACTCAATTAATTCTCTAAAATCCTGTCTTTTAAGTAGCATGGAGTTTAATCTCCATCTATACGTTCTTGGTGGGATGTCCTCCAGCTCTATTGCTAATAACAGGGGTGAGTGATCCGATAACAATTTAGCTTTATATTCCGTTTTCCTAACTCTCCCTTGGATATGGGCTGACAGCAAGAACAGGTCAATCCTTGAGTATGCTTTATGTCTTCTCAAATAATGTGAGTATTCCTTCTCCTTTGGGTGTTGTCTCCTCCATATATCCAAAAGTTGCATTTCCTGCATTGATTTAACCATAAATTTGGCTACTTTGTTCTTTCTGCTAGTCTTTTGTCCAGTTTTATCCATCTTTGAATCCAAATTAAGGTTAAAGTCCCCTCCTATCAATATATTCCCCTGCGTATCTACAATCTTCAAAACGATATCTTGCATAAACTTTTGATCCTCTTCATTAGGTGCATATATATTGACCAAATTCCAAAATTCTGAATATATCTGACACTTTATCATTACATACCTCCCTGCTGGATCTATTATTTTCTCCTCTATTTTGATTGGTACTTTTTTATTGATTAATATAGCTACACCTCTGGCTTTTGAGTTATATGTTGCTGCCGTTACATACCTTAGTTTCTCGTGTTCCACTTCAGTTAGATGCATTTCCTGCATGAATGCTATATCAATGTTTTCTTTTTCTTTTTTCAGTAAATTTAATAACCTCTTCCTTTTGATTTGGTTATGTATTCCATTAATATTTATAGTCATATAGTCTAACATGGCCATTTCGTACTTTGTTTAAATCTCATTTCCGCTTCCTCACCACCACCTTTCCCCTTTTCCCCATTTCCATTTCTCAGTTTTCATTTTTTGAACGCACTGTATGTCAACACTTCTAAAACATAAACTATTTCAACCATTCCCACATCTAAAATTAAATGAGGACAATCTCTCCATGCACTGCCTGACATGCCGACTTTCTCCAGTTGCTCTCTGATGTTACCCAGCTGGCACTAACAGTGCGCCAGAGCTCCACATGAGCACATCAAGTGAAAATTTCTTTTCACCTTGTAACGTCATGTTGCCAGCGATATTTTTTTTGGATAACTGAGAATTCCGGTTAAGTGGTTTTCGGATTATCAGTATCGGCACATTACATAATGGAATGGCTGATGCATTTTACAAATGAACCTTAATTTTCAGCTTTCTGGTATATTGATGATGTTGGAAGTACCAAATATTCAATGATGATTAATGATAGGAATAATGTTGGTGCTACTGACAAATATTATTTCCAAGACAATCACCTTCATGGAAATTCCATTCATTTGAAGATCATACTTGCCTCTCTTGATGTCGGTTTTCCTCTGAAGAATTCATTGTTCTTTGAGTTGTGAGGGGGATTGAATCGGGGCTGCAAGAAGATACACCCATTGGCTATGGCTTCTAGAGGAGCAGGTCCTTCATATGGGAATCCCAACCCAATGAAGACCTGAAAAATAAAATCAGAAGATAAAGTAAAAATAATTAGGATTGTTGTCACATCAATGTTCAAGGAAGAAGAAAGAAGTCAAGGCCAAAGAGACCCATTTTCAGTTGGACTTTACTTAAGGTATGGCACAAGAGATTTGAGATTTAAGATTGCCCAAGTTATATGTTGCTCCATTAGGAGGATTTCCCCAGAACCTGGTTTCCAATTGCTGGCGTGGGTTGAAATTTTATTTTAAATAGCAACCAGAATCAGACTGATGATTCAAAATAAAAGTCCAGATTAGATTTCAATATTTTAAGTATCAATTGTAACTAATCCTAAAAAGGACACAAGGCAATAATATTTAAGATGTTCATCTGACTGCACATTTTAACAGAAACTAAACAGATTTATTTTAAACAAATTAATATTTAAAGCTCTGATTTGGACAATGGCACCACACAAAACGGCAGAACCAGGAATATATGATTTATATATCCAAAAATGATGCTGTCTGATGAATTTTTTTTTCTGCAGTAGTTTAATGAGATCTTTTTTTTAACTATTTTCTGGACTGAAGGAGCTGTTTATTTTTAATAGCTTTTTCAGAATGTGTGCAAAATATATTTAAATTATTGCCTAAAGAAATGAAATAAATTGCATGATTGCAAAAATACTACAGATATCCCTTATTATGCAAAAAGAAATGTGTGTTGACAACAGAATCTCAACTGAAATGCATTGAAAAGCAAAAGACTGTAGATGCTGTTAATCTGAAATTAAAACTGATAATGCAGGGGGTCATCAAGAATGCATTATTCAGATGAGCCTGATTTACCACTTGCTAAGGACAAGCAGTATTTCTGTGTGCACATTAGAAAGAAAAACATTTTTTTTTCTTTAATTATCACGGTACACAGCAACTTGCTGCAAGTGAGACAGGACAATTGCACGACAGGGGAAATAAGTTGAGCAGCAAAGAATTGATGGAGGAACTCAACAGATCAGACAGCATCTATGGGTAGAAATGGTCAGTCAATGTTTTGAATACTGTTACGAGCCCAGAGGACCCCAAAACCCAGCAGCAATAGATATTAACCAAGACAAATGGTTACTTAAATAAAAGTTGCTTTTAATTATCTTTAAACATGAAAACAGAATCACACTTTAACTTATCACTATTGACTTATCACCTAACTTAACCCCCTTCTAATTCTAAGCGCACATGTATGTAATGTTTTTGCAAGTTAAGAAAATTTCTTTGATTCACAGTCCAATCTCACTTCTCATTCCTCCAAGTTCACTGGTTGCAGGCAATTTTTTAAATACTGTGCACAGAATTTAACATTTATAAAGTTCATCAGGATTTGGTGCTTGAAAGGTAAATGGATATCGCTCAGGAAGGTTCTTATCGGTTTTCAGAGAGAGATTTGTTGTTTGCTGGGCACTCACAACTGATTCCTTTTTAATCAGCCACTTCAGTGTCTTGCCGAAGAAACTTTCCCCCTCAGGGTTCTCCAGATGATAAGCTCTTTCTTTCAGGTCACCACAGAGTTCCCTTTTGTTTCTCTTATTTCAAGTGAAACATTAGACAGCCGGTCCTCTCCTCTTGCATTAACCACAAGGGCTTTGACCAGGCTGAACTAAGCACTCACAACCCGTCTTCCAAGTGGGGTTTCCACAAGCTTGTCCTGTTCCAGTCCCATCTGCTGCTGCTGACTTTAAAAGTGCAGAACTGAATTCTCTCTCTCTTTCTCAGAAAGAAAAACCTGTTTGACTCCCTCTGCTTGAAAAACCACATGACCCTCCTAGAACAGCAAGTTCCACTCCAGGCAGTCTGCAGCTCCGACAAGTTCTTTCATCTGTTGCCTTTTTGTAAACAACAATCCATTAGTGAAGTCTCTTGGGTACTCTCCAAAACTTTTGCAAAAGCTCTAGGCACCGACATGTCTAACATTAGCAGAGCTCCAGTAATTTAAATGATACATTTTTAAAGTGTTTGTATGTGACCTACACTAAAAAACCTGCCCCAATTTATCTCCCAAAAACATATCTATAATCTGTCACAATATGGCCTCTTTATCAAGACTGCAGGAAAGGGGGGGGGGGGAATATAAAGGGGGAAAGAAGCTGGGAGGGGTCCAGAAGATGAGACAGATGGAGAGATAGGTTGAGGAAGAAACCAAGAAGTGGGGAGGGTAAAATGGTTAGAGAGAGGGTAAGAAAAAAATGTCAGGAATGGGAGTAATAAGAAATTTGGAACCATAATAAATGGGTCGATCATCCGTGTGTCTTCTCAATCATGAGAACTTCATGATCAATAAAAATTAATATAGAATAACAGGGAATTAGAGAGAGTATATCACGATCAAACCCAGAATAGAAATTGAAGTGAAAAGAGAGAAAAAACAAAAACAAAAAATTGCATAAGACGGAATCTGCAATAAATATTTCAGATCAAAGACTTTTTCAAAAGAGCTTCATTGTATATTTATTGTATAAAAGAGGTTTATTGTATCTCCTTTTCTTCACAGAGATGTTGTCTATATCTACGTGAGAGGAAAAAAAAGTTTGAATTAATATTTTAACAAGAATCTCCACAAACAATTTATCAATTGAAGGAATGAGAATCTGGAAATTATATTGATAAATATATGGCTAGTGAGGTTGATAAATATTTCAATAATAAATAGTCACATAATTATGAAGAATGTTCGCACTGTTAATCGGTAGGCATAACATTTTGCTGCATGTTTAATGGATAATTTTTGTACAAATCTAGCAGTTTCTTAAAAATACTGGGAAGACCAAGAATGAAATGCCAGTTTGGAAAAGCAAATGGCAAAACAATGTAAATCAACCAGCAATACTCAAGATTTGCAACTCACTCTGTGTCTCATTCACTAAACTTATATCCTCATTTGTGCGTTAATAATGGTAGGGAGCATTAACTCATGATTAGTTTCTGAACAAGAAAGTACCAACCTGATTTTGGTCAGAAATTTAAAAATTATAGGAGAGTGAAAATAGAGAAGAAGGCTGTTCAGTTTTTGATATCTGTGCTGGCTCTCCCCAAACCTGATTCCTCAGGTTTTCCCTTGACATTATTCAATTCATCTTGGTGGACAGAAGGACTTAATGACTAACCCTGCAGTAATACTGACTCCTAGTAATCAGTGGACATGTGATTAGCAGAGATAATTTATATGTTTAAACTCAAATACAACCATTTGTGACATAAAAATTAAGGAATGGAGCCTTGAACACTGACCAAGCCTCACTCTGCAACACTGTAGAATTTGAAAATTAAATCTACAGAGAGGTGAGTACACATTCATTCCTTTTATTTTATTGACAGGTTTTTGGAACTCAGGTTCTGACGGTGAACAACAAAAGAAAAATATCTGCTTATGGTGCTGTATTTAGGGTAGGATATAAGGTGAGGAGACTGGCAGTCTAAATTTTCACATAAATTGAAAACTAGAACCCAAAATTTTGTTCCTTGTGATTATATAAAAATAGAATTGAGTAAAATAAAATTTCTGATTATTAAATGTCATTAGATATGGGGATAGTGCCAGAGGATTGGCGCATTGCGGATGTGGTTCCGTTATTTAAAAAGGGTTCAAGGAGGAAGCCTGGCAACTATCAGCCTGTAAGTTTGACGTCTGTGGTAGGTAAATTAATGGAGAAAATTCTTAGAGATAGTACTTATAAACATCTGGATAGACAGGGTCTGGTCAGGAGCACTCAACATGGATTTGTGGGAGGAAGGTCATGTTTGACCAATCTGATTGAATTTTTTGAAGAGGTGACTAGGAATGTGGATGAGGGTAGCGCAGTGGATGTTGTCTATATGGACTTCAGTAAGGCCTTCGATAAGGTACCACATGGAAGGTTAGTTAGGAAGGTGCAGTCTTTAGGTATAAATTTTGAGATAGTCAAATGGATTGAACATTGGCTGAAAGGGAGAGGCCAGAGAGTGGTAGTGGATAATTGTCTGTCAGGTTGGAGGCCGGTGACCAGTGGTGTGCCTCAAGGATCTGTATTGGGCCCATTGTTGTTCGTTATATACATTAATGATCTAGATGATGGGGTGGTGAATTGGATTAGTAAATATGCAGACGATACTAAGATAGGTGGAATAGTGGATAATGAAGAAGGTTTTCAAGGATTGCAGAGGGATTTGGGCTGCTTAGAAAAGTGGGCTGAAAAATGGCAGATGGAATTTAATGCTGATAAGTGTGAGGTGCTTCATTTTGGTAAGAAGAATCAGAACAGGATATACGTGGTAAATGGGAGAGCATTGATGAATACAGAAGAGCAGAAAGATTTAGGAGTAACGGTACATCGTTCCCTGAAGGTAGAAACTCACGTGAATAGGGTGGTGAAGAAGGCTTTTAGTATGCTGGCCTTTATCAATCATTGCATGGAATATAGGAGTTGGGAGGTGATGTTGAGATTGTATAAGACGTTGGTGCGGCCTAATTTGGAGTTCTGTGTGCAGTTCTGGTCGCCTAATTATAGGAAGGATATAAACAGAGTGGAGAGAGTGCAGAGAAGGTTTACCAGAATGTTGCCTGGGTTTAAGCATCTGGAGTATGGGGAGAGATTGGACAGATTGGGTCTTTATTCTTTGGAGCGTAGAAGGTTGACAGGGGATTTGATAGAAGTATTTAAGATTATGAAAGGGATAGACAAAATGGATGTGGATAGACTATTTCCGTTAAGAGGAGGAAAGTTTAAAACAAGAGGACATGAGTTAAGAATTAAGGGGCAGAGGTTTAGAGGTAACATGAGGGGGAACTTCTTTACTCAGAGAGTGGTAGCTGTGTGGAATGATCTTCTGGGAGAAATAGTGGCGGCAGAGTCAATTGTATTATTTAAGAAAAGGTTGGACAGGTATATGGATGAGAAGAAGATGGAGGGTTATGGGCATTGTGCAGGGAGGTGGGACTAGAAAGGGGTGTTTGGTTCGGTGCGGACTAGAAGGGCCTAATGGCCTGTTTCCGTGCTGTAATTGTTATGTTATATGTTATGTTAAAAAATCATTGCTTTATCCATTGATTAGAAGATATAATCAACTCACTTTTAACAGCTATAAAACATAATTTAAAAAACTTCCACATCTGTAGATTCCCATGTCATGAGCAGCTCATTTAATTCAGAAAACTTCATCCTAAATGCTGCAATATTGCTGATTATATCACAAGACGGCAGAAGATAAACCGTAAATTCCAAGTTTTCTATATTTCTATTAAAAGTATTGATCTATTGTTAACCAAGTTATACTGCATTGTCTTGCACTGACGCAGAGTCTGTTTCAATATTTTAATTGAATTTTACAATAAATACAAAAAGTATAAGCTATATTTATCTAAATAGAAAGAAGTAATATGAAGAAAGAAAATATAGAGAAAAGAGAAAAGCTGTTACATATAAACTCAATATCATAATAATCACGTATAAAAAAAGGAATCATTTAATTAGTTATAACATATGGATAACTGAAAAAGGGAAAACAAAATAAATTGATACTATACTATAAATTCTACCCCCTTCCATTCTGGTTACTTGGAAAATACATACAATTTCACTACCATTAAAAAAAACCCACACAAACTTAAATGATCTAAATGATCTTATAGATTATGAAAAAGGTTAATAAAAGGATCTCATAAGTTTGAAAAGTTTGGTTCCATTACATTAGGAGAACATCTGATTTTTTTTCCCCCCAAAGGTGAGACATGCCATCATGCCATTGAGTGTGAGTAGGAGGGACAACATCTCTCCATCTCATCAATATTGATCGTCTAACAATAAGGGAAACGAAAGAAACTACATGGGGTTGAGACACAGTTAATTTCTAATCAATTACCTTAGTTGATCCAAAAAGAGTAATTAAAAGATGAGGCATAATATTTGTTTGAAGAACTAAAAATAAGGTACGAAAGATATCTTCTCAAAATTTGGAAACACCAAAACATATGTAATAAAGTACCCTCTTCAGTCTTACATCTATCACAATTCAAAGAAATATTAGGATAAAATTTAGCCAATTGAACTTTAGAAAAGTTGGCTTGGCGTACTACCTCAAATCGTATAAGCGAATGAGAGGCACATGAAGAGGAGAAATTTACCAATTTACCATGTAGTATATGAGAATGAGAGCTGAAAATCTTGCTCCCTTAATTTTGTAATCTTATCTATGGAGTTATCCCTAGACTTTAATAATAAATTATATATAGCTGATATCAGCTTTTGAAAAAATTTAGTTTAAAATTATAAATCATCCCCATTGTATTTATAGCAAGGTCCTGAGAAAGTCTCAATAATAGTGAATTCAATATGTAAGAATCTAAAGAAATGATACTTTGGTGGCTTAAATTTTAAAGATATCTGTTCAAAAGAAGTTAAATTATTATCAATAAATAAGTCTTAAAAATATTGGATACCCAACCATTCATGAAAAGCAGAATCTTACACAGAATGTGGAAAAAATAATTAAATAATATAGGGCGAGTAAGTAAAAATCTATGAAATCCAAAAAAAATTCTAAATTGAAACCAAATTCTCAAAGTATGTTACTTACACAGATTCTGGTTGCATTTAGTTCCATGGGCAATAATTTTTCCTTGATTTTCCTCCAAGTGATCTTTATTCATTTACTGCAAAAGAAACCTAAGGTGGCTCCATGAGCCTGCATTCGGGTATAATGAAGGCAGGGCATAATCTATTCCTAGGGAAGTGTGTTAATAATTTAAATTTCTTTTAAATCTGCCAACATCAATTTGACCTGCTTTTTCAGTTCTACAGTTGTTTGCTATTTTTAGAAACCTGCCAAATGAAAGGAAGCAAGAACAGGTATGGGGAGAAGGTAAGATCCTTTATCAGCACTGCCAAGAACAGGCATGGGGAGAAGGTAAGTACCTTTATCGGCGCCAAGAACAGGTATGGGGAGAAGGTAAGTATCTTTATCGGCACCGCCAAGAACAGGTATGGGGAGAAGGTAAGTACCTTTATCGGCGCCAAGAACAGGCATGGGGAGAAGGTAAGTACCTTTATCGGCGCCAAGAACAGGTATGGGGAGAAGGTAAGTATCTTTATCGGCACCGCCAAGAACAGGTATGGGGAGAAGGTAAAAATCTTTATCGGCACCGCAAAGAACAGGTATGGGGAGAAGGTAAGTATCTTTATCGGCACCGCCAACAACAGGTATGGGGAGAAGGTAAGTATCTTTATCGGCACCGCCAAGAACAGGTATGGGGAGAAGGTAAGTATCTTTATCGGCACCGCCAAGAACAGGTATGGGGAGAAGGTAAGTATCTTTATCGGCACCGCCAAGAACAGGTATGGGGAGAAGGTAAGTATCTTTATCGGCACCGCCAAGAACAGGTATGGGGAGAAGGTAAGTACCTTTATCGGCGCCAAGAACAGGTATGGGGAGAAGGTAAGTATCTTTATCGGCACCGCCAAGAACAGGTATGGGGAGAAGGTAAAAATCTTTATCGGCACCGCAAAGAACAGGTATGGGGAGAAGGTAAGTATCTTTATCGGCACCGCCAACAACAGGTATGGGGAGAAGGTAAGTATCTTTATCGGCACCGCCAAGAACAGGTATGGGGAGAAGGTAAGTATCTTTATCGGCACCGCCAAGAACAGGTATGGGGAGAAGGTAAGTATCTTTATCGGCACCGCCAAGAACAGGTATGGGGAGAAGGTAAGTATCTTTATCGGCACCGCCAAGAACAGGTATGGGGAGAAGGTAAGTATCTTTATCGGCACCGCCAAGAACAGGTATGGGGAGAAGGTAAGTACCTTTATCGGCACCACCAAGAACAGGTATGGGGAGAAGGTAAGTATCTTTATCGGCACCGCCAAGAACAGGTATGGGGAGAAGGTAAGTATCTTTATCGGCACCGCCAAGAACAGGTATGGGGAGAAGGTAAGTACCTTTATCGGCACCACCAAGAACAGGTATGGGGAGAAGGTAAGTATCTTTATCGGCACTGCCAAGAACAGGTATGGGGAGAAGGTAAGTATCTTTATCGGCACCGCCAAGAACAGGTATGGGGAGAAGGTAAGTACCTTTATCGGCACCACCAAGAACAGGTATGGGGAGAAGGTAAGTATCTTTATCGGCACTGCCACGAACAGGTATGGGGAGAAGGTAAGTATCTTTATCGGCACCGCCAAGAACAGGTATGGGGAGAAGGTAAGTATCTTTATCGGCACCGCCAAGAACAGGTATGGGGAGAAGGTAAGTATCTTTATCGGCACCGCCAAGAACAGGTATGGGGAGAAGGTAAGTACCTTTATCGGCACCACCAAGAACAGGTATGGGGAGAAGGTAAGTATCTTTATCGGCACTGCCACGAACAGGTATGGGGAGAAGGTAAGTATCTTTATCGGCACCGCCAACAACAGGTATGGGGAGAAGGTAAGTACCTTTATCGGCACCACCAAGAACAGGTATGGGGAGAAGGTAAGTACCTTTATCGGCACTGCCACGAACAGGTATGGGGAGAAGGTAAGTACCTTTATCGGCACCACCAAGAACAGGTATGGGGAGAAGGTAAGTACCTTTATTGGCGCCAAGAACAGGTATGGGGAGAAGGTAAGTACCTTTATCGGCACCGCCAAGAACAGGTATGGGGAGAAGGTAAGTACCTTTATCGGCGCCAAGAACAGGTATGGGGAGAAGGTAAGTACCTTTATCGGCGCCAAGAACAGGTATGGGGAGAAGGTAAGTACCTTTATCGGCACCACCAAGAACAGGTATGGGGAGAAGGTAAGTACCTTTATCGGCACCACCAAGAACAGGTATGGGGAGAAGGTAAGTACCTTTATCGGTGCCAAGAACAGGTATGGGGGGAAGGTAAGTACCTTTATCGGCACCGCCAAGAACAGGTATGGGGAGAAGGTAAGTATCTTTATCGGCACCGCCAAGAACAGGTATGGGGAGAAGGTAAGTACCTTTATCGGCACCGCCAAGAACAGGTATGGGGAGAAGGTAAGTACCTTTATCAGCACCGCCAAGAACAGGTATGGGGAGAAGGTAAGTATCTTTATCGGCACCGCCACGAACAGGTATGGGGAGAAGGTAAGTATCTTTATCGGCACCGCCAAGAACAGGTATGGGGAGAAGGTAAGTACCTTTATCGGCGCCAAGAACAGGTATGGGGAGAAGGTAAGTATCTTTATCGGCACCGCCACGAACAGGTATGGGGAGAAGGTAAGTACCTTTATCGGCACTGCTTGCAATTGTGGAGAAATGAGGAACAAGCACATCTAGAGGGCGCAATCTTAGGTAGACATACTGCACAGTAACAGGTCATTTCGGCCCTCGAGCCCGTGCTGCCAAATTACACCCAATTAACCTACACCCCTGGTGCATTTCAAATGGTGGGAAGAAACTGGAGCCCCTGGGGAGAACCCATGCAGAGATGGGAAGAATGTACAAACTCTTTACAGATAGTGCGGGATTCGAACCTTGGTCCCCATCACTGGCACTGTAATGGTGTTGTGCTAACCATTACGCCAACCATGCTGCTCTTGTGATCTGGCTAGTCAAGGTTATCAATCAGGCTAATTTTCATATGGGGAAACAATCAAGTACCAAGCTTGAATACTTAGATTAAAGTCCATATTATACAATATTGCCCAGCTAAACTTCTTCTCTTGATGAAGGCTGCCTTTTCGACCCCCTTCGTCCAGCTGCAGGGTGGTTCTCCATTCTTCAGCAAATGTAAGCAATGGAGGACTCAGACACTTTAGTTTCCCTGTACTCCTTTATTTTCACACAATCTTGGTGGGAAATCTATCACCACCCCTCCCCCAGCCCATAGGGGATCAAGGAGCTCCCTGAACACACAAATGCATAGGTTTAAATTCTCCAACACAATGTGACATTAACCATTCTCAAATCACCTCCTAGGCAGCAAGCATTATCTCATCAGTATTAAGCTGTGCTATGTTCATCTACATCAGTGGTTTTCAAACTTTTTCTTTCCATTCACATATCACCTTTAGTAATCCCTGTGCGTGTACCTTCTGTATGTGAGTGGAAAGGAAAAAGTTTGAAAAACACTGTTTTTATCGTACCCAATTGACTCGTTATGTGCACGGTTTCAGAACTCTAAAGAAAATGGGGCAATGACAATTTTTCTCAAGTAAAACATTTCAGTAACAAATGGGTCTAAAGCAGTGGTTCTCAACATTTTTTCCCTACTCACATACCACCTGACTTGTCAGAGAACACCTAAGCATGGGGATTATTTAAGATAGTATGTGAGTGGAAAGAAAAAGTTTGAAAACCACTGATCTACGTGATGCATTATATTGCGGACCAATCATGCAAATGTGTCCCCCGCCTCGAAGGTATTTTTACAGTTTTCATTCCCCTAATTCCTGTAAATTACATGAGTCTAGAGAAAAATCGAACTTCTAGAAAGTTATCAGCTATGTTGTGGTTATCAGATAACACACATTCCAGAGCCTCTCACTGTCCTTGGTAATGGAATTTCAGCTTGGCTGTCATTGCCAGGCAACACCCATCCCAGATGCCCCTCTCTGTCCTTAGTTATCTGCAACTATCAGCTTTCTTCCACAAATCAACAAGGCACATGTAGGCATTAATTAAATTGATAAAATCTACATCAGGCTACACTAGGCAGACCCTTACTTTCACACCCTCCTGTGTATGAAATTCAGCCCAATTTGATTGAAATATAATTAAATCTAATTAACTTTGGAACTTGCCCATTTGACATGGAGAGGATGTTATCTTTATGGGCTAAACTAAATTGAGAAGACATTGATTCAGTATAAGGCATTCTCCATTTTAAATATAGTCAAGGAGGACTTTGTTCCCTCAGATGATTGTAAATCTGTAAATTTTTTAAGTACAAGATAGAATTTTCTCTTATAGGTGAATCAAAAGGAATAATGGAGAACTGTAGTTGGATCCAAGATCAAATTAGCTATGATCTCATTGATAACGGAACAATTTTGAGGAACCACATGTCCTACTCCTGCTCCATTTTCTTACATTCTAATTAAAAAAAAACACAATTAGCAGTTTCTTAACTCTAACGGCTGTTAGGTTATGTGAGGTTATCCACTTTGGAAGGAAAAATGGAAGATCAGAGTATTACTGTGATTGCAGCATGCTGCCGTGCAGAAGGACTTGGGAGTGCTTGTGCATGAATCACAACAAATTGGTTTGCAGGTGCAGCAGGCTATCAAGAAGACAAATGGAACGTTGGCCTTCATTGCCAGAGGGATTGAATTTAGGGAGATTATGCTGCAATTGTACAAGGTACTGGTGAGGCCCCATTTGGAGTACTACGTGCATTTCTGGTCTCCTTACTTGAGGAAGGATGTACTAGCTTTGAAGGTGGTGCAGAGGTGATTCACCAGGTTGATTCCAGAGATAAGGGGGATAATCTGTTAGAAGAGAGTGAGTCATCTGGGTCTGCAGTCGCTGGAATTTAGAAGAATGAGAGGGGATCTTACCAAAACAAAATTATGAAAGGCACAGATGTTGTTTACTTTGGTGGGAGAGACCAGAATTAAAGGACATTGCCTCAAGATTCAGGGGAGTAGATTTTGGACAGAGATAAGGAGGAACTGTTTTTCCCAGAGGGTAGTGAAACTGTGGAATTTGCTGCTCTTGAAGCAGTAAATATAAATCAAGGTTAAATAGATTTTTTCATAGTAAGGGAATTAAAGGAGATGAGGAAAAGGCAGGTGAGTAGAGATGAGCCTCTCATCAGATCACCCATGATCTCATTGAATGGAAGAGCAGGCTTGACTGGCCAGATGTCCAACTCCTGCTCCTATTTCTTATAGCCTTGAAAGAATAGTGATAGTGAAAAAAGTTTTTCATATGAAATGTATATATGACACATTAAGCAAAAGACAAACATTCAAAATAATGATCAAGTTTTCATGTACTACAGTACAAAGTTTTCCAGGTGCAATAGATTACTTTTCTGGTATGATCCCAATTGGTTCTCCTGTGATGCATACCCCAGTATCTCTACAGCTACCAATCAAGTTTCTGGTGAATTTCCTGAGATGGAACTTGTTTCTCTAATAATGGAATCCATTTCTCCAAAATTTGAGCTAAGGTATGGTGAACATAAAGACACCATTACTTCTTAAGCAGTAATCCAATTACATAAACTTCAACCTCACTGTATCTCCAAATCTTAATGGTGGCAGCTCTTTAACATTTAGTACTAATAATGTGCCTGCTTTCTTTTAATTCTCTCAATTTGTTATTTTCAGTTTTGATTGCAATGTTGTCCATAACTGAGTTCTATTTTGCCTGCTCAGGAGTTTCAGTGTACTAGTCCTTGTCACCCCATTGGTTGGGGTACTACGGAAGCCTGAGATGGGACGCTCAACTGCAATGATTTGATCTTCTTCAGGAATTCATTGTCCACTTTCATGGTGCTCTGTCTTTTCACTGCTCTGTGAAAAGACTTGCTGTTGTCTGGTCATCAAATGCCAGTCTGTTGGGAACATCACAGAGTTTTCTGATGTGATTTGTGGCCTGTTATGTGTGATCATTACCCCTGGGATACCAATCTGCCAAAATGTTCTTTGAGCTAGCAACTGATTGCCAATGAGTGTATACTCTCAAAGAAATCCAGCTCTTAAATTTTTGAAAATGCATTATTCATCACCAAATTTTGCTCTGGGTTTGTCTGAGACATGAGATTCACAAATATTGCATTTCATCTCATAGTCCCTGGGTCTCCTTGTTCAACCTTGGCCAGTACAATAAATGCTTTCCCTCATTTTGTTGAGACAAAAATAATTTTTGATATGAGGAGCAAACGTGATCACATGGGATCAGTGAGGATTACCAACAAATAACTTTCATCTTTGAAGATTGCTTCAACTGAGTGCCTAATTTATCTCTCTCAAGCAAGTATGCTAGATAACAGTGGACAACAAAGATTTTGCTTCCTGATTACATGTGGGTGTATTTTATTGATTTTAGGCTGCTGATCATAAAAATCACCTTAACATTTTCCTATTACGTACTGTTTTTAAAAAAAGATATAATCAATTTTTAAAATTTTCTGGCAGATTTTAAGTCTACTGATATATTGCCTACAAAGCAAGCTGTTTGGTCAGTCCGAACATTCCATGGCATGCTCTCAGTTCAGATGCAATGCAAATGTTGTCTTAGCATGGAAGGCATTTGGAGATGTTGGTGAGAATTTTCTTGGCATCTACAGAGCACCAAACAACATCCAGATGATTGACAACTTTCTTTAAGCACACAAAACCATGAAGTGCAATGTTATTGAAAATTCATTTTCTGCATTTGCACTTGGATGTCTTCCTGCTAATTTTTGTGCAGTTAGTGACAAACATGGTGAAAGGTTTCACCAGGACATGACGACTTTAGAAAAGTGGTATCCAGGCAACTATCCACTATTGTTGGACACCAACATGAGAGGCATCAACTGCGAAATCTGCGGCAAAACATTTTTAGGTCAATTGAACTTTCACAATTCGTCAGCTTCATTATGTAATTAAACGTGCTAAGTTAAATAAAAGTTCATTGACTGTTTCTCCAACTTCCTATGCGTAGAGCAAATGTGAAATTATCTTTTGTGTTCAGCTTGAAGTTGTCTATCATGATCCTCAATTTCTTTTCAGGAAGCAAACCTTTTGAAAAAAATGTCTAGTGTAATAGGTTCAACCTCGTGCGGAGTCTCTTTCTGAATCACTCACTGTAATTTATCATCTTGTCATCTGGAACACTCTTGGTTCTCTGCATCATTACGGAGAAACTGTACTATTTGTCATCACATTGGTGGTCTGAAGCTTGGTATCTCTTGACTCCTTGAGTCAGGTTAATTATTGGCATGCCCTTTCCAGGGCAGTCCCAATTCTCCCAAACATTCTCAGCCAATCATTTAGTGTTCTCTAGAGGGTCTTAGCAGCAATAACCTCAAATGCCTTGTGATGACTCGGCCCATTTACAGTTTTCCCATATATTAATTGGTGAAACATCTCCAGTCCAAAGTTCACAGTGAGTTTCCCCTTCTCAGTTTGTGAATAATATCTCTATGTCTGTCAGAACTCTGCGTGTTTGCCATTTGTGACCCTCTTCCAAGATCATTATTCATAACTCTTTTCTTAAGTGTTCGTAGTATCAGCTCATTCTTATTATCAGTGTCACAATGGATGATTTTCTTGATTCATTTTACTGCTTGATTTTGATATCCATCCAGAAGAAAACAACATTGTTTTCCATCAGCCCTCTAGGTGCCTCGCACACCTCACTCAAGCAGAAACTTGATCAGATGGTTGTCAGACCCAGAGGCATTATATTCCATTAATACCTGGAACCTTAACCTCTTCCTCATTAGCTTTGCTTTGGATCTGCCTTCAGACCATTTCTGGTAATATGGTGATCCATGAAGGTGACATGCTATCCAATTCTGCCATTAATATTTATTCAATTTTGGTAGCTTCACTTTGCATTTGTTAATCAGTTATCCAATCGTGGTCTCATTCTGCCTTTTCCACCATTTTTCCTTTTCCAAAGACAATCTGTCATTGGCTATTTTCTTCATGTCACAGATTCTTTCAAGGGCAACATTTAGTCTTTGATGAAGCCCCTCTGACATTGCCTTGATTCCCAATGTTACTTCTCCAGCAGTGAACAGCAAGTTCCCTGCACACAGCATCTTTCAGGTGCTCCCATCGGGAAAGAGATAAAGGAGTATGAGAACCCGCATCACCAGGCTGAGGAACAGCTTCTTCCTACGGGCAGTGCGAATGCTGAACGACCAAAGGAACTGCTCACACTGACCATCTGAGACTCTCACATTATTCAAGAAGCACTATTTATTTATTTGTATAGATTGAATATTTGGAAATGTATTGTTTGTATGTGTGTTATGTCGGTGTGTTCGCACCGAGGACCGGAGAATCGAGTTTCATCACGTTGTACTTGTACAATCAGATGACAATAAACTTCATTTGACTTGTCTTCACTCTGATGAAACAGGTCAATACCAGCCAGAACTTATCGCTCCACTTATATCCTTCGACTCTGTCATACATCGCTGGGTCTTCATCAGAACTTACTAAGGTCTCTTGGATCCACTAAACTTAACAACTTGCTACTTGACTTCTCCACACAGACCAAGCTAGATGTCTAGGGGCTCATTACTGCCTTAGTCAGTCACTTTAGTGTGGCTAAAATTCTCTCCTTCTTGAATTAGTGCAACACAACGATTGCTTCCTCTCTTGTAGCACTTAGACGGTATTTGCCTTCTAGTTACCCAGCTCTAGAATTGACATCTGCATATTTTGTGTGGCTCAAATGATGTAACGCTTTGAAGCAACCTTCACAATCTTGTCATGATGTACATTCATCAATAGTAATGCTGTACTTTTCCAAGTATGGGTACACCAACTTTCTGATCAAATACCAACAGGGGTACATTCCAGCAGGCTTCAGCACATGACTAATTGGTTTTAGCTACGCTGCCTTGGCATTGATGGGATGTTCCAATATGACATTATTGCTCCTAAGTCAAGTTGTAAAGTCACTGGTTGTCTTTGCACTAACACTTTGGTGTAAGTACATCTGGCTGGTGTTCTATTCATAAAATTGATCTGATTTGCCATCAGATACATGGTCAACTGATATTCTGAATGTTAGCCAATTGATGTCTCTGTACAGCTCATGTCATCAACATAACTGGTTTCTGATGAGTGCTTTGTCGAGATGATTTTCCAAGCCATGGTGAGCATATTTTTCTATTTGCAGGCATTTCCTCCATTTCTCATACAGCCCTCTTATGTTGATATCCAAGGTACTTACGACATTTGGTTGTCATTTCCCAGTTCTCCCATTTCTTGCTCTTGGCAATTCAAGGTTTCTAGTTTGGCCGTTAGGGCCACAACTTGACATATCATATCCATTTGATAGAGTACTCAGTCTTATGTAGTATTCACTTCCTTAAGTTGGATTCCTGCATTCTAAAAATAATCTGATTTCTGACAAGATTCACAATGTTGAATCCATTAGAAGTATTCATGGATTCTCCCTGTTCCTCATTACACAGCATTTGTCCACATTCCATCTTGGGAGGTGTTGTCCCTGTACTGAATTCCGAATCAGACACAATGCCCAAATTTCAAAGTTTCTCTCAACTAGTATTTCTGACACCATGCCTCAGTATCTGTCCAAAGATACTGGGAGATAACTAGCATATTAAATGAATAATATTAATTATTAACCACTCATTCATCTGTAAGCGTGTTATGTCTGTATGTGTATTTTGCACTCTTCTGCACCGTGGACCGGAGAAGACTGTTTCACCGAGTTGTATTGGTGCAATTGGGTGACAAATAAACTTGAACAATAATAAAGGAATTTTATTCAACAAAAAAACTTATTGATATTGTCAGAACAACAATGTAACTTTGAGACAGATGATGACATTTTTTGCATTAAACATTTATGGGTGGCATGGTGCAGATGGCCAACCTTGGAACACCCCCGGCAGGCTTTGACATAAGGCAGATTTTGGTGGAGCTTTTCTTTCTGCCATAATTGCAAGTAGATTCAATCATTTTTAAATGTCTCTCATATTCAAAGACATGTCAGGTCATAGAGGTATACAGTATGGAAATGGGACCTTTGGCCCAACTCATCCATGCTACCAAGCTGCATCTCCAAGTTATTCAGAATTGCCTGGGTTGGCCCATATTTCTCCAACCCTATCCAAAAGCATTTTAAATGTCATAATTGTACCTTCTTCTACAGCTTCCTCTGGCATTTCATTCCATGCACCCACCACACTCTCTGTGAATAAGATGTCCCTCAGGTTTATTTAAAACCTTTATCCTCTCATCTTAGACCCTGTGCCATCTGGACTATTCAAATGAAATAACCATAATCAAATACACTAAAATACAATGAAATAGTTGAAAACATCAAACAGTCTCGGTTGCCACTAGCCTGGCGATATGGAGTTCCTTTTGAAATCAATGGCGTTCCATACCCATGCTAGATTTGACCAGCCAAGCACCAGACAAGTTCTGGAGAGCCTCAGCAAGGCTGGGTCCTGCTGTTGGGCTCAGAATCCAGTTCATAGTTACAGTAGATATGGTTTCAGCTTTCACTTGGTAAGTGTCAAACTCCTTCTTACTGTGGAGCATGAATGAAAGTCTGAAATTTACTTAATTGTCAAGAACAGAAAGATTTAATGGAATTATCAACTCTAGTCCAGCACATTCGCATCCTAACTTTGCAGCCATATTTTTCCTTATTCTTATTTTCCTCACTTCATAAAAACATAACAACGTAAAAACACAAAATATATTTAATGATAATATTCTTTCATTACAAAAGGAACCAAGATGATAAACAGCATGTGTCAGCAATATTTATTCATTAGATCACAGAATATGGATGTTGCCATTATTGACTATATTCCCCCCAAATAAGAGGAAGCAAATAAGAGTGATGCTGGGTTACTTAAGAGGGCAATTTGATGTCAATACATTGTTGTGTATCTGTTATCATAAACAGATTAAAATGGCTAAAGAACAATGGCGAATTAGCTGTTAACAATCTGTTAGTTTAATGGTTTGTGTTACTGAGATTGACTTTTCTAAAAATGCACATTTATTTAATTACTTTATTTAAATTTTCCACCTGCTTCAGTGATATTTAAACTCATTTGTCTGAATCAATGGTTCACAGTTCCAGCTATTAATTTGGTAACAAGCTCAATGCAACCATACTCAAGGGGTCAGAAAGGATCTCTCTCACAGTCAATATCCATGAGCGCATTTTCCAGGAGGGACAAGATAATGGTAGTGAGAAACTTAAATATTCTTTAAGATTTAATGAGTTCAAAACCTCTTTATTGAGATCAGCTGTTGCAGCTACCCAAGTCATTCTAGATCATATAGAATTCTAAAGGCAATCTGTGATTTGATTCTGATAGGGTTATATAGATAGTGCAGGAAATTAAACTGCACCACCCTAAATCTAGCATTAACGACCTGCTGTCATAACACAAATTGGATCGTTGGACGAGCACCTGCTCCTGAATTATTGTTCCTAAATCTGACTCCCATCTTTGCCTTCATTTATGGAGGTCTGGTTTTGCGCCCTCATTTTGGAACAGGTGATATAATACTATTATCTTCATGGCATAGTATATGAAGTATTGGCACATTCAAGTTTGGGTGTTGTAGACTAGTTTTTCTTTGGCTTGGCTTCACGGATGAAGATTTATGGAGGGGTAATGTCCACTTAGCTGCAGGCTCGTTTGTGGCTGACACGGTTGCAGCGGTTGCAAGGGAAAATTGGTGGGTTGGGGTTGGGTGTTGGGTTTTTCCTCCTTTGTCTTTTGTCAGTGAGGTGGGCTCTGCGGTCTTCTTCAAAGGAGGTTGCTGCCCGCCGAACTGTGAGGCGCCAAGATGCACGGTTTGAGGTGATATCAGCCCACTGGCGGTGGTCAATGGGGCAGGCACCAAGAGATTTCTTTAGGCAGTCCTTGTACCTCTTCTTTGGTGCACCTCTGTCTTAGTGGCCAGTGGAGAGCTCGCCATAGAACACGATCTTGGGAAGGCGATGGTCCTCCATTCTGGAGACGTGACCTACCCAGCGCAGTGGATCTTCAGCAGTGTGGATTCAATGCTGTCGGCCTCTGCCATCTCGAGTACTTCGATGTTGGAGATGAAGTCGCTCCAATGAATGTTGAGGATGGAGCGGAGACAACGCTGGTGGAAGCGTTCTAGGAGCCGTAGGTGATGCCGGTAGAGGACCCATGATTCGGAGCCGAACAGGAGTGTGGGTATGACAACGGCTCTGTATACGCTAATCTTTGTGAGGTTTTTCAGTTGGTTGTTTTTCCAGACTCTTTTGTGTAGTCTTCCAAAGGCGCTATTTGCTTTGGCGAGTCTGTTGTCTATCTCGTCTAGTTAGTGGTTAGGAAAAGGTATAGATGATTTAGCAAAATTTGTTAATTGCATTAAATTGTTGGAGCAGTGAAAGAAACAATTTTAATCAGCATGCATTGCTTTTATTATTTTCATAAAGCATTTGTATGGATTGAGGAGATTTTAATGACAATAAGAGTCATTTTTAATTTCTAAATCATTGATTTTCATTTTCTCATGTTCATTTTTGCCTCATTGCTGGATACGTTGGATATAAATCTGTAGTTGCACCACATTTCCAGATAAATCTCAATGAAGAAATAGACTTTTAATTATTTTAACAGATTTTGGATATATCTCACTGTGTAAGAATTGTTGCTGCTCATTTGTTGTAAAATTCTAATTTTCCTTTTAATGATTTGAGCAGATGTGATAAAATTACTTTGATAATTTTTCAAGCAATGAAGTACTTTGAATTTATTCTTGCATGACCTGGAACATTTTTAAATTTAATGGAATTCTCGCTGCTTAAATCTTGGTAGGCCTTTTGGCTTGTTTTATTTGTGGAGACAATAATGTTTATACTCTCTTTGATCAATATTGAAAGTGATCTTATCAAATCATCTCTACCTTTTCTATTCTTGATGCTAATTGAAATATATGTTTAAAATACATGTACAGTATATGCACTTTCTTATTGTAAAGTAAGTTACAATTTTCCACATCTTACTTGTATATACAAAACCGATAAAGTCAGTCAACTCTTGCAGGGAGTGTGTAATCTTATTAGAGTCTAATATGAACTCCAGTTTATGTAGTCTAGAAACATGGGCTTGTATCTAAACCTGGCAAAATGTTGCCAGCCATGGTCAAATGTTAGGGAAACTAACAGAATGTAGAAGATATGGGAAGAAATAGGCAACAAGGAACCTCCTTGAAGTTGGACATCAATTTAAATGTATGTGTGACATAAGGCATCACTACTCCCCCCAGAGAAAGGATGTATACAGTAGCAATTATAAGTAGTAGTAGGGTCATGGAACAGATTAAAGAGGAGGAGGTGCTTGCTGTCTGAAAACCAATAAAAGTGGATAAATTCCCAAGGCCTGACAAAAGTATTCCCTTGGATATTGAGGGAGGCTTGTGCAGAAATTTCAGGGGCCTTGGCAGATCTATTTAAAACGTTCTTAGCCACAGGTGAGGTGCCAGAGAATTAGCGGGTAGCTCATATTGTTCTGTTGTTTAAAAAAGGCTCCAAAAATAACCTTGAAAATTAGTAGCAGGTCATTTATTGGAAGGTATTCTAAGAGATCATATATACAAGTATTTGGATATTCAGGGACTGTCTAGGGATAATCAATATGTGTGTGGTAGGTCATGTTTAAAAATCTCAGAGTTTTTCTCTTACATAGAACAATATAGCATAGTACAGGCCATTTGACCCTTGATGTTGTGCCGACCCATATATTTCTTCCAAAAAAAGTTCTAAACCCTCCCTCACCCATAACCCTCTATTTTTCTTTCATTTGTCTGTCTAAGAGTCTCTTAAATGCTACCAATGTTTCAGCCTCCATCCCTGGCAAGGCATTCCAGGCCCCACAACTCTCTGTTTATTTAAAAAAAAACAAAACAAAAAAACAAAAAAAAAAACCTTACCCCTGATGTCTCTCCAAAACTTTCCTCCCTTCACTTTGCAGACATGTCATCTGGTGTTTGCTGATCCTGCCCTTGGAAACAGGTGCTGTCTGTCCACCCTATCTAAGCCTCTCATAATCTTGTAGACCTCTATCAAGTCTCCTCTCATCCTTCTACACTACAAAGTGATAAGTCCTAGTTCTGCTAACCTTGCCTCATAAGACTTGTTTCTCAGTCCAGGCAACATCCTGGTAAATCTCCTCTGCACCCTTTCCATAGTTTCCACATCCTTCCTATAATGAGGTGTCCAGAACTGAATAGAACTGTAGGGTTGTAATATGACCTCTCTACTCCTGAATTCAATTCCCCTATTAATGAAGCCCAGCATCCCACAAGTATTCTTAACTATCCTATCAACCTGTGCGGTGACCTTGAGGGATGTAAGTTTACACCCCAAGATCCCTCTGTCCATCCACACTCTTGTAATCAACCATTAACCCTGTACTCAGCCTTCTGGTTAGTCCTTCCAAAATGCATCACTTCACACATATCTGGATCGAAGTCCATCTGCCACTTTTCTGCCCAACTCTGCATCCTGTCTATATCCTCTTGTATCCTTCGACAAAACCCTCAGCTCCTTTTCCAAGAAAGTTACCAGGAAAGTTGATGAAGGAAAGGCTGTGGATGTTGTCTACATAGACTTTAGTAAGGCCTTTGTCAAGGTCAAACATGGGAGTTTAGTCAGGAACTTGCAGTCACTCAGTATGCAAGGTGAGGCAGTGAACTGGATTCAACATTGGCTTTCTGGGAGAAGCCAGTGTAGTAGTGGATGATTGCCTCTGACTGGAGGCCTGTGCACCTCAAGGTTCATAGTTGTTGGCCATGTGTATCAATGATCTGGATGATAATGTGGTAAACTGGATCAGCAAGTTTGCAGGTGACACAAAGATTGGAAGTGGAGTGAACAGTGAGGAAGATTTTCAAAGCTTGCAGAGGGATCTGGACCAGCTGGGAAAATGGGCTCAAAAATGGCAGATAGAATTTAATGCAGACAAGTGTGAAGTGTTGTATTTGCAAGGAAACACCAAGAAAGGACATACATGGTAAATGATAGGCCACTGAGGAGTGCAGTAGGACAAAGGGACCTGGGAATACAGATACATAATTCCCTGAAAGTGATGCCACAGGTGGATAGGGTTGTAAAGAGAGCTTTTTGGCATATTGGCCGTCATAAATAAAAGTATTTAGTAATGGAGTTGGGATGTTATGGTAAAGTTGTATAAGACATTGGTGAGGCCACATTTGAAGTATTGTGTGCAGTTCTGGTCACAGGAAGGATATCAATAAAATTGAAAGAGTGCAGAGAAAATATACTGGGATGTGGCTGGGTCGCGGAACTGAGTTACAGGGAAAGGATGGGACTTTATTCCCTGGAGCATAGAGAAATGAGGGGAGATTTGACAGAGGTATACAAAATTATGATGGGTGTAAATAGAGTAAATGCAAGTAGGGTTTTTTTTTTACTAATGTTGGGTGAGAGACAAACCAGAAAATGCTGGAGAAGGGTGAAAAGAGAAGTTTAGGGAAACATTGGGGGGAATTTCTTCACACAGGGAGTGGAGGGAGTGAGGAACAAGCTGCTAGCAAAGTGATGAATACAGGCTCAATTTTAACATCTACAAAAAATTTGGACAGGTACTTTGATGGGTGGGGTATGGAGGGATATGGAATGGGTGTAGGCCAGTGAGACAAGGCAGAATAATAGTTTGGCATAGATTAGAAGGCTGAAGGACTTGTTATCTGTGCTGTTCTGTTCCATGGTTCTATATAGACATTTGAATTTTCTATTACACGATGTATCCTAGAATAAAAATGAACATTGCAACTAATGATAAACAAACAGACAGAATTCAATATTATCTCTTGTTTCTGTAGGGAAAAAAAACTGTAACTACTGGTAATTAATCCTCAATGTATCCCCACTAAACTAAAAAAAGAAAAATTTGCTGGGATGCTTTAAACCACCAAAAGGGTGACAGTAATGTTGGTGAATGGCCTTGAATGTAAATAAGTAAGTTCAGGAAGAGATTATAAACTTTTCATATGTTACATACAAAATAGTAAACCACTATTATTTATTAAACATTAAAATATTCCATACGTGTGCCACATTTTATCAAATTTAACCAGTTTTCAAAACATTACATCTAATCTTCTCGAAGTTCAAGCATGATCAGATTGAGCATAACTGGGAGGATTAGAGTCCTTCCATCTTGGCAAAATACATCTTCTAGCCATTAAAGTGGCAAAAACTATCACATGGCCATCCAATCCCGATCATCGACTGTTCTCTATCACCACACCAAATAAAACTGTCATGGATGAGGTTGAATAGTAACTGAGAAAATATGGGAAAATGCATTAAAAATTTCCTTCCAATAGGGATCTAATGCTGAACAGGACCAACACATGAAATAAGGAATCAACCCCAATATGACATCTGAAACATAAAGGGCTTAAAGTAAGAAAAATCTTAGCTAATTTATCTTTAGATTAATGTGCTCTATATACTACCTTGAATTGGAGGTAAGAACTGGAAAGAGGATTATTATCTAAATGGTATCTGTTTAGAAAAAGGGAGATGCAGAGAGACTTGGTTTTGCTGTGATTAGTCATTGAAAGTGGGTGTGCAGGTGCAGCAGGTGATGAGGAGGGTGAATGCTATGTTGGCGTTCATAGCAAGAGGATTTGAGTACAGGAGTACGGAGATCCTGCTCCAGCTGTACAGGGCCTTGGTGAGACCTCACCTGGAGTACTGTGTGCAGTTTTGGCTTCCTTATCTGAAGAAGCACATTTTCGCCAAGAAGGTTCACTGGACTGATACCAGGGATGGAAGGACTTGCATATGAAGAAAGATTGGATAGACTAGGTTTCTATTCTTTGGAATTTAGAAGATTGAGGGGGGAATATTATAGAAATATTTAAAATTCTTAAGGGTTTAGACAGGAAGGTTGTTTCCAATGCTGGGAAAAACTAGAACCAGGGGTCACAGTTTAAGGATAAGGGGAAAGTCTTTTAGGACTGAGATGAGGAAAAATTTCTTCTCTCAGAATGGTGGATCTGTGGAATTCTTTGCCAAAGGAAGTAGTTGAGGCCGGTTCCTTGTCATTATTTAAGAGTAAGCTAGATTTGGCCCTTGTGGCTAAGAGGATCAGGGGTTATGGGGAGAAGGCAGGAACTGGGTACTGATCAGCCATGATCATATTGAATGGCAGTGTAGGCTTGAAGTGCCAAATGGCCGAATCCTGCACCTATTTTCTATGTTTCTATGAGTAAGTGAATGGCATGCACAAATGGAAGAGGAATGGACCAATTTAAAAAACTTGGACCATATATCCTTGGAAAGAATAGTTTGTAAGTTACTCTCCCAAGCACTCTTAATTTTATTCATAGAAAGGCAATGTATTTTAGAAATTAATCTATAAATGAATCCTATTAAACCCTTTTGACAAGGATTTAATTGAAAAAATAAGTCAATAAAATTACTAATATGGGAAAATGGAAAAGCAGTAACCTGGTTTCTCAGAAAATCTCTAACTTGTAAATATCTAAGTCATTTGAATTTTGAATTAGATGTGACTTCTACACATCTCTAATAGTTTTCATCAAACATAATGAACAGCTCACTTGTTTAAATCATGAATACTTACCAATTACTATTTTTCATTTGCAGTATTTTGAATCACTCTCACTATAATCTATGTCGTTTGTTGTACAGTGTACCGTGTGTCTGTGTGTGTGCACTATGGTCCAGAAATGCATAGTTTTGTCAGGTTGAGAATAAACTTGAGAATAAACAATAAATGAACATTTAATGGTGAATATTAAGTAATTACAATGAACAAGAGAAATTTAGGAAATATCTCTGAATGTTCATGACTTCTTAATTCGTAAGTGAAGAATTATCCTAAACATGAGAGATTCAGATTTTAAGAAATATTTTAGCATGTCAAAAATGAAATTGGAATTTCAAGGTTTGACCAATGCTCCAAGGAGGTGCACAGGTGGGATGGTTAGTGTAGTGGTTATAGCACCAGCGACAGGGGTTCGAGTCTGGCACTGTCTGTAAGGAGTTTTTACATCTTCCAGTGTCTACGTGGGTTTCCTCTGGGTGCTCCGGTTTCCTCACACCCTTCAAAGTGTGCCTTGGTTGTAGGTTAATTGGATGTAATTGGGTGGCACAAGCGTATGGGCCGTAAGGGCCTGTTACTGTTGCTGTAACTTCATTTACAAACGTATCCCTACCTCATTATTTCTTTCATTAATGTTGGAGTTTGCAAAATCTTTGTTATTGTATCATTACTGATTGGAATAAATTTTGGAGCAAAATCCTATTCTTTCTTTATAGCTCCTTGACCAAAACTGGCATGGGACATCACCACTGAAGTCACAAGCAAGAAAGCTGAAATGATGGGTATACCTCCAGGGCTGTGCAGTAAATACATTTTTATTGATTGTTGGGAAAGGTTTGAGAAAGATCATTCGACTCTGCAAACAATCAAAAGGAAATTGCACAACATAACAATGAAATTGAGCTTCTGCAATAGCCAGAATTAAAGTTTATAAATCATAAATTCAGTAATATTTCCTGTTATTTCAACACGAGTGCTCCAAGCTTGCAATATATTTTCCATCAATAGTTATGAATAGTGTTTTATATTGGCCTCAGAACTGATATTAAAGTCAAAATCAAAATCAATAATTCACTTGTAGCATCTCGTTTCTTGGGAATAATGCTTATGGATAATTTAAGTATTTCCTCAAAAGTCTATCAGTACCCATTTACTGCTAGATAAATAAAACACCTCAATAGTTGTGGTGACTTTAACTTAAGACCATATCTAATGGCACCCGATTGAAGAGATTGAAACTCTGTCTCCTTATATTAACTATATTAAATAAGCACTGACTAAATGAATATTAAGCTGCAGGACAGCATTGCCAATAATTAAATAAAAAGAAGGTAATACAAAAGTGAATGATACCACTTTGAAAGCAAATTGCAATAAACTTATTGAAGAAACTTAAAGCATTTTTCAATAATCTTCACACCTATTTTAAGAATCCATTTTCATTAGGGCACAATTGTACAGGGAATGTTTTTGAAAAAATGTAGATCAAATTTTTTTGGAATTCTATTTCATGCTAATTTGTTAAAAAGTTTGATGGTTGGCAGCAGCATGTGTTTTATGGGAGGGATATTAAAAAGGCAGAAAGATAACCTCATTTATTGGCAAATAAAAAGCAAGACAAGATGAAGCTAACTGGTCCTTTGAAACTGCTCCATAAGGGTAATTAAAAATAAAGTTCTGGACAAGGTGAAAAATAGAAAATAACTCCCCATCTTCCTGAGACAATTGAGAGGATGATTTATCCTGGTTTATGTTACAGGCTACCTATGTGATATAGTCATAAACAAGGATAAAGGAAGGGGAGAGGTTGAGAGGCCTTTAGGAATATGCAAACCATATACAGTTATTACATGATTTTCATGCCTCCTTAACCCGGCAGTTTAGATAATTAGCCCATGTAATCTGGACAGTGGATTGATTTATAACTTATTAAAACTATTGATGTTACCAACTATATGCTGTAATATTGTAGAATACTTTTGGTTCAATGAGTTTTCTTTTATATTGTTCACCCAAAAGTATTCAGAACATTTGAAATTTTTGTCTATTATATGGTGTACATTCTGATAATATTTCATAGTTGGTAAGATACTAAGGGAGAGAGTGAGAAGGTGGTATTCAGACCAAGAATAAATCAGCCGTGATCTTTTAGTGACAGAGCAAGCTCAAAAGCCTGATGGTCCCTCTTCTACGCTCTTTTCAATTGTTTTACAAATTGAAATGTTCATTTCAACAGCTCTTTAAAACTGTTCATTGTAGCTAAGATTTAATAGCAATAACCATTTTCCTGTGCATGTTTATTATTCTAAAATATCTAGAACTCATTCTTTCACATTTGTATTAATTCTTTTCCTGAGAAGGTAGTTGTGAATTCTGCATTATCTTCCCAATTACATTACTATACATATTTAACATCAATTTCCTAAGCATACACTCAATCTCATAGTAAATTATTAGGTGAGCACAGAGGACACTATCAACTCTTTTTAAATTTTAAATTTAGGCACACAGCACGGTAACAGGCACTTCCGGCCTCTGAGGTCGTGCCGCCCAAATACCTCGATGGGAGGAAACCCATGCCTGATAAAAGGAGCGATTTGTAAAGTCCTGCTAGACTTCAGTGGCTTCTAACATCTAAGTAATCGCAAATCCATTGTTTATCACTTTCTGTTTCTGGCCTTACTGCCAGTTCTCAGTATATTGAGAACACTCATGTCCTATCTCATCAAAAAAATTCTGGTGCATGGGTAGATTTTGTCCTTTAGGTTACTTTAGCTTTAACATTGGCTGTCGTGCATACAGCCCATGACCGCTATAGCTCTACACACAAATGTACAGATGGAGATACAAAGAAAATTTAAATGGCCAGCAGAGGGCATACTTTTATCATTAAATTAGCCAACTCTTGTCTACGATAAACTCACCCATAAACTTCATGAAATCAGTCAATGATAAAGCAAATCAAGATAATAAACTAACTAAACCTATGTCATAGACAGTGGGAAGGGGCATATTAGAGGGAGAAATGAGACTTTAACAATTATTTTTGTTCTGCACAATTTTTGATGATGCAACAAATCACTATTATTGTCTCATTATTAATTGATATGAAATGTACAACATTCATGACATTATTTTACACGTTATGCATCATATTTATTGAATGAGGAAAATAAAATAGTGATAATTTAAAAAAATCGATCAACAATCCAAAGCAAATTTCACTGTTTTCTATAATTGCCCATGGATATATAATCTTGTTATGAAATGTATTATTTGTTGAAAAAGGCACGAGAGCTTTAACAGATGCACAGACACAAATATGTCTGATGTTTTGAAAATTTCCTTTACACTAACAAGTAGATCTACTTAAAGGAACAGTAAGTTTTAAATAATTTTAATACAGAACATTTGCAAATATGCTTATTTTTGGAGACATTTCATTTGTAAATCTTAAGTCATAACACAGTGAAACTAGTGCAACTAGTTTTATCATGTTGGGGTTACTGACATTGAAATAAAATTAATTTTCAGATTCAGTTTTAGCTATCCCCTGAAATTTGGATTATGCAACAAGCATTGTTTGGGCTCTTTCCCAGTATGTTAAGAAATCTGTGAGGGAATAGGCTAGTTCAGACCTAGTCTCGTGTGATGATAAAGGATTAATGGATGATCGCGTGATTCTGAGACCTTTAGTCACCATGGTCTTAAATTGAACAAATAAAGCAAATCACGAGAGCACAAGTAGGCTGTTTCAACCTGGGAAATCATTTTAAAAAGTATAACGCTGAACAAGCAATGGCTAACTTTTAAAGAATTAGCACATTAATGATAAGTTTTATACATCCATTTAAGACAAAAAAAACAAGTAAACTAGTGCAGCTGTTATCTCTGAAGAGAAGTTAAAGGTAGTATTTGTTGAAAAGGCTTTGAAAGTTTCCAAGTAAAACAAGTGAACTCAAGATGGAAATCTTCAGATGAAGCATTAAAGCATTGATAAGGAAAAAAGTAGAATGTTAGAGGAGGCTAGCAAGAAATATTAAAACAGAACTGAAAAGAAATGTCTTCACTTAGAGGTGATTCTTTACTCAAGAGGACTAGAAACGTTCAGAGGCAGAGATCAGACATAAGAACAATGAAGGGGAGTGACGTTGAGGTAAAAAATCAGCCATCATCTTACTGACAGTTAGAGAAGTCATGAGGAGCCGAATAGCAGCCTCCTAATTCTATTTATTCCATTGTCATGCAAGTGGAATTCTCTCCTTGGATTTAACTGCATGTCCCCTCTCCAGGGAATAAAATTCATCAACCAATATGAGATGGCTTGAAATAAACAACAAGCTGCTGGTGGAACTCATGGGGTTGAGTAGCATCTGTGACATTTTGGATCAAGACCCTACATTAGGATAGGATCTTAAATAACCTGAAACTTGATTATTGGATAAACACCAGAACTGCCCATTGCCTCTTCCTACACCAATCATAACTTGGTTGCCAAGAACTGAACATATTGGTACTAAAACACATAAGAAATCATGGTTCCACTGGAGAAAATAATGAAAAATAGATGAGAAATTAATTACGACGGAAATGAATAATTTTATATGGCATTCAACATGTTGGCTTAAGAGGCAGGGGAGAGGGATTTTTAACAATCACAGCTGGATGGTTTTATAATCAACAAAATATTAAATCACAAAAAAGTCAGAAGTTTGCAAACTTATCACAAACCTGATAAATTCCAGATTAAACCCGTGTTAGGATGAAATTGTGATCTGCTACACATGAATGCAAGCTGATCATTTTCAACCTCTCATTGCTGCATTTGGAAATTCCCACCTGCTTCAAAATGGCCTCAATCATATCCCGATGCCTAAGAAGAGCAGAGGGAGCTGCCTCAATGACCATGGCCCAGGAGCCCTCACATCCACCGTCATGAAATGCATGAGAGGTTGACCTTGGCCAGAATTAACTTGCATCTAAGGAAAGATCTGGACCCATTGCAATTTGCCTTCTGTCACAATTGCTCCACAGCAGATATAATTTTACTGGCTCTCCACTCAGCTCTGGATCATCTAGACAAAAACAACATAGGCTTCTCTTTATTGACTACAGTTCAGCTTTCAACACCATCATACCCTCAGTGCTGGTCAACAGGCTCCAAAACCTGGGCCTCTGCACCCCTCTCTACAACTGGATCCTTGACTTCCTCGTCGGAAGACCACAGTCAGTATGAATTGGAAGCAACATCTTGTACTTACTGACAAGCAACACATGTGCACCTCAAGGATGCGTGCTTAGCCCACTGCTCTACTCAGTGTACACCCATGACTGTGTGGCCAGGAAAAATCAAATGTTATCTATAAATTTGCCCATGTCACAACGATCATTGGTAGAATTCCAAAGAGCAATGAGGAAGTGTGCAGGAAGGAGATAGATCAGCCTGTTGACTGCTGTCACAATAACAACCTTGCACTCAACGTTAGCAAAACCATGGCACTGATCAGGAGGAAATCAGAACCCGAAGGAGTCATCATTGAGAGGGTTAGCAGGGGAAAGGGTTAAGAACCTCAAATTCCTGGGTGTCAATATCTCTGAGAGTCTGTCCTGGCACCTCCATGTCAATGCAATCACAAAGAAGGCTTGCCAGTGGCTATACTTTATGAAGGGTTTGAGGAGATTTGGTACATCACCAAAGACTTGAATATTTCTACACATGTACTATGGAGAGCATTCTGCCTGGATGTATCATTGATACGGAGGTGCCAATGAACTGGACATGAAAAAATTCCAGACAGTTGTTAACTTGGCTAGTGACATCATGGGCACCTGTTTTTCACTCCATTGAGGATATCTACATGAAGCGGTGTCTTAAGAAAGCCTCTATCCTCAAGGACCCCCACCACCCAGGCTATGCCCTCTTCATACTGCTACCATCAGGAAAAAGGTACAGGAGTCCGAAGATGAGCACTCAGTGGCACAAGGACAGCTTCTTCCCCTCTGCCATCAGATTTCTAAATGGACAATGAACCGCAGACACTGTCTCCTATTTTCTTGCGTTATTTATTTAGATTTGAAATGTAATTTATAGCAATATTTTTCACTGCAATGAATTTTGTGACATGTTCATGACAATAAATTCAGTAATTCTGAATTCTAAAATATTAATTGCTAAATCAAGGTTATTTTAAATATTGATTTTGTATTCAACCTTCTGCATGGTTTTTCAAGCTTTCTGAATATCTCTGATTCTGCTAACATCCATGTGTACTGTGACAACACCCAAGGATTAGACACAGTCAACAGTTTCCACATTCCATCGTAATACCAAGGTGTGTAGCCTTCTGCTGTCCCTTAAAGGGTACGTGCAATGGTGCAGATGAAGGGGTCAATGCATTGTTTTCTTTTAGTCTCATCCCATTGAATCAGGGCTGCATGAATCAGGATGTTGGATATTTTTGCATTTGAATTGTATTGCTTGGCACTTGCCTCCCAAAGTTGGGCTCATGAAGTTGGCCATATGTCCAATTGTAGGGATTTGAAGTCCAGTATTTAGTACAGGGCTTGGGCTGATCAGGAAACTTTGTTAGATGTTTGTTCACTGGGCAGGTGAAGGTGAATGAGTGAGGCAGAATGTTGGAAGTCTGATCCACCTCGAGAATGCGCCTCAAACAGCAGACTGTTGTTCACTGACCTCAGCTCAGCGTTCAACACAATCATACTTCCGAGGCTGGTGGAGAAACTGTTAACACTGGGACTCAGTACTCCTCTCTGTAACTGGATCCTGGACTTGATTGAAAGATCACAGTCTGTCAGGGCTGGCAGCCAAACCTCAAGCCCCATTCACACTGAGAACTGTTGCACCTCAGGGCTGTGGTTTCAGTTCGCTACTGTTCACACTGTTAACTCACAACTGTACTGCCAGGTTCATCGCCAACAAAGTCATCAAGTTTGTAGTGGACTCAGTGATAGCTGACCTCATCGGCAATAATGATGAATTGGCTTATAGAAAGGAAGTTGATAAGTTTGTACCATGGTGCAAAAATAACAACCCGAGACTCCACATGACAAAACAAAGGAGATAATTGTGGAGTTTGTTCTTTGGCATCCATTCAATGGATGGCCAATCCTGGACCACAACAGCCTTGAACTTCTCCAATGACAGAGGATTAAAACCATTGGTTTTGGACTGGCCAATAAAATGTGCCCCTGAACAGTGTGATGGATGCCCCCCTGAAGTGCCCCAAATGAATTGTTAGGAAATGCTGTTATCCTGTTTAGTCCTGTGGAAAAAAAAATTGCATCTAAGTCACAAGGCGTATTTGCAGCAGGAAGCACCTGGGCAAAGAATTATCTCATGTCCCACTCAGGAAAACAAGTCAGTTTCTAATTGTGAAATGCTATTTGCAATTGGATTTGGAGGCAATAATTCCTGAACACCAGAAGATGGAGTAAAATTCTTATTTTTGATTGCAATGTACGTAGAATATGCACATGTGTATTCTCTTGTGAATCTGCCCATGTTCACTTATCTTCCTATTAGCAATGCTAAAGAAGAGAATCTCAATCCATGCAATGCAGTTAAGGTGATCTTCTATGTCCTCTGGATTTTGAAGTTCATGATATCTGCCCTCATGAAAATCTCCAACTGTCAGGTACAGAAATGTGGCAGTAAGTGGGAGGTGTAATATGTGGAAAAAGTCATTAGAAGACAAGGGCAGTCTCTCACCATTACATCTCCAAGGGGTCTCCCACATTTTCCTGTTTGTGCATTTTCTTGCAGATTACTGGGGGCTGAATGACCAGAAATGGATTCCATTAAGTGTTACATTAATGCACTGAGCTTGATGAGCGTTTGCAGCACTTGTGAACTTGTTGATGGGGTTGTCCCTACATGTGGCCATTTTCTCCATGGACAAAGACAACATTATCAAGTCATATCATATTGTAACTTCAAGTCCCTGTTGCAGTTTTCGATTATTGTGTGCCCATGCTGCTTTATTGATCGAACTCAAACTACAGCCCTCCCAGAATGGAAAGTTATTGAAGTGGCTTAAATTTGCTCCAATAAACAGTAGTTTAAAATATAAAAAAACAGGTTTCCTACCTCAAACAGTCAGCAATTCAAGATAACAACAGATACTTTATTAAACAAAGTGTCTGGATAGCATTTCTCACTGCAGCTTCTTTTTAAGAAGCCGGCTTAAGGCCATTTCATGTCAGGCTTCTGCCTGGAGGTTGGCCACAAGAACAGATGGAAAACTTAAAACTTAGCTTTCAGACAGCAGCTCTAAAAGGCTGCTCCAGCGTCGCATTCATAAGGAGCGGCACCTCGTAGCGCCCTCTGGAACCGATGGAGGAGGGACGACTGGAGCCTTAGTGCCACCCTTTATAAAAACACGGCAGAGCAATGGTCATCTTCCCTACCCATCATCCCCCATGCAGCTGGAACCTCTGTGGTTCCCAGAACAGTTCTAGCTGCATGGGGCATGATGGGTAGGGAAGACACCCATTGTTCTGTTGCATTTTGAGTTGCAAAAGGCCGAAGTGGCCCGATGTGGCTGTCTTAGCCTGCATTAGCCACCCCCTGCCGGCTCCTGCAGGCTCCCGATGCCCCGCCAGTCCCCACTCATGGCTCCCACTGCCCCAACAGTCCCCGCTGCTACACTGGCCCCTGCTAATGGCTCCCGCTACCCCAATGATCTCCGCTGCCCTCATCGTCCCTGCTGATGGCTCCTGCTGCCATGAGGGATCCCACTGCCCCTACAGCTCCTGCCCACTGCCCCTGCCTTGGAGGGAGAGGGGTGAGTGGGGAGATGGGTCGCGGCCTGACACCCAAACCAGCCACTTGCAGTGGCTGTACGTTCAGGTCAGACAGCGGAGCGCAGTACTCCACCGATCATCCTTATTTGATTTTTATTCCTCATTTAAAACAACTCACATTATTTAAGGTAATCTTTCCAAAAGGTTCCTGTGAATTGGTCTAAACCAGTGGTTCGCAACCTTTTTCTTTCCATTCACATGGCACCTTAAGTAATCCCTTAACCACAGAGCACCTAAGGTGATAGGATTCCTTTTGTTCTCACCTACAACCCTACCAGACTCTGCATCCATCATCCAACACATCCTCCTCTGCCATTTCCTCCACCTATTACGTGATCCCACCACTATACACCTATTCCCCTCTCCGCATTTTGGAAGATCTGGACTGGAGACGGAGAAATTGTGAGAAGGGATTAGAATCCTTTCAGTGGACAGACTGTGAAGAAGTGTAGTCCAGGTAGTTGTGGGAGTTAGTGGGTTTGTAATATATGTCAGGGGAAAGCTTGTCTCTCAAGATGGAGACAGAGAGATGCAGGAAGGGGAAAGTGTTGTCAGAGGTGGACCAGGTGAGTTTGAGATTGGGTGGAAGTTGGCTGCAAAGTGGATGAAGCTCATTAATGGTGCATGAGGCAGCTCCAATGTAGTCATCGATGTAGTCATTTATTCTTGCCTGTGTAGGAAGAAGCTATTTCTCAGCCTGGTGGTACTGGCTCTGATACTGTCAGACCGCGACCCATCTATCCCAATGGAGCAGTTGAAAGATGCTTTGTGCAGGGTGCAAGGATTTTGCCTGCCAATTTCACACAATGATCCTGGTAAATCACATTGATGGGTGGGGTGGGGAGAGAGACTCCAGTGATCCTCTCTGCTACTCTTATGCTCTTGTGGATTGACCTCCGATCCATTTCTCTGCAGCAACCGTACCATTCTGTGATGCAGCCAGGCAGGATGCTCTCGATAGAATTCCTGGAGAAGGTTGACATGATGGTGGCCAGTAGCCTTGTCCACTTCAGTCTTCTCAGGAAGTGTAGTCACTGGTGCACCTTCTTGACTAGTGAGGAGAAATTGTGTGTCCATGATAGGCCATTAGTTAAGTGGACTCCATGGAACTTGGTGAGTTGTTGATGTGTAGTGGAGGGTGGTCATTCCTGGTCCTCCTGAAGTCCATGATCATCTCCTTTGGCTTGTTCACACTGAGACTCAGGTTGTTACCCTGGCACCATATCATGAGATTTTCCACCTTTTCTCTGTAAAGCATGAAACCAAGCTTCTGATATTAGTTACATTTCTGAAAATTATAGAACAGATTTGTGCCAATCCAGCATAATTTTAACTGCCACAACCAGGACCAATTAAAATGAAAAAGGCACTGTGTTTACTTGGTTTTGATTGGCAGATTGATCCCAGTTGCAATTGGACCTCCCACATTACTGCAGCATTAATGAAATTGCCTTCTCCAGTCTTATGAAAAACAGATAACTAAAGAATTAATTTTTGATTAAATGTAATTTTTTTTACCTCATACAAGATGATACTACTGGACTAATCTGAGCATTGATTTTATTTCCATTATCACATGATTCTTACAGATAAAGCTAAACATTTTAGCAGAATTTAGCTAACATATGTAAAATACTTCAATATATGTCTATTGCAGCACCCATTGGTTGCTAAATAATTCAGAGGATTTTTTTCTCCATGGATTCCAGTTAGAAATAGCTCAACATATCACTTATTTGCAATTGAGTTACAGAGTGGTACAGCATAGAAACTGTCTCTTTGGCCCGTCGTGTCAATGCCGAATATCATGCGTATCTGTCCCATTTACCTGCATTACAGTATTTCCATATCTTTCCATGCCCACCAATGTTGAGATTTTCCTCATGTCATAACTGCTTGAATAATGTCAGTGCAATTTTACAACTTAAAACAAAATAATCCTCATGGTAAGCATCTGCAATAAAACCGAAAATGCTGCAAAAGAGGAGTTAACTTTTTAATTGATGACTTTTCAATCAGAACTGTGTTTCTCTCCCAACAGATGCCTGATCTGTTCAGCGTTTCCACCATCTTCCCTATTTTTTATTTCATGCTTTATGGCTACTTTGAAGGATGTTAAATATATTCATAATAGAAAAGAAAAAGATCTTGTTAAAAACAAAGCCACCTTTGGAACAGGTAATGTAATATAGTAATGGAGAAGGTAAAGATAAATATTTCAGCTTTAACCATAAAATTTAATGGTATATTAAGGACCCAATAGGTTCTTTAATGGATAAACAGCACCAAGGTATTATGCAAGAGAGAAAAATGGAATTATGCTGATAAGATTATTCACATCTGTTTTTCATAATTGAAGCCTCTGGGCAATTTTCATAATCATTTAAACTGGTGAATGCTATAGTTAGTGAACCATGAGTTAAGAGAAAATACAAAGGACTGCAAAAAAAAATACAGTGTACCTGAACATATCGAGAGTTAAGTTAGTCTTCACAGAAATTGAACGGCAAGTATGAAAGGATTCGGCCAATAACTTTAGGTTTCCAGCTATTCATTTCAGACTAATGTGGATTGAAAGAGACTTGGTAAATTTCTACAGACATGTGATGGAAATTGTGCTGACTGGCTGTACCAATACCCCTGAGCATAGAATCATTTCTTACTAAACTGTGAAAAACTTCATTAAATATGCAATCAGAGTCCAGATATGACAGTCTAAATATTTATGAAAGCAGTAATACTTAAAAATAATAGATGACCCTATAGGATGGCAGCAAGGGACTCAATGACTAAAGTTTTGGGGAGCATTGAGTGGGACAGGATATTTTCAGGTAAGGATGTAAATGAAAAATGGAGGATATTCAAAAAAAAGAAATTTTGAGGGTACAGAG
Source organism: Narcine bancroftii (assembly GCF_036971445.1). Lineage (NCBI taxonomy): Eukaryota > Metazoa > Chordata > Chondrichthyes > Torpediniformes > Narcinidae > Narcine > Narcine bancroftii. The sequence goes on from NC_091471.1 coordinate 369,067,189, forward strand.
TAGATATGTCCCAGTGAGGATCAAAGGAAAGGCTGGAAGTCATAGGGAGGCTTGGTTTTCGAGGAATATTGGAAATTTGGTGAGGAGAAAAAGGGAGGTGCACAAGAGGTATAAAGAGCAGGGAGCTGAGAATTTGAAGGAGGACTACAAGGAGTGTAGAAGGAATCTTAAGAAAGAAATTAGAAAGACCAAAAAAAGGCACGAAGAGGCTTTGGCAGACAGAGTAAAAATAAATCCAAAGGGATTTATAGGTACATTAAAAGTAAAAGATTAGTGAGGGATAAAATTGGACCCCTTGTAGATAGCGAGGGTAGGCTGAGTGAGAAGTCAGAGAAAATGGGGGAAATTTTGAATGATTTCTTTGCCTCGGTATTCACTAGGGAAAAAAAATATTGAACCAGTTGAAGTAAAGAAAAATAGTGGGGAGGTCATGAAGCATATAAGGATAACTGAGGAAGTAGTGATGGCTGGGTTGAAAAAGATAAAGGTGGATAAATCTCTGGGACCGGACAAAATATTCCCAAGGACACTCAGGGAGGCTTGTGGACAGATAGTGGGGCCATTAACAGAGATATTTAGGATGTCACTGGCCACGGGGGTAGTGCCAAAGGATTGGAGGGTGGCGCATGTGGTTCCGCTGTTTAAGAAAGGGTCCAAATGTAAACCTGGGAATTATAGGCTGACGTCTGTGGTGGGCAAGTTGATGGAAAGTGTTCTGAGGGATGGTATTTACAAATATTTGGAGGTACAGGGATTGATAGGGAGTAATCAGCATGGTTTTGTCAGGGGTAGATCATGCTTGACAAACCTGATTGAGTTTTTCGAGGGGGTTACAAAAAAGGTTGATGAAGGGAAAGCTGTGGATGTTGTCTATTTAGACTTTAGTAAAGCTTTTGACAAAGTTCCCCACAGGAGGTTAGGAAAAAGGTGGAGGCATTAGGTATAAATAAGGAGGTAGTGAAATGGATTCAGCAATGGTTGGATGGGAGGTGTCAGAGAGTAGTGGTAGAAAATTGTTTGTCCAATTGGAGGCCGGTGACTAGTGGAGTTCCTCAGGGATTGGTCCTGGGTCCACTATTGTTTGTTATATATATTAACGATCTGGAAGTTGGGGTGGAGAATTGGATAAGCAAGTTTGCGGATGATACAAAGATTGGTGGTGTTGTGGACAGTGAGGATCTTACCATAGATTAAAAGGTGATTTAGGAAGGCTGGAGGTGTGGGCTGAGGAATGGCTGATGGAATTTAACACAGATAAGTGTGAGGTGTTACATTTTGGAAAGGCAAATCTAAATAGGTCATATGCATTGAATGGTAGGCTATTGAGATGTGCAGAGCAACAAAGGGATTTAGGAGTTGTGGTAAATAGTTCCCTCAAGGCTGATGCTCAGGTAGATGGTGTGGTGAAGAAGGCATTTGGAATGTTGGCCTTCATAAATCGGAGTATTGAATTCAAGAGTAGGGAGGTTATGATGAAATTGTACAAGGCATTGGTGAGGCCAAATTTGGAGTACTGTGTACAGTTTTGGTCACCAAATTATAGGAAAGATATAAACAAAATAGAGAGAGTGGAGAGAAGGTTCACGAGAATGTTGACAGGATTTCAAGGTTTGAGTTCCAGGGAAAGGTTGTGCAGACTGGGGCTTTTTTCTCTGGAGCATAGAAGATTGAGGGGGGACTTGATAGAGGTGTTTAAGATTTTAAAAGGGACAGACAGAGTAAATGTGGATAGGCTTTTTCAATTAAGGGTGGGGGAGATTCAAACTAGAGGGCATGGTTTAAGATTGAAGGGGGAAAATTATAAGGGGAACATGAGGGGAAATTTTTTTACGCAAAGGGTAGTAGGGATGTGGAATGAGCTTCCGGCAGACGTGGTTGAGGCTGGATCATTGGTTACATTTAAGGAAAGACTGGATAGTTTCATGGAGAGGAGAGGACTGGAGGGGTATGGACCGGGTGCTGGTCAGTGGGACTAGGAGGGTGGGGATTTGTTACGGCATGGACTAGTAGGGCCGAACTGACCTGTTCTGTGCTGTAAGTGGTTATATATGGTTATATATGGTTATAACCCACACAGGCTTTGGGTCATGGGCGACTTGCGATTGAAGGACACACACAGGCTGGAGACTGGCTCATGGGAACCAGGTATCAGCACTGGGATTCGAGAGGGTGCTGTGGGCAAGAAGGGCTCCTGAAGGGTCTTGGTTCCTGAAAGCTTCCTGATTGTATCAGAGGTTTGCAACTCGAGCTTGGGTTGCGGATAGTTTGAACTGGAGTTTGTGCGGCTGCAGAGGCTGTCGGAGCACTGGAGGCAAATCCATGGACACTCAGTGAAGGGTCTCTCAGAGAAGGGACTCTCTTTTGCATCTCTTTCTCCTTTTGTTGGGAGTGCCAGACAACGTTCATGGCAACTCTTTGTTTGCCTTACGACAGACAGAAGTTGAAGTACATAATGTATACGACATTTTTTAAAATGGCGACACATGAGATTGGAGTGGCCACTTCAACTCTGTAGAACGATAAAATCCCCGACCCTACACAATTCGTTTATGATCATCAAAAACTCAAGAAAATTAGAAACATGACATGGAATTTCAAACTAGGGGATGGAATGATGAGATATTGAACAATTTTAACTTGCTGAAGCAAGAGAGCCAGTCTGCAGTTAACCATGGAGTGGATTGCTGGAGATACAAGGGATGCCATTAGAATTGCTGTGTGAAAAGGCAGAAGCACAGAAAGTGGTCAGGCATCAGAGTAAGAATTAACCCCTTCAGACCTGCATTCCCGACGATCTTACTTGAAAATGCAAGAAGACTGGAGACCTGCATATGAACCAGAAAGAACTGTCAGGCTGCAGAAAGATGGCTCCAGGACTCAAGACAGGCTCAGCAATCCAGCTAGATAGCCTTAATTCCCTCAGGGCAGAGAGAGATGCTCCTGCTTCTGGAAAGAAGAGGGGGCATGTGCATTTTCATCAGTGAGAACTGGTGCACAAATATCTCTTGTGAATCCTTTTGCTCAGCAGAGATAGAGTACCTCCTGGTGAAATGCAGACCCTCCTACCTGCCCAAGGAATTCATGGCTATGTTGAGTACTGCAGTTTACATTCTGCCTTCGGTGAATGAAGGTGAAGGAATTTTATGGTGCCATCCGTGACCTCTTCACCTGACAGTGGCATAATTGTAGCTGCCAACTTCAACCATACCAACCTGAAAACAGTTCTCCTATGGTTTCAGTAGCATGTTAACTTTGCCACCAGAGGAAAGAACACTCTGGATCAGGTGTACACCAAACTCCCTGGATTGTAAAAGGCTGCCCCTCAGCTCCACAATGGACACTTAGATCATACATCAGTCCTGCTAACGGTTTGCAGACCGCTGGCAAAACAAACAAAACCAGTTCGCAGGGAGATCAGAATGTGGCGGGGCAGAGGGGGTTGGGAGGAGGCACAGCTTTTAGACCACAGACTGGAGCTGTTTCAGGGAGGCGGTGACCTAAAAGGGTCATGCTAACATTGAGAAATACATGAGCTCACTGACTGGCTACATCACAAAGTGCATTGAGGATGTCATCAAGATCAAATGCTTCACAATCAGGGCAAACCAGAAATCATGGTTAGATGGAGGCAGAGGTGCAGGCACTTCTTAAAGCTCATGATGCTGCATTTGGGATAGGGATCAAGATACATTATCAGCCAGGGCAGAACTCTCCCATGAAATCCAGAAGGCAAAGCGAGGGTACACACAAAAGATCCATAGGCAGGTGTGCGACACTGGTGACACGAGGCGCATGTGGCAAAGGATCAAGGCCATAAGAGACCACAAAACAACCTTGGTTCTCACTGCCTGTGGGAAGAAGCTGTTTCTCAGCCTGATAGTGCTGGCTGTGATACCCCTGTATCTGTTTCTCGACGGGAGTACCTGGAAGGTGCTGTGTGTGCAGGGTGATAGGGGTCCTTATCAGTTTTTCAAGCCCTCTTCAGACAACAATTCCAGTAATCATGCCAATGGGGGAGGGAGGGGGAATAGAGACCCCAGAGACCCTCTCAGTTGTTCTAATGGTCCTATGGATTTACCTCCGATCCAATGCTCAACTATACTGTGATGCAGGCAGCCAGGACACTCTCAGTGGAGCTCCTGTAAAATGTTCACAGGATTGTGGCCGGTAGCCTTGGCTGCCTCAGTCTTTTCAGGAAATGCAGTCACTATTAAGCCTTCCTGACAAGTGAGGAGATGTTGTGTGTCCAGGATAGGTCACATAAATGAATTTCAAAGAACTTGGTGCTCTCTACCCTCTCCACTACTGAGCTATTAATGTGTAGTGGAGGGTGATCGTCTCTGGTCCTCCTGAAGTCCACAGTCATCTCCTTTGTCTTGTCCACATTGTTATTCTTGCACCATATCTTGATATCTTCCACCTCTTCACTGTAGTGCGACTCATCATTGTTGCCGATGAGGCCAACGACTGTTGTGTCATCTGTAAACTTGATGACACTGTTGGAGCTGGATCTGACAATGCAGTCAAGGGTCAGTAGTGTGAACAGAAATGGGCTGATCACACAGCCCTGAGGAGCATCAGTGCTCATCGTGTCAATGCTTAATATTCTGCTGCCAACATGGAAAGACTGTAGTCTTTCTGTTAGGAAGTCCAGAATCTGGTTACAGAGAGGGTGTTGACTCCTAGCGAGGACAACTTCTCCATCAGCCTCTGGGGAATAATTGTATTAAATGCCAAACTGAAGTTAATGAACATCAGCCTGACATATGAGGCGTCGTTCGCCTGGTTGGTCAGAATGGTGTGGAAGGATAAGGCTATAGCATCATCAGTGGAACAGTTCCATCTGTAGGCATATTGAAAAGGGTTCAGTGTCTCTGGGAGGTGTGCTTTGCTGCATCCATCACCAGACGCTCAAAGAATTTTGTAATGATGGAGGTCAGTACCATTGGGCCATAGTCATTGAGGCCTGTTACTTTCATCCTCTTTGGAAATGATGATGGCTGCCTTGAAACCCATGGAGGTGATAGACTGCTGCAATGACATGTTGAATGTGTCCGTAAGGACCTCCGTCAGTTGGTCTGCACAGTCCTTCAGTACCTGTGCACATTGTCTGCTCTCGCTGCCTTGTGTGGGTTCACCTTGGATAGGGTTCTGCTCACCTCAGCTGCAGCTATGCAGAATCAGAATTTATTGTCATATGTGCCACAAAATTCAGTTTTTTGCAATAGCGTTATTGTGCTTTGTGGGTGCAAAAATTGCTATAAATTACATTAAAAATAAATTAGTGTAAAAGAAGAGAAAAAGTGAGGTCGTTTCTGTGATGCATTCTCCATTGTGAAATCCGATGGCAGAGGAACAAAGGTCTTTTTTTTTTACTGTTGGGTGTTTGTCTTCAGGCTCCTGTAACTCCTTCCTAATGGTAAGAGAGAGAAGGGGGCTTGGACTGGGTAGTGAGTGCCCATGAGATTACAGGATGTCTTCTTGCGACATCACCTGCTGTAGATGTCCTTAAAGGAGTGAAAACTGATGCTCATGATGCCACTGGCTGAGTTTACAACTCTCTGTAGCCTTTTCCTGTCTTGTGCATTGGCACCTTCAAATGAGACAGTGATGCAACCATCAGAATTCTGTAGAAATTTGCAAGAGTCTTTGGTGACATACCAAATCTCAAACACCTGATGAAGTATGGCCTGCTGACGAGCCTTCTTCATGATTGCATCAACTTGAAGGCCCAGGATAGATCTTCAGACATGTTGATACCCAGGAATTTGAAATTCTTTACCTTCTCCACTGCTGACCCCTCGATGAGGACTGGTTCGTGTTCTCCTGATTTCCCCTTCCTGAAGTCCACAATCAGTTCCTTAGTTTTGCTAATATTGAATGCAAGGTTGTTGTTGTGACACCATTCAACCAGTGGATCTATCTCCCTCCTGCACGCTTCCTCATTTACACCTGTGATTCTGCCAATGGCTGTCGTCATCGTCAAATTGGTAGATGGCATTTAAATAGTGCCCAGCCACACAGTTATGTGTGTAGAAAGAGTAGAGCAGTGGTTAAACATGGATCCTTGAGGTGCGCCTATGTTGACTGTCAGTAAGGAGAAGACACTGTTATCGATTCATACTGACTGCAGTCTTTCCATGAGGAAGTCAAGGATCCAGTTGCAGAGGGAGGTATAGAGGCCCAGGTTTTGAAGCTTGTTGACCTTTACTGAGGGGATGATGATTGAAATCTGAGATGCAACTAATGAAAAGCACCCTGACGTTTGTGTTGCGGTTGTCCAGGTGATCCAGAGCTGAGTGCAGAGCCAGTGAGATTGCATATGCTCACGAGCAATTGTGGTGGTAGGCGAATTGCAGTGGGTCCAGGTCTTTACTTAGGTACGAGTTAATTCTGGCCATGACCAATCTCTCAAAGCATTTCATCACAGTAGATGTGAGTGCTACTGGGTGATCATTTTTGGACACCGGTATGACTGATGCCCCTTTGAAAGCCCGTTCAAATAGGAAATTTAAGTATTTGACTTGGTTTAGCCAATAGGGTTGTGAACTTCATCAACTATTGCTGAATACTTACTGCAGTCTGTAATTGGTATCATGTACACTCTACAAAAGGGATGATAGCCAAATTGTGAAGACCTCCTTGTCAACCTATGGAAAACCTATGCCCTCCTCAAATTTGAATTGCAAGAGCAGCAATTACGTGGGCATAATTCCACCAAAGAGGCAGCAGCCAAGCCATATACAGTATTGAAAGTTAGGATAAGGTCCGACTTGATATTCATCATCTCTGTGGTATAAACAACTTACGATCACCTCAAAGCATCCTTTCAGTGATGGAGGAATGAGAACCCTGTATAACTGGCCCTTTAAGTCACATGAGGACAACCAAACAAAAAAGTGAATGGTGATTGTAAGTGGTTGGGTGTTTCTATTTAAGGGTCTGTACATGATTTTAATCAGCAGGTGGTTGGGTCTGTCAAAATCGCATACTGTGAATGTTCAGCAAAACACCACAACACATGTCTTCATTATCGGGAACTTCACACATGAGGTATGAGTTGCATCAGGTCAATCCCTAGTGGAGTCCCTGCACATCAAGCCTTCATCTTAGACCTTTGCAGAGATGACACTCTGAGTTTTCATCTTGTGTTAGCATGCTGCTATTTTACCCAATTTCTGCTAACCTGTTCTCCTCTTCCCCTTCCCTCCCCTTTCATTTCCCCCTTTCTGGCTCTCCTTCCCCTTTTCTCTCTATTCACCCAGCCATCCCTCCTCCCCTTGCCTGCCGCTGTCCCCTCCCTCCCTTCCCCACCTAGCACCTCCTGCCTTTGCAATCACGCCTCCCCTACTACTCTTTTATTCTTGAAACATTGGTTATGTATCTTTGCTACATAAAAGACAGTTTGGCCTGCTGAGTTTCTCCAGCATTGTGTTTTTACGTCAACCATGATGTCTGCAGACTTTTAGGTTTTACTTCATGCTGCTATTTGTGAAAGCTTGCTGTGTGAAAACCTGATGCCATGAATCTCCAGAAACTGACGATATTTAAAAACATTTGATTGATTACCTAAAGTCTCTAAATTTAAAATAATTGGTAGCTCAGGGTGTAAAATGAAAATGCTTATTTGTATTTGTATCTCTAATACTTAGAGATAGCAATTATGCTGTTGAAAAGCAAGCTTAACTGAAAAAAAACATGCAATGTTTTGTTTTAAATTGTTCACAGGATGTGGTCATTGTTGATAAATCTAGCGTCCTTTCCCCACTGTTAGTTCCCTGTTGAACAGTATCGTTTGCCAGATCATTTCAGGAGGTTGTAGATCAGACCAGATGGCAGATTTCATCCCCTGAAGGACATTAGTGAATTAGTAAAGGTTTAATGACATTCTGCATTTAAATTCTTCAATTAATGTGTGGGATTTGAATTCATGTGTTTAGATCAATAGTTCAGGCCTCAGGACATTGGTCCATTAAGGAACCACAATGTACCCTTACCGTGAAATAAAGTCATAAACAGGATCTCTCATAAATAGCTGTGGAAATAAATCATGTCCTATTGAGAACATAAATGACTAGAAACAAACTTTATTCTTAACTAAACTGCTCTGATTATATCACCATGGAGCAAAGAACAGTTAATTTGTAGCTCCATGTTCAAAAAGATAGATTATCTTTAAAAAGCTAAGTTAAAACATATCTTTCAACTTCTAAGTATGGGTTGATTTTTGAAGATTAATCCAATTACAATTTTCTCATTAAAAACAAACTTTCTCAAAAAGTCACGAATGATAAAAACAGGCTGTAGTGCGCGTCGAAAGAACCAAAGACTTGTTGATCCAAACCAAGGCTTTTATTAACTAAAAGACTGGAGCATATCACAAGTAGATCGACCAGTCCAGAATGACCTGGTCTGGCTAGGAGCAATCCTTTAAGACCTGGCAGTAGGTGTGGCTACACTCTCAGCCAATCACAGTCATCCTGCACTACAATCTGTACATATACACATTGGTGATAGAATCTGTACTATCACATTCACCCCTTCTTTGAGAACTGACCCCGGGGTGGATAGACGTTAGGGGCTGTACCAGTCAGGGGGCCTGACCATCTGGCATGACCGCCGTGGTGCTAGGATTGGGGTCACCGGAGTCATGTTACCAACAGGCCTGTAGGGGGCGGCCACTGCTTCACTCAATTCCCCAGTGGTGTTGTTGACAGTCTGGCCTGAGCTGGTGGGGAGTTGCTGGTCCCTCCCCTCTGTTCAAGTACATGATCTGGGGGAGAATGAATAGGGGGAGGTTGGGTTAAAGACACTGCTGTGCCTGATATGGCTTGGGCTAGGTCCCTTACCGAGACTGTGTCCTCCTGCCCGTCCGGGTAATCAACGTAAGAATAATGTGGGTTTGCATGGAGCAGAGTCACTCGGTCAACCAAGAGGTCATTCTTTGAGTACTGGACGTGGCATCGTAAGAGGACCAGACTGGGAACCATGAGCCATGCCGGTATGGTCATTCCCGATTCCGATTTCCTCAGGAAAGAGAACATCCTTTCATGGGGGGGGGGGTGGCATGGGTCGCGGTGCATAGGAGGGAGCGGATGGAGTATAGGGCACTAGTGAGCACGTCCTGCCAGCGAGAGGTGGGGAGATCTTTGGACCAGAGGGCAAGCGTAACCGCTTTCCAGACAGTGGCATTCACTCTTTCGACTTACCCATTACCACGTGGGTTATAGCTGGTGGTCCTGCTTGAAGCAATATCACGCTCCAGAAGGTACTGCGGAACTGAGCTCATAAACGAGGTCCCCCTGTCACTGTGGATGTACCTGGGGTACCTGAAGATGGAGAAGATGCTGAGCAGGGCCTCTGTGACTGAAGAGGCAGTCATGTCTGAGCAGGGCACAGCGAACGGGAAGCGGGAGTATTTGTCGATGGCCATAATGATGTAGGTGTTATGGTTGGTCGACAGTAGGGGCCCCTTGAAGTCTACGCTGAGATGCTCAAAGGGGCGGGTGGCTTTGATGATGTGGGTGTTCTCCGGATGGAAGAAGTGGGGTTTGCACTCAGCGCACACTGGGCAGGCTCGGATCATGGAGCGAATCTCTTCGACCGCGTAGGGCGGTTGCGAGCTTTGACAAAGTGCGCGAACCTAGTGACCCCTGGATGACAGAGCTCCTCGTGGAGTCTCTGCAGCCTGTCCGGTTGTATGTTGGTGCAAGTCCCCCTGGAGAGCGCATCTGGCGGGTCGTTGAGTTTACCTATATCATAATTAAAGGTGGAGAGCTCAATTCTCCATCCGGCAACTTTGTCATTCTTGATCTTACCTCGCTGAGTATTGCTAAACATGAAGGAGACCACCCATTGGTCGGTCAGCAGGGTAAAGTGCCTGGCAGTGAGGTAGTGTCTCCAACAACGTATTGCTTCAACTATGGCCTGGGCCTCCTTCTTGACAGAGGATTGTCGGCTCTAGGACCCTGGAGGGTTCTGGAGAAGAAGGCTACCGCCGGCCGGGGGAAGGAGGTGGTCTTGATGAGTGGCCATGCCTTGTCGGCATAGAGTGGAACCCATTGGGCATAGTAAGAGAAAAAGCTCAGGCAGCGTCTGAGTGCCTTCTGGGTGTGGGGGGGGGAGGTGAGGGGGGAAAGTCCATGAGGGGACGCATGTGGTCAGGGTCCGGCATGACCACCACGTTCTCCACAACACAACATAGAATTGCGAGCCGAGTGGTCCGGAAGACACACTTGTTGAAATTGTAGGTCAAGTGCAGCTGAATTGCAGTCTGAAAAAATTTCTCAAGTTTGGCATCGAGATCCTCCGTGTCATGGCCGCAGATGGTGACATTGTCCAGATACGGGAAAGTAGCAGTCAGCCCGTTCTGGTCCACCATCCGGTCCATTTCCCACTGGAAGACCGCGACGCCACTTGTGACCCCCAAAGGGTACCCTGAGGAATTGAAACAGCCGCCTATTCACTTCGAAGGGCGTGAAAGATTGGTCTCAGCAGATTGGGAGCTGATGATAGGCCGAACGTAAGTCAATGGTGGAAAATACACGGTATTGGGTGATCTGATTCACCACATCTGTGATCTGTGGAAGGGGGTACACATCCAGAAGCATGAAGCGGTTGACCCCGAGTCAAATAAGCAAGTGTTATAGTGTCCATGCACTTTAATCAGTTCCATTGCTTTTGTGAGGGGATGGGGGAGGTCCTGGTCGAGGGTTATTGATGCAGAGACTTGTAATGGGGACAGTGGAGTCCTGCGTGATGACATCACACAACGTGTGCGTGATGACATCACGCAAATAGTTGGGCCTGAAGAGACAGCATCGAGGAGTTGGTGTTGCTGCCTGCAGAATGCTGGGGATGTCGGCCAGCCAACGGTAAGTGCTGTTGGTAGTGGGGCAGTCAGCGTGGCGGGTCCATGGTCAACAGCTTTGGGTCCCCAGTCGGCAGCGTCGGAGGGTACTGGATCGGTCGCGGCGGCGTGTCCAGCATCAGTGGGTACCGGGTTGGTAGCGTCAGTCGCAGTTGCGGGTATCTGGACAGCTGCCTCGGTGGTGGTGGGTCCCCAGTCAGTAGAGGCAGTGGGTCCCCGGTTGGCAATGGTGGTGGGTCCCCGGTCGGCAGCAGCAGCATGTCCCTGGTCGTCATCGGCGGCAGCGGGTCCCTGGTCGTCGTCGGCAGCAGCGGATATCTGGACAGCTGCCTCGGCGGTGGTGGGTGTCCAGTGGGTGGTGGTGGTGGGTCCCTGGTTGGCAGCGGTGGCAGCCGTTGAGGTCGGGAATGGGGGCTGGTCGGACGTTGCTTTGTGAGGTAGGGTTAATGTCATTGCGGCGAGGGTGGGTTGTACCTTCTGCGGTCGGCGTCTGCCCCGTGACATCAGGCACTGCCGCGGTGGAGCCATCGCTCTCATTGGACGAGAGCTCTGAGGAAGAAGTGTTTGAAATGGAGGGTGGCGATTGGGCTTCACATAATGGTGACCATTTTGGAGCGACAGACGACAGCAAAGTGGCTGTTTTTAAGGCACTTCTGGCACCTGGCTTTTCTCGCTGGGCACTGGGACCTGCTGTGCTTGTTCCTCCTGCAGAAATAACACTTTGGGTTTGCATCGGGCAGCATAGCAGCAGTAGTAGGTAGAGGGAGGGCATCCTACTCACATCAGAGTGGAGTCCAGCCCCGAGATTACATGTCCATACTTAAGACCGCAGCCTCCATTGTCTCTGCGATCTGGATCACGTCCTCTAGGTTTTCTCCCCCGTGCTCTAGCAGGCGCTGCCTCACCTTATTCGATCGAACCCCGGCCACATAGACATCCCGAATGAGATCGTCTATGGTCTTCGCAGCAGTTCTGTCTGCCATTGCCCTTAATGCCTGAATATAAGCTCTACAGGACTCACCAGGCTGTAACAAGTTTATACCGAGCATAGACCCTGTTCACCAGTCGCTCGTAGAGCTCTTTCAGCACCTTCACGGCTGCGGCATACGTTGTCGTGTCCTGGACACTCTGGTAGATTCTCGGGGACACCATAGTCATCAATATTAGTAGTCGATAGCTCTCCTCTATCATGGCAGGGTCAGAGAGCTGTAAGTATGTTTTGAAGCAACTCACCCAGTGCTTAAAGTCATTTGAGGCTGTTGATGACTGTGGGTCGATGTCGAGGCATTTCAGCTGTAGCATATGCTCCATCCCTTCAAAATTTTTTAGTTAATAAAATTGTAATGCGCGTCGAAAGATCCAAAGACTTGTTGATCCAAACCAAGGCTTTGATTAACTAAAAGACTGGAGCATATCACAAGTAGGTCGACCAGTCCAGAATGACCTGGTCTGGCTAGGAACAATCCTTTAAGACCTGGCAGTAGGTGTGGCTACACTCTCAGCCAATCACAGTCATCCTACATGACCATCTGGACATATACACATTGGTGATAGAATCTGCACTATCACACATGCAAGATCAAAATGTTTTATAATTAAAAAAAACATCGCTATGGCAAGAACATTAGAGCACATTACAGGCCTTTCTGCCTACGATATTGTGCCAACCTATATATAAATATAAATATCCAGAACAAATGAAACCCTCCCTTCCTCATCACCCTTTTTATTTATCTGTATGTTTGTCTGAGCCTCTTAAATGCCTCTATTGTTCCAGCCTCCATCACCACCCATGGCATTGCATTCTATGTACCCACAACTCAATGTAAAAACTACCCTGATGTCTCCCCTAAACTTTCTTCCTTTACGTGTACAGATGTCCTCCGGTGTTTGCTTCTTCCACCCTGGGAAAAAGGTGTGGTCTGTCTCCCTTATCGATGCCTCTCATAATCTTGTAGACCTCTATTAAGTCATCTCATCCTTCTTCACTCCAGAGAGAAAAGCCCTAGCTCTGATAACCTTGCCTCACAAGACACATATTCCAATCCAACAGCCTGGTCAATCTCCTGTGCACCCTCTCCATAGCTTCCACATCTGTCCTGCAATGAAGTGACCAGAACTGAATATAATTTTCTAAGGGTGATCTCACCAGAGATTTATAGCGCTGCAAGTAAAATTATTGCATATTTGAATCTAATAAAATTAGAATTTTATAGAAAAAAATACCATTATCCAGTGACAGACATAAAAGTGAGATGCAAAAGCAGCTGAAAGAAGTGTGTCCAGCTACAGCTTCTTCCTGACTGTGACAAGGAACACATTTAAAGTCATCGGGGAGGTTGAGATGATCTTGGAATATCAGTTATAGTGATGGTATCCCTAAGGCACAGGCTGCAAGATGATCATTCGGAAAGGTAAAGGGAGTAGGCAGACAGGACAGGGTTTGAGCGGGTATACTGCTTTGGATACTGTTGGGGGATGACCTTTCAAGGGGCAGCAGGCAGCCAGGCAGTGACATCATGACAGGCTCTGAAGCTCAGCACGGAAGGGCTAAGTCAGTCAGAGTAACTGTGATAGGTGACTTCATCGTAAAGGGGAGGGGGGCAGACGGGGGTTCTATGCTGAGAGGGACACCAGGATTATCTATTGGCTCAGGCGTCAGGATCTAGAATTCTCTGAGCAGATTCAGAACGTTCTCATGGAGGAAGGGTGAGCAGCCAGAAGATGTGTATTTTAGCACAAAGTCATAGCTAGGAAAAGGGATAAAGTTTTGTGGAGTGAATGTAGGGAGGTAGGAAACAAAATGTGATTCTATAGCCTTAGCAGAAGAGTAGTTGAGGAAAGGGCAAGAATAACAGCTGATCGTTCTTGGGTATAGATGCCGCAGGTGTGATAGAATTGCAGATAATGGAGGGGAGGTAGAATTACCATTTTGATGATGGAAAATAACAACAATGAAGTGCTTTGAGGGAATATTCTTGGACATCATCTAGTGAGGCTATCTGGGTAGAATTCAGAAGCAAGAAGGGAATAATCACTTTGATGGGGCACTATATTATAGCCCCCTCAATAGCCAGATGTGTAGGAAGATCACAGATAGCTTTAAGAATAATAGGGCAGTCTAACTGGGAGATTTTTAACTTCCCTAATATCGACTGGGTCACCAATAGTGCAAAATCAAATGGAATTTAACACAGTCAAGTGTGAAAAGCAATGGAAGGACCTCTACAGTGAATGTTAGGGCCCTGGAAGACACTGTAGAACAGAGAGAACTAGGGATGCAGATGCATTGTCCATGAAAGTGGTGACTTGAGTGAACAGAGTGGTGAAAAAAGGCATTTAACATGCTTGCCTTCATTGGGTGGAGTACTGAGTACATAGGTTAAGACCTCATGATGCAGATGTGTAAGGCATTTATGAGGTTATAGCTGGAGCACTGTGTGCTGTTCTGGATGCTAACTATAGGAAGAATTGGAGGTCCTGAGTTATAGGGACAGGTAGGAGAGGCGAGGTTTATAAAATCATGACCGGCATGGACAGTAGTGAATGCTCACGTATTTTTCCCAGGGTAGACAATCGTACAATAAGAGAGCATAGGTTTAAGATGAGAGGGAAGAAGTTTAAGAGGGTCCTGATGGCTAACTTTTCACTCTGTATCTGTATATTTTTAGTCTGTATCTGGAACAATCTGCCAGATGAAACTATAGAAGTGGTACAGTTATAATATTTAAAAGACATTTGAACAGATATATTGATAGGAAGGTGTAATGGATGTGTTGATAATATTTGAAGTTAACATAGAATTATATATCTTGGGTTATGTAGTGGGCTTGATTACAGGGGTACACACACCACAGCACATTTGACAAACACTATGACACTAAGAGAGAACAAGAATAAGAGCTGATTCGATGGGCCAAATGGCCTACTTCCGTTCCTTTATCTTAGCTTATGAAGATGTTAGTTTGAAAGCGGTGAGTATAGCAGACGAATCAATAATGGAATTAACATGGAACGTTGTGGACGTCAGGATGATGTGTGCTTTAAAGGAACTGTATGGGATCCAGTCAGCCTTGTACTGGCAGTACTGCAAACCCCAGATCCATTTGAGTGACAGGTGCCAGACTTGGCAAAATCAAATGTTGGAACAGGAGAGGTTTTGCAAAACAGACTGAAACTGTGTATTGTCAGGTCACTTGGGAAGAGAGACCTACATTTGAATCAGAAGCCGACAGGAGTGGAGAAATCAAGACCCTGTGGCACACACAGGCATAAAACAGTAATCTCTAGAAAAGGAGGGAGATACTGGTCTGTACTATAGCACAGAAGCCAGAACACTGATGTTAAGTCCTTGTGAAACAAGGGGTTGAATTACAGTAAATAGAATCGGTGCTGGTATGTGACTCCTAACAAAAGGGGACTAGAGAAATAAGTAGATTTCAAAAGGGAGAGCTCATTCGAAGATAAAGGTTGGAGCTTCATAAAGGAAGGAAACTCCAGAGCACTTAAGAAGCTAAGAGGGAGTTGAAGATCACCAGTGTGAGAGTTTAAGAAGAAATCTCTTCCTGGGAAAGTAGCTCAGCAAGATTTGTGAGTTGGAACAGTCTAAGGACTGAATCAGTGATAACAAACACTTCATTCCTGCTTTAAGCAACAATTTAAAAGAACTTGATGTTTTATAATCACTTCTGAACTACAATTTAATAGACCAAGTTCAACACAATTTTAAAATACTGGGCATTAGAAACTAACCTTTCAGACTCAAGTTTAAACAAAAATAATTTGGACTTTAATACACACACATATTTATACAATTACATTTGAGCATAGTAGGGTTTAAGCTTATAGTAAGTAAGTTTATAGTAAAGTAAGAACTGTTACATGATTAATAGTTTAATAAAAACTATCATTTAGAGTTTATCATTGTCTGGCAAATCTTCCATTGCTGTTCCTGTGTTAGGACAAACAGGGATTGGTTAATTCATAATAAAGGGTTTTTAAGGAATATAGACCCAATGCAGATGAATGGTACTAGCCAAGAATGCCAACTTGGCGAGCATGGACAAGTTGGGCAGTAGGGCCTGCTCTGTGCTGTTTGACCTTGTGTCTCTTTGGCCCTGCCTAGTAAATACCTTTGCTTTCCGTAGAAGTCTCTGTAGCTCATGCTGTGGCAGCAGTCCATGGTTTTTGACGAAAACAGGCATCTCTGGTGGCCAGTGTGTCTCATAGTAAACAGTTCCATGGATCTCCATGTATCTGCTAATAACTTCCAGATATTTTGCCTTTCCCTGAGAGGCAAAAAATTAATGTTAGGCATGTTTAACTAAATGATTTTAGTCAGAATAAAGTGTGTTTTAATATTAAGGAGACACAAGTTGTATTTTAAGAATATCCATCAAACCTCAAAAGTCTTATTTTATCATGCAAGTGAACAAAAGTTTATGTTTCAAGCAAACCTCAGAATGAAAACAAAATTGAATGAGATATCATCCCTAAGGCTGTCCACCTGGTTCCCACATCTATTGAAATAACCAATGGTTTGGGCCTGGTCCCTTTGTCAAGGTATGAGTAAAAGGTAGGCAGGCACCTGAATAAAAATGTAGGGGGCGGGAGGAGGAAAGAAGGGGTAGAGGGTGGAGAACAGGCCAATATCTAATAGCAATATTGTGCTGTGAGCTGAGAGCTGATACCATGTTATCACCAGTGACGGTGAAGCTCACAACTATTTCCTGTAGCAGTTTATGTGTGCATGGAATTCCTAATCAGATAGAGTGTAGAAAAGTTATTTCTTGCAGTAAATAATTAAAAAAATATCTAATGGCAGTTCTGGAGTTCTGCAGCAGACACTGAAAAAATTAAAGTTCAGAACCCATAGAAAGAAAAAAAATGAGCAAAATCAGCTAACAAGGCCAACCATAAAGAAGGTAAATGGTGAAACCTTCAAAATTAGAGCAAGTGTCAAGAAACATTTCTTCAGAGTAATGGAAGTCTAAAGCTAAGATTTCTGTTTGAAAGATAATTAGGGATCAGAGAATGGTGGCAGATTGATGGGAGATAAGATGTACACTCAGTTCAATAAAAGAACAGGTTAAAGAACAACAAATTATCACTATTCTTTTTTCTCCCTTCAGCACAGACATTTAAGCTTAAAATAGCTTAGCAAGATTTATAATGCCATTCTAAATTTTATTAAATTCTGATGGAATCATATTAAACCTTTCGATTCAAATGTTTAAGCGTGCTAACTGAGTACTAATGAGAAAAAATGCAAATCATCTTTATGTAGAGATGTACATAGGCAATTATAAATACATGTAAATGCAAAAAACAATTAAGTTTTATTGATTACTATCACATAAATTGCTGAATTTAATAAGTAATTTTAACAAATTTTATATTTTGATTCAAATCCTGGGGAAATGACATTTCACATGATGTTCTGTCATGGTTCAGATCATTTCTTTTTATCAATAGTTGGATTTTAACTTGATTTCTACCCTTTCATATGTAACAAAACTTAAGCAGTACCTCTAATACTCATTCCCTTTCTTAATACATACATAATGATGTAACATTAAAAAAAATCTATCTAGATTATCAGAAAATACATGACAATAAAAAATCCAATCACAGAGTAAGGTAATGAAACACAATGGCCGGGATCTAAAGAAAATGACAGCGACTCTGTGATGAATTTTAAGCATAAATCCTTTTAAACGTTAACAAATTTGGGACAGCAGACACATTCTGCACACGGTCGCCTAAAAGTTGTTGACAGATTCCATCGACGAATCTGTCAGTAAGCTCCATTGCGAGTAGCAGGAGAATGAATTTGCATAGATTCTCCTGAGAGATAATGGGAAGTCCCTCTCGGACTCGATGCTATGCACATCCATTTATTTTAAAGAATATTTTAGAGCTATGCAGAAAAAGTATGATTAATTATATTTTTATGTAATCAATGTTTGTTCCATGCTTTTAATTTATATTCATATCTCAAGAATCTTAAATGATTTCCATTTAACTAATTTTTGATTCCCTTTCTAAATCATTTTAATAATTTGATACACTGTTTTGGGAATGTCAGAGACTGGATCGCATGCCTGATTATGATGTATGTGGCCCTGCTCTTCAGTCAGTAATTCTAGTAATTCAGGAAAGTAGAAGGTAATTGGGTACCAGAGCAACAAACACAGATGATACGAATCTGATCAGCATTTTCAATGATATACATCTATGTTTAAAATAGATTTTGAATGGGAGAACTGAGGGGGGAGGAAGAATTTTTTTATCTCCTGTGGGAGATTAGCTGAAACTCTATTCATTAATGTGTAATCAGAAAGCATTACATTAAATTATTCTTATCAGGTTTAACAGATCCTACTCTTTGTCAGGACTCAGCCACTGAAGGTGAAAAATGAATTTTATTACAGCTTATTTTGGCATGATTGACCATTGTTCAATATATCATGCTTTACCTGGAATTTTCTACCCAGACTGAAAGTATGAAAAGCCAACACCAGTCACTGGATTAGACAGATGATACACAAGCATCATGAAAACAATAAAAAAGGCTGTATTAATGCAGTTTAATAAGGTGGAGATGAGGAAACTTCAGCTAATGGTTCTATTCTTGTTTCAGGGATCATGGCACTGACATTGAGGACATGCTGCTGATGCGGGTGTTGACCTCTCCGTTGTAGTTCATAATAGGTCCCCGCTTCCCATCAAATCGAATTCTTCATCAACTTATTTTAAGGCTGTTCCTTGGTATGGAGGACGTGCTGCTTTTTCTCCATTTCTGAGAGCTCTGAGATGGCTGAAGAGACCAATGCAGAACCCACCGACTCTGCCACAGATGGGATGGATGAGTAGGTTTGCCTATTGTAAACCACTTCAACTGTTTATGCACTAGGGCATGACGTTTTTTTCATAGAAAATAGAGCTGCTTTGTGCCTTCCTGTATGTTACTGCTCTATTTTAAACAATCAAGGGCCAGATATTCTATCAAGTCAGTGAGGGTGAATCCTTGAATAATCTCTTCCTGTGACAGAGTTTGAATTCAGCTGCTTATTTTGTGATTTTTACCAATAGTTGACATGAACTACCATTTGGAGCTGGTTAAGTGTAATCAGAGTCTGAAAACATTCCAGTATTGATGATTAGAAACATTATTTCTCTTTCCACAGAATCCACCTGAAATGCTGGATGTTTCCAGCATTTTATGCTTTTGCTTCAGGTTTCCAGTAACTATGTTTAAAAAAAATCAAGATTGAAGTGAGATTTGGTGCAATGACACCAACCTTGCTTTCACTTCAGTTTGCGCTGGGATTGAGGTCCATGATGATCACAGGATCACAGCTTGCAAGTCACTTTCTTGCTGTTGTACAACAGTAATGAATTTCTGAGAATAGATCATTTTAAATTTGAGACATACAGGATGTTAACAGGCCCTTTTGGCCGACAAGCACATGCGACCCAATTACACCCAATTGACTTACAACCACTGTATGTTTTGAGGGGTGAGAGGAAATCAGAGCACCCGGAGAAAACCCATGCAGACGTGGGGAGAACGTACAAGCTCCTTACAGACAATGCTGGATTTGAACTCTGATCGCTGGTGCTGTACAAGTCTTCCGCTAACCACTACACTATCTGTGCTGCCTTTGAAGGCAATTCTCCAAAATCACTCTTGGTGATGATATTGAAGGGATTTCTAATAGCGAGAAGAGTCCATGTGCAGTGGCTGCTGATGCCCCCTCTACATTTTATTTTGGAGTAGTCTTCTGTACCACCAGAGAGACAGAATTCACATTGCGTCTCTGAGCAAAGGAGAAGACGATTGAGAAATGAGTTGTTGTATAAGCAAGTACATTTCAGAATGGTGAGTATGTTCCGTCAATGCTCTTAAACCAGTGCTTTAAAAACCATTCACTGTTAACAACACCCAGTAATGTGACCATGAAGTTTCCAATGCATTTTGACACAAGAGGCGAGGTCACAATGCATGTGCTGAGACATTTTGTATGTCAATGGGTTGCTTTATTGGCTCCAGGGATTTCCTTTGACTGTTCAGCTACAGGGTAAAACACCCTGCAGTTTATTTCTTCTGTACATAATGGATCTGACAGCCATTAATTGGAAAGACAGGAACAGGAGTAGGTCATTGAACCTTTGAGCTGATTTCACTGCTCAATTAGATTATGACTGAGCTGCATCATCACTCTATCCTTCCACTTTGGCTCCATGACAAGAACAGTCTTGTTTGAAAAAAGTGAAACAACTTAACTTTGCTATTTCCAGCTGTCCAAGGCCAAAGGTCTTTTTAGCAGCAGGGATGGGATTCCACATTTCCATGACCAGCTGGATGGCCAGAAAGTCCACTATTATTCTAAATTCAAGATTCGATTCCTTTATTGCCATGTAACAAAAACAATGTAATTGTCTTTAGTCCGCCGCAGGGCAGACAGATTCACCATCAGTCGATATTGCTGGCGCTTCTTACAGACAGAGAAAGAGAAGCAAAAGAGAGCTCCCAAAGCCTCCAACTCTCCTGCAGCCTCCGCAGCCACACAGACTCCAACCCAAACAATTGGCCACCTGAGGTCCAGATCCAAACCTCCAACACGATTAGGAACCCTTCAGCACCCTCTCACATTGCGGTCCAATACCTGGTACCCCTTCAGCCAGTCTTGAGCCATTCTCCAGCAGCCTGCAGCCTGCGTGGGTTCCTCTCCTTGAGTCACCAATAGCCTGCTGCCTGTGTGTTCCTCAGTCACAGAACCCCTAACTGGACCATTGCTGTGGTCATCTTCTCTGCTTCTCCTTCTCATGTTGGGGGTGGGCTCCCTGTTTTCTGGTGCCCTGCACTAGTCTTCTACTTTCCCGGAGTCTGCAACCCCTGGTGGCTGCTACCGATCCTACGCTCTGCCATCTTGGGTCAAGACCTCACAGGTGGGAGGGTACAAGAGAAAAGAGCTGAGAAGTGATAGGGAGAGGGAATAGCTCTTTGAATGGTGAGCTGGAGGAAAGGAAACAGAGGGATGGGGAAAAGAGGGAGACAGGGAAATAGCCTAACAGAAACCAGAAAATTCAATGTTAATGCCATCCAGTTGGAGAATGCCCAGAACATTAGGACCTCCAATTTTCAGGTTGCCTTGGTTGACAATGCACACGGCCATGGACAGACAAATGAGCATAGGAGTGGGACACGGAATTGAAATGATTTTTAGCTCATGCTTTGAAGAAACGTTAGTTATGTATCTTTATCTTTGTACATAAGAACGCTGCGTGATTTGCTGAGTTTCTCCAGCATTTTTGGGTAATCTATAATAATTTATGTGACCAATGAGGAACATTTAGGACTTTCTTTGAGAGCTAAAATATTATTTCCATTATATATTAAATAATTTAATATGAAAGCAGTAAGATCTGCTTGGTTATGTCACTAACTCTTATCAGTGTTTTTAAAACTTTGACATCTATAAATGAAAACAGAAAAATCACCTCATTTATATAAAAAGGAGGAAAAGCAGACAGTAATTGTTTCATGAGCTAGAAAATTAATCCTGAAGAAATAAGTTAAGTGCAAGAATATGACTTTATCCTTCCATAAGGTATTTTTCTTCAATAAAATTCTTGATCTTTTTCCTATTAATATCCTTTAATATCCAGAACTCTATTGATTTCAATTTTGAACACAATAACATTTAAACCTCCACAGTCTACATGGGCAGAAAATTCCAAAGATTCAACACACTTTGAATTAAAATATTTCTCTTCATATCGGTATTAATTGCCTCACCTCTTATTTTCAGATTGGAACTTTTAGCTCCAGACTGCCTTGCCAGGGCAAAAATATTCTTTACATTTATTCTAATTTGTCTAAGAAATGAGATTACTTCTCACTTTATTAACCTCTAAAGAAGTAGAGGTCTGGCCTAAAGTAAAACACGAATGGCTGTAGACACTTTAGTTGAAGTAAAAACACAAAGCTGAAGATACCCAGCAGGTCAAACAGTGTCCTTATTTAGCAAAACTGATGTTTCGGACTTGAGCCTTTCATCAAGGTATGGAAAAATGTCGGCAGGTGACCGAACAAAAGAGTAAGGGGGAGGTATGTGCAAAGGCAGGAGGTAATAGGTGCAGAAGGGAGGGAGGGGATGGCTGGGTGAATAGAGAGGGAAAGGGAGAGGAGAAATGGAAAGAGGAAGGGAAGGGGGAGGTGGAAGATGGGGGGTGGGAGGAGAGTAGATTAGCAGAAACCGGAAAAGTCAGCGTTAATGCCATCCAGCTGGAGAGCGCCCAGATGGAAAATCAGGTGTTGTTCCTCCAATTTGCAGGTTGACTTGGTGGGACAGTACATAAGGCCATGGACAGACATGTGAGTATGGGATTGTGACACAGAATTGAAATGGTTGGCTGCTGGGAGGTCTCTGTCCCTGGTGTGGACAGAGCGAAGGTGCTCAGCGAAGTGATCTCCCAGTCTGCACCCGGTCTCTCTGATGGAGAGAAAGCCACAAAGGAAGCACCAGATGCAATAAATCAATCCTGCAGAGACAGAAGTGAAATGTTGCTTCACTTGAAAGTCCTATTTGGAGCCCCCAACGATGGTGAGGGAGGAGGTGTGGATGCAAGTGTGGCATCTCCTGCAGCCACAGGGGAAGGTGCCAGCGGAGGGGGGGGGATTGATGGGGAGGGATGAGTGCACAAGGGAGTCACGGAGAGAGCAGTCCCTTTGTAAGGCAGAGAGTGGAGGAGAAAGGAAGATGGGGCTGGCAGTGGGATCCTGTTCTAAGTGCTGGAAATTCTGGAGGATAATGTGTTGGATGCAGAGGCTAAGGGGGATTCTGTGCTTTTGCATCTGGGGCAGAGGGGGCCAGGCAGATGAATAAAAAATGGAAGAGATGTGGGTGGGGACTGATTTGATGGAAGTGGAGGGGAAATCACATTTGTGGAAGAAGGTAGACATTTTGGAAAATCTGGACTGTCAATTTTTTCTTGTGAAAAATCTGCAATCCCAGGAATTGGTCCAGTGAATCTTTGTGGCACTTGCTCAAAACAAATGTACTTGCCAATCCACAAAGAGTCCAAAATTACACACAGGTCTTGCCAACTCTCCATATGATTATGGTGCGATGCCTTTACACCTGTAGTCAAATCAGTGAACAATAAAGGATAACACACCATTTGCTATCTTAATGACTTAAATCATTCTCAGCCTCAGTAAGTAATTGTCTGGAAGTAATTTTAGGAATTCACAGAGGACAAGTGCATTTTATGGGCATGAGGGTTAACATTACAGTGAAGTATGTATTTGTCACTGCACTAATACTCCAGAGAATAACTTGCTGGAGTTTGAATGAAAATAAGATGAAAAAAACTAATGGTAAAAACTTACTGCTGAGAGAATTTCTCCATTTCTTGCTCCTTTCTCTTTCAATGTGTCCTTTCTGTGCTTTCCCTCCCAATGCTTGGCTTCACAGTGAATGATCACTATTTGTTTTGGAGCAAATAGTCTATGTGCAAGATTTGAGTCCAATACCTGGAAATCCTGTTGCCAGAACATGGAAGCAATATGCTAATCATGAAAGAATAATAATAAATACTTCTTACCTTCCACATGTTAGGATCTTTCCCATAGACAACAGCCATGTTGCTGATCTTGCTCGATTGAATTGCCTCTTTTTCAGTCTCATTCAGTATCTCAGCAGCAAAACCCATAAATGAGTTGTCAGGACTATGTGCTGTCAAGAGACAAATGATACATAATGTGTTGAACAGCAGAGGTACAGAACTTTAAAATGATTAAAACAGAACAATGAGAAATGAACTATTTACAAGATGATCAATTTTGCTCTTAGGTTAAGATTTTTAAGTTTATTCAGATATTTCTCATAATATAGAGTATATTTTAAATATTAAAAGACAAAAAAAAAAGAAAATGCTGCCATCAGGCAGCAAATTCAATAATGTTTCATGTCCTTCCATGGACACTCTATGATCTACCAAGTTATTTCTGAATTTTTTTTTTGATTTTGCTTCAGAAATCCAGCATTTACATATTTTTCAATTTTTATTAATTGTTAAATTGACCACCATTTCTCTTCCAGGAATGCCAATCTTGAATAAGTTCATCTCTGCTCTCTGGCAGGACTTTTGTCTGTCTTTTGTACTTTGTTCAGTCTTAAGAAAAAATCCCAGAGGGTCGTTAACTCGGCCTGCAACATCACAGGCACCGACTTCACTCCATCGAGGACATCTACATGAGGTGGTGTCTTACTAAAGCAGCCTCTATCCTCAAGGACCCCCCAGAACCCAGACCATACACTTTTCACACTTCTGCCATCAGGCAAAGGTACAGGAGCCCAATGATCAATGAACCAAAGACACGGCCTCACTTTGACTTTGCCTACACTATTTTTATTTATTGTTGTAAGGTGGTTTATATGAATGTTCGCTCTGTGACGCTGCCACAAAACAAGAAATTTTGTGACTTGTTCATGACAATAAATTCTGATTCTGATTCAATGTTTCCCTTCTAGTCTTCAATAAATTGTTGACCAAAATTCGCATCTAAAACTCACATTTCCTTGGCAAATATCTCCAGATCCAACATAGATTTCAATTCAAAAGCCAACTTTCAGAATTTGGATCCACCCAAGATTGAATTGCCGGGTCTGCTCACACTCTTCAGCATTTCTCATTAATGGTCTCATTGTATCCTGAGATCTAAACATTGTAACTAGCATTGCCAAACACATGTTCTTGACCACTCTCTGCAATGACACCAATTAATTCCATCTCCGATATCATGGTCTGCACTTCCACTTCATTCTTTGGTGCCTTCTATGTAGCAAGGTGAGCTCTTTCTTTCCTTTCTGATGTGAGTTATAATGAAGAGCTTGGACCTGAAACATTAACTGTTTCTCTTTTCACTGATGCTGCCTGATCTAGTGAGTGTCCAGCATTTTTTATGTTTCATTTTGTGTGATTTGCCAGTAAGTGGCTTTTATTTTCCTTTAGATAGGAACACTTTCACACTGTTTGATAAAATACCATTTCTGCATTTCTTCATGTACATTCAATGCCAAAAATACAAATTAAGAATGAAAATGTTGTAAATACTCAGCAACCAGAAATGGGAAAAGAAACAGACTTAACATTTTATTTCAATATTTTAATCATCAACTCATCATAATTTTCATATTGCACAGGAATAATCCACACAGATCACTGGACCATGCTCAATATTCTACAGGTTTGCCTGATGGTTGAAGCATTTCAAACTTCTGCACCTGCACTCAGGAGTATGAAAATAAGGAAGGTGTTGGACATCAGATGGCCTTAACTTGATGCCTAGCTCTTGTTTCTGGACGGTCCTTATAAAATACACGAGGTACCAAGCTGAAGGTTCAAATGATGCTTTGAATCTGGTCCCTCAGCCTTCTGGTAACCACACCTTACAGAAAAGCGATGGTAAGTTTTTTTTACAATCACTTTTATTAAATTAACATTAACTTGTTTAATTAAATAATGTGTTATTTTAAAATTTTTCATTAATATATTTTAAGATTAACATGAAATTCTGTATGAGCTATTGGAGGGCCATCAGGGCAGTTTGTGGGTGCAACAATATGTTCCACCTGTGGTTTAGTTGTCAGGCAGCATCCTTCAGAAACATTTGTTACTTTAATTTATATCAGAACTATTAACCCCTCATATATTTTCAGACAGGAAAAACTTTCCAGATGAAGATTGATTACATTTCAGCTTTACTTCCAAATATAATTAACTAGAAACTCCAGGATTATTATATCAATTATTTCACCTTGCACACATGGAATATTTCTAGATGTAATCAATAACAGATAATTAGAATAAAATTGACATAAATAAATACTACAATTATTGTAATAAACACAGGAAAAGATTTCAGGTCAATGTATTTGTAACACTCTATTAGAAATAAAGAAGTGAAACCTGTATTTCAGCGGGTGTCAATGTGCTCATATCTCAATTTACAGAGAATATTTGGGGAAGGCGAGTGGGGTGCATGTGCAGGAGAAAACTAAGATGAACTCTTTAGCTTCTCTTTAGTATAAACATTTTATTGAGTCTGCTTTCAGATTAAACATGTGATTGTGTCTAAAAGCACCCTCCATCTCTGAACTTAGCTCCCCCTAATAGCCAGCCCACATTCTGAAGTGCCCATCATCAACTCTGATGAATGATATTAAACCCCAATCCTCACCCATCCCACCGCACACAATCTGGTACCCATGAGTCATCAGAGATTAAAATTAAACCAACCTCTGAATCTGGATTTACCATTCAAATGCTACCCAATGGTTAATTTTGAAATCAGAAATGTACATTAACTTGGACCCCCTTTGTGGTCTTCTGACTTCATGGTGCAGTTTCAGTGTCCGATGGTTAAACATAAGCAGCAGGTTCCCATGTCCAGCTTAGGGATCTTGAAAAATTCCTGCATAATTTATGTCAAGCAGTGGAGGGTAGTAACATTCAACCCCATTATTTTGTCAGATGAGTTGATACTTTTTGAGGCATTTTTTGCTGCAGATATTAATAATAAACACAAGATGGATTGTTGCATAACACTAGCTGACAACTAAATAACAGTGTAATCATTTCCCATCTCCCAAGAGAACTAACAATTCATTTATAAGAATTTTTTTGCCACAGATTTGAAATTCTGCTAATGTTTTCAAATATATCTGCCTTCCAATCTTAAATTCTGATGTTTTATTTAAGCTTGCCCTCATAAATCTTCGCCAATGTGCAGAGATATGATCATTTTCCAGAGAAATACATTTAATTCTTCTTGAAGATATTACATGCTGGGTATATTTTATTGACTTTTCCTTCCATTTCCACATCATGATTACAATTGGTGCTGGCCTTGCTGCTTTCAGGGTTTCATCAAGAAATATATTGGACTGGTTTAACAGTGATTTATGACTCCATGTGTTATATTGAGTTTAAAGTGTCAGAATAACTTTTACTTGATAATAAATTTAACAACTGTTTATTTTAAAATAGCAAACATCTGTCTTTGGGCTGGACTTTGATTTGAAGTATTGCTTTTTTAAGATGGAATCGGATCAAGAAATGGCCATTAATAAAATTATCCTTGCCAAAAACCAGACAGCTTGTAATTGTACCATTAAATTGAAGTAGACAAGTGCAGTGCTGCTCCTCCCACCATTTCTCGCAATTACAGGCCAAAATTTTGCATTAACCTACATAAATAAGCAGGAACAAAAAAGAGAAAGCTTGAAAAAGTCTGCAGGTGAGAGAGCATCTTAGTGAACAGTGGAGCAGTTTTGTAACTGGCTCGCCAGCAGCTATACTTTGTGAGGAGTCTGAGGAGATTTGGTATATCACTGAAGACTCTAGAAAACTTCTACAGGTGTTCCATGGGGACCATTCTGGCTGGTTGCATCACTGTCTGGTATGGAAGCATCAAATCTCAGGACAAGAAAAAACTCCAGAGGGTTGTTAACTCAGCCTGTGACTTCACAGGCACCAGACTTCACTGCATCGAGGACATCTACATGAGGCGTTGTCTTAAAAAAACAGCCTATAATCTCAAAGATCCCCCACCACCCAGGCCTTGCCCTCTTCACTCTGCTACCATTGGGAGAAAAAGGTACAGGAGCCTGAAGAACCCTCAGTGGCACAAGGACAGCTTCTTTCCCGTTGCCATCAGATTCCTGAATAATCAATGAACCAAAGACACGGCCTTACTTTTCGTGCCACTATTACTTTTTTAAAGAAATATTATCATTGTAAAATGGTTTATATGAATATTTGCACTTTGTTGCTGCCACAAAACTCTGAATTTCGTTTTCTTGTTCATGATAATAAATTCTGATTCTGATTCTAAAACTCAATGGCATCTTCTGTCCCCTGTTATGTTTGACAATGAAACTAATAAAATGTCTCATTGGTTTATATGCATTATGGGCTTTTGCCTGGGATGCACCCAGAGACAGACATCCAGAACTGCTGGAAGACCATCAACTCGGTGAAAGACGTTCTTTGGTCTGCCAGAATCTTTTGGTATTTCAGCACATTTCCTCACTTGGTGAGGAATGCAATCTCCTGACAAATTCCAGGCTACAGGAGTATGTGCGAAGGGACGCACTGAGGCTCAGTACAGCTAATGCGGTCACTGTGGGGAAGGACCACAGTCCAGAGTACTTCCATCACCTGACATTGAGGGCTGAGACCAAGGCAAAGCTCCTAAAACAACAGAGGGGACTAACAACAAGGTGCCACTGTGGTGGAAATAGTGTAAATAACAATGTGCAATAATCGCAATGTACGGACATGACACTAAAGGTATGAATAGACTTTGAAATACTTTCTTTTTGTAAACAATTTATTGTAAATAATGTCTATTTTTTGTTAACAAAAAATTGTTTACATGCATCAAAAAAAGTTCACAGATAATACATTATAAAGACCAAAACATCATAATCCTTTTTGAAGCCAGACTCTGCAAAGTTTATTGGCAGGCATTGTGGAACATAGGGGTTTCACATGGCCTCTCAATACAAAGACATTTCTGGAACAGTGATGGGAGAGCAAAATGCAGAATGTATCAGTGAGATGAGTAGGGGGTACACATTGAAACATAAGGTGGTATGTGAGTGGGAAGGGAAGGTTGAGAACCACTGCTCCAGACCCAATTATTACAGACCCAATTATTACAGAAATATTTTGCTTGAGAAAAATTGTCATTGGACCATTTCCTTTGGAGTATGAAACTGTGCACATAATGAGTCAATGAGGTACTTTCAATTTTCCCATAGAGGCTCAATATCAATTATTTACAGTAATTTGATGGATTCGAGAACAGTTTCCCCAGTTAAGATCAAGAGTGATTGGGAACATGATTTAGATTTGTCACTTCCAGATGAAGATTGGACCATTGTTCTAAATTTGATTAATGAATCCTCGTTTTGTACATGACATTGTTTGTTGCAATTTAAGGTTGTACATAGAACACATATTTCAAAAGTTATCTCATTTCGATTCTATTCTGATATTGATCCACGATGTGATAAATGCAAAATTTTTGAGGCTTCATTGATACATATGTTCTGGTTTTGTCTCAGTTTAGAAAATTTTTGGAAAAATTACTTTCAAACTTTATCATCCATTTTTAAGGTCAAATTAGAATCATGCCCTTGAACTGATCTTCTTTCTTAAGAAAAGGAAATACTATTGACTTCATCTCAGAAATGAATTTTAGCTTTTACCTCATTGATAGCGAGACAGGAAATTTTGATGAAATGGAAAGACAGCGCTCCACCTATTCATATTGAGTACTCATAATGATTACAGAAGGGCATGTCCTTCCTAAGTTTAGAAAAAATATCAGACATAATGTTAAAGATGTAAATGTGAATGTTTATAAAACGTGGAGTCCATTCAATAAGTATAACCATAATTAAATGAATTAGGGTATTTGGATGCTTCTGAACAGGACTGTCTGGTCTCCAAATGTCGTCCGTTATTTCCTATTTATGTTAGATAAGCAAGTTTGTTTTGTTTAGAGGAAAGGATTTGATTATTGGAGGGAGGGGGGTTCTCTTTTATCTTTTTTTGTTTTCTTTTTCAATATATTGATATAATGGGTTTGATTTGAAAGGGTGCACACAATTTATATTATGCATAATCAAGGTTTTATTTGATCTAGTTGTTTGTCTTTTCTTATATTCAGTATATGTGTTAGATCTTTATGTGTGCATTTTTTAAAAATTAAACTCAATAAAGATATTTTAAAAAGAAAAGGATTCTCTTCACAATGAATGTCTTCCCAATTGCTTCCAATTATCAGGTTTTATTCTGAACATACTTTTCAATCTCCTGCAATATAGACTAAACCACTAATGATGCAGCAAAATGAAAATGGGGAAAATTCTGAACATAAAACAAGGAATAAAAATACCAAAGGTGAAAGCAATGAAACGCAAAGACTAAGAAACTAATTGCGTCAAAGTCACAGAGATCAATGGATATAAAAAAAGATAAAGTAAAATAGAGAATTAAAAGCAATAAAAATATGCAAAGATAAAATCCTGAAAGGGAACTATACATATGACAATTGATGTAACTTAGTAAGCAAGATTTGATCTGCAAATATAATTGCAATATTGGAATTGGTATCTTTGAATATATATTACATGAGTGAACCTGCCATAAATCAACTGTAGCAATTTAAAATGAATCTTACCCTATATATATTTCCAACACTCTTCTCATGTTGCTCACCAGGTTAAAACTGGCACAGGCCAAAGAGCTGTTAGCCTGGGAAATCTGTGTGGCCTCGTTGGAATCCTCGAGGAGGCCACCAGCGCAGCACAGATGGAACTGCCAATGGCTTGCACCCAACACACGGCTGGAAGCTGTGACCCAGAATAGCTGTCCTAATCAGACTATTCCATGGGAATAGGATAACATGTTGAGAGAAAGTATCTAATATGTCAATCTTATTTTAAAAGGTTGTTGCATAATTGAAAATGGGCAGCAAATAGTTTTGAAAATGCTTGTCTCACTTCATTAGCTTCCAACACACTGGTACTCAGTCTGTTTCCAAGCATTTTAAGGATTCAATTAGGGTATTGGGAATGCAACTGTAGGTGGGGAGGTATGATAAATGTCCCACACTTGGTCAGAGAATATATAGTTAATGTACAAGCAAAAAAATAGCCTTCATACTCCTTCACTGTGGTGAGGAGAATAGGTTTGACGGGTTCAAAAAGTAACAAGTCCTGGACACGAACGTGTTAGTAGAAAACAATGGTCTTTATTAACCTGCTGGGGAATGTGCAACAGGAAGACAAGACACTCACAGACAAAGGAACACACAGCAGACACTGGTTTATCACCTGATGATGGCACCTCCTGATAAATCATTGATAAAGTAAAAGTCCTGGACACGGACGTGTTAGTAGAAAACAATGGTCTTTATTAACCTGCTGGGGAAGACACTCACACTCACAGACAAAGGAACACACAGCAGACACTGGTTTATCATCTGATGATTGCACCTCCTGATAAATCACTGATAAAGTAACAAGTCCTGGACACGGACGTGTTAGTAGAAAACAATGGTCTTTATTAACCTGCTGGGGAAGACACTCACACTCACAGACAAAGAAACACACAGCAGATGCTGGTTTATCACCTGATGATGGCACCTCTTGATAAATCACTGACAAATGCAATTCCTGATTATGACTCGAGGGTTAAACATACAGTACTTGCCACCCCTCTATAACTCGCAGGCATGACACAGTGGTTAACTATAAGGTACGAATCCAGTTACAGTCTACAATGGGTGAGATCTTGCAGTATCCCCCAGATACATGCCACAAATAGACCCCACCCTGTACGGCATACCCCTCACAACTGGTTCTCCAGTGTTGCCCATGGCCTGCAACCTGGAATGGAGCTCAGGGATGCCTCAAGGGAAAAACAAACAGCATGATTTGCTCCATATGGTGGGCCTTATTCTGCAGTCGGCTAGACGGAACAGCCCATGTGACCTGCAAGGATCAATGGCATCTGGAAGAGCCAGACCAGGTGTGCCCACATAACCTTTGAAAACCAATTGCATGGCAGCCTCACCTCGAATGACATGGGGAATGACTTTTGACCTGCCACTGCTTGGCTGGTCAGATGACCCTCCAGGAGCAAACATATGGAAATTCCTTTGTTCAACCAGTTGCCTGTCCATTCTGTTGGATAATCCTCCAAATAACATCCATTGAATGTGTCTATGTTGCATGATTGAAAGATGTGGATTAAAGATGATTACATGCAGTGACTGGTTTTGAAATTGCAGAGAATGTTCTCAATTAGAATAGTATCTGTGATAATTCATAGCATGTAGCCACATGACACAGGTGGGTCTGGGAAAAAACTAAGCTACACATATGGACAATGATAGGTTTCTTAACATGTCGAAGTGTATGAATATACTTCTTAACTATTGGAAGAGAGCATACTATTTGTGGCATGACCGTAAGGCATTCTGGAATAGATTGTCAAATAAGATGCTGATGAGACAAAAGGCTTGAGAAGTCCATTGAAACTACTATCTATGTCATAATGTGAGGCCTCAGGATAAGGGAAACGATGGATGAATAGATTATTGTGACAGAATTGTGTTATTAATCTTTAGTTATTATATATATATATATATATATATATATATATATTTCTTAGAAAAAGGAATTGTGGCCTGGACAGGAGCACACTCAAAGACACCACAGACCCTTACACACAGAAACCATTTTGAAAGTCGAAATGTCTACTAAATTATTGTTGGTGGATGCTGTGCAAACGGCCATAAAACCTGAAATGATTCTTCACTGAAATATTGAAGAGAGTGCCGCTTACTCAGAGAAGCACCTGTGTACACAAAGAGGACTTTTGGTTCAATGGTCAGCAACAGAGAGGAGTCATTTTCTTTTGAATTATAACTTTGAAGTGGTTTTCAAATACACCAGGGATGACATGTGATAAAGAGACTCCAAGGAGACATATTTAATATGCACCAAGATTCATCTGGAGTCAGAAATGCAGTAGCCTCCAGTCAGAGAGGTACTGTTCATGTTGTATTCTCCTTGTCAAGGGTGGAACAGAGGGGAGGAGTCACGTGATGGAGTAGTGGCCGGTAGGGGAACTCCATCCCTCTCCAGAAAAGTAAAAAAATGATAGAGAAAAAACAAAGGCACAAACATAAAAACCATAACAAAGTGAAAGTGAAAGTGTGGAGAAAATGGCACCGAAGAAAGAAAAACCAAAAACAATGGGAAGAAAGGACGTCGGAGGAGGAAGGTGAAGGCCTTACCGGTACGAGGAGGTACGCCGTGGAGAGAAAAGCCCGCTCCCTGCGGTCAGTCGAAGCCCCAAACTCGGGACTACAAAAATGGCTCACGGAGCCAAACAAAAGTGTGCAACCGTGCATGCGCAAATCCTCGCGCATGCGCGATGCGCAAGACAAAAATAACACTGATGGGAGGGGGGACCAGCTGAGAAGTAAATCTCCACAGCTGAAACAGACAAGTATAACACAACAGCAAGAGGAAAACATAGAAAATAACGGGAACAAGAAGGAAGAGAATAAAAATAAGAAATTAAAGAAACAGATGACCAACCCAGAGGAAGAAGACCAACACCAAAACACTTTTAATAAAAATAAGAAGACCAAAAATACCCAACAAAATAAAGCAAACAACCCAACAAGAAAACCAGAAGAGACAGAGGTAAAGGACACAGATCCTGGAGTGGACTCAGAAGAAGAGGAGGAAGAACACAGAGAAATGGAAGATGAAGGGAAGGGTAAGTACGTGGATATATATATTTTTTAAAGAATATATGGAAACAGTAAAAGAATGGCAATCACAAGAATTCAGTGAAATGAAAAGAAGAATAAAAAGTACAGAAGAAAAAGTGAATAGATTAGAGATGATCATGACGGATATAGGAAAAAGAGTAGACAAGGTGGAAGAACGAGAAACAGCCATAGAAATGGAAGTAGAGGACTTAAAAAAGAAATTAGAAGAATCTGATAATAGTTAAAGAAACACAGGAGCTGTTAGCTCAGAAGATAGATATAATGGAAAATTATAATAGAAAAAACAATATAAAGATAGTGGGCCTTAAGGAAGATGAAGAAGGCAAAAATATGAAAGAATTTATAAAAGAATGATCCCCAGGGTCCTAGGAAGACCAGAATTACAGGAAGAAATGGAAATAGAAAGGGCACACAGAACATTATCCCCAAAACCACAACCACCACAAAAACCAAGATCCATTCTAGTAAAATTCCTAAGATATACAACAAGAGAAAATATATTGGAGAAGGCAATGAAAAAAGTAAGAGAAGACAAAAAGCCAATGGAATACAAGGGTCAAAAAATTTATTTCTATCCAGATATGTTTTGAACTCCTGAAGAATATAAAAAATAGAGTATAGGTAAGAACTAAGAAGGGAAAGAAAGGGAAGAAAGGAAGTAAGGAGGGAATTAAGAGAGTGACCTTTGTTATATATGAAGATTAAAATCTTTTCTGGGCGGGCTGGGTGGGGAAGAATTACAGTCACTGCAAAATCAGTTGACGCTTGCGAGCGGATTCGCAAATCCAAATGGAGAGGGGAGATGTGGTTGCCCGACAAGGGACAAAGGGCAACACAGAAAGGGGAGGGACTATTGGGGTTAAAGGAATTTTAGATATGAGAATAGTGGAAATATTTTATGTTATAGAAATGTTGTCTTATAATGTGTTCAAAAAAAGAAAGCAGAAATCGATAAGAAGGGAAGGTGGTGATGAGGAAACGGAAAGGAAAGATAAACAAAGTATGAAATGACTATGTTGAACTATATGACTTTAAATATTAATGCAATACATAACCAAATCAAAAGGAAGAAACTGTTAAATTTACTGAAAAAAGAAAAAATTGATATAGCATTCGTACAAGAAACATATCTAACTGAAGTGGAACACAAGAAATTAAAGAGAGATTGGATAGGACATGTAGCAGCAGCGTCATATAATTCAAAAGCCAGAGGAGTAGCTACATTAATCAATAAAAATGTACCAATCAAAATAGAAGAGGAAATAATAGATCCAGTAGGGAGATATGTCATGATAAAATGTCAGATATATTCAGAATTTTGGAATTTACTCAATGTATATTCACCTAATGAAGAAGATCAAAAATTTATGCAAGATACCTTTTTGAAGATAGCAGATACGCAAGGGAACATACTAATAGGAGGGGATTTTAACCTTAATTTGGACTCAAACATGGATAAAACTGGAAAAAAAACTAATAGAAAGAACAAAGTAACTAAATTTATAATTAAATCGATGCAAGAAATGCAACTTTTGGATATATGGAGGAAACAACACCCAAAGGAAAAGGAATATTCATATTATTCGGGTAGACATAAAACATACTCAAGGATAGACCAATTCCTGTTATCAGCCCACATTCAAGGGAGAGTTAGGAAAACGGAATATAAAGCTAGACTATTATCGGACCACTCACCCCTGTTATTGGCAATAGAACTAGAGGACATCCCACCAAGAATGTATAGACGGAGATTAAACTCCATGTTACATAAAAGACAGGATTTTAGAGAATTCATTGAATGACAAATTAAAATGTACTTTGAAATAAATACGGAATCAGAGAAAGATAAGTTTATACTATGGGATGCAATGAAAGCATTCATCAGAGGGCAAATAATAAGTTATGTAACCAAGATGAAGAAGGACTACAATCGGGAAACAGAACAGTTGGAAAGAGAAATAACAAATATAGAAAAAGAATTAGCAATAAAGGAAGATACAACTAAAAGAAGAGAATTGGCAGATAAAAAAATAAAATATGAAACACTACAAACATATAAGGTGGAGAAGAACATAATGAAGACAAAACAGAAATATTATGAGCTAGGAGAAAAAAACGCACAAAATTCTAGCGTGGCAGCTTAAGACAGAACAAACTAAAAGAATGGTATTGGCATTAAGGAAAAAGGACAAACAAATTACATATAATTCAACGGAGATCAATGAAAACTTCAGGGAATTCTACGAGCAACTATATCAAACTGAAAATGAAGGGAAAGAAGACAAAATAGATGAATTTCGAACTAAAATTGAACTACTGAAATTACAAACAGAGGAGCAAAATAAATTAATAAAACTATTTGAAATAGAAGAATTACAGGAAATATTAAAAAAACTACTGAACAATAAAACACCAAGAGAGGATGGATTCCCAATAGAATTCTATAAAACATTTAAAGACTTATTAATTCCTCCCCTCCTGGAAGTAATCAACCAGATTGATAAAACACAAAGCATACCAGATTCATGCAAAACAGCAATAAT
Source organism: Narcine bancroftii (assembly GCF_036971445.1). NCBI lineage: Eukaryota > Metazoa > Chordata > Chondrichthyes > Torpediniformes > Narcinidae > Narcine > Narcine bancroftii. The sequence goes on from NC_091471.1 coordinate 369,103,001, forward strand.
TACAGTAATACCAAAGACAGGGAAAGATCCACTTGCACCAGCATCATATAGACCAATATCTCTACTTAACACAGATTATAAGATAATAGCTAAACTATTAGCAAACAGATTGGCCGACTATGTACCAAAAAGAGTAAATCTAGACCAAACTGGATTTATTAAAAAAAGACGAACAACAGACAATATCTGTAAATTTATTAACTTAATTCATGCAGTAGAAGGAAATAAAACTCCAACAGTAGCGGTTGCTTTCGGCGCAGAGAAGGCCTTTGACAGAGTAGAATGGAATTATTTATTCAAAGTACTACAAAAATTCAGCCTACCAGAGAAATATATTAATTGGATTAAAGCATTATATAAGGGGCCATTGGCGAAAGTGACAGTAAATGGATATATAGCAAAACAATTTAACTTAAGCAGATCAACAAGGCAGGGATGTCCACTATCTCCCTCACTGTTCGTGTTAGCTATAGAACTACTAGCAGAACTGATAAGAACAGAAAATAAAATAAGAGGGATAAAAATAAAAGAGAAGGAATATAAAATCAGTCTATTTGCAGATAACGTTATAATATACTTAACAGAACCAGAAATATCAATAAAAGAATTACATAGGATATTGAAGGAATATGGAGAGGTATCGGGGTACAAGATCAACACAAATAAAAGTGAAGCAATGCCAATGAATAATGCGGATTTCACAAAGTTTAAGAAAGAATCGCCATTTAGATGGCAAACACAAGCAATGCGATACCTAGGTATACAAATAAATAAAAACCTCGGCCATCTATATAAACTCAATTACCATCTATTAATGAAAAAATTACAAGACGACTTAGAGCATTGGAAAGACTTACCACTAACACTGATAGGAAGGATAAACTGTATTAAAATGAACATTTTCCCAAGGATACAATACCTATTTCAGTCATTACCAATACACATAACAGAGAAATTCTTCAAGGAGTTAAAGAAAATAATAAGGAAATTCTTATGGAAAGGGGGAAACCGAGGATAGCACTAGATAAATTAACAGAATGGTACAAACAAGGAGGCTTACAACTATCAAACTATAAGAATTATTATTGAGCCGCACAATTAAGATACCTATCAAATTTTTATCAAACAAAGGAAAAACCAGATTGGACCAGATTAGAACTAGATAAAATAGGGGAGAAGATACCTGAACATATACTATATAAATGGGATGAAAAATTGGTGCAATGTAGGAATTCACCGGTATTGCATCATCTGCTCAACATTTGGAAGAAGATTCACGTAGAAAGGAATAAAACAAATTCTTCTTTTTGGCTTGGCTTCGCGGACGAAGATTTATGGAGGGGGTAAAAGTCCACGTCAGCTGCAGGCTCGTTTGTGGCTGACAAGTCCGATGCGGGACAGGCAGACACGGTTGCAGCGGCTGCAGGGGAAAATTGGTTGGTTGGGGTTGGGTGTTGGGTTTTTCCTCCTTTGCCTTTTGTCAACTACCAAAACTAATATTGACGCAAAATCAGCTAATCCCTTTCACAATAGATAACCTTTCCTTTAGAGAATGGGAAAGAAAAGGGATCAAAAGAATAGAAAATTGTTTTTCAGGAAATAAATTATTATCCTTTGAACAAATGAAGGATAAATATAATATAACTCACGATACAATGTTTGCATACTACCAACTGAAAACCTACTTGAAGGACAAATTGGGAAACAGTCTGAGGTTACCAGAAGGAAGCAATTTTGAATATGTGATTACAGACACAATAAAAACATAACAATTTACAGCACGGAAACAGGCCATTAGGCCCTTCTAGTCCGCACCAAACCAAACACCCCTCTCTAGTCCCACCTCCCTGCACAATGCCCATAACCCTCCATCTTCTTCTCATCCATAGACCTGTCCAACCTTTTCTTAAATAATACAATTGACTCCGCCGCCACTATTTCTCCCGGAAGATCATTCCACACGTCTACCACTCTCTGAGTAAAGAAGTTCCCCCTCATGTTACCTCTAAATCTCTGCCCCTTAATTCTTAACTCATGTCCTCTTGTTTTAATCTTTCCTCCTCTTAATGGAAATAGTCTATCCACATCCACTCTGTCTATCACTTTCATAATCTTAAATACTTCTAACAAATCCCCTCTCAACCTTCTACGCTCCAAAGAATAAAGACCTAATCTGTCCAATCTCTCCCTATACTCTAGATGCTTAAACCCAGGTAACATTCTGGTCAACCTTCTCTGCACTCTCTCCACTCTGTTTATATCCTTCCTATAATTAGGCGACCAGAACTGCACACAGAACTCCAAATTAGGCCGCACCAACGTCTTATACAGTCTCAACATCACCTCCTATATTCCATGCAATGATTAATAAAGGCCAGCATACTAAAAGCCTTCTTCACCACCCTATCCACGTGAGTTTCTACCTTCAGGGAATGATGTACCGTTACTCCTAAATCTTTCTGCTCTTCTGTATTCATCAATGTTCTCCCATTTACCACGTATGTCCTGAAATTAAAAAATTTGTAACAAACATGTACATCAAACTGCAAGAAAAGGAGAACGAGGAAACAAACGGTAAACCTAAACAAAAATGGGAACAAGATCTAAACATAAAGATAAAGAATGAAACATGGGAGAAGCTATGCTCCGGAACTATGAGAAATACAATAAACACAAGGTTACGCATGATACAATATAACTGGATACACAGGCTATACATCACACCTCAAAAGTTAAATAAATGGGACCCAACAGTATTAGACAGATGTTTTCGCTGTAAAAAGGAAATGGGAACAACAATTCATGCAATCTGGACATGTGAGAAAGTGGAAAAATTTTGGGAAGATCTAAACCAGATATTAAATAAAATTACAAAAAGCAATATACCAAAAAACCCAGAGATCTTCCTCCTAAGTAATGTTAGAAACAAAGAATTTGACTCGATTTGGATGGAGCACAAAAAAGATTTGTTAGGATAGCCCTAGCTGTAGCAAAAGAATGTATTATGTCAACCTGGAAATTAGAAGACAGCTTGAGAATACCTCAATGGTATATAGAAATGAATAAATGTATTCCATTAGAAAAAATAACATATAATTTAAGAAATAACATTACAATATTCGAACAAATATGGGAGCCATACATGAAACACAAAAGAGAAATCCTACCATGGACATCTACCACCTAAAATGACAGAAGGAGAAGATAACGAAAAGAACGGACTCAGTAAAATTTCTTGTTTATTTTTATTAAGGGACAACATTGTTTAACGGGTTTAATGTATCTTATAGATTGAACCAAATAAATGGGGAAGGGGGTGAGGGAGGGAAGGAGGGAGGGAAGGGAGGGGGGAAAAAAACGACACTGTATATATTTAAGAAGAAAATTGTCTGTATGTATCTTGGTCAATATGGTTTATAGTGTGAAAAAAAAAGGGTGGAACAGAGAATTGCAGTGCTGCAGTGGCATTTTAAATAGCCACTTGTGACTGACCCAATTCTGGTAAAAGAAAGCAAGATCATTCTTGTTTCTATACCATAACCCTTGAGATGGTTACTTCGTCAGACTCGTACCTGAGTTTGTGAACTCATTGTGTGAAACATCCATGCAAGATGAGGAAATTATTCATAAGAAGAAACAATTCTCTGAAAACAACTCTACAAGAATTTTGTGAGTTTGGAGAAGTCTGATGCCTCACACCTACTCCATAATTACTTTCAACACAAAACTGACAACTTTAAAAATTGATTCTTTTTAAAATTGTGCCTAAACTGGAATGGTTTTGGGCTGCCCCCCCTCCCAACACACACACACACACTCACACACACATACTCACACACATACTCACACACACACACATTTGCGCATCGTAGGGTTAAGTAAGATTTTGTATTATTAATAGTTATTAATAAAAATTATTGTATTGAAGATACCATTGTCTTGGTGAATTTCTATTGGTGCTGGTCTGGTACGTAACGTTATAAATAGGTGCAAACTATAATAGGTGTCTGAAATCATCAATTGCTGTCTGCACTTTTGGAAGATTAGCAAAACTGGCAAATCCCAGGGCCTGAGGCATCGCATGTTATTAAGGCAAATGAAATAATTTCATCTTGAATACAGTGCAAGTGTGTCCTCTTTAATGCAGCATTAAGCATCAAATTAGGAGGTTTTGCAAAAGACATGCAGCAGTTAAACATGAAAGTCTGCAGACACATGGTTGAAGTGAAAATACAACGCTGGAGAAACTCAGCGTTGACCTTCATTGAGAAAGTAGTCCAGGCACAAATGTTATGTTGAAGGTCTTCCATGACAGTTTTGGATAATCTGAGCCTTACATAAATTGGTGATCAGAAAGCCCTTGGGTAGATGTGGTGCCTTTGAAGATTCTGTCAGGGGAGACTTTTAGCTGATGGCTGTGCTTTTTCCTCCTCTCTGCTTTGAATTGCCAGGCATGGTGAGAATATTTTCTCTAACCATGAAATAATGTCTATGGTGCCACCATCAAACCAATAGCTCAGCATGTAATCACTGAATAAAGCACATCCTTTCAGCTGTAACGCTCTTTGGAAGGCATTTAAATATGCTGCAATCACTTCTGAAGCTGCTCAGAAAGATCTCTGATGTCAGCAGTTCCTGTTAATGAGCTCCTCGTTCTGCCGAGACTGTTCCATGAAGTCTGTAAGTTGCAGTTTATTGCTGCAATTTATGGAGGTAAGTGCACAAATAGGCAAGTATGTGAATAATGATGCCATTTGATATGTACCTGATATTGGGAAAATGTCAGGCATGTCAAGATGAATAGTGAGTGGCCAGTCCAATTTAATGTCTGATGAGATTTTACCTGAAAATGACCTCCAGCATGATCTATCCATCCCGATAAAATTAAAAAAACTTTGCACTAACCTTAAAATGGACACCATTCTAGGCTAGTGATTTTCTATAATCATTTATCTTCAAGTTGAGTTATATTTATATATCACTTTTACTTGATATGTTTTGACATTTATGACTAATTCAGGTGGTAGGCGAGACTTATAATTCCATGACTGTTTTGGAAAACCTGAGCCTGTGCATTAATGCTGATCAGATTGTTATAAAATACCCATTCTCAAGTGGTTTTGGGCTATGGCCCCCTTCAGACTCTGCCTAAAGTTTATGGGACCCCTTCCCTGAGAAGCAGTTGTTTAGTTGGTTTCTTCCACATTTCTCTCCTACTGACGACATAAAAAACTAAAAATATTTAATGATTTAAGTCCGTGGCCCCCGCTTAAATGTTCTGTGGTCCCCGTGGGGATGTATGGCCCCCGTTGAGAACGGCTGCTATAGAGTGCTCATATATTTTAAGTGGATTTTTTTTCTAATAATAAGCCAAGTTCAATATTAGTAATTCCATGTAACTATTATGTTTCTGAAGTTCCAGGGCATTGTAAATGTAGTCATCCAGAAGATAACGGAGTTGAAATATTGCAAAATAAAAGGATTGCAAAGAAAATACCAAAAAGTGAAATTTGCATTTCATACAAATATACAGGTCCTCTCTGTAATATCTGGGTCAAAGACAGGTTTTTTTCCCTTTACTTGCCCATGTGCTGTTTTAAATTTAATTCACATGTGATTAAAGTGTACATTCCAGATTTTATTCAAGGTTATTTGTGCACATTTTGGTTTGATCATGTAGAAATTACAACACTTCAGGCTCCATAATGTTTGGGATATTTGTGATTACTCAGGTATCTTTAATTGCTTTATTCGTGCAGATATAAAAGAGCTAGGCTTGCTTCTAAGATTTTGATCACCTTTGGAGCCTCTAGCTGCTATTTTTCAAGTTAAAAAAATTTAGACACACCCCATGGTTGCAGGCCATTTCGGCCCACACAGATGAAGCCTTGTTTAGCCCTTTTCTGACTCTTCGAACATTTTTTAATAGTTTTCTGTAAATGTTGTCAAAATGAGACTACATGTTGATGAACACAGACTCTGTGGTCTTAGTGCATCCTCAGAGGGCCCAGACTGAACATCTGGGACTGTGTTTGTACCACACAAAGATACAATAATTGAATTTAAAACAAAAGATCCTCATGCAGCACACAAAGATGTTGTAAATCAGGGTAGAATTTTTTAGCCAATGTTTTCTTACATTTCATAGAAATATTCAGCCAAAAATGTTCTGTTAACAGGAGCTGTCCATGACAAGTAGCTATTTCATTATCAATTTGTAAGTGGCACATCTTTTAATCATGAACAACTGGAGAGTAAAGTTCACATCTGGGTTACTTGTACCTAATGCTGGAAATAAAGCTACTTAATACAAATTCTACTTCATACTTTATGATTCACAGAGTAGTTGGCGTGTTCATCTGGATGATCAATGGTCATTTATTATCAATTCTCTCTGAGATGGTTTATCCTTCAGCCACTAGGTCTGTTCTCTAGCACTGTATTGTTTGACCTTCTAGTTGCTCCACCATTGTGTTAACAGGTCCCTCCGTGATTCCCCTGTACACTCACCTCTCACTACCAATTTCCCCTCCTGGCACCTTCCCCTATTGCCGCAGGAGGTGCCACATGTGCCCACACATCCTCCTTCACCACAGCCCGGGACCCCAAACAGACCTTTCAAGTGCACACTGGGAGATCACTTTTCTGAGCACCTTTGCTCTGTCTATACCAGTGAAAGGGACCTCCCAGTGGCTAACCACTTCAGTTCTGTGTTACACTCCCATACTCACACGAGTGTCCATGGTCTCAAGTACTATCCCATTAAGACCACCCATAAATTGGAGGAACAACACCTGATTTTCCATCTGGGCACTCTCCAGTCAGATGGCATTAACATAGTCTTTTCCGGTTTCTGGTAACCTGTTCTCCCTTCACCCCCACCCCCCCCGCCTTAGCTCTCAGCTCTCCACCCCTTTCCCTCTCTATTCACCTGGCCATCCCTCCTCCCCATGCTTACTGCTGTGTCCTCCCTACCTTCTCCAACTATTACATCCTGCATTTGCTACCATTCTCCTCCGCCTACACCTCCCCTTTATCTTCTTATTCGGACGCCTGCCAACATTTTTCCATACCTTGATAAAAGGCTCAAGCCACGGGGTGGTAGTCATTGAGGCATGTATTGTTACCCTCTTGGGTACCAGGGTAATAGTGGCTGTCTTGAACTCTGCAGGAACAAAGTGCTGCTGGAGTGAGGTGTTGAAGATGTCCATGAAGATCTCTGTCAATTGATCTGCGCAGTCCTTCAGTAACTGATCAGGCATGTTGCCTAGTCGCACCACCTTGTGTTGGTTCACCTTTGATAGGGTTCTCTTCACCTTAGCTGTGTCTATTGTTAGGGACCCTGGACAATTTTATTTTAGGATCAGGGACAGGACTGAACCCATGAGGGAAAGAAAAGATCATGCACTGCTGTTAAGCGCTGAAGTAGCGCTGGAAAAACAGACCGCTGTCAAAAGTGCAAGAGCCATGCGCTGGAAGCTGGTGGGCTCGCGGAGAGTGCACCCACTGCTGTCATCCTCTCTCCACCAATGAGGAGAGCTGAAGGCATGTGCTGAGTTTTTGAATGGGTTGGCAGTTGGTTGGTTGGTCAGAGGGCAGTCAGTAAGACTGTCAGTGTGCTCACCCAGTAGTAATAGTGGGAGAAAGGAGACTGAGCTACTTTGTCTACAGGTGCCAGCACTGTTGTCCTGACAGCAGTTTGTACCACTCTGATACCCAGAGTGTGTGCGTGACTGATCTGGGCTTCCCCAGTCTCCTTCCAAAATTCACTTGACGACCCAAGGCAGGGTGTTTAGAGGGGAAGACTTGTGTAACAGAAGGTCACTTGTTACCCTAATGTGGGCTTTGGCGGCATGAACCTCGTGTAGTGAGTAGAAGGTCACTGGGTGAAAATTCCTGTGTGAAGAAATCAAAGGTGTTTGTTGCCACATTCATATCTCAGGAAAGTCATCAGTCTGGGTATTAGAGTGGTGCAAACTGCTGTCAGAACAATGCTGCGACCCGTAGACAAAGTAGCTCAGTCTCCGTTTCCTTTCTCCCACTGAAATTATTGGGCGAGCATACTGACAGTCTGACTGACTGTCTCCCAACCACCAACCCATTCAAAAACTCAATGCCCTGGGCTCTTCAACTGCCCAAGCGCTGCCTTCAGATCACCCCATTGGTGGAGAGCGGTTGACAGCAGCAGGCGCGCTCTCCATGAGCCCACTGGATTCCAGCGCATGGCTCTCATGCTTTTGACAGCTGCCAGCTTTCCCAGCGCTGTTTCAATGCTTTTCACACAGTTGTCAGTTTTCCCAGCACTGCTTCCACACTTCACAGCAGTGCACAATCCTTTCTCTCCCCCATAGTTTCAGTCTTGTCCCTGGTCCTAAAATAAAATTGTCCAGGGTCCATAACATTATGCAGGGATCCAGTTCATCAGAAGCTTTCTTTGGCATCATCCTGTTCTTCTCATCAACCTGTGCATAGTAGGTGTTCATTCTGTCTGTAAGGGAGGCTTCATTGTCCTTAATTTGCAAGGTTGACTTATGATCCTTTATAATCTTGATCCCTTGCTCCATGCGCCTCGTGTCAGTTGTCTGTGGATCCTCTGTGCATACCCTCGCTTTGCCTTCTGATTGCACAGGAGAGTTCAGCCCTGGCTGATCTTAGTGCCATCCTATCCCCTGTCCTGAAGGCAGCATCATGAGCTCTGAGAAGTGCCCAGACATTTACATCCAACCATGGTTTCCGGTTACCCCTGGTTGTGAATGATTTGATCTCGGTGACGTCCTCATTGTACCTGCTGATGTAGCCAGCAAAATTTACCTTTCATGTTTTCTCATCCTGTTTTCTTAAATCTTCTAACAGTCTTGACAGTTTTAAGAGCATTTTAAGACCATACCTATTTTTCATAATTTGCTCTTTCCCATAACCCAGTGATCCTCCCCACCCTTTCACACCACCTGATTCTGCTGCCACCCACCTTCACTTGGGGTGGCTTACATTGTCACGACCAATTACACGACTAGAAAGTCTTTCTTTCTTTGGCTTGGCTTCGCGGACGAAGATTTATGGAGGGGGTAAAAAGTCCACGTCAGCTGCAGGCTCGTTTGTGGCTGACAAGTCCGATGCGGGACAGGCAGACACGTTTGCAGCGGATGCAGGGGAAAATTGGTTGGTTGGGGTTGGGTGTTGGGTTTTTCCTCCTTTGCCTTTTGTCAGTGAGGTAGGCTCTGCGGTCTTCTTCAAAGGAGGCTGCTGCCCGCCAAACTGTGAGGCGCCAAGATGCACGGTTTGAGGCGATATCAGCCCACTGGCGGTGGTCAATGTGGCAGGCACCAAGAGATTTCTTTAGGCAGTCCTTGTACCTTTTCTTTGGTGCACCTCTGTCACGGTGGCCAGTGGAGAGCTCGCCATATAACACGATCTTGGGAAGGCGATGGTCCTCCATTCTGGAGACGTGACCCATCCAGCGCAGCTGGATCTTCAGCAGCGTGGACTCGATGCTGTCGACCTCTGCCATCTCGAGTACTTCGACGTTAGGGATGTAAGCGCTCCAATGGATGTTGAGGATGGAGCGGAGACAACGCTGGTGGAAGCGTTCTAGGAGCCGTAGGTGGTGCCGGTAGAGGACCCATGATTCGGAGCCGAACAGGAGTGTGGGTATGACAACGGCTCTGTATACGCTTATCTTTGTGAGGTTTTTCAGTTGGTTGTTTTTCCAGACTCTTTTGTGTAGTCTTCCAAAGGCGCTATTTGCCTTGGCGAGTCTGTTGTCTATCTTTAGTATGCAGGGAAAAACACTGGAGCACCAGGAAAACATCTATGTAATGTGAAATCCACACTGGCAGTGCCCCAAACTATATCTAACAGTTTCAATTTTAACATATGGAGTCATGAGTTATACTTTGTGAAGTAGTTTGGTGAAATCATACAAAATATATAACTATATGCTCAGGATGGTAGGAAATTATAAGAAATCAAGAGACACTTTATGTGAAAGTCCCAATTTATGGAATTACTCAACATGATCCATCACAGCACTACTGACATGGGCTGTTATAGTAGAATAATGCAGCCATTTGTTAAATATGTCAGAGAACATATCAGCTTGATAATTTTAATAATTAGGTGATTTAACTGCTTGGTTCATATGAAAAGATTTGTTGATGTATTCATAAATAAATGCTACTTTGCCAAAGGTTATTAAGAGAAAACTTTGTTAATAAATAAATGGGGGGGGGAGGGGGGAAAGGCGGTGCTGCCAGAGCTGTTGTAATGGCAGGGCTGCTTTTGGTGCGGCCCCATGGAGAACGGGAATCGAGACAGAGTGCTTCCCTGCAGAGTCCAATTCCCAGTCTGACTGCCAATGGCTCTGTACAGGCTTTAAATGGTCCATTAAAGGAGCTGATTTTGGTTTATTTGTGAAATTCTGCAACCATGGGGTCTGGCCCCAAGGTGGTTGCGCCTATGTAAGGCAGGGGCCTCGAGGGGTTGCAGACTCCGGGGAAGCAGAGGACTGGCGCAAGGCACTAGAAAATGGAGAGACCACACCCCCTTTGAAAAGAAGGAGAGGAGATGACACATGGGACAATGACGACAGTGGTGGACCAGTGAGGAGCTCTCAGGCTGAGCGCAACAGCTGTTGGTGACTCGAGGTGAGGAACCCATGCAGGCTGCAGGCGACTGAAATCAAGAGACTCACTCAAGATTGCGGACTGCTGGAAACTGGCTCGCGACTGGCTGAAGGGGTACCAAGACGCGAGAAGGTGCCGAGGGCTTCCTGATCACGTCAGAGATTTGGATCTGGAGTTTGGGTTGGACTGAAGGTAGTGTGGCTGTGGAGGCTGCAGGAATGTTGAAGGCGAAACCATGGACGTCCAGTCATTCGTGGGTGGGGGGGGGGGGGGGGTGGTGATCTCTCTTTTCATTTTGTTTCTCTGATTGTAAGGGGAGCTGGCCAATTTGTGCTGAAGACAAATCTTGGCTGCCTTACGGTAGACTAACAAATATTTCATGTAATATCACATTCTCTGTTTTATTACATGATGATAAAAGAATCTTGAATCTTAGATTACCAATATATTTTGTGAATTAAACTTGTTTAAACCAATTTTCACAGTGGCACGTCAATCAATGATATTTCAACTTGTGAAATTTAATGTGATAAACAAAGTAAATTGATAAAAGGTTCCAATAGATTTGACTGCAATAACAACAGGGTTTTCCTTCCACTGGTCGATCATACAAATCACCTTGCTGAAATCCCATAATTACTTACGAAACATGGTCATGTACTGTTTTGGGTTCAGATTCCAATGGCCCCAGTTTGTTCGATAACCACGAAGATTGGCATAATCGTCAAAATTGTAAGATGGCTCTGTGCCAAATGTATCAATCACCCTAATCCGGCACCTGGAAATCAAAAATAGATGATAAAAACGCACTGCAAACCGTGTAAATTCTCTATAAGAATCACTCAGTTCTGTTAGATTTTATTCACACATGAAAGAGTAAAGATGAAGGAAATAAACTCCCTGAATTTTCCATAGAATAAGAGGGAATGATTTTCCTCATTATTGAAATACAAATGGCAGCATTTGGGCTCCAAAGGTTAATTCTGATGATTGATCTGAAAAATGTCTTACTGTTCTCACCAGTCGTTGAAACATATAAATAGAGAAATAAATCCACTGAGCAAAGTAAAATTTCCATTTACACCTGATTGATCTCAAATTTTGAAGTCTGCTGTAGAAATGCTGTTACCATCGCTTCAAGATGAGAAATTGTGAAAAAAGCTTAGCAGCCTTTCAGAATTGTTGCAATGTTTACTTCTATAAAAAATATACTTGTCATCTCACAAGATGTCTTAAGCCAACCAGTTAGGCTGGAAATTTCACTTTGGCATTTTTCTGCAGAACTGCCAATTTAGAAAGGAAAAGGTTATTGGTTGTTGCACATCATCAATTTAATTTGAACTGTCTTTTACCCAGAACAGGAGTAGAATTCTGAATGACCTACTGGTTATGTATGGCGATGTCTTTTAGCTGGAAATAAAATTGAGATTCATCCAGTAAAAGAGCAACGCAAAGCCAAAACAGCAACTTCTTTAATTTTTTTAAATTTAGAAGATAATTCAAACTCAGAAATATAAAAGCTGCAGATACTGGAATCTTAAGCAGACAAGGAATTGCTAGAGGGACTCAGCAGGTCAGATAGCATCCATGGGTAGAAGGGGTCAGTCAATCTTTTGGGTCTGGACTCTTTATCAAGACTAGAGTAAAAACTCAATGCTGGAGAGACTCAGCAGATCAAATAGTGTATGGAAAAATGTCAGAAACCATTGGTTATGTATTTTTATTTTTGCTATATTGAGTTCACTGTTTGACCTGCTTCTCTGAGATTGTGTTTTTACTTCAACCACGGTGTCCGCAGACGTTTGTGTTTATATCATGACTCGAGTTTAGCCTATCATATTGTTAATGCCACTCAACCCCAGAATCATGAAATTGATAAATCTCTTCCCCTCGATTCCCAAAAGCCTTCACATTTTTACTGAAGTGTGAAGCCCAGAACTAGACACAGCGCTCTAGAACATAGGGTTGATTTTAAAAATTAAAGCACAATTACACTGGAATATCAATTAAGTTATTATAATAATTGTAAAATTTCACAAGGTTTAAGTCAAATCAGTCATTTTCTATTCGAGGATGCCCAAAATCATTTCAATCTGATTGATGTTTTGATTTGCCATTGAATGTTATATTGAATGTCCTCTCTTCAGGACATTTTGACCTTGATTATTCACAGGCATCTTGATGGTCCTGGGGGTATCAAAGCTGAATTTACTCATGCTGCATTTTGAGCAGATGTTGCCAGGCAGTGATCATGAATAGATATTTCTTTTGGTAACTTGAGTTTGGAATGTTTTAGGAATCACCATGGATAACTTAATTCAAACTTGAACACCAAGACCGAGATCATATTTTATACCATTCATGGGCCATGAGGAAGGCTCCTTGTCAGTTGTGTTTCTTGTCGTGACTTTTGGTATTATGTTAGGGAGTCACTATTCCACTGGAATGGGATTTTTTTTAGAGTACATTTAAAATGATCTATAATAGAATCATTCTCTGAATTTCTGACATTTAATTTTGCAATGAAATGCAATCTCTTGGTGCCTGCCACATTGACCACCGCCAGTGGGCTGATATCGCCTCAAACCGTGCATCTTGGCGCCTCACAGTTTGGCAGGCAGCAACTTCCTTTGAAGAAGACCGCAGAGCCCACCTCACTGACAAAAGGCAAAGGAGGAAAAACCCAACACCCAACCCCAACCAACCAATTTTCCCCTGCAACCGCTGCAACCGTGTCTGCCTGTCCCGCATCGGACTTGTCAGCCACAAACGAGCCTGCAGCTGACGTGGACATTTACCCCCTCCATAAATCTTCGTCCGCGAAGCCAAGCCAAAGAAAGAAGAAGAAGAAATGCAACTGATATGATTGGCAAAGGCAATTTTGGACCTCATTAATTTTTCTGAATTTTAAAATATTCTTGAAAGCATCTGTTTTGGATGTATAGTTTTCTTTAGAGTAATTTTAATTTGCAGTCAAATAATATTTAAGAAAGTAATTGTAAGTGGACAACATCATACTCATCAATTTCGGCACAATGGAGATGAATTTGGAACATGGTTATTGCCACGATCAGCAAGTATCAGATGGAAAGAACTTTATGTTTTGTTGTTCAAAATACAACAATGAAAGCATTATTTCAGTCTATTGACATTAAAACACTTTCTATTATCAAGTCAGCAGATGAAATATACTGATTCCTAAAATAAAGTGTTTGATAGTGAAGAAGGCCGTCTAAGCTGTCTCCAACCTGGTACTTCAGATTTGTATACTGGAAGAGTGCTTGACAAGTCATTAGGTGCAAGAGAAAAATGTTCTATTCAGCAGTGTTATTGAAAGAAGTAGAAGGAATTGGAAAGGGAAAATAGCACATACAAATCTGCAAAGGATTGTGTGTTAATGGTGCACACAAAATCAAGCCATTAGATAGTGGACAATAATCAATAATTTTCCTTTTACTGGGACAACAGTAATTTTCATGCTTTATTTAGCAGGCCAGCAAAGGGATCAGTGTTCAAATTCATTCACCCACTGGCAACCACTGGCATACGTCTATTTCACAAATGGGTTAATACAGAGTAGTACCGGTGACAAATCTCTCAGTGAAGTAATGTCAATGAATTAAAATAAATAGCTGTTAAATAAAAGATAGATTTTACTCTGTCTGCAGCGATTCCTATCATGAATATATCTTTTGCACTTCATACGCACAGTTTATCAGCAAGGCTGCAGATATTCCAAAGTAATAATTAATCAAGTCTCTCTCCACAGTGATAGATGGTGACAGAGAGATAGATAGATATATATAAATAAACAAAAACCACTTGCCTCAACAAATTATTAGCCACAAAAAGTGGTGGGCTTGAATATGTAACTCAATTGAAATTAAGGTGCAACAAATAATAGGAAAATAACTAACCCCAAACTCATTTCTGCCATGACTGCAATTTTCAACAAATAGTGAAAACTAATCAATTAGTTTACACTAAACAGCATTTTGTGAAATGTATTCCTTGTATCAAAATAAAATCTAACAATGAAATGTTCAAAACGTATCGGGATTGTAAGTCAATTGGTGTTATTGGGTGGCACGGCTCGTGGGCCAAAAGGGCCTGTTAATGTTGCTGTGTGTGTAAATTAAACTATTTATCATGTTTTATTTTGAACTGTTCACTTAACAATATTTTAAAATGCATATACACAGGAAACCATTTCACTGTAAGTCTATTGACATTAAAAGACATTCTGTTATTGTCAGCAGATGGAATGTACTTCCAACGAATGGGAGTGGATGCGAGAGTGAGCAAAAGCAGGACAGTTTAAGTAGGTGAGGGTAGAAGTGGAGCAGCTATCATGTGAGAGGGCTGGATTAGGGTGGAGAGTTAAAGGTTTGGCTGAAGAGGCTGAGAACAAAGAAGCAGGTAAGAAGGCTAAGGGTTTCCTTTCGGTATAGGTGATTTGGTACGGTGTCGGAATGCTCCTCCTGTAAGATGTGCCAATTTACCTGATGACCTGCTGCAGGAAGTGCGCTGGAGTTGGATGTACTGAGCATCATCCGGGAGATTGAGCATGTGCTCGTTAAGAATTTTGATCAGGTGGTTACACCCAGAGTGCAGGATTCAGAGTGGATAGGTGAACTCAAAGAGAGGTAATCCCGGCTCACCCTGTGGACTTCCCCTCAGCGACAAGTATACCCCTTTGGATGCCGCTGAGGGGGATGACCTATCTGTGCAAGGCTGGAGCCAGACCAGTCGCACCATGGTCAGCTCTGAGCTTCAGAAGGGAAGGGTGAAGACAGGCAGAAATAACTCAATAGTCATGGGAATGTATAGGGTATCCTGCAGCTAAAAAAGAGTCTCCAGGATAACGTATTGCCTCCCAGGTGCTTGGGTCCATGATGTCTCTGAGCAGATGCAGAATATTCTTGAAGGTGTTGGTGAGCAGCCAGAGGTCATGGTACATATTGGTACCCATGACATAGGCTGGAGTTGGGTAGAGGCCCTGCAAAGCAAGTTTTGGAAGTTAGGAAAGATGCTGAACAGCAGGAGCTCCAAGGTGGCCTCTGGATTACTCCTGATGCCACGAGCTAGGGAAGGCCAGAACAGGAAGGTAATGCAGACAAATGTATGGCTGAGGAGATGGTTCAGGGGGAAGGGTTCAAATTTTTGGATCATTGAAACTTTCCTGGGAGGGGATGACAAGTACAAATGGGATGGATTGCTCTTGAAGGGAAACAGTATCCGGGCAGGGAGGTTAGCTATTGCTGATGGGGTTGGTGGTGGTGGGGGAAGTGGTTCAAACTAGATTCGCAAGGGGGTGGGAGCCAAAGTGAAGAGGCAGAGGAAGGGGTGATTGGAGCATATTTAGAGACAGCTGATAGGGAGTTTGTGTGGAAAGACAGGCAGACAGCAAAATTGCAGCCAGTGGGATCAGTTGCAATGCAACAGGACACAGTCAAAATATATTAGAGATACAGAGCTGAAGGTTTTATATTTAAATGCATGCAGCATAAGAAATAAAGTGGAGGACCTTGTAGTATAACAACAGATTGGTAGGTATGATGTTGTGGCCATCATGGAGTTGTGGCTAAAGGATGGATGTCTTTGGGTACTCAATGTGATTAAACCACTGGCAGAGATAATAAGAGGAGATCCAGATAAAAAGAGCTTCAAAGTTGGGCAAGAAGAATATAAAATCAATCTATTCGCCAATGATGTACCTATGAGACTGGCTAAATCTTTGGAAAAATTACATGTAACACTAGAAACATATGGAAGAATATCAGGCTATAAAATAAATATTAATAAAAGTGAGATAATGCCATTAACAAATTTTGAATATGAAAGATATCAAAAAAGTACATTTAAGAAGAGTCAGGTGATGGAATAGTGGCCAGTAGGAGAATACCAGCCCTCTCCAGAAAAGAAGAAATAAAGTGAAGAAAACCCAAAGCTCAAGAAACACAAAACACAACAAATAAAAGATACAGGTGTGGAGAAAAGAAAGAAAATGGCACCTAAGAAGGAAAAACCAAAAACAACAAGAATAAAAGGAGAAGGAAAGACGCCAGAAGAGAACGGAGAAGGCCTTACCTGCATGAAGAGGCAGGGAGCCGCCATGGGCAGAGGAGCCCACTCCCCAAGGTTAGGGGAGACCCTGCAGGGTTGCAACCTCCTGACCGCAGTACTCCAAAAATGGTTCACTGAGCCAAACAGAAGTGTGCAATGCGCACAACAAGGAGAAGGAACACACCGACGAGAGGGGATACACTGTCTGAGGATACACAGTGTATCAAAAGGATGGGCAGGTAGATATAGTGGTAAAGGGGGTGGTGTGGCTCTGTTTATAAGGAATAACATTAAATCATTATAAAGAGATTATATACCCTATTTATATACAGTACAGCTCCGATGATCCAAAATCGGATTCTCCGAAATCCTGTAATCTGAATTTTTTTAAAAATTCAGGTAAATGAGGATATCTGAAACAAATCAGAAAACCTCATTTATCCAAAACTTTTTTGGAGCTGAACTGATTGGGGACCTCGGGCTCCCAGCAGCAGCGGGGACCTCAAGCTCCCAGGCAGGCGTGGGACCCTCGGGCTCACGGCATGAGCGGGGCCTCAATGGGAAGGTGTCAGTAATTGATGGTGGTCAGCATTTTTTTTTGGTGAGAATTAAACATTATTTTAATGCTTAAAAAGCCTTCCCTTGTTGTTTGTTGTTGTTTAAACACTGTTACAAGTGATTTGCTGTTGCTACTGGGCTGTTTTAAAAAAATGACGAGTTATTCAAAAAAACGTTTATCTGAAATAGGCCCCAGTCCCGACCATTTTGGATAATCAGACTTGTTCTGTATCTTTTTCAGGCTTTTCATGTTTTTATTCCTGTCTTGTTTTCGATTCTCTTGACTCAATCTTATCTTCTTATATATGGAAGAATAAACATCCTCTCCCTGAACACGTCCATTTACAAAAACTTAAAAAGAATGGAAGTTTAGCCTTACCAAACTTTAGGTTCTATTATTGGGCAGTGAATACACATAACTTTATATTTTGGTTATATTTTCTATTATTTCCCTTCTCAAATCTCCATTTCCTATATCTTTAAGTAAATTAACTGATAACCTGGTGGTTAAACATATTTTGAGGACCTGGATACAATTTAGAAAACATTTTGTCTTATTGAGATTTTCTCTTTCTAAGCTTATTTTTTCTAATTATTTCTTTAAATCTTCCATGATTGATACAGCTTTTAAAGAATGGTATAGATTCATCTTTAAATGCTTTAAAGATTTATTTATCGAAGGAAGTCTTGTTTCTTTTGAATGACTGTCAGTTAAATATAGATTATAAAATACTCAGTTTTATTTCACAGATTAGAGATTTTTTGCAATCTCAATTACATACATTTCATGTGCACTGATAAGAATTTAATAAATGTTATTTTTAATTTACAACCTCTTTATAATGGTTCAATATCTAACATTTATGGCATGTTGTTGCAAATAAGAGAGACTCCTTTAGATAAAATTAAAAATGCCTGGGAACAGGACCTACATCTTTTAATCTCTGAAGAAACTTGGAATGAAATTTTCATACTGGTGAATACCTTATCTTTATGTGATCATCACTCCCTCCTACAATTTAAAGTAGTTCATAGAGCTCACATGTCCAAAGTCAAATCATCTCATTTTTTTTTAATGTGGATTTTAATGTTGCGATAGATGCAATAATGGAGATGTTTCATTAATTCATATGTTTTGGACACGCCAGAGCTTTGAGAAATACTGAAATGAAGTATTTCAAACTTTTTAATGTACTTTTAAAAATTAATTTTAAGCCTAATCTTTTAACTGCCTTGTCTGATATTGTTGGAGAGAGTGGCATAACTCTAATGGCATCTGATTTGTGGGTATTAGCTTTTACTTCTCATGGCTAGGCGGGCAGCGTGGCTCTGATGGAAGGACGTTGCTCCACCTTCTCATGCTTAGTGGTCACGTGACATCATGTCATGTTTAAATTTAGAGAAGATTAGATGCTCTATTTCCAATTTGAATTTAATTTTCAAACACTGTGGGAACCTTGCATTAATTATTTTCAGAATCTCTGATTTAATGTGAATGCAGAAGTGTTGACTAATAAGGTAATTTATCACTTTGATAAGGAATTCTCTTTCCTCTCCTTGCCAAACAGCTTCATTTTCGGTAGTGGGTTTAGATCTTTTTATAATAAAATATTACGGTAATATCATTTGTTTAATTGAGAATGTTGGGTATCCTGAATGAATTGGTATGATCCAATGTATTTTTAAAAACTTTTAGTATGCATTCTTATGTACTCTATTTTTTAATGTGGAACTTCAATTTCAATTTAAATAAAAATATTGGAAAAAAAGTTACAGGATCAGAAAATATAGGATCATTGAGTTAAGAAATAGAACGGATAAAAGGACACTGTTGACAGTTATATACAGTCCTCCAAGCAGTAGCCAGGATGTACAACAAATTACAACAGGAAAAAGAAAAGGCTTATCAGAAGAGCAATGTTCGTGTAGTCATGGGGGATTTTACATGCAAGATGATTGGGAAAATCAAGTTGGGACTCAATATCATAAGAGAGTATTTGTAAAATGCCTACGAGATGTCTTTTTAGAGCAGCTTGCTGATGAGCCCACGAGGGGATGGTTGTACTGGACTGCATGTTGTGTAATGCACCAGAAGTGATTAGAGACCTTAGGGTAAAGGAGCCATGAAGGGGCAATGATTACAATATGACTGAATTCAATTTGAGATTTAACAAGGAGAAACTGCGAGAGTGGGCTGTTACAGGAACGGAGAAGCCTTTAAAAAGCAGTGTGAGAGGTAGGTGCTCTTTTCATTCCTTCCATTGGCCTATTAGCTGTAGGCAATAAAAAGAGGGGAAGCTAAAGTGGAGTAGCCAGGATAGAGCTGCCATTATGTGAGTGGCACAGTGTAAGAGTGGGTGTTTGAGGCTTTGGTTCACAAGGCTTCAGAGAGTAGAAGCTAAGGAGAAGGTGCAGGAGTTGAGGCAAGATAAGAACAATTTTTCTAAAACTTTGGTGGATGCAGGTGGCGTAACAGTTTAGTGCAACTCTGTTACAACATCAGCAATTGGGACATGGGATCGAATCCCAAGCTGTCTGTAAGTAGTTTCTATGCTCTCCCTGTATTTGTGTCAGTTTTCCCCAGGGCTCTGGTGTCCTCCCATCATTTGAAAAGTACTGGGGATGTAGGTTAATTTGGAGTAATTGGGTGGCACAGACTTGTGGGTTGAAATGGCCTGTTACTATGTGGTATGACTAAATTTAAAAAAATTAAATATAAAAAAAATAAAAATATTAAAATTTGCTCTTTAATTGGCAGTGGGAATGGCAGTCAGGGCAGGAACATGGTCTAGGGCAGGAACATGGTCCTCTTGCAGAATGTGAATAGTGAAGGAAGCCAACATTATCCGTGATGATTTCATCTCTGAGAAGTGCATCCCCCTGCATCTCCTTACAGACTGTGTTAGGGAATTGGAATTGGAGCTGGATGAACTCTGGATCATCTGGATCATTTGAGAGTGATTGACAGGAGTTACAGGGATGCAATCACACCTAGGAGGCAGGAGGAGGATAGCTGGGTAAGGGGACAGGCAGGCAGTGCAGGGAACCCCAGAGGTGATCAGAGAGTTTAAGGCAAAGGAGCCATTAGGGGGCAGTGATCACAATATGATTGAGTTCAATTTGAGATTTAACAATGAGAGACTAAAGTCAGATGTGTCAATATTTCAGCGGAGCAAGGGGAATTATGGTAGCATGAGAGAGGAACTGGCCAAAGCAGATTGGAAGGGGGAACTAGTAGGGAAGACGGCAGAGCTGCAATGGATGGAGTTTCTGCAAGGATAAATACAGTCCAAAAAAGAAGTATTTGGATGGATAAATGTCACAGCTGTAACTGACTAGGGAAGTCAATGCCAGCATGAAAGCAAAAGAGAGGGAATGCAAGGGAGCAAAATTAATGGGAAGGTAAAGGGTTTGGAAGCATTTAACAACACAGTAAGTGACTAAAAAACATAGCGGGAAAAGAAGAAGTATGAAAGTAGGCTAGCAAATATTATCAAAGTGGATGCAAAAAGCTTCTTCAAGTATATAAAGAATAAAAGGTGAGAGAAGATATAGAATGACTAGAAAACGTCACTGGAGAAATAAGGAGATGGCAGAGGAGCTAAATTAGTAGATGTTGATGCCCAAGAATTTGAAGTTCGTGACTCTCTTCTGCTGACCCCTTGATGAAGACTGATTCGTGTTCTCCTGAAGTCCACAATCATCTCCTTGGTTTTGATAGGGTTGAGTGCAAGGTTGTTCTTGTGACCACTCAACTAGGTGATCTATCTCCTTTCTGTAAGCTTCCTTACTGCCGTCTGTGATTCTGCCGAAAATGTCTGATCCTGCTACCTCCACCAGTACTCTTATCTTTTGCTCACGTAACCTCTATATGAACACACCCTCTCTTCCACCCTCGCAGCCAATCTGAGTTCAAGGGATTGAAATCATCTTCCCAGTTACTGTATACAAATCCCCAATTCAATTAGAAAGCTGCAACAGCTGAGGCCCTCCAGGAGCCCTACTTGCCATCAGCACCCTCACAATTTCTGGTTCTAGTCTCCAGCATCCCAAGGCCTGATGTGAGTGGCCTTGAGCTGCCAAGCCCCATGTTGCTGTTATTTCCTACTCTGTAAGGTCCTTTCCCAGGCTTTTCTTTATCGGTAGGAATATGTATCCCCACTCTGGTGCCCTGCTCTGAGTCCATTGCTACCCCCAAGACTACATCCTCAAGATCTGGGCTGCCAAACATGGGTGCTGTCATTTTGGGCTTCGATCTACATGGGTCTTCCAGGTAAAAAAACTGCCACTGCCCTTTTCTCCAACAGTTTAAACCATTGGGCAGGACAGTTGGAATAGTAGGGCCCTGTGGAGGTGAGCAGAACAATGCATCTCAGGACAGCCGGGATAGTAGGGCTCTGTGGAGGTGAGCTGAACAATGCATCTCAGGACAGCCGGGATTGTAGGGCCCTGTGGAGGTGAGCTGAACAATGCATCTCAGGACAGCCGGGATAGAAGGGCCCTGTGGAGGTGAGCTGAACAATGCATCTCAGGACAGCCGGGATAGTAGGGCCCTGTGGAGGTGAGCTGAACAATGCATATCAGGACAGCCGGGATTGTAGGGCCCTGTGAAGGTGAGCTGAACAATGCATCTCAGGACAGCCGGGATAGAAGGGCCCTGTGGAGGTGAGCTGAACAATGCATCTCAGGACAGCCGGGATTGTAGGGCCCTGTGGAGGTGAGCTGAACAATGCATCTCAGGACAGCCGGGATAGTAGGGCCCTGTGGGGGTGAGCTGAACAATGCATCTCAGGACAGCCGGGATAGTAGGGCCCTGTGGAGGTGAGCTGAACAATGCATCTCAGGACAGCCAGGATTGTAGGGCCCTGTGGAGGTGAGCTGAACAATGCATCTCAGGACAGCCGGGATAGAAGGGCCCTGTGGAGGTGAGCTGAACAATGCATCTCTGGACAGCCGGGATAGTAGGGCCCTGTGGAGGTGTGCTGAACAATGCATCTCTGCTGCTCCTCCCAGGTCTGCACCAATGACACCCCTGTCAATATAGTGGGTGCAGCAGAAGCATTGCCACCTTGACACTATGTTGTTTCCATGTTGACATTGTTGAACATTTTACCATCCAGCACGTTGCATATGGGCCACAGCAAAATACTGCAGAGGGACAAGAAGGTAGGTCCTCACCCTCTGCATAAGAAATAAGAGACGGTATTTAAATTCTGGGCATTCCACAGTGATAGATTTAACTCCTGACTGTGAAAAGACTTTCTAACACCCACAGGCTACAAGTTGACAACACACACATATCACATTAAATAGGATGCAATACCCCCATGGTTCTGCTTCCCTTCCTTGAGGCAGATTTCTTTAGCATCTTCTTGACTACAAGTTGTGAAACTAAAACCACACTAAATCAATACTGCAAACTGTATTCATATATCTATCCAATCAAGTGAATAAGCAGACTAACATCAACTAATGATGTTGCATGCCTTCTGCATGCTTTTGCCTGTTATATTTTGTTTTACATAATACATTACATAGAGGGTGATAAGCAGCTTGTTTATATATAAAGAGTCTGCAAATGCCTGCAATCCTGAACAATCGAGGGTCTAAATGGCCCTGCTTTGGAACATGCCATTTTGCCATGAGTGAGCTCGTTGGCCAAACCGAAGCAGCAACCATATTGTTAAAACTACAGCCTGTGGACCACAGGTGCTGATTTCATGATCCTGGGTCAACTATTACTCCACACAACACACTGTCTCCCCTGCCCTGAACTCATAATCCTAATGGTCTGTGGGCAGATAGGTTGCTGGAGTGACCTGGAAACCTCAGACATTTTGCACAGTGTTATTCAGAGCCGTGACAGAAGGTGCCTGAGCATGCTGGTCTTCCTCAAGCCACTCCGATGTTAGGTGGCTTGAGTGTATGCTCCAAAAGAAGATGAGAACTTGTGCTTCCAATGTTACAAGTATTTGGATTCACAAGAATTTGGACAGTGCAGTCCACCATTTCCATACAGGAGATGAAGGGCTTCAGGTTATCAACAAATGCCTGTTCAAGATTAAGAGCTAGATTTCACCATGTTCTTTGATATTTCAACGTGTGGTTTCAGTTAAGTCTGCCAATTACTGAGTCTTTCATTATACATGCCATTTGGATTTCGTTTGTGTGCTGTCGTGTCAAATTTCTGATTCCTCTGGAACAGGATTTGAGTGTGACGTCACCATTCATGATCAAGCCCCTGAGCTCTTTTTCATCTCTGCCTTGGCTTCAGGCCACATATGACAGAAGCTGTGTCTAAAAACAACTGTAAGTCATAAGAAGTGATAGAGAGGGAAGTAGGATTTGATAGGGGATAAACTGTGAGCATACACCTGCTATGAATGGCCATGAGCTCTGTTGTAGCTACTTCAATAATGACTTCCAACCTCTGCTCCATGCTGCTAAGGCCATGAATGCGGTATTGTCTGCTGTTTATCTGCAGCTGTACCACAATCCCCACCTACACTATACTATTTGCCTGCTTTATGCCCATACCCCCACATTCTCCTCTGTACATTACCTCCTCTCTCAGCTGGTTTGAAATACCTGTAGTCATCACCCTCTGTGTTACCCTTACCCTTCAGACCTCCTTTAGATTTCTCCCCTTGCACTTAAACCTATGCCCTCTAAATTCAGGCACCCCTGCTCTAGGGAAGAAAGATTCTGACCATCTATCATAGCCATGTGCCACATAATTTTAGAAAATATATTTATGGTCACTCCTCAGTCTTCTATGTCCCAGTGAGAATAAACGCAGCTTATCCAATCTATCCTTATAAATACAACCCTCCATTCTAAGCAAGAATCTGGTGAATCTCTTCTGCACTCCCACTGCTCTGTGGCAACCATTATACTCTAAGTGTGATCGAACCAACATCTTGCCCATATGCAACATGACATCCCAACTCTTGTACTCAAAACCTTGACCTGCAAAGCTAAGCACACCAAATGCCTATTCTCTGCTCTACCTACTTGAGTTGCCACTCTCAGGGAGCTGTAGACATGCACGCTGAAGTCTCTCTGTACAAAAAAAATGCAAGGCTAATAAACTATTTTCCAAATGTAACAGTGTTTCACCTTTTTAAGAACCTCAGCACATGGCTCTTCATAATGGATTTGGGGAGCTGTGCCTTGGGCAAAGAGATGGCTTAGGCTCGAAACATTGGTTACTCTTTACTTCCTATAGATGCTGTGTGACTTGCTGAATTTCTCCAGCAATTTTGTGTTTTGTTCTTAGCTGCATTTGGTTTGAAGATGTTTGGTGTAGCATCTGAAAATTGGGGAGACATCTCATCCCTGCTCAATCTTGGCTGATTCCAATTTTCCCAAAGCTGTGGAAAGATTTGCCATTATGAATGAAATGCACACATTGCTCCAATGCTGTTGGCTCACCACAGCTGGTGTTGGCGTGACTGAGCTGCATTATGCATCACTGTGTTAAAAATGAATGAGTGCCACAGCTTGAATGATACAAGCCTCCGAATAGTAAACTTCAGATCCAACCTTGACTGAATCAAGCTGGCAACATTCTTGTGTATTGTGATCCCAGAAGAGAATCCAATTTTCCCTCTTGGATGTAATCTCATTAATCTATCTATTATGGTTATTTTTCTGATGCAAAATCCATCATCTCAGAGGCAGACAGCGAAGTGAGATGCAGCCACAGAATATGAAACCATTCGAATCAATGAGCCGTAGCTTATTAAAATGAAATTTGTACTAAATGTAATGCAGTAGGATTAAGTGGCAGTTAAAATATAGATTCTTCTGCATTACAAACATAAAAATCACTGTAGTATCTTTGATTCATGTGAATTTTGACAGTTTAGCTAAAAAGAGAATCTTCAATAAATGGAATCACTGACATTGTAAAATGACTAATATTTGAAATTTTCAATAATTTATTCCTTTTAATTTTCAGTTTTTCTTTTGAGGTTTGGTTGTTTTTTTTTAAACCGAAGGTTTTGGAGGACAAATTCCCATGCTAAACTGTGAAATAGGATTAGACCAACCTGTGACGAAAGTACAAGGCTAGACTTTAAAATACAGCGCCTTTTTTTTCAGAGGTAAAATCAATTTTAAAATAAATTGGAAACACTGGTTCTTGGAGGTAATAAAATAGTTCCAATGGAATTTACTGACTGTACTGACTGTTAATCTGAAAGTAGCTTCCAATCAGCCAAGGGTAAAGGTCATCGGAATTGATTCGTTCTGATGATAAAATGAGTCATTTCCAAAACTTACCAATATTATAACTTGGATTCCCTCAAACAAGGAAAGATCAGTTTTAGTTTTACTGCCACAACTTTCATACAATATTGCTTTGTAATAAATGTCGAGTCAGCTCTCTGTGCCTTCTTAGACAAAATATAAATCTGTTTTTGTGAGATAAATTGGGGAAGGTTTTTTTAGTGTAGGTCACATACAAATACTTTAAGATACTTATTTAAAATACTGGAGCTCTGCTAATCCGAGACATGTCGGGGCCTCAGAGCCTTTGCAAAAGCTTTGGAGAGTGTCCAAGAGACTTCACTAATGGATTGTTGTTTACAAAAGACAACAGATGAAAGAGCTTGTGTGTGTGTGTGTGTGTGTGTGTGTGTGTGTGTGTGTGTGTGTGTGTGTGTGTGTGTGTGTGTGTGTGTGTGTGTGAGAGAGAGAGAGAGAGAGAGAGAGAGAGAAAGAGATCAGTCCTACAGTTTACAATCAGTAGGAGCAGCAACTGGAACTGCAAAAGGACAAGCTAGCAAGCTTGTGGAAAACCCCATTAGGAAGACAAGTTGTGAATGCTGGATTCAGCCTGGTCAAAGCCCTTGTGGTTCATGCAAAAGGAGAGGACTGGCTGTCTAATGTTTCACTTGGAAAAAGAAAAACAAAAAGGTACTTAATGGTGACCTGAAAGAAAGAGGTTATCATCTGGAGAACCCTGAGGGGGAAAGTTTTGTCAGCAAGTCACTGAAGTGGGGGGTGTGGCCTGATGGCGAAGGAAGAAGAGGTGTAATTCTGTCTTCCCCCAGTTGGACTGATAAATACTCGAATTAAAATACTTAAAATGTCTGAAAAGTCTGCTCAGAAGTTGTCTGAATGTTAAAAGACTACAATGACTGCCAATACAAAGAAGTCAAAAGTACAAACGCAGAAGAAACTTCCATTTAAAAGTACGGAAGAAATGAGGCCTACTTACCAATGGAATTCACGGAATCGTTTGGTCAGCTACTCAAACAACAATGTGTACCAGCTTAGCTAAGTTTTATCAAGATCAGCACGCCCACGATGTCGGGTGCACTGGAGAAGTGCCAGAATCGATTGTGTTGGCCCCAAAGCGTGATACCACTGTGGGTCCCGGCGATGCAGAGGCCGGAGGCAGTGTGTCGGAAGACGCGCATGCGTAGGCCTTGATGCTGCCGGGCCTGCGCAGTGTGTCAAGAGTACGCAAATTATTAGACAAGATTTGCGCCGTTGGGGAAGTTAGTCAGCAACGCTCTGAGTGCTTTGAGTGCACCGGGTCTGGTTCTGCAGGTGGGCAGATCAGAAGTAAAGTTACAGAACAACTGAATTAAAAGGACAACAGTTTAAAGCCTTGTCTCAAACTGAACAAACAGAAGAAGAAATACTGACTGCTGCTCAAGGGAAAGAAGGGAGGCCTCATGGTAAAACTAGTGATACTACTTTTGATGTTGTTTTACAGTTTTGGAATCTATAGCTCATCAAATGGGTAACATGTCAACACAAATGTCTACTCAGATTGGTCATGGATTTATGAATATGACTGAAAAAATGAATAGTATTTGTGAAGAAGTTTCTTCTGTTAAGAAAGATATCTCTGTTGTCAAAGCTGATGTTAATAGGTGCCTGAATATAGTAAAAAAAAGCAAGGCACTGAAGTGGCTGATTAAAAAATAATCAGTTGTGGAGGTCCTGAAACAAAAAATCTCTCTCTGAAAACCAACAAGAACCTTCTTGAGTGGTAACCCTTTACCTTTCAAGCCCCAAAGCCTGGTGAACTTTATAAATGTTAAATTCTGTGCACAGTATAAGAATTGCCTGTTACCAGTGAACTTGGAGGAATGAGAAGTGAGATTGGACTGTGAACCAAAGAACGTTTCTGAACTTATACCCACATTACATGCATGTGTGCTTAGAATGAGAAGGGTTAGTTAAGTTAATAGTGCTAAGTTAAAGCGTGATTCTGTTTTCATGTTTAAAGATAATTAAAGCAACTTTTGGTTAAGTAACCATTTGACTTGGCGAATATCTATTGCTACAGGGTTTTGTGGTGTTCTGGGCTTGTAACCCTTCTAAAACAGCTTTTAGCACAAATATTTTTCAGATCCTGTTTTGGCTTCATGCTAACATTACTTGTGAAATGCCGAAACATATGCACTGATTTTAACTTTAGCTACAGAATTAGCACTGGATGAGCGGAGCTGTTCATCCACAAGATATTATTTTGTGGTGGGCATCTTCAACATTTTACATGTGAGCTGCCCATAAAGTTTCCAATATAAACATGCAGTTCATTATATATTAGTTGTACTTCAGAATCAGAATCTCACAATGTTCATCGTATTGCAGCAGCATTACAGGGCAAACATTTATATAAACCACCTTAAAACATAAATAAAAATAATACAAGAAAAAAATGGCATGCTTTTCCCCTCATGTTTGTGGATAATATAATCAGGTCAATCAAACTGGAGGACATTGGAGAGTTCCAGATGTTTTGAAGGATGTGGGGATAAATGGCATGCTTTTCCCCTCATGTTTGTGGATAATATAATCAGGTCAATCAAACTGGAGGACATTGGAGAGTTCCAGATGTTTTGAAGGATGTGGGGATAAATGGCATGCTTTTCCCCTCATGTTTGTGGATAATATAATCAGGTCAATCAAACTGGAGGACATTGGAGAGTTCCAGATGTTTTGAAGGATGTGGGGATAAATGGCATGCTTTTCCCCTCATGTTTGTGGATAATATAATCAGGTCAATCAAACTGGAGGACATTGGAGAGTTCCAGATGTTTTGAAGGATGTGGGGATAAATGGCATGCTTTTCCCCTCATGTTTGTGGATAATATAATCAGGTCAATCAAACTGGAGGACATTGGAGAGTTCCAGATGTTTTGAAGGATGTGGGGATAAATGGCATGCTTTTCCCCTCATGTTTGTGGATAATATAATCAGGTCAATCAAACTGGAGGACATTGGAGAGTTCCAGATGTTTTGAAGGATCTGGGGATAAATGGCATGCTTTTTCCCTCATGTTTGTGGATAATATAATCAGGTCAATCAAACTGGAGGAAATTGGAGAGTTCCAGATGTGGGCATAAGAATAGATTGTACTTCAAACACACATAAAAGCGAACCCCAAGCAATAAGACTGGCAACATGTTGCCTACCATGAAGATAAGGGAAACCCTTCTGACAATGACAACCCCTCAATATCACGCAATGATTCTCCAAGTGTCTTATCTTTCTCACTGTTGTTGCAAAAGGGTAAATATTTATCTTTTCCCAATTAAATTTTAAAATGACCAACCACTGACAGAAATTTAAGATCAACGTATCATGCAGAAATGTCTTAACAATGCGAACAGCACAAAAACTTTGAAATTAATTTGAAGGAATCCCTCAGAGGTACAATATGTATTGTGAATGAGCCCACATAAGGTTTCTGTGCAAGAATCCACAAAAAGCAACTTACAGTATGAGAGTGGGACTAAATTTGGAAACCCATTTCAAAAAAAAGTTTAAAAGCTCTTGTGGAAAATTGGGTTACTTCCAAGAATTATGGTACAAAGTATTCAATTTTTCTGGATTTCCAAGATGATTTTTTTTAGATTAAAAATATATGGGATTATTTGCATTGCATTAAACATAAGAACATAATAAATAGAAGCAGGATAAAGCCCCTTGTGGCCCCTTGTGCCTTCACCACCATTCAACAGATGGTTAATCTTTTACCCCAATCATTTCCCTGAACTAAAGCCATATCCTTGATTTCCTGAAGATTTAAAAATCTATTGATCCAAACTGTGAAAATCCTCAGCCACTGATATGCTACAGTGCTCTTGGTTATCATAGATTTATTGGCTTTTAAATGAAGAAATTTCTTCACTGTCCTGAACGGCCAACCTCTCATTTTGAGCCTCCAAGTCCTGGGTCTGGATATGACAGCCAAAGGAAATGGAAACCTTTCATCTCTTACATTAAACTCTGTAACTTCCTAATTTACAAGGTGATCATCTTTCATTCTTCACCAATTACTCTTGCAAACTTCAGGCAGTATAAACCTTGTCTGCTTAACCTTTCCTCTCACAACAAAGCTGCTATCCCAGGAATTAATCTGGTGAGCCACCTTTAAACCCCTCTATTGCAAATTTATCCTTAAGTAGGAAGACCAGATCTGTGCTCAATATTCAAGATGGAGTCTCATGACAGCTCTATATAATTGGAGAATGGCAGCTCTACTCTCAGAACACATAATCTAGTCTTTTAACTGTCTGAACCTGCAAATTAACTTCCAGTGATTCATGTACGGGGACATCCCCATCTTTCTAAATACCTTGCAGATACTCAGAATTTAGAAGTATTCTTTCTCTTTGTGTGAACTGAATCATTTCCACATTATATTTCAGCTTCCCCATTCATACAACCAGCCTATAATACCACTTATAAAATGTTCTCAGAATCCTCTCTGATCCCATCATCCAAGTGAGTGATGTATATTTTGAATAGCTGGGCCTCAGTAGTGATCCCAATAACACTCCATTAAATGCAGTCTCGAAACACAAAAAGGTCCCAGTTATTCTTCCTCTGTTTGCCATCTATTAATGAAGTCACCAACTACATTAGAATTCTGCCCCTAAAGTTTGACTCTGTAAAATCACAAATAAAATTTTCAAAAAAGGTTAGGATGATAATAAACAGTGTGTTCACTATCTCCATAGCCATCTTCTTCTAAAATCTAACGATGCACTTTATAAAGTCCTGAGGATTTAATATCTTTAATTTCGATTAACCTCAATCATTGATAATTTCTTGTAGTTATCTTTGATTTCCAGGTGGTTTTGTCTTTTTATTTACTTCATCTAATATTCCCTAATTCTCCAGCATCTTTTCTCCTGTCTCAGACTCCAACGAATCCTCATTAACAAGTTAACCTTTTCCTCTTTGTACAAATTTGAAAGTTCTGAGCATAAAGCTCTCCAAAAGGTAGTGGATACGGCTCAGGATATCATGGGCAAAACCCTCCCCACTACAGAAAACATCTATTGGGAACACAGCAGCAGTAATCATCAAGGATCCTCACCACCCAGCACACGCTCTGTTCTCACAGCTGCCATCGGGAAAGAGGCATCGGTGCCACTAGACTCGCACCAGCCGATTCAGGAACAGTTGCTACCCATCACCATCAGACTCCTCAACAACAAACTCAATCAGGGACTCATTTAAGGAATCTTACTTATGCACTTTATTTTTTTCTCTCTGGATTGCACAGTTTGTTTAGATTTCTTTATTTGTTTACATGTGTATTTTGTGGACAGTTTTGTTTGCACTACCAATAAGTGGTAATTCTGCCTGGCCTGCAGGTAAAAAGAATCTCAGGGTTGTATGTGAGGTCATGTATGTACCTGTCAATAAATCTGAGATCTGAATCTAATTTTTATTTAATTTAATAATCTACTTGCAGATTCCATTTTTCCTATCTTTATCAATACCTTGGTCCTCTAATTTTGAATTCTAATAACTTGCTGCTATATTTGTCATCTTTATTTCCTTTGTTTTAACACAAACTTTAAACCAGCTTGGACTAGTTTACTTGTTGAATATTTTGGGTTACCAATAAATATATATTCCATAACCTAAATATTAATTCTTCAAATTAGTAAACAAAAGCATGTAGATGTCTTTGAGTGCTGGTTCATGAAATGCAGAAAGTACATCTGGATTCAGCAATTAATTAGAAAGACAATTGGTAGTGTGGCCTTCAAAGTTAGGGATTGTCACACTGATGCAATGGTTCCCAACCTTTTTCTTCCAACTCACATACCACTTTAAATATTCTCTATGCCATAGGTACTGAACTTTAAGATCAGCCATGATCTCGTTGAATGGCGGAGCAGGCTCGAAGGGTCGAATGACCTACTCCTGTTCCTATCTTCTATGTTTCTATATTCCTATAGGTGCTTTGTGATCAGTAAGGGATTGCTTAAGGTGGGATGTGGGTGGAGAGAAATAAATTTGAAAACCACCGTTTTAATCGTGCCTAATTGACTTGTTATGTGCACGGTTTCATAACTCCAAAGGAAATGGGCCAATGACAATTTTCCTCAAGCAAAATATTTTGGTAACAATTGGGTCTAGAGCAGTGGTTCTCAATCTTCCCTTCCCACTCACATCCCACCTTAAACAATCCCTTACTAATCACAGAGCACCAATGACATAGAAAATACTTAAAGTGGTATGTGATTTGGAAGAAAAAGGTTGAGAACCACAGCACTAATGGAAGAAAGTCTTTTTCTATGCACTTGGAGCTGCTATGAGAGCAAATATGGCATGCTTTTAAATTGTTCGTTTCTATATCTTGGAGTCAAGCAGATTCATCAGGCTAATTCCGGGGATGAAATAATTATCCTACGAGGAGAAAGTAAATCATGAAAACATGCAGGACACCGTGGTTGAAGTAAAAAAAAATGCTGGAGAAACTCAGGTGGTCAAACAGTGTCCTTTTTGTAGCAAAGGTAAAAATACAGAACTGATGTTTCAGGCTTGAGCCCTTCATCAGGAACGAGAGAATGTCAGCAGGCATCCGAACAAAAAAGTAGGGGTGGAGGGGTGGCAAAGGCTGGAGATTATAGGTGGAGAGGGGAAGGAGGGGACATCAGCGATGAGGAGGAGGAGGGATGGCTGGGTGGGTGAGGGGGAAGGGTGGAGAGAACTGGAAAGACAGGAAAGGAGGAGGGGAAAGAAAAGGCGAACAAGTTTATCAGAAAGCAGAGAGAACAATGTGAATACCATCTGGCTGGAGAGTGTTCAGATGGAAAATTAGGTCTTGTTCCTCCAATCTGTGGATGATCAGGGCTGGATAGTACATAAGGCCATAGACGGACATTCAAGTCTGGGAGTATGACTCAGAATTGAAACGATTGGCTACTGGGATGTCGCTATTGTTGTGGATGGAGAGGAGGTGCTCAGCGAAGTGATCTCTCAATCTGTGACCAGTCTCTCCAATGTAGAAAATGGCACAAGGGAAGCACCGGATGCAGTAAATCAGTCCTGTGGATTTACAGTGAAGTATTGCTTCACATGAAAGGCCTGTTTGGGGTCCTGAGGGAGGAGGTGTGGGCGCAAGTGTTGCATTTCCTGCTGGCACAGGAGAAGTGCCGGGGGAAGGCAATAAGTAGAGAGGGATGAGTGCACAAGGGAATCAATGGGGGAGCAGTTCTTGTGGAAGGATGAGAGGGGAGGAGAAGAAAAAATGAGTCTGGTGGTGGGATCCTGTAGTAAGTGCCAGAAATTCTGATGGAGATGAGGAGACACCGACTAAAATGAGCTTCTGCTTATGGATCTCATTTAAGCTTCTTAAATTCTGTGGCCAATTTATAGGCTAGGTAACAGGAGTCAAAGCAGGAGACAAACATTCCTAATTTGGAATTCAGATGAGGAGTTTTTTTTAAACTCAGAAGATTGTAATTAAGAATATTGGTTCCTAGAGAGTTGGAAATGTTTAGTTGTACAGTATTATATATTCTTCGGAGATCAACCAATACTAGGAATGAAGAGGTGCAGGGACTGGGCAGGAAAGCAGATTTAAAGTGGAGGGAGAACCAATTTCTTATTGAATGCTGAAGCAAGCTCGAGGCTATATAACCAGTGTATATTAATATCCTATTATTAAAACTTCAATATGCCTTTTATAAATTCCACTCATAAATCTCTAAAACAGATTGTATATTTTCACTGTATCATTTCAAAAACATTATGCTGCACATTTCAAAGTTATAACTGCAGCTCAATGTGATATATATGTGTTTTATGTGGTAAATTATTCATTGTCAACTTTTGTAAAAATCCATAATGCTAAAATATATCGTGATCCATTAATTTTAAAAGATGTGTTTCTAAATTCTGTTGCATACCTGATCTAAAATTCTACATTATATGAATGTCAATGAGGGCCAGTTTCTAGAAAAATCCTTTGAATTATTAATAATCTTCAGCTTCCTTTTGTTTATATATGGAAAATATTTGTCTTTTTCACATTGTCTTGGAAAGAATTATCTCATGTTGAAAAGATAATGAAGAATCAGCAAATAAGAAAAGTGAAGATAATATTTTATTTGCAATGTAATAGAAGCCGATTCCATAATAGAAGCCGATTCCATAATAGAAGCCGATTCCATAATAGAAGCCGATTCCATAATAGAAGCCGATTCCATAGTAGAAGCCGATTCCTTAATAGAAGCCGATTCCATAGTAGAAGCCGATTCCGGCCATTTAAACACGCTCCACCCAATTACACGCAAATTAACCTACAATATTTTACATTTTTGAGGGTGGGAGGCATGTACAAAATCTTTACAGAGAGCACCAGGTTCGAACCTGAGTCGTTTGCACTGTACTAGCTCCACGCTAACCACTACGCTAACCGTACTGCTTACTTTTGGGTTGCATCAAGTAAATTATTCCCATCTGAAGATTACAAAGTTTGCCATTATTAACTTACGAAGTGAGAGGAGGCTATTCAGCGTGTCAGGTCAATGTTGGTTCCTCGCAATCCTCTCTGTCTGATATCCCTCTTAATTCACTAGAAATGTATGTTATTCTCCTTCATGAGCCCATGAACTCCCCTTTGATTCTATTACTACTTAACCTTACATGGGTCATCAGAACAACATGCATCTCCAGCTAAGTGAGGTTTGAAGACAGCACTGAAGCTGCATTGCAGCGCCAGCAGTGAGGTCGCAATGTTACAGTGCTGCAGTGACCTGTGTTTATCCAAAAGAAACCAGTTGTGTAATTGTCTTCCTTAATTGCTAATACGTTAGTTCATTTTTTAAATGTCTTTTGGTGTCATTTCCAGATTGAGCCCTGCATCAATCCTGCTCTAGGGTCTCAAGACGAAGTTTGAGCAATCCCTCTGCCTTCACAGATGCTACCTGACTCACTGAGTTGCTTCAGAAGTTAGTTTTTTGATCTGAATAAGGATAATATCAGCCCGCATAACAAAGCCAGCAGCTACCACAACTCTCTTTATTATCCCTAACTAATAACAGGTGCAATCACCAAATTTAACAAGGCAATAAAAAAAAATCAGTGGCTATATTTTAACAGACCCTGTATGAATTTGAACAGGAAAATTAACAATCTGGCTTGGTACCATTTGCATTTCACCTCCTTGTATGTGGCATAGTCCTTATGTCCACACCATCCTTTTTTGAGGATGTGACAAAGAGGGTGGACTCGGGAGAGCCAGTGGATGTGGTGTATTTGGACTTCCAGAAGGCCTTTGATAAGGTACCGCACGGGAGTCTAGTGGGCAAGATCAGGGAGCATGGTATTGGAGGTAAGGTGCTGACCTGGATAGGAAATTGGTTAAGAGATAGGAAACAAAGGGTTGGAGTGAATGGGTCTTTTTCAGAATGGCAGGATGTGACGAGTGGAGTGCCTCAGGGATCGGTGTTGGGTCCTCAGTTGTTTGTAGTTTATGTTGATGATTTGGATGAGGGGTTTGTGAATAACATGAGCAAATTTGCAGATGACACTAAACTGGGTGGCGGTATGGGGTGTGAGGAGGATGTAAGGAAA
Organism: Narcine bancroftii; assembly: GCF_036971445.1. Lineage (NCBI taxonomy): Eukaryota > Metazoa > Chordata > Chondrichthyes > Torpediniformes > Narcinidae > Narcine > Narcine bancroftii. Next base: position 369,138,100 of record NC_091471.1, read on the forward strand.
ATGCAGAGGGACTTGGACAGGCTGGAGGAGTGGGCGGCTAAATGGAAGATGAATTTCAATGTGAACAAATGTGAGGTTATTTATTTTGGGGGAAGTAATAGGAAAGCTGAGTATTATTTAAATGGAGACAAGCTAGGGAGTGGGGAGGAGCAAATGGATCTGGGTGTACTTGTTCACCGGTCACTGAAGGCTAACATGCAGGTTCAGAAAGCTGTGAAGAAGGCAAATGGAATGTTGGCTTTCATAAAGAGGGGATTGGAGTATAGGAACAGAGACGCCCTTCTGCAGTTATACAGGGCCCTGGTGAGACCCCACCTGGAGTATTGCGTCCAGTTCTGGTCTCCAAACTTGAGGAAGGACATACTAGCTATGGAGGGTGTACAGCGCAGATTTACAAGGTTAGTTCCAGGGATGGCAGGGTTGTCATATGCAGCAAGGCTAGAAAAACTGGACTTGTATCCATTGGAGTTTAGAAGGATGAGGGGGGACATGATTGAGGTATATAAAATCATCAGGGGGATAGACAAGGTGAAGTCTGATTACTTGTTCCCAATGATGGGGGAGACGAGGACTAGAGGGCATAGTTTAAGAATACAGGGTAGGCCCTTTAGGATGGAGATGAGAAAGCATTTTTTTACCCAGAGAAGTGTGAATCTGTGGAATGCTCTGCCACAGAGGGTGGTAGAGGCAGATTCGCTGACTATGTTCAAAAGAGAGTTAGATAAGACTCTTGTGGGTAATGGAGTTAAGGGTTATGGGGATAAGGCTGGAAAGGGGTACTGATGGTAATGATCAGCCATGATCTAAAATGGCAGTGCTGGCCTGACGGGCCAAATGGCCTACTCCAGCTCCTATTGTCTATTGTCTATTGTCTATCCTTTGAGTAACTGGAGATCAGCTTCTGGAAGGCTGTTTCTGCTCATTTCAATTAAAAGCAGATGTAAGCTGATATCTACATAATGTTAAATCTACTGTTTAACTTAAAGGATTCAGTTGAGTTTGGACCCCATTTCTTTTCATCACTAAGTTTGCCGATTCCATTTCTACAACACTGTCTGCATCAACTTGAAACACACCCTCATTCCCCCCCACCACATGAATAATTTTTTATGTCAACATATGCTGCTTGATCCGCTGAATGTTTCCAGTGTTTTCTGATTTTTGCTCAGAATTTCAGCATCTGCAGTTGTTTTGATAGATATCCCTATATTATCAAATTTTATGTGGAAGGAGAAAAAATCCCTTGAAGTTGACATGCATGGATGCATTGATCAGCAACTGTCACTGACAACATTAATAATCATGGGAATTCAGTTCAAGAAAAACATTCAATGAAATTAGGGTGGCATGGCTGGTATAGTGATTAGAACAATGCCTTTTCAGGGCTAGCGATCGGGATTCGAATCCCACACTGTCTGAAAGGAGTTTGTACGTTCTTCTCGTGTCTGTGTGGGTTTTCCCTGGGGCTCCGGTTTCCTTCCACTGATCGAAAATTACCGGGGGTGTAGGTTAATTGGATGTAATTGGGCGATACAGACTCGTGAGTCAAAATGGCCTGTTACCGGGATGTCTAAATTTAAATTTTAAAAATTTGAGAAAGATTAATGAACCTGCTAGCCTTGTGTAAGTGACACTGAAACATTTAATGACAACTCATTGTAAGATAACTATTGTAAACATTAAGCATTTCAGTTTCACAGATTGTCAAGATGCAAGAGTTACATGGTAGCTTTGTATGTAACTCCATGTCATTTTATATCATGGCTCTCTCACCAAGTACCTACAGAATGTGACATCAAGTACTTTATCAAAAGGAGGAACAAATGAAGAACAACCTCTAAATAGTGCATTTATTATTAGAAATACACAAAACCCCCTTAGTACTATAAATCTTAAGAAGCTTTGATTCATACTGCACAGAAAAATAAATCTCTTGGTCTTTCTCTGTAGCTCAGTCCATTATACTGACATTTCCTATCTCTTTTGAAAGTTATTACTGAATCTGCTTTTCCCACATTTTCACAAAATGCATTCCAGATGATCAAAATTCTGCTTAAAAATAAATCTTACTTTTCCACAGGCTCTCATTACCACCTTTCCAGCAAGCAAAAGCATTTCCATACGTGCTATCAAATCTATACTGAAAGATCCTGCAGCAAGAAAATATATATATCATCTATTCTCTTATATGTCAACCTCAATCAATGCATAAAATGTTAATGACACATGTATATTAACCTGTCAGCAGCATGAAAGTTGATGATTTCTACTCTGGCAAGTTTAAATCCGTATTCATCAAGCATTGGTCATGTTAAATAGTTCATAGGTAACACAAGGGTGAATTTTAAGCCCATGAAGCAACCGTCCACTGCTATGCTTTATTTTGACACACCATAGGCACCTGTAACTCTTCATATTCTACTTCTTTGAACAATTATCCAAGGGGATTTTGTTTTGTTTTCTCTCCCACTTCCTTCAAATACGTTAATGATTCCTTCTATGAATTTATTGAGTATTTGTGTTCAAAGTTAGCTCTGTTTTACAAAAATATTTTCTGGAAATCAGGAGGGGGGGGGAGGGGTTGGTGTCCTTCATTTTATTCTTAGCCAATATCATTAAATTTAATCAGTATTTGTTTTGCAGAACTGCAGCTCTATTTTCTAGACTAACTCACTCAGTTACAAGTTCAGCATGGAGATATTTTAACATTTTGCTATTGATCATAATACATAAAATAATTAAAAATTTAGAGCTCACCTCTTCATTTCTTGGTGGGTCGTGCCATGCATAGATATTGTTCATGCTCAAAATAACATATTCGACAAGAGAAAACAAGAGTAGATTCAATGGGCCAAATGGCCTGCTACTTTTCCTTTATATTACCTTGTGAAGATGTTAGCTTGGAAGCGGTGAGTATAGCAGACGAGCCAATAATGGAATTAACATGGAACGTTGTGGACGTCAGGATCATGTGTGCTGTATAGGAGCCAGTCAGCCTTGTACTGGCAGTACTGCAAACCCCAGATCCATTTGAGTGACAGGTGCCAGACTTGGCAAAATCAAATGTTGGAACAGGAGAGGTTTTGCAAAGCAGACTGAAGCTGTGTGATGTCAGGTCGCTGGGAAGAGAGACAGGATAAAGAAGGCTGGAGGACATTGTTTTGGAGGCAGAGCGCATGGAACACAGGAAGCTGAATAAAATCTGTCCTTTGTGAAGGGCAGGTTGGAAGCAGCAATCTTTAAGAAGGCAGGCCTGCTGTTCTATCATCAAGAAAATCAGTTCAATAACCCTAAAAAGCCAGGGGAAAACATGTGAATACACCAGCGAGGAGAATTCTCTCTAAAAGCCAACGCATCAAAAGACGTGTGAGTTTTTAAGAAAGCTGATGCTCCATACTTGCTCTTCAGGAACATAATTTAAAGAAAAGATCCTAGTGTTCAACAAGAGATTGGAAACAAGACTTTAAAATTGACATTTCCAAAAGCAAGCCCTTGTAATGTTCTGGACTTTGAAACCACACACACACTTTACACGTGCATAGTGGGGGCTAATTTAGTGTTGTTTATTGAGAGAGATTATAGATGAGGAACAGTTTAATTAAAAGACTATTTTTTCCTCAATTTACCATTGTCTGGTGACTTTTCCATTGCTGTTCCTATGTTAGAGCTAGTTAATGGCTTGCCAGTTTGTTACATAACATTGGACAGCAATTTTGTTCAAAAGGTTTTCATCCTGGGGAAAAAAATGGGGATTATGATAGACGACTTCAAGCTGAACACAAAGATAATTTCAGATTTGCTGTATCACGTAGGAAGTTCAGAAGCATTAAATTAACTTTAATTGAATTGAGCGTGTTTAATCACATAATGACGCTGACACATTGCGTTAGTTTAAATGACCTAAAAAATGTTTTACTGCTGATTTTTGTTTGTACTCAACATCTGATGCTACTCTTGTCAGTGTCCAACAACAGTCGGACAGCATTGATGTTCCAGTTACCTTGATACCATGCTTTCCCATGGTTTGCAATGTCTTGGTGGAACCTTTCACCATTCACTGACTGCACCAAGATCAGCCGAGAAGTCCAAGTGCGAATGCAGAAAATGAATTGGACTGACAACTAGCTTTGTGGACTTAAATTATGACACACGTATATTGACAGGAAATCAATAAAATAATTATATCTAAAAATAAGGGTACGAGATAGGAAAATATGAAGGTGATTTCGTGATCAAAAATCTATAGAACACAACCAAAAGTGTACAGGAAGCAAAATCTTCATCGTTCAGTGTAATCAAGAAGACCGGTGAATTTAAGAGCAGGGAAGTTCTGCTGCAACTGTACAGATTACTGGTGAGGTGACCCTGGAGTACTACATACAGTTCTTCTCTACTTACTGCAAATAAAATATACTGGATTTGGAGGTGGTGCACAGGAGCTTCACGAGGTTGATTCTGGAAATCAAGGGTTCAGCTCATGAGGAGAAAATGAGTAGCGTAGGACCATACTCATTGGAATTTAGAAGGATGAGGGGAAACATAAACTTATGAAAGAAATCGACAAGATAGAAACAGAGAGATTGTTTCCAGGTTAGGCTAGAGCTGCGAGAAATAGTCTCAAGGTTTGGTGAGTAGATTGAAGACAGATGAGGAGGTACTGCTTCTCTCAGAAGAGTGAATCTGTGCAAGTCTCTCCCCAAGGAAGTAGGAAAGCAGCTGATTAACTTTAAAATTCAGATAGATAGATTTGATGAATAGGGGAATTATGGGTCATGGGGAATGGGTGACTAAATGGAGCTGAGTCCACAGCCAGATCAGCCATGGTCTCATTGAATGGCACAGCAAGCTCCTCAGGCCAAATGGTCAACCCGTGTTCCTATTTCTTATAGTCTTGTTACAAAAATATAGATCATTGCGATATGGGATTATATTGTTAAATAATTTCTGTGTGCTCTCCAGGTGCTGATTTTCCACCATTAAAAGGAACTCTTGGAAAGCAGGTGCTTTTTTGTTTCAAACTAATACAGAACAGATTAGTATAATTCAAGCCCAGACCTTGTGTATCCAGACTGTTCATAATAGTTTGTCACATCCCTTTTCGTGCGGGATCCCATGGCTGGACTCCTTAATAATAATTTGTCTCTCCAGGTGATGATAATAACTTGAATCAGTTCCTTCATCAGGGACAATATAAACACAGTAGATGCCCCTTGAATTTTTCCAATAGTGAATTGACAAACCATTTCACATCTCTCATGTATTTTATTTCTCCAGATTTTATTTTTGAAGTATTGTAAGCACACATGGAATTAATTACAGGGCATGGCAAAGCTAATAATTTTGACGCAAGCGTCGGAATTTTATCAGTAGATTTAAACTTGCAAATCTAATTTTCAGAACTGGCTAACAACTATTCCCAAACAACTGATGACAGGTACAACCTGATCCTGCAGGGAGGATGTAGGAGGCTGCAGACTGTGAGAGATGGTAATTAGCTGTAATAGTAAGTCCCCAGGCAGTTTTCAATTCATTTGTAAAATATTAAATACAGTGCCACAGAAACATATAAAGCTTGTCATTTCTCTGGCAAAATGTTCCACACATTGTCATTGTTGGAGGGGCAGAAACTTGATGTAACAAAGCACCAGAACAAATTCACTGATCTTTCACCTCCACCATGAACTAAACTCTCTATGATTCTCATTTTTGTCAAATAGTTCACAACAGGAACTAGCTGATGTTTAACTAAAGCTGATTTGGAAGCAAAGAACTATTCAAGGTCTACTGATAAATCTATTGATCTGGTTCACCCTATTACAAAATATAACTTTTCCTTTGACATACTTGGAAGACACTTGAAAACAAAAACTAATAAAAGACAACTTGGAACTCAGCAATGATTCAGGTATAACAAAGTTGAAAAATTTTGAAACAGGCTACAGGAGTAGTCTCATTGAATTCGTTGTAACCAGCTGGATTCCCATAGACATTTTTTCTCATATCAATGTTCCTGGATTTTGGTAATTTCGATGATGGGGATAGAGGGGAGGTAAAAGAGGTGAAGGCTGAGCGTTGCTCATTATCAGGGAGAGTGTTATAGCTGCACTCAGAGAGAACATAATAATATGCTCAGCTAGTGAGGCAGTGTGGGTAGAGGTCAGAAATAAGAAAGGTGCAATCACTGTGGAGTAATAAGGCTACACTACACTCCTCCCAACACCCAGTTGTGGGTGGAGGAACAAATATGGAGAGAGATTATGGAAAGTTGCAGGATTTGTCAAAGTGGGAGACTTTAATTTCCCTAATATTTGCTGGAATATTTTTAGTCTCAGAGGCATAGATGGGGCAGATTTTTTTTTTAAAGTGTGCCCAGTAAAGATTTCACCGGTATTTATATGGTTTTTGTATTCTTGTATTTGTATTATTTAAGGGATGTGGAGGGGTGGGGGAAAGGTAGGGAGGGGAGAGAAGAGACTGTAAATCATATTATGTGGAAAAAGAATTGTTTGTGGAATTTATGAGTCTTTGAAAATCAAAAATAAAATATTCAAAAGATTGAGTGTCCAGGAAAGGTTCTTGAAGGGCATGTTAATTGTCAAACCAGGAAATTTAGATCTTGTACTGGTATATATGTCCCCAGACTTCCTTGGAGTTCACTTAACTAGTGACCTATTGTGGACACACATCTCCTCATCTGTCAAGAAGGTGCAACAACCGCACTTCCCGAGAAGACTGAAGTGGACAAGGCCACCATCATGTTAATCTTCTACAGGCGCTCTATCAAAATGCCCTGGCTGGCTGCATCACAGTGTGGTATGGTTGCTGCAAAGAAATGGATCAGAGGTCAATGCATAGGAACAGAAGAGTGGCAAAAAAGATCACTGGAGTCTGTCCCCTACCCCCCCCCCCCCCCCCCCCCCCCCCACCATGATGTGATTTACCAGGATCGTTGTGTGAAGACAGTGTGCAAAATCATTGAGGACCCCTTGCACCCTGAACAGAGCATCTTTCAGTTGCTCCCGTTGAGAAAGAGAAAACATCAGAACCAGTACCACCAGGCTGAGAAACAGCTTCTTCCCACGGGCAGTGTGAATGCTGATCGACCAAAGGAACTGCTCACACTAACCATCTGGGGCTCTCATAGTCCAAATCTTCATATTTATTTATTTATTTGTACAGATGAATATTTGTCTTGCACATGTATTGTTTGTCTGTATATGTGTCATGTCTGTGCGTTTTGCACCGAGGACCGGAGAACACTGTTTTGTCAGGTGGTACTTGTACAATCTGAGGACAATGAAATTGACTGGACAGGTGATCACAGTTTCAGTGGGGGAACATTTTGGGTAAAGTAATTACTCTTCCCGAAGTGTCAAGATAGTTATGGACAAGGATAAATTTGGACCTTGTAGCAAAAGTAGGTAACAGTTCTATTTTAAACAGTACCTATTTCTGCTGATATGCTGCTTGAAGCAAAACATTCTTACTTTTTTTTAGTCTTTATTCTTCTAGTATTAACTTTTAACTGAATATTTTACTTCTAAAATTTTCTTAATTTAGGTGTCTCGCCCAATTCTTTTCTGATGCAAAATGACAGATATTTATTCTTAACCCTGTTGATATGTTTGTTATTATTGCACAAATGTTTGCAATTCTCATCTCAGTCCCATAAAGAAAGGTATTCAGAACTGGATGCATTGCTCCAACTGCAGTGCAATAGTTCAACTTGTTTTGTTGCTTTTATATTAATAATTCTAGATATCATTTTCTACTAGACTGGGAATACCATTTGGTTGTTACATTTGAATTTATGAAGATTTATAGCAAGGCCAAACCATTATAAATATTCTTGAACCAGTCTATCTATTCTCATTTTCTTCATGGGTGAGAGAGATGAGATAGATCAACCTGCAGATAGCACAAAAGTGAACACTTGAGTGATGTGGTCCATTTCCTTTCACAAACACTCAGTCTGTCGGTGCAAACATAACCCTGTCTACAACCTGCAGTCGTGATTGGAATTTCAACTTCAACACCAAGTTTGAATGGCAAATCACTGTGACATTGAATAATTTTTTTTAGAAAAAATAAATAATTGATGGTTTTCAAATGTTTTTTTTAAATTGAGCCTTTTTTTTGCCTTTTTATATTCAGGTTATAAAAATACCATTTGATGAATCTCTCCTCCAATATTAAATCATTGATTCAGCTATTTAAAAAATAAACAAATTCCCCATGTATTTAAATGCTATAAAGAAAGTGAATTTCATGAGATTGAAACAGGAAGTCTGGAGATACTGCTCAGTCTGAAGTACATACCCAGCTCCATCTCCTGCATGGTTGAATTTCAATGCTAAATACTTCACCTGCACATTCAGCTTCATTCACATCGGTCAGCACAGAAAATGCAGGGCAAATTGCTTCAGGAATGCCAACAATGGAAGTTAATTTCATAGTGGATAGATCTGTCAACACCTGACATTGCCCAACCATGCCTTGAGCTGTCCAGGACCAACATAGCTGAAAACCTTCCTAAAGTCATTTTTTAATACACACATTGACTCAGCTTTACGTTACCTCTACTAAAACATGTTTTGAATCAGGCCCCATTTTTGTTGCTTTAGGGCATTTTTTTGGGGCAAATTAGCTGCATACAATTGAACCTTGTGAGTTAAAGAAAACACCACCTTCCTTTTGGCAGACTGAACCCCTTCTATGCAAGGTTTGATGACAAGCAATAAAGGGGATGAACTTAAGAGCATGGATCAGTACATGGAACTACGATGTTGTGGCTGTTACTGAAACTTGGGTGGAGGAAGGGCAGGATCGGCTGATGCAGGTACCTGCAGAGTGAGTCTCCACTGAATCGGTGTGGATGGAAGTCAGAAATAGGAAGGGAGCTCTCACTGTGCTGAGAATAGTCTATAGCCTCCCAAATAGCCCTTGGGACACTGAGCATTAGTTAGGCAGGCAGACTTTAGAATGGTGAGAAATACAGAGTCGTAGTTATGGGTGATTTCAACTTCTCTAATATTAATTGGCACCTTCTGTCTGCAAGATGGATAGATGGAGCTGAATTTGTCAGCTGTGTTCAAGAAGGACTCTGACACAACATGTGGACTGGCTGATGAGAGGAGAAGCCATACTAGATCTAGTTCTGGGGAATGAGCCTGGCCAGATGGCAGACGGTGGGGGAATATTTTGGTGAAAGTGACCACAACTTCAACATAGCTATGGACAAGGTTATAACAATCAAACTGAGTAAGTGCTTAACTAGGCAAGGGATAATTATGAAGGGATGAGGCCGGAACTAACGAGAATAATTTGGAAACAGATGTTTAAGGGTGAAAGCACAGAAGTAATGTGGAGGAAGTTTAGGTACCACTTGTGCAGGGTTCAAGATAGGTTTATCCCACTGGGACAAAGAAAAGATGGTAGGAAAAGGGAAGCATGGCTGATGAAACAGGTCATCAACTGATCAAGAGGAGGGAGGAAGCATACATTTGATATAGGAAGCAAGAAACAGGAAGGGCTCATGAGAAGTATATGGTAGCCAAGAAGGAGCTTAAGAAAGGACTTAGGAGAGGTTGAAGGGGACATGAGAAAGCCTTGGCCTGTCGAATTAAGGAGAACCTCAAGGCGTTCTATGCGTATGCGAAGAACAGAAAGATGATGAGAATGAAGCTGGGGCCACTAAAGGATAAGGGAGGGAACATGTGCCTGGAGGCTGAGGAGGTTTGTGAGATGGTGAATTAATACTTTGCGTCAGTATTCACAAGAGAAAAGGACATTGATCACGGGGAGGTCAAAATTGAACAAGTCTGTGTGCTGGACATTGTGGAAATTAAAGAAGTGGAAGTATTGGATCTTCTTAAAATCATCAAAATTGATAAGTCCCCAGCATCAGGCGTGATATACCCCAGGCTGCTGTGAGAAGTGAGGGAAGAGATAGCTGGAGCAGTAGCGATGATCTTTATATTCTTTTTGGCCAATGGGGAGGTGTTGAAAAATTTGAGAATGGCAAATGTAGTCTCCTTGTTTAAAAAAAAAAGTAATAGGGAGAATCCTGGGAATTCTAGACTGGTGAGTCTTGCGTCAGTGGTGGGAAAACTAATGGAGAGGATTCTTAAGGATAGGATCTATGAGCATTTGGAGAAGTGCAGTCTACTCAAGGATATTCACCATGGCTTTGTGAAGGGAAGATCTTGCCTTATGAGTCTAATTGAGTTTTTTGAGGAGGAAACAAAAGAATTTGATGAGAGTAGGGTGGTAGACGTGGTCTACATGGATTTTAACAAGGCATTTGACAAGGTCCCCCACGAGACTCATCCAGAAAGTCATGAGGCATAGGATCAGTGGAACCTTGGATGTATATCCAAAAATTGGTTGGAGGAAGAAAACAGAGTTGTAGTTGAAGGAAATTATTCTGCCTGGAGATCGGTGACTAGTGGAGTGCTGCAGGGATCTGTTCTGAACCAGTCTATCTATGTGATTTGTGATTTCCTACCATCTTTTCTTTGTCCCAGTGGGATAAACCTATCTTGAACCCTGCACAAGTGGTACCTAAACTTCCTCCACATTACTTCTGTGCTTTCACCCTTAAACATCTGTTTCCAAATTATTCTCGTTAGTTCCGGCCTCATCCCTTCATAATTATCCCTTGCCTAGTTAAAATCTTTGTGATTTTTATAAATGACCTGATTGAAGAGGCAGAAGGATGAGTCAGTAAGCTTGCGGATGGCATGAAGTTTGGAGGAGGATATGGTATGGACAAAATATGGAGCTGAGGGTTGCCAAAAGTTACAAAAGGATATAGACAGGAGGCAGAATTGGGCAGAAAAGTGGCAGATGGACTTCAATCCGGATAAGTGTGAGGTGATTCATTTTGGAAGGACAAACCAGAAGGCTGAGTCCAGGGTTAATGATCAGTTACTTAAGAGTGTGGATGAACAGAGGGACCTTGGGCTGGAAATCCATCCATCCCTCGAGGTCGCCGCACAGGTTGATAGAAAATTAAGAAGGCCTATGGGATGCTAGGATTTATTAATAGGGAGATTCAATTCGGGAGATGATCATGTTACAACTCTATGAATTTTGATAAGTCCACACTTAGAGTTTTGTGTTCAGTTCTGGCCACCTTATTAGAGAAAGAATGTGGAAGGTATGGAGAGGGGGCAGAGGAGATTTGTAATATATCATTGTTGAGAAAGATTGTATTGTTGTTCTGGGTTTGTGTGAGTCAGGAAAAATCAAAAATAAAATATTCCAAAAAATCTACAGGTCCTGGCCGGCTGCATCTTAGTGTGGTACAGTTGCTGCAGAGAAATGGATCAGAGGTCAATCCACAGGAACATAAGGGTAGCAGAGAGGATCACTGGAGTCTCCCTCCCCCCATCTATATGATCAGCCAAGATCATTATTTGAAGAGGCTGTGCAAAATTATTGAGGCTTCCCTCCACGCTGCACACTGCATCTTTCAGCTGCTCCCATTGAGAAAGAGATACAGAGTATAAGAGCCAGCACCACCAGGCTGAGGAACAGCTTTTTCCCATGGGCAGTGAGAATGCTGAATGACCAAAGGAACTACTCACACTGACCATCTCACATTTACAAAACAATATATATTTATTTATTTGGCTATAATGAATACTTGTCCTGCATATGTATCGTTTGTCTGTAAATGTGTTATGTTTGGTTGTGTGTCTATCTATTTTGCACCGAGGACCACACGCTGTTTCGTCAGGTCAATCAGATGACAATAAACTTGATTTGGCCTGACACAATCTTTTCTAGAGCTCTCCCAATGTTCACACAATTGCATAAAGCTAAAGTATTGCAGAAAAGACTTTGAGAGGAGATTGCCATTTTAACAATTAAATAAGTAAGAGGGTTCTGTTCATGATGTGAGTTTAGCAAAACATTATAGGCATAATTTGGAAATTTAGCTATCATTAGGTTTAGCTATTCCATTCCTTCAAGTATTCTTTATAGTATTTGATTTTTTTTTCAATCATACACATTCTTCAATAGCAAAACTCTTCATCTTTTTTTCCTGAAATTAAATATAACGCAACCTGCCTGACATTTTAAATTTTCTTCCCATCCTAATAATACTCAATCGATATATCTCACTATTACAACATTTTTCTATTCCTCCGAACAGATGTTGTGATCTATCTCTTTGACAGGGCTTTTCTATTCTTTTATAGATTCTGTCATAAATCATATTCTGTCCAAGACATCAGTACCTTGTGCTCACTTATATTTCTACCTCAAAAATGCATTCACTAATCCATCAAAAGAAAACATTTGATTTGAGCCATTTTCTTTTTTGGAAAATTGTCACCCTGGTGAACATTTTCACCTCTATCATTTAGAAATGAATGTGCTTTCATTTTCTTTGTGTTTCTCTGATCTTTCTCTTGTGATTACTCAGTCTTTCTTTGGCGCTATAATCTTCTGGCTTGTCATGTTCTGTACTGCATAAATACTTTTATTTATGACTCCTTATCTTTCTGAAAACACAGAGCTGTTACTGTTGAATATTACTGTGTACTGGTCAAGGTATTATCAGTGTCAAACAAATACATCATTCCTGACTTTAAAGACTTAACTTCATTAAGCAGATGGTTTTTGATTCAAGCATTAAAAGCCTGCAAAACTAATTTTCATTTTATTAACCAAAACTGCCAATCAAATACATCATTCAATTTGTTGCAGTAATTCGGTACATCATTTCCTGGAGTTTAAACTATGTTGGGCCCTGGAGATATTGAACAGGTTATATATTAATAATTACTTAAAGCATGCTTGTTTCTAGTTTAATATTTTGACCAGAAAATTTAAACTGACAAGTAGTGCAGCACCTAGGAAATACAGAATTGCCAGAAGTGTAGCCTTCTGGTTGGAATGTTGAACTATATTGTCTATTTGCTTCACAGAATCACAATGTTTACAGCACAAAATGAGGATGTTCAGTTTTCTGACTCTCCTATGCTTTCCACATACTCTGCAAATTCTTTCAGTTTCTTTAACATTTAACTTAATAACCTATGGCCACACAGTTCAGTCCTGAACAATTAGCTGAGCAAAATAATTTTTCACGTCACTTTTGCTAAGTGGGGAATATTCTATCATGTTCTTGACTTGTAACCAATAGATGGTGAAAATGTTTTAGGGTGTCAGGAGGTGAGTCACTTCTGATCTCTAAAACAATAAAAGGGGATTGGGTCAGTGTGGACAGTGAAACAAAGAGTCTGTTTCCATTGTACATAACATTGTTGCTCAATGGAAGGGGAAGATTAATTGATGGAACAGCTGAAGATGGTTTGGCCTAGGATCCAGTACTGAGGAACCCCTGCAGTTTTTGGAACTGATGTTATTGACCTCGAGTTGCTAGAAACATTTTACTTTGTGCAAAGTATCTAGAGTCATTGGAATATTTTTCCTTTGATAAATATTGACTTTAATTTGATCAGGGCTCTTTGATGCCACAAGGCCTTAATTCAGCTTTTAGGTCCATTTTTGGACGAAAACAGTGATCAACTCTGTAGAAGAGAACTCCTGGAGAAATTCAAATTTGTTGTAGCAGCTGGATGTACTGTAGCCCTTTTGTCATGAGTATCAACATGATGGAGCGTGTCTTTGGTGCAAAGACAGAACTTGATCTGCTCAAGGTCTGTGCAGTGATCAATTTATGAGGCCATCATGAAGATGTGTATCTGTAATAGGTAGATTAATAAAAGCAAAGTCAAATCTAGAGGATCAATGTGGTCCATCTGTCAAATGTGTCCTTTAGGACTTGGCCAACTGAGTCAGTGGTAATGCTACCAAGTCTTTCTTGATGATGGACATTGAAATCCTCCATTCAGAATACATTATCTGCTCTTGCTGCTTTGAGTGTATCTTCTATGTATTGCTCCACATGGGGGAACATGGTGAACTATCTTATAGGATGGGTTAATTTTTGAAACATTGTCAATTCCTTTTCCACTACCACTGATGCTGGACAAACCTGAAATTTCCATTAAGAGCCAATCCATATAGGTGGATAAAGCGCCAACTTTTTTTTGGTCTTAGCCTGCTTGTCAAGAAGATATAAATGTATAGGCAGTCTCAGGAAGACATTGTTCAGGTGTTGATTTTCAGTCATCTTTGCTTCACCTTTGCAGATGAAAACAAAAAACTACAGAGGATATGTTTTGCTTTGTTCCATTGAAAAGGAAGACATGAATAAAAGATAAAAAATGCTGACTTTCTGTCAATTTAGTGCGGGCTGAAAGTTTAGCATTTTTTTTCAGAAATGGGGTTCCAAATATCAATATTTTGTTTCAGAAGTCTCCATCACTTTAAACACAGCAAATCCAAGTGGAGAAATCTCCTTTGACCGTTTTATCATGACCTGTGGGTTAAGATTCCAAAATAAATATTCTTAAAAGGAAACTAGGTCAGGGCTCAACATTTCAAATTAAAAAAAATGTCTTGTGCTAATGTGATGACAGAAATCTGGTCCCAACATTTTCTCTGGATTAGTTCAACGTCTGCCTTCAATGGGCTGAGCCTTGCTGTCTTCACTCTCCTCCTTGGAACATGCAACCATTGTCCTCCTTCATTTCTTGCCCAGATTGATCTTGCTAATTGATAGTTCCCTGGAGTTTAGTGTGTGTTATGTATGGGTGCAGGGTGTCTGGGCAGGAAAGAAGTCCAGCACCTAAACTCAGCGTTATCTCTGTAAATGGTCCAAGGGTAATTTAAAACTTTTTATATATTTGGGCATTCAGAAGAATTAAAAGAAGGTATTAAACATGAAATTAATCATTTAAAGTTAAAAACATTATTAATTAAAAAAATTGAAACAAGGACACCTAAAACCTTGAGCAAAATAATGAAAACAAATTGAATATCAACATTTGAAGATTCAGGGGTTTCTGATCTTGGGCCAACTCAAGCCAATGCAGAGTTAGAGAGGCTATTCCCAAGTGTAAATTTGGTGACTAACATTGACAATGTGCTTAAAATATCTGTGCTCCACAGCACATTGTTGAAGACCTGGCCTTTCTGCTGCCCTAATCAGCTAAATGCATTAAAACATTGGTGTTCGCCGGTTCAATGTAGCCCACAAACTTTGCATTGTATGTGCTCCAAAGTCATCGGCCACCTTTCTATTACACAAGATAAATGGAAATCTGCAGCAGTATGTGGAATGAAAAGTTAATAAATACAGCTGTACATTGTACTCACTTAATTCCCAAAGAATCCATTCTCTTCACCATTTCATCCTGTTTACAACTAAATATTTGAACCCATTCATTGCTTGGCCATCCAAGGAATAAAAGATCGAGTTACTAGCCCTTTTGAATCTTACAATCTGAAGTATTAAGTGGTCTATATGTAGCTTTGAGGTGTACAATTAAAAAAAAAATTAGACATACAGCACAGTAACAGGCCATTTCAGCCCACGAGTCTGTACTTACACCTCTGGTACGTTTTGAAAGATGGGAGGAAACCGAAGCCACAGGGGAAAACATACCACCTCTTTACAGAGAGTGCAGGATTCGAACCTCAGTCTTGATCATTGGTGTGGTAAAGGCATTGCTCTAACCACTACACCAACCATGCCACCTCAAGGGAGAGATTGCAGAAGTTTCATACAACTGTGATAGGTTAATTAATAGATATTGTGCTGACTTTTCTTGGAGGATGCTTGCTATTGAAAAGCTATTACTGTATCTGAGCACATCATACCACTTCATCACGATATTAAGAATATTCAAAGAATTTTGTTAGAAGCTATGTTTTGAAAAGAGTGTAATTTCAATGTATTTATTATGTCTGAGTTTTTTTATTTCAAATAGGTTTATATTCATATTTTAGTTGAATTAATGCTTCAATCTATTTTTATCCTTGTTTCATTAAATCTGTCCCTACAAATAACAGAATGATGAACTAATTACATTTTGCCTTCATACCACACTCCAAGATGAAACAAAACAAGGTAGCAGATATACATGTTGGAGTACACAACATGTGGCCTAGCTATTGAAATGTTTCACTCAATGGAAATGTTTCACTCAAGAAAACAAATAGTGAGTCAAAACAAACAAGTCCTGATACTTTGATTACAGGCCTTTAGCTTTCAGATGCCAAATGAGATCAATTCTCTTCAAAGAATCAAGAAAATCATAAGTGGAAAGCATCCTAATACTCCATAAAGATGTTGTATATGTACTTGGAAAAAGTTCAGCCCAGAAGAATGGAATAATAAATATACCCTGAGCAAGGTTCCTGGAGGGAGAAAAACCCAAGGACATAACCATTATAGACGTGCCATTGACCTGCCTCAGTCGGCAATGAGAGGGAGAGTGAAAATGAAAACTACTTTATACTAACACAAGATGAGGCTGAGGACTTTGGTGATTCAATAAGCACCACACCAAAGCTCATAAAAGATCTTAATGGAGAAGATCATTTGAGACAAGTTAAATTACTGGTGTTAAAGGAGGATGAAAAGTTAAGACTGTCTGAGAATTTTTCAGAAATAGTTTATGAGACCCTAATGTCTTTACAGAATAATAAGGCACCAGGTGAAGTTGGTTTTCCACCAGAATTTTATAGAGTTTAAGGAGTTAATAATATTTGCATTAATGCAGACATTTGATCAAATAAAAGAGGTTTATGATTTACCAGAATCTTTTAAAACAGCATTAATAACTGTAATTCTGAAAAAGGGAAAGATTGTCTACAACCTTCCTCATGTAGACCTATATCGTTATTGAATACAGGCTATAAAATTGTATCAAAATTGTTAGCTAATAGATTAGTTGAATTTCTGCCATAATTAATACATTTAGATCAAACTGGTTTTATTAAAAATAGAAAAGCAGCAGATAATACAGTTACATTTTTAAGTTTGACAAATATAGCACAAAATAGGAAGATTCCCATGGTAGCAGTAGCATTAGATGCAGAGAAAACATTTGATCGATTGGAATTGGATTTTTAATTTGAGACACTTAGTGGTTTTGGGATTCCAAATACTTTTATAACTTGGGATAAAGGCGCTGTTTGATCAAAAGCAAAAGTGATTAAGAATAAACAAATCTCACAACTTTTCTGCTAGAAGGGTCTTTTAGACAAGGTTGTCCATTATTACCATTTTTATTTGCATTAGCGATTGAGCCATTGGCAGAAGTAATTAAAAGTGACAATGAAATGAAAGGATTTGAAGTAGGTAAAAAGGAACAGAAAATTGGTTTATTTGCTGATGATGTTCTAGAATATTTAACGAGACCAGAAATATCTTTAAATGAGATTTTAAAAATATGGGTTAGTATTGGGCTATAAAGTTAATGTTGATAAAAATGAAGTGATATCCATGGTGGATATGGATTACTCTCAATGTAAAAGATTGACAACATTTAAATGGCAAAATGAAGCAATCAAATATTTAGGAATTAAAATTAATATAAATTATTTGTGATTGATAAATAAATGGGAAGAGGATTTGAAAAGATGGAAAGATTTACCAATAATGTTAATAGGATGAGTGAATAGTATTAAAATGAATATTTTTCCAAGCAAGCAATATTTGTTTCAATTATTGCCCATTCATGTACCAGAATTCTTTTTTGGAAGTTTGAATAAAATAATATGTGAGTTTCTTTGGAAAGGTAAAATGTCAAGAATTGGTTTAGAAAAATTAATGTGGAAATTTGATCAGGGTGCACTAAGACGACCAAATTTTAAGAATGATTTTAAAGCAGCTCAATTGAGATTTTTGTCCTCCTGATATCAAAGGGGTGAAAAACCAGCTTGTGTTCAAATAGAAATGATTAAAATTGGTGAAACTATTCCGGAGCAAATCTTGTATAAATGGAGTAGTAAGTCATTTAAAGGAACTAAAGATTTCTCAGTATTAAAGCATATATTAAAAATATGGAACAGAATTCATATTGAGAGAGGAATTAAATATTATCAATTACCAAAAATGTCATTAAAACAAAATCAACTTCTTCTTTTTACTTTGAATAAGTCTTTATTTGACAATTGGTCTCGTAAAGATATACAGAGAATAAAAGATAGTTTTTTTTAGGATATTTCAAAACTTTTGATCAATTAAAAGTTTAATATAATGTACATAATAATACAATTTTGCATATTATCAATTAAAAGTATTTAAAAAAGGAATTGGGAGAAGATTTGAGACTCCCTAAACAAAGTCAATTTGAAGATATAACAACAGATACATTTGTTGTTAAGAAATTTATTAATAACATATATATATGTTTCTTCTTTGGCTTGGCTTTGCGGACGAAGATTTATGGAGGGGGTAAATGTCCACGTCAGCTGCAGGCTCAAGATATAACAACAGATACATTTGTTGTTAAGAAATTTATTAATAACATATATATATGTTTCTTCTTTGGCTTGGCTTTGCGGACGAAGATTTATGGAGGGGGTAAATGTCCACGTCAGCTGCAGGCTCATTTGTGGCTGACAAGTCTGATGCGGGACAGGCAGACACGGTTGCAGCGGTTGCAGGGGAAAATTGGTTGGTTGGAGTTGGGTGTTGGGTTTTTCCTCCTTTGCCTTTTGTCAGTGAGGTGGGCTCTGCGGTCTTCTTCAAAGGAGGTTGCTGTGAGGCGCCAAGATGCACGGTTTGAGGCGAGATCAGCCCACTGGCGATGGTCAATGTGGCAGGCACCAAGAGATTTCTTTAGGCAGTCCTTGTACCTTTTCTTTGGTGGACCTCTGTCACGGTGGCCAGAGGAGAGCTCGCCATATAACACGATCTTGGGAAGGCGATGGTCCTCCATTCTGGAGACGTGACCCACCCAGCGCAGCTGGATCTTCAGCAGTGTGGACTCGATGCTGTCGGCCTCTGCCATCTCGAGTACTTCGACGTTAGGGATGAAAGCGCTCCAATGAATGTTGAGGATGGAGCAGAGACGAGGTGCCTGCAAGCTCACACCAAGACACAAGAGAAACTTGTCCGTGAACTACTCTTTGCAGACGATATATATATGTAAAGTTACAAGAAACTACAAAGAAAAAAGATTTATAAATCAAAAATGCGATGGGAGAAAGTTTTAAATATACAAGTTCAGGAGAAGATTTGATCAAACTTGTGTCAAGAAAGTGTTACGAATACAGTAAACGTTCGATATCAAATGGTTCAATATAATTTTCTTCATCAATTATATTATACTCCATACAAGTTAAATGGACATTCCAATTACTCAAATAAATGTTTTCAATGTGCAAAAGGAATAAGGACTCTTTTGCATTCAGTGTGGTCTTGTGAAAAAATGGAAAGGTTTTGGAATGAACTGAGTTTATTATTAGGACAAATTATGAAGATAAAGATACAAAAGGATCCAAGAATACTTTTACTTGGAGATATTTCTGAAAAGGATACAAAATTGAAATTGGATAAATATCAAGAAAAAATTTTAAGTCTTGCAATAGCAACCGCAAAGAAATGTATAGCAATACTATGGAAAGGTGATAAGGAAGTGGTACTAAGTAGATGGTACAGTGAGATGCAAAATTGTATACCTTTGGAAAAAAAATACATATAGTTTAAGGAATTGAGTTGAAAATTTTTATTGTATTTGGAAACCATATATGGATTTTATAAATAATTTTCCATTCACCTCTTCTACCTTATCCACTCTTAATTGGAAATTTTAATAATAGTTAATTATTGTATATGCTAGCATTGTTGCATATTAAATGGGAGGTGTTCTCTTCTTTCTTTTTCTTACTTTTAGGTGGGAGGGGGGTTGGGGAGAAAAAATATAAAAGTTTTTTTGTATCATTGGATATCAATATTTGATTAATATTTTGTTCCCTGTGTTTTTCTGTTATATCCAAATAATTAGGTAAATTTTTCAAAAAAATTCAATTTCTCTGATATTAAATTCTTATTCATAGTCCTTAATTATTTTAGTAAAAAGAATAACAATTCTGAAACAATAGATTTGAATAACCTAACAGTTGAATAACAGTTACCACAAATAATTAGGTAGATCTGCTATTATTATTTTTAATACATTGCTAATCTTAGAGATTACACTGAAATTTTGGCCACTGCCATGACTTTGACTTCTCTTCATGGACCTTAGGGTTTAGTTGCCCATTCAGAGCCAGCTCTTCAGCGCATGACGTCCTGTTTTGCGGAAACTGCCAAAATGTTTGGCCTGGAAGTCAGCCTGAAGAAAACGGAGGTCCTCCATCAGCCAGCTCCCCACCATGACTACCAGCCCCCCCACACCTCCATCGGGCACACAAAACTCAAAACGGTCAACCAGTTTACCTATCTCGGCTGCACCATTTCATCGGATGCACGGATCGACAACGAGATAGACAACAGACTCACCAAGGCAAATAGCGCCTTTGGAAGACTACAGAAAAGAGTCTGGAAAAACAACCAACTGAAAAACCTCACAAAGATTAGCGTATTCAGAGCCGTTGTCATACCCACACTCCTGTTCGGCTCTGAATCATGGGTCCTCTACCGGCATCACCTACGGCTCCTAGAATGCTTCCACCAGCGTTGTCTCCGCTCCATCCTCAACATTCATTGGAGCGACTTCATCACCAACATCGAAGTATTCGAGATGGCAGAGGCCGACAGCATCAAATCCACGCTGCTGAAGATCCAACTGCGCTAGGTAGGTCACGTCTCCAGAATGGAGGACCATCGCCTTCCCAAGATCGTGTTATATGGCGAGCTCTCCACTGGCCACCAAGACAGAGGTGCACCAAAGAAGAGGTACAAGGACTGCCTAAAGAAATCTCTTGGTGCCTGCCCCATTGACCACTGCCAGTGGGCTGATATCGCCTCAAACCGTGCATCTTGGCGCCTCACAGTTCGGCGGGCAGCAACCTCCTTTGAAGAAGACCGCAGAGCCCACCTCACTGACAAAAGACAAAGGAGGAAAAACCCAACACCCAACCCCAACCAACCAATTTTCCCTTGCAACTGCTGCATCCGTGTCTGCCTGTCCCGCATCTGACTTGTCAGCCACAAACGAGCCTGCAGCAGACGTGGACATTACCCCTCCATAAATCTTCATCCGTGAAGCCAAACCAAAGAAAGAAAGAAGAAGGAAGATAAGTCTGAAGTATAAAGAACTTTGCATGGGAAATTTAGTATTGTAGGATGTTTTAGGTAACAAACATAGGAAACCTTCAAGTACAGAGTACAGTAAACTCTATCTTTCTATTTTTTTGCTTGGATTTGTTAGAATTGTGCCTGGAAATTAATCTTTCAGTCTTGACGATCAATAGAGAAAAATTGATAACCACGTCTGCACTGAATTTTATCATGGGTCTCATGTATGATATTGCCACTTGTCCTGGGAATCTAATCCAGCTATGACCTTGGGATTTTACACTCAAGAAACTATGAAGTAAATCATTTGAATTCTTTCCAAAATGTATTTTATACAAATGTGCTCAAAAGCTCAAAAGATTTGTCTTGGTGGGAGGGCTCAAAGAGTAAAATCTCAAAAGAACAGCATGTTGTAGGAAGAAAACCCTGGATAATCTCTTTCCTTTGGTACACACAATTACTTTTCATGTTACGATGATGAGAATTCTATGAAGAGCAGCTAGAATTGACAGTGTATCTTAATGAGCATATTTAATGCTTAGAACACAAGTGCAAATCATAAGGTTGCTCTTTCCCCAATGTTTATTTTCAGATTTGAATATATTAAGATGCATGCTTAAGGAAAAAAATCACTGAGGAGTGATATATTCCACTAGAGAGTAAGTTTATCTAGCTTAATGAACAATTTTAAATGAAAACCATTGTATTTTCTGTGATTAAATAAATTGAAGAGCATTTTTGTTTCTTATATGTTCAGGCAGAAATTCTACAATTAGAAGTCTGGTTATATTCAATATATGCGTAACAAAGGAAGGATAACATTGCATAATTACAAATATATTTTTATGGTGGTACCCTTTAGGAATTTTTAATACGGAGATGTTGTTTAAAATAATGAAATAAAATGGTGAATTATTAAATCTCATCGTATCAAAAAAGATAAAGAAATTTAATTAATTAAACAATGAGAAGATCAGATTGGTAATTAGGGAGATTTAAAACAATTAAATTAGGACAAATTAATCCAACTGATTTTTGTCTCATCAAACTTCACTCGGTTATTAGCAAAGTGACAGAAGTCTTCATCAACATGCAGCCTTTGACCAAGAATAAACATCACCAAAACTAAGGTTGGCATTTGTTTGGATCAATTGACTCCAGGTCTCAAAGCACCCTTGAGCAAATATGGATAAAGAGGTGAATTAAAAGAGGCCGAAATTTAACCAATGAAGCATCAAGGAGCTTCCTAAAATGTAGGGAAATGAAGGGAAACACTCATTTCAGTATTTCACTAAAGATTCTTGAAAACTTCTACAGGTGTACTGTGGAGAGCATTCTGGGTGGTCGCATCAATGAAGCACCAAATCTCAGGACAAGAATAAATTTTAGAGGGTTGTTAACTTGACCTGTGAAATTACAGGCACCAGACTTCACCCAATCGATTACATCTACACGAGGTGATATCTTAAGAAGGCAGCCTCTATCCTCAAGGTTCCTCACCATCCAGTCCATGCCCTCTTCAATCTGTTACCATTGGGAAAAAGGTACAGGAGCCTAAACACGAGCACTCAGTGGCACAAAGACAGCTTCTTTCCCTCTGCCAACAAATTCCTAAATAAACAATGAACCACAGCTCGACTTACTTAGTCTTTTTCTATTTCTTGCACTATTTTTATTTATTTTGTATGGTTGATTATATAAGTAACTTCACTGCAACACTGCCACAAAACAACAAATTTTGTGACATGTTCATGGCAATAAATTCTGAATCTGATTCTCTGGTGACCGGAACTATTCCTATCACAAAGATGTTTGACATTGTTGGAGATCAGTTATGATTGTTCCGGAACATAGCTGCAGGAATTCCTCAGGAGAGTGCGAAGACAAATCTTTGATAGCCGAGTCATTAATAACTTCTCCATTGTAAGATCAGAAATGGGAAGAATGCTGGTGATACTACAGCAGTGGTTCTCACCTTTTTCTTTCCACTCACATCCCACTTTAAGTAATTCCTATGCCATAGGTGCTCTGTGATTAGTAAAGGATTGCTTAAGGTTATATGTGAGTGGAAAGAAAAAGTTTGAAAACCACTGTTTTAATCGTACTTAATTGACTCGTTATGTGCACGGTTTCAGAACTCCAAAGGAAATGGGCCAATGACAATTTTTCTCAAGCAAAATATTTCAGTAACAATTGGGTCTCGAGCAGTGACTCTCAACCTTCCCTTCCCACTCACATATCACCTTAAGCAATCCCTTACTAATCATCGAGGACTTATGGCATAGGGATTACTTAAAGTGGTATATGACTGGAAAAAAAAGGTTAAGAACCACTGCTCTACAGTGAAACCTTCTAGTCACATTCCTTCAGATATCAAGGCAGTCCTAAACCAGGTGCTGTACCAGATGTTAAGTTTCTTTTCCCCCTTTTACACTGCATTCACATTTAATTGGTGTGTGAATGACCCATGTTTGAAGCCAGGTCAGGTCATTCACACTGAACTAAGAAAAGCCTTTTCACTTGGAACACAGCATCCCGGTGCAAAAGGAGGTAGGACCTGCAGAATTACAGTGAAACACATCGGCTCTGATACTACCTACCTTGCCAAGCAATTACTGGGATGAAAATTACCTCCCCAACCTGCATTCGTTATGTTCACATAGGTAAGTGAAGCAGTTAAAAGTCAGTTAAATCCCATTTAAAAAAAATGCTATAAGTGGTAATACTTGTAAATAAAAAGCTACATAACAAATTGATAAGAATATTAATAAGTGTTATTTCTTGATAATCCAAACTATTCATCTAGCTTTTAAAATCTATTTTTTCTTTGTCTTAAGATTATTTTGATACTGTTGCATAGGCCACACATGTGGCAAACGATTGTGATCAGTTTTACAGTCTATTAATATTCCAAGTTTTAAGAATTCAGAACTGGTATGAAGAAGCTCTGTAATAAGAAATTTAAATGGAGAGCAGCAGGCAAGAATCATAAAATGAGATAAGAATGGGAAACCAGCAGTGGATAAATGAGCCTGAGGGGAAAGAGAGAGTGACAGGACAGAAACTGGTTCACTGTAATTCACAAGCTCAGAAGGCAAGATGTGAATTGTCGTCCAAAATAAATCCAGCAACGGAATATAAGAACACAAACCGTAAGATAAAGTCACTGTGAAGAATACTAGTCATGTACTTCCCATTCGAGAATATCACTCTGTCCATGACACTTGTTCTTACCAAAACTTAAGACCAAAATTATAGTTTCTCTTGGGTATCAATTAGGGCCTTTTTTAGACTCAAAATTGTGTCTGTGTCACAAATGCACAGAAGTGGCAAATGCCATAATGGTTTATGTGTTAGTTCATATCTCTTTGAAATAAGCAAAGAGACAAACTTATGGTGTCTGTAAATGTGCAGCTCTAATTTGACAACTTGAATTGTCATTTTGAAGTGTGATATTCGAGCTACTGTATGTACCCTCTTAAACAGGAAAAGTTGTACAAGCAAAAAAAGGCAGGAGGGGTTGGCAATCTGTTCTATTTAATAAAATATTTACCGGTGGCCAGTTATTTATTTATTTTTGCATTTGCCACAAACACCAAAGTATTTGGTGCTTTCTAGATTTGGCATAAATTCTCAGTGTACAAAGATATAGTGGAGTTGGGCTGATGACTTTAGGCTTCTGTCAACAACAGTTGAAGGGGGGCATGTTAATTAGAAAGACAGTGCAACATAAGCAGGAGAATAATTAGAGAAAAGTAGAGTGGGATATGTCAGTGGAAGAGAGGAGGAGAGATTAGGCCTCAGTAGGGGAAGCCGAATCCTTCAAAAGTGTGAGGGAGCATTTCACCTCTTTGAACTTCAGTGAGGAATGAAGTTTAAGACAATGATTGAATCTCTGACTGAAAGGCAAAGAGGGAAGTCTGATGGGAGTTCTGTTCCATCTCTCTGCAGGTGCTCCCTGAGTATTCCCAGCATTTTCCATTTTAACTTCATTTTTCAAGCAAGTGCAGATTTTGCCGTGTGATGAGGCTCATTAAAATCTACCACCTCCTGTCTCCACAAGTGTCATCTTTGTCATTCTGATCAAGAGTTATATCAAGGTGATGAGCTGAGATAAGAAATTTTTAAAAAACTGTAAATGCTGGCTGCTTGTCTGGATATTTCCAGCCTAGATCTGCATCTCACAATTTACTGCCCACTTCTACATAAATGTTGTTACTGAGGCTGTTTTCAAAGAGAGTTGAATGTTTAACACTCTCCAAATAAAGTCCAAATGGAGGATGGATCATAAAACTTTGGCAGGTTTACAAGCCTCATATGGTTTACCATGAGAACATTGTTTTGTGAGTGCCAAATACCCTGTTCTAGGACTGAAAGGATTCTAATATCACATTCAGCTAATATTCTCAGTGAATCACATAGATCAATGCCTAATATACTGAATGAAATCATTTTGTGGAATCTAGGCATATTGATCCACCTCAATTAACTGAAGGGGAGTTTTGGGTGACAGAGGTGTTGACTGAAGATCTGGCAAATGACTTCAGCATGTGATCTATATGATGAGAGCAGCATGAAAGGTGATAGAAGATATCTGGAATTCAAGCAATTAGCAGCCTCAAGCAACAGGCAAAAAAAATCACAGAAAATAAATAGTTTACCAATCATACAATAAATACATAATCTCAAGCAACTGAAAAATCCCCAGAGGTGCCAGATACCGGAGCTTTTACTGTATTTGCAAACTGGACTGGTACTCAGATGACTGGAAATCATTCACAAGCTAAGCAGCCTTACCATCTTTCAGCTGCAGCCCTTGGCAGTATCTGCAGGCGAAGTAGCTGAAAAGTAGAACGAATAGCAAGGAATGCAGTTGAGGAAGAGGAAAGGAGAAGGCAAGTTGGACAGTCCCTCTCTGTCCAAACTGTTCATGAAAAACTCATCTACCTTTGTACCGTAGATTCTAATCAGGTGTTAGTTGTCTGAGGCTCCAGTAATAACTCGGAATCCAATCATCGTAGCACGACCATGTCCAGGACCATGGTTGGATGAACTCCAAACTCTGTACATATCCACTTGCTGTATTGGTGCCAGATTCCTTCATTTTCCTTGACAGTGAATCCAAGCAGTCTGGTAGGCCCGTGAAGGATTCAATTACTTCATTGCACAAATCTTCTTTCTCACACTGAGCTAAAAAAGACCTCAGCAGAGATAGAACCTAGAATATTACAGCACAGTCTAGACCTTTCGGCCCATGCTATTATGCTAACGTTTGGAAATCCATTTCACAACAATGAATTTTTCTCTACCTGGCACCATAACCCTCTATTACATCCCTGTGCCTAGGTAAGAGTTTTTTGAATGCCCCTTTGTATCAGCCTCCACCACCACCACCTCTGGCAATGCATTCCAGGCACCCATCACTCTTGAGTAAAAAAACTTATTTTTGATATCTCCGCTAAATTTTCCACTGCTCACCTTAAACAGATCTGCTATTTGTTATTGTCGCCCACAGGATAAAGGTGAAGAAGGCACAGACATGAAGGAATTTATAAAAGGATGGATCCCAAAGGTCCTGGGAATGACAGAAATGCAGGAAGAAATGGAAATAGAAAGGGCACACAGAGCATTAGCTCCGAAACCACAGGCATATCAAAAACCAAGATCCTTCTTAATAAAATTTTTGCGATACACGACGAGAAAATATACTGGAACGGGAAAGGAATAAAGTTAGAGAAGAAAATAAGACATTGAAATACAAGGGTCAAAAATATTTTTTTACCCAGACAAAATTTTTGAATTCTTAAAGAGGAGGAAGGAGTTTAATACAGCAAAATCGATTTTATGGAAAAAAAGGTTACAAATTCATGTTAAGGCATCCAGCCATCCTTAAAATATTTATACCTGGGGAGCAAAACCGACTGTTCTCAGATCCAGAGAAAGTGCAAGAATTCGCAGAATGTTTGCAGGACAGGAGAAGAGATGAAGAGATGTAGCAAGAATGAAGAATGGTGATAAAGTATATATAAAGATGTAAAAACAATGTATATGTAAAGAACTAAAGAGGGAAAAGAGAAGGGAAGGAAGGGAGTAAGGGGAAAAAAGAGAGAGAGAGAGAGTTTTGTTATATGTGTTAAAAAAGTGTTTTCTGGAGAGGGCTGGGTAGAGGGGAAAATAACCATCACTGCAAAATCAGTTGACCATGCAAACAAGATCACAATGAAAAGGGGAGTTGTGGTTGCCTGGCAAGGGAGATGGGCAACTCAGGGGGGGGGGGACAATTTGGGTTAAGGTATTAGTGGATGTGCGAACATCGGGGGTACTTTATGTCTTAAATGTGTTGTTGTACATTAAGTGTAATAAGAGAAAACTAAGAAATGAAAATGGGGAAAAGGGGGATGGAGGTGGTGAAGAGGTGGAAAAGAGGTGTATGCAAGATACAAGATGGCCATGTTGAACTATATGACCATAAACATTAATGGAATACATATCCAAATTAAAAGGAAGAGGCTACTAAATTTATTGAAGAAGAAAAAAATAGATATAGCATTTGTGCAGGAAACACATCTAACTGAAGCGTAACATAACAAACTAAAGAGAGATTGGGTAGGACACGTAATGGCAGCATCCTATAATTCAAAAGCTAGAGGTGCAGCCATACTAGTTAACAAAAATGTACCAATCAAAATAGAGGAGGAAATAATAGATCTGGCAGGGAGGTATGCAATGATAAAGTGTCAGATAGACTCAGAATTTTGGAATTTGCTCAAAAGTTTATGCAGGATATTTTTTTAAAGATTGCAGACACACAAGGAAATATATTGATAGGAGGGGATTTTAACCTTAATTTGGACCCAATGTTGGATTAAACTGGACAAAAGACAAGTAAAAAGAATAAAGTAGCCAAATTTATGGTTAAATCAATGCAGGAAATGAAACTTATGGATATATGGAGGAGGCAACACCCAAGAGAGAAGGAATTTTCATATTATTTGAGTAGGCACAAAACTTACTCAAGGATTGATATGTTTTTGTTGTCAGCCCATATTCAAGGGAGAGTTAGGAAAACTGAGTATAAAGCTAGACTACTATCAGATCATTCACCCCTATTTATTAGCAATAGAACTGGAGGACATCCCACCAAGAACATATAGATGGAGGTTAAACTCCATGCTACTTAAAAAACAGGAATTTAGGGAGTTTATTGAACGCCAAATAAAACATATTTTGAAATAAACACAGGATCAGTGAAAGACAAATTTATATTATGGGATGCAATGAAAGCCTTCATTAGAGGGCAGATAATAAGTTATATGACTAAGATGAAAAAAGATTACAATCGAGAAATTGAGCAGTTGGAAAGGGAGATAGTAAGTACAGAAAAGGAATTAGTAAAAAGGGATGATATAACAAAAAGGAGAGAATTGGTGGACAAAAAAATTAAATACAAAATATTACAAACGTACAAGGTGGAGAAGAACATAATGAAAACAAAGCAAACGTATTATGAACTGGGAGAAAAAACACATAAAACAGAACAAGTAAAAAGAACGATACTGGCATCAAGGAAAAAGGGACAAACAAATTAGATATAACCCAACAGAGATTAATGAAAATTTTAAGGAATTTTATGAACAATTGTATCAAATTGAGAACGAGGGGAAAGATGATAAAATAGAAGAATTTTTAGCTAAAATTGAACTGCCGAAATTGCAAGAAGAGGAACAAAACAAACTAATAAAACCATTTGAAATAGAGGAAGTACAGGATATATTAAAAAAGCTACCGAACAATAAAACACCAGGAGAGGATGGATTTCCAATAGAATTTTATAAAACATTTAAAGAGTTATTAATTCCTCCTCTCCCGGAAGTAATGAACCAGATAAAAGAAACTCAAAACTTGTCAGATTCATGTAAGGCAGCAATAATTACAGTAATACCAAAGACGGGGAGGGTCCCTTTAAAACTAGCATCATATAGACCAATATCTCTACTCAACTCGGATTATAAGATAATAGCAAAATTATTAGCAAACAGATTGGCCGATTGTGTACCTAAAATAGTAAAACAAGATCAAACTGGATTTATTAAGAAAAGACGAACAGTGGACAATGTCTGCAAACTTATTTATCTAATCCACGCAGTTCAAGGAAATAAGAAACAAACGGTGGCTGTTGCTCGAGACGCAGAAAAAAACCTTTGACAGAGTAGAGTGGAACTACTTATTTAAAGTATTACAGAAGTTTAATCTACCAGAAAAATACATAAATTGGATTAAAGCATTGTATAATGGACCGTTGGTGTAAATGGATATGTATCGATTCACTTTAAATTAAATAGGTCAACTAGACAGGGATGTCCACTATCCCCCTCATTGTTAGCCTTAAAACTGATAAGAATAGAAAATAAAATAAAAGGGATAAAATAAAGGAGAAGGAGTATAAAATCAGCTTATTTGCAGATGACATCATAGTGTACCTAACAGAACCAGAGATATCTCAGTAAAAGAATTACATAAGAAATTGAAGGAATATGGAGAAATATCGGGGTATAAGATCAATGCAAATAAAAGTGAAGTGATGGCAATGAGTAACACAGATTATACAAAATTTAAAAAAGAATCATCATTTAAATGGCAAGCACAAGCTATCCGATACCTAGGGATCAGGTTAGATAATAACTTAAGCCACTTGTACAAACTAAATTATCAGCCACTAATAAAGAAATTGCAGGAAGACTTAGAACAATGGAAAGAATTACTGCTAACGTTGATAGGGAGGGTAAACTGCATTAAAATGAACATGTTCCCAAGGATACAATACTTTTTTCAAACATTACCAATTCCCTTAACAGAAAAATTCTTTAATGAACTAAAGAGAATAATAAGGAAATTCTTGTGGAAAGGGAGGAAACCAAGGGTAGTGTTAGATAAATTAGCAGAGAGGTACGACCAAGGTGGTTTGCAGTTACCAAATTTTAGAAACTATTATAGAGCCGCACAATTAAGGTATTTATCAGATTTTTACCAGACAAGGGAAAAACCAGCCTGGACTAAGATAAAACTGGATAAAATAGGGGAGAAGGTACCGGAACATATACTTTATAAGTGGGATGAAAAGCTGGTGCAATATAAAAACTCACCAGTACTGCATCATTTACTTAATACATGGAAAAAGATCCACTTAAAAGGAAAAAAACGAATGATCAAATACCAAAATTACTACTGACTCAGAATCCGCTAATCCCTTTTACAATAGACAACCTTTTCTTTAGAGAATGGGAGAGAAAAGGAGTCAAAAGAATAGAAATTTGTTTTTTGGGAAATAATTTATTAACATTTGAACAGTTGAAGTATAAATATGGAATAACTCATGGTCTTCTTTGTCTTTGGCTTGCCTTCGCGGACGAAGATTTATGGAGGGGGTAAAAAGTCCACGTCAGCTGCAGGCTCGTTTGTGGCTGACAAGTCCGATGCGGGACAGGCAGACACGGTTGCAGCG
Organism: Narcine bancroftii; assembly: GCF_036971445.1. NCBI lineage: Eukaryota > Metazoa > Chordata > Chondrichthyes > Torpediniformes > Narcinidae > Narcine > Narcine bancroftii. The sequence goes on from NC_091471.1 coordinate 369,168,720, forward strand.
GCTGCAGGGGAAAATTAGTGGGTTGGGGTTGGGTGTTGGGTTTTTCCTCCTTTGCCTTTTGTCAGTGAGGTGGGCTCTGCGGTCTTCTTCAAAGGAGGTTGCTGCCCGCCAAACTGTGAGGTGCCAAGATGCACGGTTTGAGGTGAGATCAGCCCACTGGCGGTGGTCAATGGGGCAGGCACCAAGGGATTTCTTTAGGCAGTCCTTGTACCTTTTCTTTGGTGCACCTCTGTCACGGTGGCCAGTGGAGAGCTCGCCATATAACACGATCTTGGGAAGGCGATGGTCCTCCATTCTGGAGACGTGACCCACCCAGCGCAGCTGGATCTTCAGCAGAGTGGACTCGATGCTGTCGACCTCTGCCATCTCGAGTACTTCGACGTTAGGGTTGAAAGCGCTCCAATGGATGTTGAGGATGGAGCGGAGACAACGCTGGTGGAAGCGTTCTAGGAGCCGTAGGTGATGCCGGTAGAGGACCCATGATTCGGAGACGAGCAGGAGTGTGGGTATGACAACGGCTCTGTATACGCTTATCTTTGTGAGGTTTTTCAGTTGGTTGTTTTTCCAGACTCTTTTGTGTAGTCTTCCAAAGGCGCTATTTGCCTTGGCGAGTCTATTGTCTATCTCATTGTCGATCCTTGCATCTGATGAAATGGTGCAGCCGAGATAGGTAAACTGGTTGACCGTTTTGAGTTTTGTGTGCCCAATGGAGATGTGTAATTTAAAAAAATAAAGTCACAATGTTTGAACAAATTTGGGAACCATCATGGAACATATCAGAGAGAGCTTGCCTACGACCTCCATCCCCTAAAATGAGAATGAAAATGATGAGAAGATAAAATGACTAGATTCAGTGTATAATAAAAAGAAGACATATTTTTATTGTTTATTTTTCTTTGTGTGAAGATATTGTTTTATGGTTTTATTGTATTGTATATGTTGAATATTTATGGGCTTTGGAGGGTGGTGGGTAGAGGGGAGGGAGGGAAAGGGGGAAATAAAAGAGAGTAAAGACCACTATGTAAATTTAATGAAAAACATTTGTACATATTTTGGTTGATATGGTTCATAGTGTGAAAAATAAATTAAAAAAAAAGCTTGCTTTATACAACATGCTCTCCAATGAATCCTGGTAAATCTCCTCTGCAAACTCTCCAAAGATTGTGCAGAAAGTATTATGTGTGACCCTTCAGTGAATAGGCACCTGCGATATTCTTTCCCATGTCGTCCATACCCAGAGTCTCAACAGGTGAGGATCCTCCTTAGTGCTGCCTTCAAATCAAGCAGAGGCTTGAATCCAAGCAGATGCCACAACTGTGCAATGAATTAGGCTGTGTTTGCATGAGTAACTTTCAGCTGTCTTTCCACCACTCCTTAACTGGTCTTTTGGACATCTAAAAGGCAGAAGAGTTGGTGATAAGGCATGATGTGCGGAGGAGAGTGAAAAGTAAGAAAAAGCTGAGTGAGTGTGGATTTAGGTATGGTTTAGGTGTGCAACGAGGTTTAGAGCTCTGAGGATAGTATTATCCTTGTTGCTCTCAGTTCTGCTGACTGTAGCTTCAGCAACGTGCTCTATGTGAGGTTTTCGGAGAACCAAGATTCAATTCATTGCCATGTAATAAAACAGGGTCATATTGCACAAAATTGCGTTGGCTGCTGTAAAGCAGACAGATTCGCCATCAGCAGAAATTGCCTGAAGCTCCTATTACAGTCAGAGAAAAAGAAGCAAAAGAGAATTCCCCCCCAGAGTCACTGAGTGTGTGTGGATTTGCCTCCAGCGCTCCTGCAGTCTTCATAGCCACACAGAGTCCAGTCCAAACCATCAGCAAACTGAGCTACAGATCCGAACCTCCGACACAGTCAGGAACCATTCAGCGCCTTCGTTACCCCGACATATCTGGGTTTCCCTAGTCCACAGCCGGCATGAGTCCACTGACAGCAGTCTTCTGCAGCCCACAGCCTCCATGGGTTCCTCGCCTCGAGTTGCCTGTAGCCCGTCACTTGCGTGGGTCCTTTAGCCACAGAGCCCCCTCGTTGGTCTGTCTCCATGGCCACCATCCCATGGGTCATCTGCTCTGCTTCTCCTTCCCATGTGGGAGCAGAGGGTAATGTTCCCGTTTCCTGGTGCCCTACGCCAGTCCTCCGCTTTCCTGGAGTCTGCAACCCTTCGTGGCTGCTGCCGGTCAGAGATTCCCCCATCTTTGGCGCAGATCTTGCGTACGCTGGATTTGAAATAAAAGTACCACCAGATCCTTTAATGGAGTGTGGAAATCCTGTGCGGAGCTGACGGCAGTCGGACTGGGCGGTTGAACCCCGTGGGAGCGTGGTATCTCTGCTCCTCGTTCTCCGTGGGTCTGCACCAGCGGCAGCACTGCTGTAACAGCAGATCCGGCAGCACCACCATTTCACTGGGCACTTGTCCTCATGCCATAGTCTTGCTATTACATCCGGTTGTGTAATCTGATAGCATGTGGTTTACAAGTAGCAGGAAGCACATGATTGCGAGGTATGAATGCTGTTTAAATTTACTGCTATAAATTTGAACAATTTGTGAAGCTCATGGTGCGAACAGTTGAATAACAGAATATGCACTTACTGACCTTGACAATATGTGCGAGGTAGTTGAATTTCTCCATGGACTAATCCTGATACTGAGTTCCTGAATTAGCCATTTCCATTACTTTCAGATACAGGACACCGCCCCTCCTTTCCATCTCCTCATGCAGATCTCCGATGCAGCAGCAAAAAAAAAACAGTGGAACTGTTTTTTTAAAATCTTTGTTTATTCACTTGACTTTCTTTTAAATAGAAAAAAGAAAAAAAAAAGAAAAAAGAAAAAAGGACGTCACGGTTAACGTAACGCTGTTACAGCGCCAGTGATTGGATCCAGGGTTCAAATCCCATGCTGTCTGTAAGGGGTTTGTATGTTCTCCCTGTGAGGGTTTTCTCCAGGTGCTCCAGTTTCTCCCATCCTTCAAAAATGTACTGGGGGTGTATGCCAATTGGGTGTATTTGGGGTGGCACGGGCTTGTGGGCCTAAAGGGCTTATTAATGCGCTGTATGTCTAAAAAAAAATTGCTCTCTCCCATGTCTGCCCTTCTGCAATATTTTCAGACTCTGGCTCTATTGTAAATAGTCAGACAATATTTGTCTCATCCATTTGCAGCTTGATTTTAAGCAGTTCAGGAACCATTTAAAGCATGCCAGACACTTATATATTAGCCTCCATCCAACCAATGAAAAAGCATCAGTACATTCATTATAATGACTAGACATCACAATCTTCATGTGCTGACTGCATTACAGTCAACAGGAACTAACAATGTTAACCATATGTTTGTTTTTCAATACTAAAGTTCTGGATCCTTATCGATCACCTCAAAATATTTCAGAATCTTGAAATCATTTACCGTTTTAAAAGCTTGCCTATATCCATTAAATTGCTATTATTTTCATATATTTTTAATTGAACTGCATAGGGTGGAAATACCAATAAATATAGCAATGGATACATCTTTATCATCTGTGTAATTCATTTCATGTCATCTTTATTCTAAATCTTGTGCCAAAACTCAATTATAAATACTTTTGGCATATTCAATGTCACTCTTAGTTAGTTGTTTGTTTACACTATCATTGTGAGCTGGCAAGAGCCAATTTACGTCAGAGATTTTTTACAAGTCAAATAGAAAGGCTTCACACAGGACCATAAGGGATAAGCTGTAGAATTTTACAGTAACCCAAGGGAAACAATTAATTGCTACCTGCAACCGAATTCATTAAGAAGCAGAGGTCCTTGAGAAAAGGAAAGAAAATGTAACATCATTCTCCACATCCAATTCTTTAGATTTGTCTAGTTTGTGAGTCACTTATGAGCCCAAAATCCTAAATTAGCACCCGAAGCTGCTGCTGTCAGTATACTAGAAAGATAAAAAGGGGAACACTCCTCCAGTGTTGTAGGAAATATATTTGTGTGCAGCAAATAATCCTCATGAAGTTCACTGCTGTGAAGTTTCTTGGAGTTTGCTGAATTCAGGATAAGAGTTGGATTTTTCCTGTAGCATGTTAAAAAAGACTTCAGTTTTCAGCCTTTCCCATTCTAACCTCTTCCAAAGATGTGGCCTTACCTGCTGAATATTCCCAGCATTTTCTGTTTTTATTTTAGATTAGAGATTCAGAGTACATAACAATTTGGAATTCAAACAACCAGTCGTCTCAAGCAACTGGCCAAAAAAAAATTGAGAGAAATAAATAAAATAAGGAAGAATAAAATAATAAGTCAAAATACATGTTTAAAATTGTACATGTTCTCTGAAGTCACAAATAAACCTTTGGTGAAGATGAGAGCAAATATTCAGCCAGCGGAGAGCTTTGCTCATAGCATCTGTTTGAATAAAATTTGAATAAAGTTGTGCTTGAATAAAATGGTGTGGTCCAGGATGAAAAGCTGGCGGATGCCACTCACCATTGGGGTGACTCTTAGTGTGTCCTTATCCCTGCTTAGTAAGAGTAACACCAATCAGAGGCTTTTTCTGAAAACTTGGGGGAGAGGGCTGGCTAATTATCTATAATATTATTGTTCATCTTTCAGGCGGCTCTGTGGAGGGGGAGGAACCTGCAGATGCAGCGACGGTTAAATGTTTACAAAGAATGAAACTAAAAATAAAGTAAAATACTTTAAGGTTTATATATTCATGCAAATGGAAGTTTGTTCAGTGTAAGTACAATATAGTATTTTAAACTGTTCCTTCTTTATTAGTTAGGCATGGCAAAAGAAAGTCTCAAGCAACCAGAAAATACACTTATCCAGCATCTACCAATCCTCATTGGTGCCAAATACTAGGGTTTTTTTTAAAACTGTTTCTTATTATTTGGCAAGTAGAGAATTTGAAGAAAATGACTCTGGTGCCGGACTCAGACCTGCTGCATTTTTCAGATTTCTAAAATTTTGCTTTGTTTCAAAGTAACAAAATGTGATTTAGAAGCAGAGAGCCCAAATTGTCTTCATCTCTAATCACTGCAGAAAATAGACACATTTTGTGATTTATCTTCCTTAACAGAGAAATTGACTTGGATGCATTCGAGCCAATGCTATTTTCTGCCCACTGTTCATTTCCACCTACAGTGATTTAGATGTGGCTTATCTTGAGATAAGAAACAGTCTGTTCCAGGGAAAGCCTTCAGTAAAGTGAAAAATGTCATTTTGATGATAACAGGCAATCCATGACCAAAAGTTTCCCCGGAGAACTTTTATGTAAGTCTTGTGTACGGTGACTAATGTTTATTTATTTCCATCCCCTGTATCAGAATTCTGAGGCAATTGTGCATTCAGGGCAACAGCTCACTACTGTATATTCATTAAGGTATTTTTGGAGGGCATAAATTTTGAAACTCAACATTCCTGGTGCAAATCTGTGCCTACAAAAATAAAAATCAATAATTCAAGATTTAAAAGTCACAAAGTAATGATAATTTATAGGTAGGATTTTAAAATCCTATTGTGAAGAGGCACGCTGTTTTCTCCTCTGTCCTCCATCTTTAATTTTCAATTCTGTTTTTAAACAAACTTTTTTTGTAATAAGTTATAGCTGTTTCTTTAGAACATAGAACACCACAGCACCATACAGGCACTTCAGCCCTTGATGTTGTGCTAACCTATATATTCCTACAGAAACAAATAAGCCCTTCCTGCCTCTATTTTTCTTCCATCCATGTGGCTGTCTGAGTCTATGAAATGCTCCTAATGTTTCAGCCTCCACCACCATCCCTGGAAACTCTCTATGTAAAAAAACTTACCCCTGACATCTCCCCTAAACTTCCCTCCCTTCACTGTGTACAGATGTCCTCTGGTGTTTGCCATTCCCACCGTGGAAAAATGGTGCTGGCTGTCTACCTTATCTATGCTTCCTAGAATCTTGTAGATCTCTATTAGTTTCCTTCTCTCATCCTTCTTCACTCCAAAGAGTAAAGCTCCAGCTCCACTAACCTTGCCTCATGAGACATTTTCCAGTCTAGGCATCATCCTGGTAAATCTCCTCTGCACCTGCTCCATAGTTTCCATATTCTTCCTTTAAGGAGGTGACCAGAATGGAACACAATATTCTAAGTGTGATCTCGGCAGAGATTTGTTGAGTTACAACATGACATCTTGTCTCTTGAACTCAATTCCCTGACTAATGAAGCCCGTAGACCTTCTTAACTATCCTATCAACCTATGTGGCATCCTTTCAATTTGTTCTTTTGATTCAATAGAACAGCCATGAGTTACATTGACTGGCCAGAACTCTAAAGTTAGAAATCCTGTGCACAAGGAAATACATGGTACAACAACAATGTTCTACAGCCCTAACAATTTACCACATTGAAATTAACACCTAGCACACCTTAACAACATTAATTGTTGATCTGTTTATGTAACAAGATGCTTCCAATTTAAATAATCGCAATGGTATTTCACAAAAATACTATCCCCAAACCAGAAAATATTTTTAGAGATAATGCTAGCATTTACATTGCAACTTTGTGGAAGTACTGGATTTACAAGCACAGATAAGAATTTTAATTTTTCAGTGTCTATTCAGGGAGAAAAGACTTCCACTGAATTCCCAGAACATCATTTGCAAGGGTGCAGTGATAATTTTCTAGGTGCCAGAGCGCACCAAAAAGGGCATCAAGGTCTCACGAGATCTGGCGTTGGTGGGCATCATGTAGTATTTGGTGTTGTACATTTGAGAGTGAATGGTAGGACAAGGAAGGAGGACAACTGGTCATGGAAGAAACAGGTTCCTTGTATGTCCAGAATAGCGCTCAGCAGGGTGAGGGTGGGGGAGGGGGGGTGGTGTGCGGTGGCCCCATGAGGTTCTGGAGCAGAGCTCTGGTGAGCACTGGCAGCACTGCACCCTCCCATTTGTGCAAGTTGAGAAGACCCTTGATTTTAATGGGGGAAAAAAATCAACTGTAAAGAAATATAATTACAAGCTAATTTTTTTTTTTTAAATTTGGGTTAAACTACATTTAATTGTTTCCTTCTTAGAATCATTGAAACATGGAGGACTGAAATGCAACCATTAGGCCCATCTCATCCATGCTAGCTGTGATCTCTATCTACACCAGTCCCACTTGCAAACATAAGGTCCGTATGTGTCTACATCTTTTCCATCTAAGAACCTGACAAATACCTTTTAAACATTGCAATTGTATCTACCTCAAACACCATCTCAGGGAACTCATTCTAGATATTCACCACCTAAATTTTAAAAAGAAATTTTCTTGAGAAATATTATATTTTTAATAAAACTTTTAAATCATTTTTTAATATATGTTGACAGAGGCTCCAGACAATTGTGACAGCTTGTAGGCCTGGAGCCATGGCTTAAATGTTGCTCAAGGCATCTCGAGGGAATGAGCTCACCAGTTCTGATTGGAAATGTCTTTCACTCCAATGCTTTATCAATCAACAGGAACCCAATTTCTCAGGGAAGAGTGTGTCAGACTTCTGGGTAAGAGTGGCCTTCAAATACAGGCAGCAGGTGAGCTCAAGTGCCTCAAAAGTCACAAAAAACCCAGATTTATAAAAAGAAATCAATTATTTTTAAACACACATTCTCCATCATATCACAAGGTATAACATGAATCGAAGCAGAGATCTGGACCCCCTGCAATTTGCCTATCGTCACAATCGTTCCACAGCAGGAGCAATATCATAGGCTTCTCCACTCAAGTCTAGATCACCTCAAAAACCATTCATGCATACAACTGATCTTCAGCGACTACAGCTCAGCTTTCAACATGATTATTTCCTCAGTGGGCCTCTGCAAGTGGATCTGATTTCCTCATCGGAAGACCACAGTCAGTACGAAATGGAAACAATGTCTCCTACTCACTGACTATCCACACAGGTGCACCTCAAGGATGCGTGCTTAGCCTATTGCTCTACCATCTATACACCCATGACTCTGTGGCCAGGCACAATTCCAATGCTATCTACAAGTTTGCCCATGACACCACAGTTGTCCGCAGAATCACAAATGGCAATGAGGAAGTGACAGGAGGGAGATAGATCAGCTCGTTGAGTGATGTTACACCAACAACCTTGCAATAAACAATGGCAAAACCAAGAAGATTGTGGACTTCAGGATGAAGTCAGGAGAACGTGATCCTCATTGAGGGTCAGTAGTGGAGAAGGTCAAGAACTTCAAATTCCTGGGAGTCAACATCTCCGAAGATCTATTCTGGAGCCTCCATGACGATGCAATCACAAAGAAGGCTCACCAGCATCTGTACTTTGTGAGGTGTTTGAGGAGATTTGATACATCACCAAAGACTTTTGAAAACTTCTACAGGTGTATTGTGGAGAGCATTCTGGATGGTTGCAACACTATTTGGAGGTGCCAACACTCAAGATGAGAAAATCTCCAGAGGGTTGTTAACTTGGCCTGTGACATCGCAGGCACCAGACTTCAGTCCATCCAGGACATCTACAAGAGGCAGTGTCTTAAGAAAGCAGCCTTTCTCCTCAAGGCCACCACCACCCAGGCCATGCCCTCTTCACTCTGCTGCCATCGGGAAAAAGGGACAGGAGCCTAAAGATAAGCACCCAGCGGCACAAGGGCAGCTTCTTCTCCGCTGCCATCAGATTTTTGTGCACTATTTTTATTTATTTTTTGTATGCTGGTTTATATGAATGTTTACACTGTGATGATCCTGCAAAACAATTAATGTTGTGATTTGTTCATGACAATAAATTCTGATTCCGAGTTCAATTTCAAAATACAGGATGTCACTAAAACTCTGTAAAGAAAAATCAGCTTTCTTACCTCATTAATTGAAAGCTTCCTCAACAACCAAAATTTCTATTGCCAACAAATAATTGAGTTTAACAATGATATATTAAGTTTAGAACAAATCAGCTCCCACTGCTCTACATCACCCTTGTTGTGAAGCATTAAGTGGAGAAACTATTGGTATTAAACTGACAAAAATACACATAATTGACTCAGTTAAAATTTAGTAAATGCATTGCTCATTTATTGATTTTACATTTTCCTGAATGGACCAATATTTTGACAGATTTTATCACTTACTTGTACTTTTTGAAGGAGAGGCCCATGTGTTGTTTCATTTGTTGAAGTCCATGGTAGTCTGTATAAATTATGTCAAAGGTTAATGGTCCAGTCAGAGGGCAACTTCCTCTCCCAGGAGGTACACCTAGGAAACTAATCATCAGGAACAATAAATATGTGGCTAAAACAAGTTATCTTATACAAACTAAGTTCTTTCATTCTAACAAAGACTGTGAGCAGTAAAATATGTATTGAATTACACTGGACTAAATCTCAGAAGCTGAATTCCAGGTGAAGCCAGTACTACCCTGCATATTTAGCAAAGATTGAATTTCTAGTCAGGTATTTCAAACTCATATAAAAAATGTATTTTTGTGTGTAAACTCTGAATCTCAAAGGATTGTGGTATTAAATAACCATAACATGCTCTGGGCCTCATCTGCACAAAGCTCCAGAAGAAAGTCAATCCAAAAAGAGTCCTCTGAGCTCTTGCCATTGACAATGCAAGCTACTACAAATGTTATTTATTGCTCTTTGGTTACCTCTGAGACAGTTCTTCAAATCAAATGGGTTAGTCACTCATGATATTTATTGACATAAGGTTCAACAGTCAGCATCTGTAAAGAGATGCAGTTCATGACATTGCCAAACTGATAATGCAAAATGATCAAGATACAAAGCAGATGAGTTTCCTTACACATTTCATTTACTGTGATATTTTCACTCAGCAGAAGCTGCATTTTACTTGCAATTTTGTGAGTGTGTTAGGATTTGCTGTTTGGAATATACACATAATTTGGATTGTCAAATGGAAGTGGCAAAGCTGCAAATGAATCAACTTGTGAAACAAATCTACTGGAAAACAGATATATTGCAGAATTTAATAAAATAATCTATCAAACGGGATCAAACACAGAACTAACCCTTGCAGACTTTAATGTTGGAATTGTTGACTTTCAGAGCATTATCAAGATGTGTGAATTAGTGTCAAGAATTAATTTATTGCCAAGGTTGCTCTGATAGGCAGTGAGAAGCTTTGCACTGGTCTAGCAATGCACTTGGTGCATTGAAGACACGGCTAATAACCATCCACATTGGTGTCATCACATATGGGTTAGCTTGACATAAATGTGATGACAACAGATGTTGTTCTACAAAGTGCCCTGGTGGTCTGTATGAGCTTATAGAACTGTACATGTGCTTAATGGTACTGAGACAAAAGACAGAACCAAGCAACCAATCTTCCTGAATCAAAGTGCCAAAGTATTACATAAGACATCAATTAGGAGTTTGAAGCCAGTTCTCGAGACCTACAGAAAGATCCTTGCTATCAGGTAATTATTGTCAGTTTCAACATTACAAATATTTATTAAATATTTTGAATCTCTTGAATTACAACTTTTGAAGAGAATAAAATTTTGGAGTGAAGAGGTAAAGTCAGCTCTTGAATGAGAGTGCTATTATAAAAAAAAACAAATTGGGTCAGGAAAATTTCCATTTTGGACTCACCTCAGCCCTGGTGCTGGAAGGAATGGTAATAATAAGGCACAAGGTGTGGCCATGATCTCATTAGTGATTAGCAAAAAAATGATCAACTCTGGTCGTTTGAGGGATGGCCTTACGCACAAACAGGATCTGGTTGGAAGTCAAACATGAAAATCTGCAGACACTGTGAATGAAGTAAAAACACAGTGCCGGAGAAACTCAGCAGATTAGGTTTGGTTTGGTTATGACTCCTCAGATGGTTCAATACTCTCCTGGGATATGGGTATAAATTGAAAAAAAGCAAGTGTGAAAAAAAAATGTAAATGATCTTTTCAAAATAATTCCCTGATGGCCACAATCCTGAACTCTGGAAATCATGAAGAAGTCTTTGTAAAACCAAACCACACTTGGATTTCCAGATCACATAAAATATCTTGAAGCCAAAGCTCATTGATTCAAATTGCCATCAATCCATTGCCACCTGCCTCGATAATCTCTCCTTGAATACAATGTTTTATCAAGGGCATTATGAAGACCCAGCTGATTGGGGAGTTACTTAACTCTACACAAATATTCTTTTTCATTCGTTTATTTTGGGATTTGAAAGAAACCAATGTTCAACCAAGCACAATAATGTTTAGAATCTGTCAATCTGCACTCATTTCTTAGAAAGTAAATTGATTTTCAATAGGCTTCTTTGTTCAATATACAAGGAGATGACAAAGGATTATTTTTCCATGTATACTATACACTTTTGTGTTCTACAGCACCATTATTTCTGCTAACTCCAACTGACAATATTGTCAAGTGACGGACAGTGATATATCACCACCTAGTGGCTGGCATCAAAATGAATGGGATTTGCCACACTTTAAAATAATTATTGAGCTAGGTTTCTGGTGTCTATGGAAACAACAATGCGATGACATGCAATGGTTTTATGGGGCACAATACCTATGTAAGAATATTAATTCAATTCAGGTAAAAACATTTATTCCGTGATATGTATTATTTTGTGGGATATTTTTGTTCACCGCAGTGACACTGCTCTAGGTTATGAAAAGGACCTTAAATGTAATCTAAATTAACTGACAGAATGTTTTAATTTTATAAATTAATTCTATGGCTATAGGCCAATTGTATTCTTTCTCCTCCCAAATGGGAGTTTTTTTTGTCTTTTTTTTAATCTTTTGCTCACTTTGTGCCAATTTTCTCCCTCCTTCTGCAAAAATCTGTCTCCTTATTGCAACATTTCCATGGATCATGGATATTTTCACTTGGCCATTTGAGTTTAAAGAGATTTTATAATAACTGTTGGCAAACTTCAATTACATTGCAGTTGAGCTAAAACCGATTACCACTGAAGGTGCTCACACTGAGAGCAGTAGAAGATAGTCACAAGAAACCTGATTAATCTTTTCCTCATCATTTCAACATTTTAGAGCCCACTCTTTGGTTCTTATTTTCTTAATGTCATGCAAACTAAGAGCTTTTTTGTTGCAGCTAATTGTGCGGGGCAAGGAAATACCTCATGAGGAAATTCGCTCACCTTCTCGAATGTGGTCAATTGTGAATGTGTGTAAAATGTACTGAACAGCTTCTCAGTTAGCTTGCACATATTAATTTAGGTTAAGAATGAGCAAATATTAGAGCAGACATTCAAACAATCTTCTCCACAAAGTGGGGCAGAATACATGATCCTTGGATCAAATGCAAATAAAGGTAAAATTTCCATTATTGTCACGTCATACTACATTTAGAATGTAACATCCATAAAATTCTTTAACTTTGTCTATCGTAAGGAAGACAGAGAGTCGCCACTTTGTCCCTCACAGAAATGAGGCCCCAGCAAGGAACGAACTCACGATCTCTGGTTTACAAGACCAGTGCTCGAAGCTATCGAAGTGCGAATTAACCACGTTGATGATTAATTCTTGTATGCTTTATACTTTACAGCCTTTGTATTTACAGTGCAGGAGGCAACATTAAGAAGGAGACTGAAGCATATCAAAAAGAAATATGGAAAAGAATTTCCATGGCACAGATTAAACAATAAGGGGAAATAAGGTCAGATGCAGTCAATGGAAAAAATGACGAAAAAGAAAATTGAAAAAAAATCCAAAAATGGAAGTTTAATCAAAGGGAAATATTACTGTTCTAATAAAAGCAAAGAAAAAGGAGCCCAGAAACACTCAGGAAGGAGCACATATACTTGTCCTTCAAGTTTGAAAGGGCAGAACATGGATTTCCATAGAAATGCCAATTTGACTTGGGTTGCAAATTGCACATTCTCAGTCAAGAAATTGGAAAACTGCATATTATTGTAACTATTTTTCATCGACATGAATTTCTGTTAATGAGGCTGTCACATGCTCCACATTTTGAGAAAATGTAAAATCTCTGTCGAATTATAAAGCAGAGTAAAGTCTTCATTCCTGATTTCTCAATTCCCCCAATGACAGATCTGAGTACTCACAAACTAGCCATCCTGCTGTTTCAAAGTTTAAACTACTGCTGAAGAATTAAAGTGCATTGTCAGCCAGCTGCCACAGCACAACAAATCCCTGTGGTAATCTCAACTTCAGAGAAAGGAGTTCTCAAGACTCATTGTCCATAACTTTGCCAGGAATTGAATCTTAAAGCTATAAATTTCCACTGAGTTTATAACTGGCTTTAAAAAGCTATAAATTTCCACTGAGTTTATAACTGGCTTTAAAATTGGCAGGTGTTGTTCAGCTAAATTTGAGCAGAAAGGAAGAATACTCATTAATGGTTTACTAGTTGTTGAAAGTGCTTTCAATTAATTGGGTCATACTTAAAATGATAAAAGAACATAACTATTAGTGATGAGAGAAGGAGGGTGAAGAGCATCTTCTGCTGCTTCAATTTTTGTAATTTGCCAATGAACTTTCAGAATGATAAATGGTTAGGTTTATTGAAATTCTACAGTTGGATCAGATGGATGTAGAATTAATGATCTGAACTTTTTTAATTTAAAATACCTCTTGGCCATTTATAATCTTGAATGTGGGTGCACACAATCAGAACTGAAGCCTTTTTCACTCAACACATCAGTGGTCACAAGTTCCTTTCAGTGTGCTCTTAACTTAGAAATTAGGTTGTGTGATAATGTTCAATTGCTTAAGTCAACGTTCAGATTTATTGTCAAAGTATGTCCATGATATCATATACAACCCTGAGATTTTTATTTCCCTTTGGGTCAGGCAGAATTTCTACTTATCAGTAACTGTAAACTATACACAATAAGAAAAAAATATATCAACAAGAGAAATGTTAACAAATTGACTGTGCAAATGCAGGAAAATAAATCTTCAGTAATCAATAATAAGAAAGCAAAAGTCCTGATTGAGTTTGTTGTTGAGGAGTCTGATGCTGGAGAAGTAGCAGCTGTTCCTGAACCTGGTGGTACAAGTTTTGTGGCACCTGTACTTCTTTCCTGATGCCAGAAGTGAGAACAGAGCATGTGCTGCCCGGTGTGGAAACTTGTTGATTGCTTCTGCTCTCCACGTCAGTGTTCCACAGAGATTTTTTAAAATTTTTATTTTTTAAAATTTTTTATTTTTCGCACCATAAACCACATTAACCATGATACACACTTTTTCCTTTTCAAATATATACAGTGCCATTTTTTGATGTACTGGCTGTGTTCACTACCTTTTGCAAGGCTTTCTGCTCAGAAGTATTGGTGACACCATAGCAGGTCATAATGGAGCTGGTCAGCACACATTCCACCACATATCTGTAGAAGTTTGCCAAGGTTTGCAAAGACATATCAAACCTCTGCAAACATGCTTTCTTCGTGATGACAATAGTATGATGGGTCTAGGAATGATCCTCTAGGTTAGGACTCCAGGAATTTAAATTTTCTCCCTCTCTCCACCTCTGATCCCCCAATGATCAATGGATCCTACACCTCTAGTTTTATTTCCTCAAGTCTACTATCAGCTCCTTGAGCTTGCGGGCATTGAGTGAGATTGTTGCGAGTACATTATTCAGCCAATTTTTCAATTTTCCTCCTGAAAGCTGACTGACCACATTCATTTAAAATAAATGGTCCAATGTGGTATTAACATGCATCCTTAACACAGGTTAATGGAACCATTTATACTGGGTAGTTATTTCATACTAACTTGCTAGGAATTCTTAATATGTTAGCAAACATCATGATTTCTTGGCCAAATTTGCAAAGTTGAACCTTAAATATCTTGAAAATTCCTATCAAACAAATACTTGCCATGTGGTTTAACCTTTGGAGTCCAGGCATAATACTGGTAATTGAACAACATTATCCCTCCAAAGAAATATTTCCTTGTTGGGATTTGGTTGCCAGAAATACTCCCAGCACATCCTACATGTACAGCTATGGTATCACTTGCAGCTCATTGCACTCTACCTGTTAAAGATATGAGATCAATATTCTACCAGCATTTCAGTTTATTTTTGACACTAATTTTTATTTATGTGGAGTTTGATTTAAAAAAAAACGTGTCTTTGTCAATTTGGACATGTCATAAATCTAGATGATCTTCCTGAAAAGTCACCAAAATGAAATTGATTAATGGATTTAAATACCCAATTTGATATCCATTTGAGATATTTTTCGATAATCTACGTCCCCTTTTTTTCCATTCTCATTACAATGATTCCTTTGCAGTAAAGGATTAGTTTACAAAAGAAAACATTTTTTTCCCACTGTATGATCTGCACAAAACAGGAATGGTTGAAGCCTGGCTAATGTGTGAAATAATTAATTTAGAATGTTTATAAACTGGCATCCCTACAGTATGAGGAAATATAGAAATGATGAATAGAGTCATTTACGTTGACAGCTTCCTGCTGACAGCAGCTGCTAAGTCCTCAAGAAATTTATGAACAAGGACCTGCAAGTTCTGAGAAACAGCTAAGATGACAGCTAAGGAAGTCTTACTTTGAAAATTAAGTTCACCAACCTGGCATTTTCTGAAACCAATGTTCCACATAAAGGACACTGTTTGACCTGCTGAACTTCTCCAGCATTTTGTGTTGTTACTTCAACCACAGTGTCTACAGAATTTTGTGATTTACTTCAACCCATGAGGATTAATTCTGAATAAATTTGATCTTATCTATCGCTGTAGAATTTTCTTGAAAAAAATTATACCCAAGGACAAATGATGACACCAAGAATGCCAACCATAGTAGGAATGCCAACATATGCAACTTGCATGACACTTCTCAATTTGTAGGTCAGAACAGACTTTCAATCACATTATGGCTCAGACGGCAAAGTCCTCCTCAGCGACAAGATCTCCATCCTCAACCGATGGTCAGAACACTTCCAATCTCTTTTCAGTGCCAACCGCTCAGTCCAAGATTCCGCCCTGCTCCAGCTCCCTCAACAGCCCCTAAGGCTAGAGCTGGATGAGGTTCCCACCCTGGATGAGACATATAAGGCAATCGAACAACTGAAAAGTGGCAAAGCAGCAGGTATGGATGGAATCCCCCCAGAAGTCTGGAAGGCTGGCGGCAAAACTCTGCATGCCAAACTGCATGAGTTTTTCAAGCTTTGTTGGGACCAAGGTAAACTGCCTCAGGATCTTCGTGATGCCACCATCATCACCCTGTACAAAAACAAAGGCGAGAAATCAGACTGCTCAAACTACAGGGGAATCACGTTGCTCTCCATTGCAGGCAAAATCTTCGCTAGGATTCTACTAAATAGAATAATACCTAGTGTCGCCGAGAATATTCTCCCAGAATCACAGTGCGGCTTTCGCGCAAACAGAGGAACCACTGACATGGTCTTTGCCCTCAGACAGCTCCAAGAAAAGTGCAGAGAACAAAACAAAGGACTCTACATCACCTTTGTTGACCTCACCAAAGCCTTCGACACCGTGAGCAGGAAAGGGCTTTGGCAAATACTAGAGCGCATCGGATGTCCCCCAAAGTTCCTCAACATGATTATCCAACTGCACGAAAACCAACAAGGTCGGGTCAGATACAGCAATGAGCTCTCTGAACCCTTCTCCATTAACAATGGCGTGAAGCAAGGCTGTGTTCTCGCACCAACCCTCTTTTCAATCTTCTTCAGCATGATGCTGAACCAAGCCATGAAAGACCCCAACAATGAAGACGCTGTTTACATCCGGTACCGCACGGATGGCAGTCTCTTCAATCTGAGGCGCCTGCAAGCTCACACCAAGACACAAGAGAAACTTGTCCGTGAACTACTCTTTGCAGATGATGCCGCTTTAGTTGCCCATTCAGAGCCAGCTCTTCCGCTTTGCGGAAACTGCCAAAATGTTTGGCCTGGAAGTCAGCCTGAAGAAAACTGAGGTCCTCCATCAGCCAGCTCCCCACCATGACTACCAGCCCCCCCACATCTCCATCGGGCACACAAAACTCAAAACGGTCAACCAGTTTACCTATCTCGGCTGCATCATTTCATCAGATGCAAGGATCGACAATGAGATAGACAACAGACTCGCCAAGGCAAATAGCGCCTTTGGAAGACTACACAAAAGAGTCTGGAAAAACAACCAACTAAAAAACCTCACAAAGATAAGCGTATACAGAGCCGTTGTCATACCCACACTCCTGTTCGGCTCCGAATCATGGGTCCTCTACCGGCACCACCTACGGCTCCTAGAACGCTTCCACCAGCGTTGTCTCCGCTCCATCCTCAACATCCATTGGAGCGCTTACACCCCTAACGTCGAAGTACTCGAGATGGCAGAGGTCGACAGCATCGAGTCCACGCTGCTGAAGATCCAGCTGCGCTGGATGGGTCACGTCTCCAGAATGGAGGACCATCGCCTTCCCAAGATCGTGTTATATGGCGAGCTCTCCACTGGCCACCGTGACAGAGGTGCACCAAAGAAAAGGTACAAGGACTGCCTAAAGAAATCTCTTGGTGCCTGCCACACTGACCACCGCCAGTGGGCTGATAACGCCTCAAACCGTGCATCTTGGCGCCTCACAGTTTGGCGGGCAGCAACCTCCTTTGAAGAAGACCGCAGAGCCCACCTCACTGACAAAAGACAAAGGAGGAAAAACCCAACACCCAACCCCAACCAACCAATTTTCCCTTGCAACCGCTGCAATCGTGTCTGCCTGTCCCGCATCGGACTTGTCAGCCACAAACGAGCCTGCAGCTGACGTGGACTTTTTACCCCCTCCATAAATCTTCGTCCGCGAAGCCAAGCCAAAGATGGCTCAGAGAACTTAATCCTCCCGCCTTTCTCATTTAGATGAAATCAACAAGATCCAGAAAGTCCAAGCACATTTAACGGAGATTAGAAAAAAAAATCAGGAAACACTTATAGTACTCGAGAGATCAGAACACAAATTTTAGTGTATCTAAAATTAGTTTACAACATTATGATTGGCATAGATGAGTAAATGCAAGTAGTCATTTTCCACTGAGGGAAGGTGAGATTCAAACCAGAGGACATGGGTTAAGGGTGAAAGGGGAGACATTTAGGGGGAACATTAGGGGGGGGAATTCTTCACACAGAGAGATGGGAGTATGGAACAAACTGTTAGCTGATGTGATGAATGCGGATTCAATTTGAAAAAAAAAATTAGTCTTAACTTAGAAATTAGACTGTGTGATAGTGTTCAATTACTTAAGTAAAAGTTCACATTTATTATCAGAGTACATACATAACATCACATACAACCCTGAGATTCTTTTTTTCTGTGGGGAGGCAGAATTCCCACTTATTGGTAGTCAAAAAAAAACTATACACAGCATATACATGTAAACAAATAAAGAACTGTAAACAGATAATGAATGCAAACACACGAACTGCAATACAGAGAGAATAAAAAAATCAATAAAGTGCACAAGAGTCCTTAAATGTCTCTGATTGAGATTGTTGTTGAGGAGTCTGATGGTGGAAGGGGAGCAGCTGTTCCGGTACCTGGTGGTGGGAGTCTTGTGGCACCTATACCACTTTCCAGACGGTAGCAGCAAGAACAGAGCATGTACTGAGTGGTGTGGATCCTTGATGATTGCTGGTGCTCTCTGACAGTAGTGTTCTCTGTAGATGTCCTCAGTTGTTGGGAGTGTTTTGCCTGTGATGTCCTGTGCTGTGTCCACTACATTTTGGAAGGATGGGGTACTGGATACCAGTGGTTTTACTGTAATTCTTTATCTACCACAGATGCTACTTGACTTGCTGAGTTCTTTCAACAGATTGATTTTTGTTCCAGAATGCTGGCATCAGCAGTTTCTCGTGTGTCTAATTTTTAAATTAAATTTATTAAATAAGAACTGGATTCCAATTACTGAGATTGCATTGATGAATTGGTATCTTCAGAGAAAAAAATCTTTTTTGTTTCAATGAGCACCATGAAGAAATAAGTTATTGAAAAAAATAATAATTTTGAAAAGATCACCTGAACTTATTTGATTTAGAAAACATGATGAGGGAAAACATGTAAAATTTGACTTTGCCCTGCAAGATCCAGAACTATTTGTCCCTCAGTCTTGTCTAATGGTATTGTGGTGATATGTAATTTCACCGCTAGATCACCAGGGGTCATCCCGGAGACCTTGTATATAAAGCAGTCCAGAGCTACGCTCTAGCCTTCCAGGTTTGTCTTGCAAAGAGAAAAGACCTCTTAGTGTACATATTAGTTTATTAAAGCTGTCTTACACTCGCACTGCTGGTGTGGTTATTGTCAGTACAGGTATAATGCAAGATATGACGTAAGAATGCAGAAAATATGATAAATCTGTTAGGGAATTCATTACTCAGTTGGCTGGAATTCCATTGATATGTATCATAAAGTTAAAGAATGGAGATTAACAAGGGGTAACATTAAACCCAGAGTCGATGAGACAGTCCAAACCATTGACAGCAGATGATACACCAGGGAGCTTGTACTGGTGAAAAATTGCCACAATCAAACATCACAATCAGCCAAATGCTAAGCCAGATAAAAAAGTAGTTTACCATGACTAAAATTCTGCTCAGAGAATGTTTTTTAAAACATTTTATTTAATATGCCATACATCCAGTAACTATGATTATTGTAATATATCAAAAAAGAACAAATTGATTACATAAATGATGGTTTTCACCCTACCCCAAAACCCCTCCCTCCCTCCAACTCCAACTCCCTCCAACTCCAACTCCCTCCCCTAAGAAAACAAATGTACAAACTAAAAAAGTAAAAATTTTTAATAGGTATTAAATAAAAAGCAAGAAAAGAGAAAGTTAAAAAAAATATCTTTGGATTGCAGAGAGAGATGTCATCCAGTACAATTCATCAGTTCGAACATAAACAAACAGAGGAGAATTCTGCAGGGCTCAAGGAATAAAAGGGATATCACTATAAATTTAATCCCATTATTTGACTGTGTGAGCACCAAATTTGTAAAAACATAGCATATTTATTTCTTAAATTATAAGTAATTTTTTTCCAAAGGAATACAACTTTGAATTTCAGTGTGCCACTTTGACAGAGTTAGATGTATTCGATTTCCAAGTAATTGCAATACATTTTCCTCACTACTGCTAATGCTAATTTAGAAAATTTCAATTGATAAATTGATAATTTCAATTTAGGATTTGTACCTTCAATATTTCCTAGTAAAAATAAATTGGTATTTAATGGAAAAAAAAACTCCTGTAACTTTTTCCAAAAAGTTATCTATAGCCACCCAAACAGGTCTCTCATTGGGGCAAGAACACATTGAATGTATAGAACATCCAACATCTCACCACACCAAAAACATTGAGAATGTTTGATCAGAATTAGGATTCTGCTGATGAACTGAAGGTGCATTTGAATAGAGCTTCTCAAGGTGCAACATTTCTGACTAACTCTTGAACAATTTTTGCATCATTCCACTCATATTTGATTTGCAGTCAGCATAATCAAGAGAATTACAGCATTGATTTGTAGTGTGGCAGATGCAAAATGCACAACATAGAGAGCAAAGTCAGAGACAAGCAAGTCAGTGTTATTTAAAAAAAACCAATATATTTATTAATAACTTTTAACAATATAACAACTTACTCAAATGTAAACTAACCCCAACTATGTGCAAGTGTGTATGTGTGTGTGTGTGTGTGTGTGTGTGTGTGTGTGTGTGTGTGTGTGTGTGTGTGTGTGTGTGTGTGTGTGTGTAATGCCTAAACCATTACAGTTTAGGCACAATTCTGAAAAGTTGATTCAAAGTTCAGTCTTACAAATCCTGTGTTGAAACTCAGAACTTTTAAACCATAATTCAGAAGTAATTTTGAAGTAGGTGAGACACTGCTTCAGTAGACTTCTCAAAACTCATAATTCATTGTCGAGTTGCTTCTATTGAAATGTTCTTTCATATTCATGATGGTCAGAACTTCCCTTTTCCTTGATGCTTCCACAAACCCAGGCAAGGGTTAGCCAAAATGACCATCAGGATCCAAATATAGGAATAATCCTGTTTCCTTTACCCAGATATGGGTAAATTAAAAATTACCATTACAATGGTCACAGTTTTCCCCTGATAAGGAGAAACAACAGAAGTGTCCATCTCACACCAAGTTATTTCATTTCTCCCTTGCAGTTCTATAGTTATTAAATCACCCTTGCTTCTTTAAGTGGCTTAATCACATGACTTGCTTGGTGAATACTGAATTCTGTTTCAATTTCCCAAAAACATGAGTCATAATCATATGAGCTGTAAATGTGCCATCGGGCCTTCCTCACCATTCTCTTCAAGTGTCCTGGAATAATATCCATTCTTCTTTTGTTCTCCCAAAACATTAATATTTGGACCTGATGGTGCTATGCTGTCTGAGAGCACAGGCTGTGGATGGTTTTAATGTAAAAAGGTTTTGTCATGAAAGGTTTTCAGTCTGTGTTAACCTTTAAAGTGTAGTTACTAAATAAAATGTGAGCTTATAGTACAGCTCTTCCAGGACTCAGCCAACAGAAGCTGCCCACTGAGCCAGTGTCAGTTTAAACATGTTTGGAGCTGTTCCATCAAAATCATAGTGGAGATGGCTATTTGAAAAATAGCGTAGACCTTTGATCCATTTCAGTTTATTAATTAATTCATAGATTTAATTATTGCGTGTCTGAAGGCTTTGGTGCATTAAATAAAAAAAACTGAATTTACTTTTAAAAGTTTTTTTTAAATATTTGCCAGGTGTCATCAAATACTTGTCCTACAAATGACAATTTTGACACCAGTTGAGTCTGGGGCTGGGGCCTTACCTCTAGTTAAGGGCCTACTGGAATCCAGCCAGTCACTGTGATATGGTGTAGTACATGATGCTGAACTGGGAGCTCTCTGTGGATAATCCTGGTCAGTATTGTAATGGAAAAGTCCGTGAAGTCCAAGGACAGGTGGCTGATGGTCCAGATGCGGGTTAATGGAAGATCTCTCTGAATATCAAGGTCTTCTCTCTCTCTCTCTTGCTCTGTATGCTAGCTCCCTTGGTCTCCTGGGCATTTCTAACATTCTCTACAAATCTTGCCTCTTCTACTTCCTATTATTTCTTTGTGGTAAGCTCCTGTACCTTCCTTGGAGAAATAGAAAGATTGCTTAGGTTTTTTTTGTTTGATGTCTAAGATGCTCTTGGCTCGCATCCTCTGTGGTCATCTGAGCCATTATGCCTAGGCCAATGAAGGACAGAATGAGGAGATGAAGCTGGATGCAGAGAATTAAGTGAGGGTGACTGAAAGAATGCAAAGCATGAGAAAGGGAAGTACTATACATTCATAATCCTGTCCCCATTATCCATCTCAAGGTCCTTTTGCACTTTCCTGCTTACAATTTGGTGCTTTGCACTTTGAATAAATCAGTGGGGCCAAAGTTAGAAAGACCAGTTTTCATCATATTCAGTAGATGCATTCCACATACACAGTGCTCACTTACCAATCGTCTTGTACTATAGATAGTATTCAAAAGATTTCCTTGGCAACTCTATTTGAGTCTTGATGCGACGTACAGTAGAGTGTAAAAGGTCTGTGTGACCTCTCATTTATTGCATTATTGGTAGCTGTGTCAGAATCCTCTTATTGCACAGTTACTTTGTGATATTGTGCATCTAATTTCCATGTACTTTTGCCAACGAGCAAGTTTTCAGGTGAAAATTCAATTATTTGCCTGACTGACCAGATTGAAATTAGTATTAGAGTTGGGGTGAGGTAGTCCTACTTCTGTTCATTTTCAGAGTGAAATCTTCCTTGGAGAAGCCATCTTCTTCCTGCTGCTGGTTACATCAGTTGAAGACATGAACTAGAGCTGCTAAAGTAATTATTTTATGTCTGTCATGAAGCACAGAACAATTGGTCACAGCTGAGTTAGCGATGTATGGCTACATAATCCATCATGCAATGATCTCCAGGGCTGCTGCACCCACAGGCTATGGTTGGAGAGTCATCTCCAGTTATCACATATCCCTCATGTTAAAAACATAACAGAAGCTATTTGGCTTCTGTCTTCTGCTTTGCCAGCGAATAAGAACATAGCTGATAATACTCCTTTCCTGCATTAACCCTTGATCCTGGTAATATCAAGAAACCTATTAACTTTGGTTTTGAATATGCCAGTAAATGGACCTCCACGGTCCTTCTAGGTGAAGAAAATTCTTCATGTCTCAATTCTAAATGTCCTCCTCCTTATTTAGAAATGATGTCTCCTCCATTCCAGACATCTCTGCCAAGGGAAATGTGAACTCTGCATTTACTTTGTCAAGACTAAAAAGAATCTTGTGTTTCATCATGATCAATGATCATTGTCTTAAATTCAAAAGAGAATGGCCATCTTTACTTAGTCTCTTCTCAAGGGACAACAGTAATATTTTACAAATATTGCTAAGGTAAGGTGATTAGGCCTATACACAGTTTCACCAGGGTATTATATAACACTAGCAAGGTGTCTTTAATCCAATAAAGTTCAACATACCACTTTTTTTTCTAAATGAATGGTTTAACACAGTGATTCTCAACCTTTTGTTTTCCACCTACAGACCACTTTAAGTAATCCCGATGCTATTGGTGCTCAGTGATTAGTAAGGGATGGCTTAAAGTGGGATATAAGTGGGAAGTCGGAATCACTGCTCCAGACCCAATTGTTACTGAGATATTTTGCTTGAGAAATATTGTTATTGGCCCATTTCCTTTGGAGTTCTGAAACCGTGCACATAACGAGTCAATGAAGTACAATTAAAAAAGTGTTTTCAAACTTTTACTTTCCACCCATCTACCACCTTACGCAATCCCTTACTAATCATAGTGCACCTATGGCATAGAGAATACTTAAAGTGATATGTGAGTGGAAAGAAAAAGGTTGAGAACCTCTGGTTTAACAGAATGTTAGCCTTCAATCATTTTGTAGAGGATACCCAAGTCCTTATGAATATTAACAGCTATCAATCTTCCACTATTAATAAATATCTACCCTTCTTTTTTCTCCACCAAAGTGATCTAATATTTTTCCACATTATATTCCAAATGTCATGACCTCACCCATTCACTTGGAGTGTTTATATTCCCTTGAAGCCTCTCTTGTTAACATCTGAATCTTTTTTTTAGGCTCCCTCCTCCTTCTGCCAGCATTCTGAAACTTTTACCTTGCCATTGTTAACTTCCAAGGTGAGCCACAGATGGACACTCTTCTCATGGGGAGTTTGCATCTTAAAGGGAAAAACTGACTGTAAACTATGTATTAATTATTTAAGTGTTCACTGCTCTCCTTTTACAAGTAGAGAAAGAGACCAATGTGTGAAAGGAGTAGACCGTAGAATGGATGCATAAAGAATAGTATTAATCACTCTGATGAGGAAAAGGTAAGATGTTGCATTAAGGCACAGGGGATGCTGGTGGTAGCTGGCCAGATACAGGTCTAAAGAAGGATGGGTGAATTGCCAACAGAAGATTGACAGGTAGGAGTAATTCAAGCCATAGGATGCAGATGGATGTGCCACACTACTCACCTTACTTAATTTGATGAGATAATTAAATAATGACACTTCTGTCATATCTCGCTGTCATCTTCTTCCTGTCATTGTAATGGAAAATAATTGGCCTGTGGACCTTGACAACCCACAGCATGACAGTGAATAATTTTGGAGCAGATTTTGAGAGCCAACTTTTCAGTTCTCATCTGCGATGAAGCCAGGATTAGCAATCATCACGTGTGATTCTTGCAATGTGCCATTAATTTATGGATCTGAAATTTAGACCTGCATATTGTTATCATATCAACTCAGTCCTACTGCTGGGAAAACCATGAAGTCATGTCCAAGTATGCTGCAGAAAATGTCAGATCTTCTTCCTGCTGGACACCTTTCCCCACTTGTAGAGCAGTGAGAAGTAAAAACAAACAGCCAGTTGTGTGTGTGAAAAGGTGGGTTTTGTTTGATAACATTTTCAGAGAAGCAAATGAAAAGCAAATAAACTTTGTAATTTATTTTTGCCCTAAAAGTCTTGATGGAATTAGAAACATTCCAAGTTAGATTTCTTTTCTCATTTACCATATTTTGACTGAACTAATGCAAAAAATTCACAAATGAACGGACTTTTAAGCGGTGGAAGATTTTGATGCATGTATCTCTTTCAATCATGGACATAATGTAAATATCACAAAAAAGTCCTTCTTGGTGAGGAACAGGATGGATTAGATGCAGACAAAAGGCAAAGGAGGAAAAACCCAACACCCAACCCCAACCAACCAATTTTCCCCTGCAGCCGCTGCAACCGTGTCTGCCTGTCCCGCATCGGACTTGTCAGCCACAAACGAGCCTGCAGCTGACGTGGACTTTTACCCCCTCCATAAATCTTCGTCCGCGAAGCCAAGCCAAAGAGAAGAGATGCAGACTAAAGGCTACCTATCATTCTCAATTCAAACTTGACATATTCAACATTGTCATGTAATGGGACTGGACATAGAACATGGAACAATTCAGCACAGTACAGACCCTTCAGGCCTTGGCGTTGTACAAACCCATATCTTCCTTCCTAAAAAAAAAGTACTAAAACCCTCACCACTCCATAACCCTCTATTTTTCTTTCATCCATGTGTCTGTCTAAGCATCTCTTGAATGCCCACAATGTTTCAGATTCCACCACCATCAGGGCATTCCAGGCACCCACAACTCTCTGTGTAAAAAACTCTTAGCCATGATGTCTCCCTTAAATGTCCCTCCCTTAACTTTGTACACATGTCCTCTGGTGTTTGCTGATCCTGCCCTAGGCAACAGGTGCTGACTGCCCACCCTATCTATAGCTACATGTAATAGTACACAAAATTGCCTTCTGTCTCCCATAAGGCAGAGTCGCCATAAGTGACACCCGACGCCCCCTTAGTGTAAGGGAGAAAGAAACACAGAGTCCCTTTAGAGTCACTGATCATCTGAAGATTCGCCTTCAGTGCGCCCGCACCCTCTGCAGCTGCACAGACTCCTGTTCGATCCATCGGCAACACAAGCTCCAGGTCCAAACCTCCAAAACGATCAGGAAGCTTTCAGTCTCCGCGGTGCTTGGGGTGCCTTTCTTGCCACAGCACCCTCTCGAATCCCGATCTGATACCTGGTTCCTACCTGGTTCCAGTAGCCCGTAGATGGTGCGGGTCCCCTGACCGCAATTCGCCCGCAGTCTGTGTGGATCCTTCAGCTGCTAGGTTCCTCAATAGGCCGCCGTCATGGCCACCACCCTGTAGGGTTGTCTTCTCTGCTTCTTCTCAATGGCGGGGGGGGGGGGGGGGGTGGCAATCTCCCTGTTTCTGGTGCCCAGCGCAAATCCATTTCTTCCCCGGAGTCTGCAACCCCTTAAGGCTGATGCCAAGCATCGGCACCACTTTAAAATATCATCAGTTCCTTGAATATGCTGTTTGAATCCTGAATGAGGCAATTGGGATTAGGATTGGGCTGTTGAATCCTTCGGAGGAGTACTGTGTCTCTGCTCTCCACTCTCCCCAGTCTGCACCAACAGCAACTCGAACTGTGCAACAACTTTTAAAAATCCTGATGCAACCAAATCTTACTAATTTCCTGGATCAGCCCAGCTAACCTAACCAAAGCCCATCTGTTTACCTCATAGAATCACAACAGTTTTGTCACAATAGGAGGCTATTCAACCTACAGAGTCCATCTTGCCTATGTGCAGATCCCTCCCCCACTCCAGCTTTGCTGGATATTTTTTCTCAAATACTTACTCAATTCTCTTCAGAAAATCACAATGATTAATTCTATCATGTTTATTTTGAAGTTTTGGTACAGACTAGTGTGTGATATGTAATTAGGTCACCAGGGTGACCTTGCATATAAAGCAGTCCA
This sequence comes from Narcine bancroftii, assembly GCF_036971445.1. NCBI lineage: Eukaryota > Metazoa > Chordata > Chondrichthyes > Torpediniformes > Narcinidae > Narcine > Narcine bancroftii. Next base: position 369,195,550 of record NC_091471.1, read on the forward strand.
GAGCTAGTCTAGCCTTCCAGGTTTGTCTTGCAGAGAGACAAGACCTCTTAGTGTACATTCTTTGGCTTGGCTTCGCGGACGAAGATTTATGGAGGGGGTAAAAAGTCCACGTCAGCTGCAGGCTCGTTTGTGGCTGACAAGTCCGATGCGGGACAGGCAGACACGGTTGCAGCGGCTGCAGGGGAAAATTGGTGGGTTGGGGTTGGGTGTTGGGTTTTTCCTCCTTTGCCTTTTGTCAGTGAGGTGGGCTCTGCGGTCTTCTTCAAAGGAGGTTGCTGCCCGCCGAACTGTGAGGCGCCAAGATGCACGGTTTGAGGCGATATCAGCCCACTGGCGGTGGTCAATGGGGCAGGCACCAAGAGATTTCTTTAGGCAGTCCTTGTACCTTTTCTTTGGTGCACCTCTGTCACGGTGGCCAGTGGAGAGCTCGCCATATAACACGATCTTGGGAAGGCGATGGTCCTCCATTCTGGAGACGTGACCCACCCAGTGCAGCTGGATCTTCAGCAGCGTGGACTCGATGCTGTCGACCTCTGCCATCTCGAGTACCTCGACGTTAGGGGTGTGAGCGCTCCAATGGATGTTGAGGATGGAGCGGAGACAACGCTGGTGGAAGCGTTCTAGGAGCCGTAGGTGATGCCGGTAGAGGACCCATGATTCGGAGCCGAACAGGAGTGTGGGTATGACAACGGCTCTGTATACGCTTATCTTTGTGAGGTTTTTCAGTTGGTTGTTTTTCCAGACTCTTTTGTGTAGTCTTCCAAAGGCGCTATTTGCCTTGGCGAGTCTGTTGTCTATCTCGTTGTCGATCCTTGCATCTGATGAAATGGTGCAGCCGAGATAGGTAAACTGGTTGACCGTTTTGAGTTTTGTGTGCCCAATGGAGATGTGGGGGGGCTGGTAGTCATGGTGGGGAGCTGGCTGATGGAGGACCTCAGTTCCTCAACATGATTATCCAACTGCACGAAAACCAACAAGGTCTGGTCAGATACAGCAATGAGCTCTCTGAATCCTTCTCCATTAACAATGGCATGAAGCAAGGCTGTGTTCTCGCACCAACCCTCTTTTCAATCTTCTTCAGCATGATGCTGAACCAAGCCATGAAAGACCTCAACAATGAGGACGCTGTTTACATCCGGTACCGCACGGATGGCAGTCTCTTCAATCTGAGGCGCCTGCAAGCTCACACCAAGACACAAGAGAAACTTGTCCGTGAACTACTCTTTGCAGACGATGCCACTTTAGTTGCCCATTCAGAGCCAGCTCTTCAGTGCTTGACATCCTGCTTTGCGGAAACTGCCAAAATGTTTGGCCTGGAAGTCAGCCTGAAGAAAACTGAGGTCCTCCATCAGCTTAGTGTACATATTAGTTTATTAAAGCTGCCTGTCCCGCATCGGACTTGTCAGCTACAAACTAGCCTACAGCTGACATGGACATTACCCCTCCATAAATCTTCATCAGCGAAGCCAAGCCAAAGCTGTCTTATACTCGCACTGCTGTTGTAGTTATTGTCAGTACAATTTAATAAATTAATATGATAGCTACTAGGATGGAAGCTGCTTCTGCTCCAACGCGCATTCCCAACCACCTGGAGACTCTTCCTGAGGAATGGAATCCGGGGATGACTAGCATGCACATGCTTCCGAGGACAGAGATGGCGAGGAACCGTTGTACTAGAATCGTGGTAGAATGCAGGGAAGACCACAGAAGTACGATAGGGCAGGTAAGAAATGGCCAAGAGCCCTGCCTGCCCATGGGTTCACCAGTACAGGCCCTGCCGATCCTAAACCCCGGTTCGATCAGAAAGGGGCCACTACAAGAGCAGGTGGAAGGATCTCCACAAGTTGTGCTCCCGATCACCATGCATTTGCAGAATTCCCAACCACTCCAGAGCCAGGGAAAGCAGACACCGCTACCATCACTCCCCCAGCAGCAGTTTCCCCAGTACCACAGAGACCTGACACTACTTCTGCGATCCCCCTAAGCCCGCAGCAAACATCCCAAAGCCAGAGACTCAGCCAACAGCCCCAAGCACTCAGGTTACTCCTCCAGCAGACACAAGCTCCACAGAGGCTCTACCAGCAGCTCCCAGTAGCCCAGGGTCCGCCCTTGCTACACCTAGACTCAGAGACCACGTGGAGACCGGGAACGACCCCCAGGGTTCCTCCACATTACCTAAGGGACCAGAGTCTTTGGCTTAGCCATGTGCTGTGACCAGACAGGCTGGAGCTCAACCCCAGAAATCCTGGAGCCAGCACACACTTCAGCTGCTGGCAGAGATGGTTTCTGAATTACGTGGAGGGTGCTGAGGCAGCGGATAAAGAGCTATTAATGCTGCTGTTAGTGAAGCTGGGAGACCACCCTTACTCCCTTACTACCAGGTCCTACCAAGAGGCAATGAGCACTTTACAGTAAGGGGCATAGCAAACTCTACTCCCGGTATAGGCCCATGACCAGGACACAAGTAGGGGAGTCTACCAGAGACTTTATACTCTCTCTGAAAGACCTGGCGCGAGGCTGCAACTTTAAAGCAGTATCAGATCAGGAGTACACGGAGGACCTTATTAGGGACAGAATTGTTGTGGGCACTGAGACGAGACATCAATTGCTGGAGAAAGGAATTGTGGGGCTAGATGAGGCAGAGACTATTGCAGAAACTTTAGAAAGCACGAAAGAATTGGAGGAGTACTCACAGGACCCTGGGGCTTGGACAAACGTCACACTTTTGGACTCTCTAGCCCCACAAAAAGAAAAGTTTGCTGCCTCACAGGAATTCACAGCAGCAGCACCTTGAGGGTCCCAAGTGCTTTTCTTGTGGACAAAGAAAGCACCCCAGAGCCCTCGGCCCTGCCAGAGAAAATGTCTGTTCCAACTGTGGAAAACCTGGGCATTATGCAAAAGTCTGCAGAAGCCCCAAGGCCACAGCCAAGGCCCATTCTCATGCTAATGAGAGGCGGGAAAGCTCTTCTTTCTCCACAGACAAACAGAAGAAAAAGAAAGGTATTTGCAGCCGGCCATCTTGGAGAAATGCTACAAAGCAGAGGACACAGTCTTCAGGAGATGAATACGACGCCAAGTACTATCGGATGGAAGGACACGCCAGACTTGCTTCTCTACGCATGAATCAGGCGAGTCCACACAATTTATCTGACGCCACTGTGTTCATCAAAATTAATGATGTGAGGGTAAATTGCTTAATAGATAGTGGAAGCTCTGAAAGTTTTATTGACCAGGGGTTAGTCAACCGCCTTGCCCTCCCCACATGCCCGAGTGAGCACCAGATCCTGTTAGCAGCCAGCAGCCTTGTGGCTGAGGTAAAACAGTTTTGCAGGGTAACTCTAGAAATCCTGGGCACAAAATATGAAGGGTTCAAATTACTAGTACTCCCTCACCTCTGTGCCCCGGTACTATTGGGGTTAGATTGTCAGTGCCAGTTAGAAAGCATTACAATCATGCACAACAGGTCTCACCCCCCACTACGCCTTATGAAGAAACCACTCTGCAGCCTGTCTGTCCTGAACATAGAACCCCCTCCGTTGTTCACACACCTGACCCCAGAATGCACATTAATAGACACAAAGAGCCTTCATTAGGACAGAAGTCCGCAGGCTATTACAGGAGGGCATCATAGAGCAGAGCACCAGGCCCTGGAGAGACCAGGTGGTTGTAGTAAAGTCAGGAGAAAAACTGCGCATGGTAGTGGATTACAGCCAGACAATCAACAAATTTACACAACTAGATGCCTTCCCCCTTCCACGAATAGCAGACGTGGTCAACAACATTGCACAGTATAAGGTGTTCTCCACCTGAAGACCTGAAGGCAGCATACCACCAACTGCCCATTAGAAACAGCAATCGCATTTACATAGCATTTGAGGCAGACGGCAGGCTGCATCAATTTCTGCGACTTCCCTTCAGTGTCACCAATGGAGTGTCCCTGTTTCAGAGAGAAATGGACCAAATAGTAGATGAGTTCCAACTGAAAGCAGTGTTCCCCTACTTAGACAACATGACAATCTGTGGCCACACTCAGGAGGATCAGGACACGAATTTAAAACACTTCTTCCAGGCAGCCGAGGAAAGGAACCTAACGTACAACAGGGACAAATGCATCTTTAGCACCAGGAAGTTGCCAATCCTGGGCTACATAGTGCTGAATGGGGAAATCAGCCCAGCCCCAGCCCATATGCGCCCTCTGCTAGACCTCTCAGTGCCACACATGCTGAAAGCACTAAAAAGGTGTTTGGGGCTGTTCGCTTACTACGCCCAATGGGTCCCCAACTTATAAAAGCTTCAGTTTTCCCAGCAGCCACCAGAGCATTCAGGGACATTAGGGACCATATCGCTAAAGCTACCATGTGGTCCATAGATGAGTCAATCCCATTTCAAGTAGAAATGGATGTATCCGATGTGGCTCTGGCAGCCACCCTAAACCAAGACGAACGACCGGTGGCCTTTTTCTCACGAACCCTACAGGGGTCAGAAGACACTCATCAGTAGAGAAGGAGGCCCTAGCCATTGTGGAAGCAGTAAGGCACCGACGACATTATCTGGCATGCAAACACTTCACCCTCGTCACGGACCAACGGTCTGTGGCTTTTATGTTCGATAACCAGAACAGGGGGAGAATTAAGAATGATAAAATCCTGTGCTGGCGGATAGAATTGTCTACATTTAACTACAGCATTCTATACCGCCCCGGGAGGCTCAATGAGCCCCCAGATGCGCTGTCCAGAGGCACTTGTGCCATCCTTAACCACACGTCCCAGTTGCAGAACTTGCACAACGAGCTGGGCCACCCGGGGTTTGCTAGACTGTTTCACTTCATTAAAACCCAAAACCTCCCATTTTCAGTAGAGGAAGTGAGGTCAGTGAACAAGATCTGCCCCATCTGCGCGGAATGCAAACCACAATTTTACCGGCCAGACAAAGCCACCCTGATAAACCTTTTGAGTGCCTCAGCTTCGATTTTAAAGGCCCGCTCCCGTCCAATAATAGAAATGTCTATTTCCTTAACATAATAGATGAATATTCCCATTTCCCCTTCGCAATCCCGTGTTCTGATGTATCAGTAGCTACTGATATAAAATGCCTCCAACCCATCATCTTCAGCATATTTGGGTACCTGAACTACATACACACAGACAGGGGTGCTGCATTCATGAGCGCAGAAGTACAGCAGTACCTGCACGAGAGAGGGATTGCTACCAGCTGCACTACAAGTTACAATCCCAGGGGGAATGGACCTTGTATATAAAGCAGTCCAGAACTACATTCTAGCCTTCCAGGTTTGTCTTGCAGAGAGACAACACCTCTTAGTGTACATATTAGTTTATTACAGCTGTCTTATACTCGCACTGCTGGTGTGGTTATTGTCAGTACAATTAGAAGAGCTGAATGCCCTGTTTTCTGTGCTGTAGTTTTGTATGGTTTCTATAAACAGCAAATTAAAATAATAACTGCTCTGCATATTTTGTATTGCATGGTGCAGCATTTTTGAGAACCTCATAACAATTTTTAAAAACAAAACTAGCAGCAGTGTTAGACGTAAAACATCGATGAACCATTCTTGCAAACTCAGGTTGCTGGACATGTGCTGTGGCATCAAATAGAACAGAGCCCGATCTTGCCTGGGCTGCTGTCAGGTGCATGTCCTTTAGCTTTGTTTTTTTGACGGGTGTCTCTGCACCTTCCCAACATTGTGACTTCCCTACAGACTGTGATCTCCCCTCGAACTTTCTCCCTTTGATCTCCTCAAAAGAGCAAGCTGATCCTGTGCACTACATTCTTCTGGTTTTCTCCTGTGAAATGCAGGATAGTGAGCAAAAAATGGCTGGGTGAAAATTTGATCTACATACATGAAGTAGTCACTTAGTTTTTTTTTCCCCCAGACCTTATTCATTGCATAGTTTTATCTGATCTTAAGCTTGTCCACTCCCAATGCTGGACTTTAACCACACCCTCCCTATTCCAGCTTTTACCACACTTCCTCCTCTTCCTGAGTAGGCAATGGATATGCTTGGTACCTTGTTGGATATAGATGTCAACTTTGAGCCTAAAAGTGTCAAACAAAACATATAGCTTATTGATCCCTTATTATTATTGATCCCTTATCCCTTAGGTTGGCAGAGCAGTTACAGCGCCAGCGATTGGGACTGGACCGGAGTTTGAATCCTGCGCTATCTGTAAGAAGTTTGTTCGTTCTTCTTGTGTCTGTGTGGGTTTCCCCTGGGGACTCTGGTTTCTCCTCTTCAAGAATGCATTGGGGTGTAGGCTAATGGGGTGTAAATTGGGCGCACAGATTCATAGGGCCGAACTGGCCTGTTACAGTGCTCCACGTCTAAAAAAAAATGAGAAAACATACAAGTGGAAGATAGATCAGCTAGATGAGTGGTGTCACACCAACAAACATACATTCAACGTTAGAAAAACAAAGGAGATTATTGTGGACTTTAGGAGGAAATGAGGATAACATGAACCAGTTCTTATTGACGGCTCAGCAGTGGAAAGGGCTAAGAACTTCAAATTCCTGGGTGCCATCATCTCTGAGGATGTGTCCTGGAGCCTCCAATGCTCTGATGCAATCATGAAGAAGGCTCGTCAGCAGCTATACTTTGTGAGGAATTTGAGGAGATTCAATATGACACCAAACACTCTTTAAAACATTAACAGGTGCACTGCGGAGAGCAATTCTGGCTGGTATGGAAGTGCCAATGCTTAGAACAAGAAAAATACTTCAGAGGGTTGTTAACTTGGCCAGCGGTATCATGGGCACCATTCTTCACTCCACTGAGGACATCTACAATGGGCGGTGTCTTAAGAAAGCAGCCTCTAACCTCAAGGACCCAGGCCATGCCCTCTTCACTCTGCTACCACTGGGAAAAAGTACAGGAGATTGAAAACGAGCACTCAGCGGCACAAGGACAGCTTCTTCGTCTTTGCCATCAGATTCCTGAATGAACCATGACACTACCTGACTTTGTTTTTTTTCTTTTTCTTGGACTATTGTTATTTATTTTGTAAAGGAGTTTGTATGAATGTTTACACCGTGAAGTTGCTGCAAAAGAACAAATTTAGTGACAACAAATTCTAATTCGGATTTTCATTGTGCTCGACTTCAACAGTAGTTCCATGCCTAATATAGCTGAAGTGTCCAAAACAAATCTTTGCCCAGTCATGTTGCTCATTGTTTTCTCTAAACCACTCAATGCTAAATTCCTCCTGTCTTCTTGTATTCCTTGATTCCTTTTAAGTTGAGAAATCTATCTCCTTCTTAAATTTATTCACTGGCTTGGTCTCAGAGAATTCCACAAGTCCAGTGTCCAGAGTGTCTCTGTTTTAAAGTTCTGATCCCACATCCCTGCCAAAATTCTGGACATTTCAGTGAAATCTCCTCATTCTTCTAACCAAATAAATACGCACCTGAAAAATCCAATCTCTCCTCCGAGGACTGTCCAACGACGTCAGGGACCAGTGAACCATGAATGCATTTCTGCATGGCAAATACTATCTTTCTCAGAAAAGGAAAGAATATTTCCAAACAATATTCCCCTATCATCTCGCCAAGGTTATGATTATAAATAAGAGTCTAGGGATGATAGCAACTTAAATATCATAATATGATGTACTAAAAAGGTACAAAGGATTATTATATAGGGCTTACAGCAGTCAAATCTGCTCACAGCAGAGAATTTGTTCTGCCCATTTACAAGCACAAGTACAATAGTCATTTACTGGCAGTCAGGTTTTTTTTTGTTGTTGTACAAAATCCGATTCCTCTTCTGTGGAGCTCATCTGAAAAATTACTTAAGACGCCGAGGAGTTTGTGCCTCAGAAGAGATTGAGAACTGTAAATGGAATGGGGTTTGTGGTCTTCCTGCCAAGAGGCATTTGTAGTCTGTCTAGGGATTGCTGCTTCGGTTGTTTTAACATTCAGCTTTGACATATTAAGCGTCAGTTTAAGCAAGATTGTAGTTTTATTTAAATCTTGGAAATTAAGTTGGTTGGGCCTATTAAAACAGGTGTCTTAAAAATCTTCATTCTTAAATGGAAGTGCAGTAGCAGGCAGTTGTGTTCCCAGATCAATTCCTACAACGGCTTCACATTTGATATGACATGAATCTTCATCGCCAAGAAAATTCCCTTTCTGTAATGTTGAAATTTATCCAGATTTAAACAGGACATTCCGTCCCTTAACCATTGTGTGTGAGTAGGTGGGGTATTATCTTTCAACTTAGTCAAAGTAGCACGTCTGGCCAGAAACAAAGTAAAGGATAAAATGCGACATTTAATTGGAGTTAGTAAAACATCGTCTTGTCCAAGAATTCAAAACAGAGCAACTAAGAGATTGTTCTCATTTTAAATTGAGAATCACTGATAATGTTTGATAAACTTCTCTCCAATATTTTTTCAAACTGGGGCACATCCAGAACATATGGATTAAAGAAACATCACCTAGTTTGCCTTCATCACGAGGATTTATATCTGAGTAAAAATGAGATAATTTAAGTTTAGACATTTTGCATATTTAAAATTTGATATGCAATTAATGATTCAAACATTAGATTCCAAATGTTATGGGGCCCAATCATGGACAATCACTGTAATCTCTAGGCTCAGTGTAATATAGAATCTTGGCCCTGTGTTGTCCCACTTCAGTGGAAGCTACTTTGTTTCATCAACACTAACATTGAACCTTGTTTAAAAAAAAATTGTTATGTCCATTCTTTATTACTATGCTGTGCTTTCTTTGAAAATTCATATGTATGATTATTCTCACTGTGCTTTTCTTTATATTTTTTGTAGCACATTTATTATTACTGAAAATAAAAAAAAAATAAAAATAAAGAAAATTTACTCAGCACCTGACCAAAAAAGGGAAGTTCCGGCATGAGGGAGTACAGAATATGTAAAAGAACGAGCAACACCAATCATTATGAAGAATTTACACAGTGCAAAATTTATGACTCAGGTTTGTTGAATAATCCATTCTACGCGTTCTTATATCAGGAAAAGTGGTGGTTGAAAAATGTTAAAATTACTCAAGTAAGTTTTCAAGCAACCACATAGTTGATAGATGTAAAACATCTCATACATCAATTCTACAATAAATGATGTGTGAACGGTTGTTCCAAATTAATTATATATATATTTATATAGCTTTTAAATATTCATGAAAAATTAAAGGGAAAACAATTCTTGTTTATATTCATTGTAGGAAAACATAATGTGGATAGAAAGAATGTTTTCCTAATTTCAACAGAAACAGTGAAATGGAAAGATTTGACTATAAGACCATAAGATATTGAAGCAGAAATAGGCTATTCAGCCCATTGAGTCTTTCCCACGATTTAATCATGAGCTGATCCATTTCCCTACTCAGCCCCACTGCCTGGCCATCTCCCCATCACCTTTGATGCCCTGGCTAAGCAAGAACCTGTCAATCTCTGTCTCCATAGCAACATTTCCCTATCAACCTCTAATTGCTGGTAATCTCCCCTCTGGTTTTCTAACCCCTCTGCTTGTTTTCCCTCATCTCCTTGGCCACATTCCTCTTTCTCCTTTCCCTCCCATGCCCTGTCTACATGCCCATCACATCCTTCCCTACCTTTCTCCTATCAGAATGCACCTCCCTCCTTTCACCTCCCATTTCTTCACCCTCCCACAGTTATTCACCGATCACTTGCCAGCCTGTGCCCTTCCCTCTGCCCCCACCTTTTTATATAGGCTTCTGCCCTTTTCCTGCTATTCTGATGAAGTTATGACCCAAAATGTTGACTGCCTATTGCTTTCCATGGATGCAGCCTGACCCACTAAGTTCCTTCAGCATTTAGTGTGTTGTTCCAGTTTTCCAGCATCTACAGTCTTTCTTGTTTACACAGAACTAATTTTTTTCAATTAAGTTTTGAAATTTTAAATTATTATTTTTAAATATCAATTTTAAATGTTATTTGAAAAATATTAGACATACAGCATGGTAACAGACCCTTTCGGCCCATGAGCCCATGCCACCCAATTGACCTACAACTCCAGTATGTTTTGAAGGGTGAGAGAAAACCAGAGCCCCCAGAGGAAACCCTTGCAGACTTGGGGAGAATGTACAAACTCCTTACAGATAGCATGGGATTTGAACCCCAGTTGCTAGCACTGTAAGACCATTGCACTAATCGCTATGTTAACCGTTCCGTATTAATTCAAATATTTGTACTATTGTACAAAATCACCAGAAGCTAACAACCCATCTACTGCTGAAGTGTTCACCTATGACACTGGCATCTTAGTCTGGGCAATTCCAATTTCCGACTGGTACATCTTCTTCCACATTCCACAAAATTGAACTCATCCAAATCTTTCCTTCTTGGATTTTCATCCATCACAGACTAAAACTGGGTTTTTATCCTTAAACATTTCAACTTCAAAATTTGGAATTCAGCATGTTCAAATATCCCCCACACCCTTATCCTTTTTCACTTTCATCTTTCTACCTTAATATGTTGCCTGAGGCTGCATACAGATTTTTTCAATGTGATGAACTCTGTTTATTGTGAAGGCAAAATCTTAAAAAAATTCAATTGTGCAGGCCAAATGTCTTAATTTTTGAAGTATATTCAATAAAACTTTTATTAGTTCAAGTACTGCAGTTTTAATCACATGTCCTATTCCCACCTTTGGAAATCAGCAATTCAACGATGGACGATTGACCATGAATAATTCAGAAATTTTCTGCCTTATAAGCAATGCAGTTTGCCAAATGCTCTGTTCTTACTTCCTGCAGCAATTCTCAACATAAATAGAGTCAAGACAAAAAGGAAAATGAGTAGGTTTTAACTGTGAACGAATCATTTTGCACACTCCAGCTGTTGCTTTATTAGAACATTACAGCACAATACAGGCCCTTCGGCCCTCGAAGTTACATATTTCAACCCGATTCAAAAAAGGAAACTTTTCTTCTTCATAACCCTCCATTTTTATTTCATCCATGTGCCTGACTAATAGTCTCTTAAATGTTCCAGCTTCCACCCTTACCATTGGCAAGGCATTCCAGGCACCCACAACTCTCTCTGTAAATAACTTACCCTTGATGTCTCCCCTAAATTTTCCTCCCTTCATTTCATACAGATGTCCTCTGGTGTTTGCTTTGCCTGCCCTGGGGAAAAGGCACCGGTTGTCCACCTTATCTAGGCCTCTCAGAATCTTCTAGGCCTCTATTAAGTCTCTAATCCTTCTACGCTAGAAAGAGAAAAGGCCCAGCTCTGCTCACCTTGATTCATAAGAATTATTTTCTCATCCAGGCAACATCCTGGTAAATCTCCTCTCCATAACAACGACATCAGTCCTATAATGAGATGAACAGAACACAATATTCTAAGTGTGGTCTCACCAGAGATTTGTAGAGTTTCAACGTGATCTTGGTTGAACACAAATCCCCAATGAGTGAAGCCCAGCATCGCCATGGGCCTTCTTAATTGTCCTATCAAACTGGAGTAACAGTAATAAGAGCAATTATTCACTGAGAAGTGTTGCACCAAACCTAAAGGTAAATACAAGGGACAGTAAACTTACAAAAATGTTATTAATTTAAGAAATACTTTTTTTTGGAAGCATTATTTAATGTAATGAAAGTGTAATACTGTACCAATGCAGTTACTCAGTGCAGTCTTTGAAACTTTATTGCCAAATCAAAACACGTCCAATACAAATTATTTGGAATTAAGTTTAAGGCAGATGCAATGTTAATGAGTCTCCTGAATATCAAGGCTCCTGTGTGATTTTCTCTGTCATAAAATCTTCATTGAAGAATTCTCTCAAATACCCTGCTAATCAAATACAGAACAGCTGGAATCACAAGAGAATCTAATAGATCCTGTTGATATACATTAGACATGGCAGACAACAAACATATTTTCCAATATCATTGCTCAGCTTCTGTTAAAAATTACCTGGCATTAATCCAGAATTTCAAAAGGTTAGGAATGTAGACACTTTTGACCTTTCAACTATTGCAAGTGGAAAAATTACTAATTGGCTGCTTGGTGATTTGATGGATTCTAAATTTGACAAGATGTGTCTGCCTGCAGAATTACCACACTTTGTAATTATTTCCTATTTCAATAATTAGGCTGTTAACAATGTGAAAGAAAGCAACTTCCACTGTTCATGACATAAATGCCAGTCATTTGACAGCTTTTGTCTAAGTACATATAATCAAAAGATTTCAAAGGTCATATTTTGCCTCACCTGTGCATAAATGTCTTATTACCTTTAAATATGGGACAATTTACAAGAGCCAACAGAACCACTCTATGCAAGTGAATATTTAATGGATGTTCCATAACACTGGACAACAATTTTTTTTCAAAAGGTTTGCTTCCTGAAAAAAAAAGGATTATGGTAGACAACACTGAGCTGAACACAAAGCTAATTTCAGATTTGTTGTACATGTAGGAAGTTGGAGAAATATTAAATTAACATTTATTGAATTGAGCCTGTCTAATCGCATAACGACGCTGAGACGTTGCGTTAGTTCAACTGACCTAAAAATGATTTGCTGCTGATTTTTGCTTGTACTCAGCATCTGATGCCTCTCATGTCAGTGTTCAATAATAGTCGGTTAGCATTGACGGATTCCTGTTGCCCTGATCCCGCTTTTCCGTGGTCACAATGTCCTGGTGAAACCTTTCACCATGTTCATCACTGATGGCACCAAGCTCATCAGGGAAGAGGTCCAAGTGCGAGTGCAGAAAATGAATTTTCAATGACATGTTGCATTTCATGGTTTTCTATGCTTGAAGTAGACTTAAAATATGAGAGGAAATCACAAAAAAAATGTTATACACTATATCTGAAAATTGTTAAGGTGAATTTCGTGACTAGCAGTCCAGAATCCATAAATTACACGCAAAAGTGTTCAGGACGCAAAATCTTTGTTGTCTAGGGTAATTTGAGACCAAACATTTTTCATGGTGCATTGTAAGTGATAAGCAAACATTAATCACACTATTAAATTAAATCAACAAATTGATGTACATCAACACATTTTAAATAATCTTAGGCTATAAGACATAAATTTAGAAACACAGTCAAATTTCAAATGAAGTGGTTTGACTAACTGTTGAGAGTGAGGATCCTGAAATTGGGACCTACCGCCAAGGATTGCTTTTGTGATAGTTCTCTCTTTTATAAAATGCCTCTTCTAATCTGCACCATTTCTATGTAAACAGAATACTTTCTGTACTCCACAAACAAGTTCATTTTCACTAAGGTTCTGGGGCCGACGCACAATCATCAGTCAAGTGTTATAGTTGGTAGAACCATGAAAGTTGTTTCACAATGCCAGAGACCTCGATCCTGACTTTGGATGCTGTCAGTGTGGAGTTTGCATGCACTTCCTCTGACCATGTGGATTTCCTCAAGTTCTCTCTTTCCTCCTATACATGAACCCTAGGTTAAATGACCACAGTAAATTGCATCTAATGTGTGGGGAATGTAGAATCTGGGGGAGTTGATGAGAATGTGGGGAAAATTGAATAATTATCAATATAGCATCAGTGTAAATGCTTGTACAGTGTAAATGTGGGCATCTTTGTTCTGTATCTTTGTTATATGATTCTATTCATACATTTAGTTACAAACCCCTGTCATACAAGAATCATTAAAGATTACTGCACTGATATCTTGTCTTTGATTGAAACGTTGACTTAGGCACGTCAAACTGAAATCTCTCTGCTTGTGTGTATTTATCAATAACAACCCTCCTTAAATGTGGGATTGGCACCTTTATCTCACTTTGCATCACTCTTCAAAAATTCTCGTTGCCCTCCGCACATTAGGGTTAGGGTTGCATGTTCCTCACTGGAATATTTTCAGGGGCTGCTTCCTTACACTAGGAAGTTTTAGTCCTTATTTTAGTTCTCCTTGCACAGTCCTCACCAATTCACTAACCTTCTGACCTCTAGGCACTGAAAGATTCAGTTGCTTTGTGCCTATTACTTGGAGACAATGGATGCTGAACAGGTTCCAATTTGGTAACAGATTTGTGCTTACACATTCACAGTATGAGACTGGCAGTTTGCCACTTTGGGAAATATATTGTGTATGGAAAAGTAACATCTGCAGGCACTGCATAGAATGGGCAGACTGTGATATCCATCACATTAGCACTGCCAAACTAGAGATCAACATTGCAGCCAACATCATGTGTCAACTTTGCACACCTGAACAAGCATTCAGCAGTAGGAATTAGAACCTAATGGCATTATTTAAAAAGATCATGAGCTATTTCCAGGTTAGTTGCTGGCTGGCTTCCATTGGCTACCGCATTAATTCATGAACTAATGTTTGATCTTTACAGACACTCTTAAAGTTGTCAATGCTATAGCAGATGTATTCCAAAGACAAAATGAAGCTAAATTTAACTTCAAGGCTTCAGTAATAAACAGTTACTCTCAGAAATGGATGCATTTATTCTCCTTCTAATACATCTTGTTTAGGAGAATGAACAGATTAGAATAAAGTACTAGAAGATGAAGATGAAAGAGGAGAGAAAAGTTGAAGAGGAAATGTGGACTAAATTGATGACCATATCTCACAGGGTATTTTGGCAGCAATTCTTTCACATTACCCTCTACAAGAAAGACTGAGGATGCAAAATATGTCACAGATTCCAGTTTAAAATCAGGTTGAGAACAGGAATAGAATAATTGACAGTATTTCACAAAGTAAACATGAATATGAGGTTTTTTTTCTCTTACAAATTTCAAGCTAGATCACCAGATACTTGCAACAAATTACATTGACCTATCTAGTCCTTCACCAGCGAGACACTTCACATTCTGTGTACTAAACATGTTTTTTTTTCTTAGGAAACTGTGAACCCCAGGAGTGGCAGCAACCACTTCGATCTTTCTAATATACCCTTCACTAACTGATGCTATTCTGAATTTACAGTGGTCAAAGTCAAACATTATCATTAAACTTGTTGACAAAGGCAATGCTGTGGCTGTTTGGTAAACTGACCTTCACATTTAGGGATTGAAAGCTGTCACCTCCTTAATCCACTAATGGCATCAACTATCTTTCTCAGTCCTCTCATCAGGAGCTAAGCTAGGAGGGGTTGTGTGCACGGAAGAGGGGGTCAGGAAGCTCCAGTGTGATATGGATAAATTGAAGGACTGGGCAGATACATGGCAAATGCACTACAATGTGGATAAATGTGAGGTTATCCACTTTGGTAATACAAACCGGAGGGCAGATTACTATTTGAATGGCAATAGATTAAGAGATGGGGAAGTGCAGAGAGACCTAGGGGTACTTGTACACCAGTCTCTGAAGGTGAGCATGCAGGTACAGCAGGCGGTTAAAAAGGCAAATGGTATGTTGGCCATATCAAGAGGGTTTGAGTATAGGAATAAGGATACCTTACTGCAGCTGTACAGGGCCTTGGTGAGACCCCACCTGGCGTATTGTGTGCAGTTTTGGTCACCTGATCTAAGGAAGGATGTTCTTGCAATGGAGGGAGTGCAGAGGCGATTCACCAGGCTGATACCTGGAATGGCAGGAATGACTTATGAGGAAAGATTGCGCAAATTGGGATTGTACTCGCTGGAGTTTAGAAGATTGAGAGGGGATCTCATAGAGACCTATAAAATTCTGTCAGGACTGGACAGAATGGATGCAGATGGGATGTTTCCAAGGATGGGAAAATCCAGAACCTGGGGCCATGGTTTGAGGATAATAGGCAAACCATTTAGGACCAAGATGCGGAGGAATTTCTTGACCCAGAGAGTGGTGAATCTGTGGAATTCATTGCCACAGAGGGCAGTAGAGGCAGGTTCATTAAATATATTTAAGAGGGAATTAGATCTATTTCTTCAGTATAAGGGTATTAAAGGTTACGGAGAGAAGGCGGGGATGGGGTACTGAACTTTAAGATCAGCCATGATCTCGTTGAATGGTGGAGCAGGCTCGAAAGGTCGAATGACCTACTCCTGCTCCTATCTTCTATGTTTCTATGTTTTATGTTTCCAACCACAGTTTACTTAGATGCACAAACAAGACTCCTTGTGACACCATTTGATCTAATTTGATTCTACCCAAGGGAACATTTATTCCCATTTCTTCCTTTTATCCAGCCTATTCCTACCTACATTCACAAGTTCTTTTAATAATTTCCTGTTTTCTGATCCTAATCACCTTGTTTTCAAAAATGAATCCCCAATTATTTCACACTCTTTTGGGCAATCCATTATTTTCTTTGCACGAAATGAAATGAGTCCACATCCAGTACCACCAACTTTTTCCTGTTTGAATTTATCCTTACAATTAATATTTTCTATGCCCACTTCCTTCATATAAATGTTTTGTTTTTGGAACCTGCTTGGGTCCAATGCAGCTCAGGTTATTTATAGGTTACTTCAGTTTTACTCAAGTTTTTCTCCTTTGTACAATACATTAATAACGACTTAGTTGGCAATATTTAGTGTTATCCTGAAATCAAAAATTTCATTGCTTATTTCCTCACAAGACTCTCTTTTACATAAAAGAGGGATGAGTCAGAAATGGGCAAAGACGAGTGATCACTAAACATCATAAATACACTTACTCTCAAAGCAGTCTTTATTACACTTTCTGCCAACCAACTTCTGTCTGGCTGTATTCAGTTCTCCCTGTTTTGATAACAAGAAACTTAAGAGCAAAGAGGAACAGCAATAGAGGCCAATCAGCTCTTTGAGCCTGCTCTGTTATTTTGTGAGATCACAGCTGATCTGATTTTGGGCTCAACACCACCTTTATCCTTTCTCCCAAACCCATTGAAATATCTGTTGGTTTCAGTCTTAACTTTGCTTCCAGACTGCTGCGGAATAGAGAATTCAAAGAGAAACAGCACCCCCAGAGAATAACCTCATCACCATTTTCAGGAGATAAAACAACTTTCTGAATCTATGTTTAGATATTTCCATTTGGTGAAACTTTCTCATAATATTCACAGCATCAATTGTCCTCATAATCTCATGTTTTTGATTACTTTCTTTGTTCTGCAAAACTCCAATGAGTATAAGCCCAATCTTTTTAGCCTTTCTTTACTCCTCCATCTAATAACCTATTCCACACTGCCTCTTTAATATTAAGACCTAAGTACTCCAAGTCCAGCCTCCTCCTGTAAGGTTGCATCAAAATGGTTAGTGTAGTGGTTAGTGGAATGTTTTTACAGTGCCAGTGACCTGGGTTCAAATCCAATGCTGTCTGTAAGGAGTTTATATGTTATCCCCATGACCTGCATGGGTTTCCTCCTGGTGCTTCAGTTTTCTTCCACATCCAAAAACATTGTACAGGGTTTGTAGGTTAATTGTGTATTTGGATGGCACAGTCCTGTGGGCTGGAAGGGCCTGGTACTTTGTTGTAACTCTAAATTAAATTAAATTGCCTCTCCTTTTTATACTCCTTGCAATCAATGCCCAATATTTCTTTGGCCTTTCCAATTACTTCTATCACATGCTAACTTCTTCAATATCACGTGCTATGAATCCAACCTCTTTGTACTGAAATATCTTGTAGTTACATTCATTTATGGGGCAGCACAGTTTGGGCAGTGGTTAGCACAACGCCGTTACAGTTCCAGTGATTGGGATCAGGTTCGAATCCTGCACTGTCTTTAAAGTGTTTGTACATTTTCCTTGTGTCTAAGTGGATTCTCCCCAGGGTCTCCAGTTACCACCCACCATTAAAAAATGTACTGGGGATTGTAGGTCAATCGGGTGTAATTGGACGGTATGGCTAATGGTCCAAAAGGGTCTGTTACCATGCTATACGTCAATATTTAAATTTAAGTAATGGTTTGCTTTTTCATCTCTCATTTTTGCATACATGCTCCAGTTGCCAACTTCTTGTCTATTTAGTTAACCTGGCTATATAATTTGCTGGCTCTATTTGTACTCTTCACAACTTGCAACCTACCAGTTTCCATCTCCATTCAAGTTATTAATATATTTTTTGAATAGAAGAGGACTAAGTATTGATCCCTGTACAAGAATAGAAAAAAGAGGAGCAGGAGTAGGCTATTTGGCCCATTGAGCCACTCCACCATTCAATGAGATCATAGCTGGACTGATATAGGCTCATCTCCAGCTACCTGCTTTTCTGTACATCTCTTAATTCTCAAACTATGCCAAAATCTATCTAATATTGTCTTCAATACATCCATTGAGATAGCTGTCACTACTTCCATGGGCAGAGAATTCCATATTCACTTCTCCCTGGGAAAAGCAGTTTTTTTCATCTCCATTCTAAATCTACTACCTCAAATCTTAAGGCTAGGCCCTTAGTTCTTGTCTCATCTACCAGTGGGAAAACCTACCTACCTATCCTATCTATTTTTTTCATAACATTGGACAACAATTTTTTTCTAATTGTTTGCTTCCTGAAAGACAATTTCAATCTGAACACAGATAATTTCAGATTTGCCGCATCACGCAGGAAGTTGTAGAAACATTACATTAATTTTTATTGCATTTAGCACGTTTAATCGCATAATGACGCTGACACATTGCGTTAGTTCAACTGACCTAAAAATGTTTTGCCGCTGATTTTCATTTGCACTCAGCATCTGATTCCTCTTGAGTCAGTGTCCAACAATAGTCGCCCAGCATTAATGGATTCCAGTTGCCCTGATAAAGCTTTTCCATGGTCGCAATGTCCTGGTGAAACCTTGCACCATGTTCATCACTGACGGCACCAAGATCAGCAGGGAAGACGTCCAAGTGTGAATGCAGAAAATGAATTTTCCATGGCCTGTTGTATTTCAAGGTTTTGTGTGGTTGAGGCATGTTATTGATCAGCTGGATGGAGTTTGGTGCTCTGTAGTTGCCAAGAAAATTCTCAACATCTTGAAATGCCTTCCAAGCAAGCCCAGGCCTAAGATAACATTTGTATAGCACCCACACTGAGTGCATGCCCAGGCATGGTTGGACTGACCAAAACAGCTTGCTTTGTGAGCAATATATGACAGGAAATCACAAAAATAGGTTATTTCTAAAAAAAGGTACGAGATCGGAAAACTTTACGGTGATTTTCTTGATCAGCATCCCAAAATCCATAACACACCCAAAAGTGTTCAGGGAGCAAAATCTTCTTTGTCTAGTGTAATTTTAAACATTTCTATAAAATCCCCTCTCATTCTTCTCAATTCCAGTGAGTACAGTCCCAGATGATTTAATCTCTCCACATAAGATAACTCCCTCATCTCTGGAATCAATCTTGTGAACTTCCTCTGATTTGCTTCCCAGGCCAGTGCATCCTTCTTCAAGTAAGGAGACCAGAACTGCAGAATCTTACAAGTTACTATCTGTCAATTCAGAATGACCCATTTATCACAACTCTATTACCTGTCTCCTTATTTTATCCTCAATTCTGGTTAATCCCTGCCACGAGAGCATCACCTGTGTGCTAGATATATAGTGAAAAGGGAGAGGATGAGAAAGACAAGGGGAAAAAGGAGCTGGAGGAGGATGAAACAAGGAAACCTAGGCATGGCCATACTTTTAAGAAAAAATATTTAACTCCACAAACAAATACAAACTAGTCACCAGTCACTGCTTTGCTTTCCTCTACAATTCTTTTTGAGTGTTTTATTTTCAGAATTTTCAATCAACATGCAGTCAAAATGAAAAATAATCAAAAGGTAAAACATCGATTTCCATAATATTAACAAATTAATACATATATTGATCCACATGTAGATATGAAAGAAAGTGAGAAAAAAGTCAACATGTGATTCAATTATTATAAAGAAAGAAAAATTACAATACTACTACAAAAATGCAAATTCAATGTCCATGTTGAATAGAGAGATAATAGAGAGAAAGAAGAACAAAATAGGAGGACCCCCCCAAGATACAAGATGAAAAAGTAAGAGAAAGAATTTAAAAAAAAAATCGGCTTCACCTTGGATAAAACCCCCCACTCCCATCAAGGGACAAATAACCTGACTTATCTAGGGTTCTCGGTGCTGTGAGCACCAGTCGGGGGGTGGGGGGAGGGGAAGAGACAGGAGGGGGAAGTCGTTAAAGGTTCACCCCAATGTACCTCAGGTATGAATTCCATATTCTTTTCCAGGGGAACAGAATTATACATTTCTATCTTCCAGTGGCTAAACCTAGTTGGGAATCAGATTTCCAAGTAACTGCTATGCATTTCACTGCCACTGCTAAAGACAGCTTAACAAATTTTAATTGATATTTCAACAGCCTCATTTTAAGTCTTACATCTTCTAAATTCCCCAATAAAAATAATTCAGGTACCTGAGGGTATCGAATTCCAGCAATTTTTTTCTCCCAGATGACACAAATCTTCTCAGAAAGGCCTCACTTTAGGGCGTGACCAGGTTTAATGCAAGAAATTATCTATTTCTTGACTGCATCAAAAACATTGGTCTGATATTTCTGATTTGAATCTCTAGTTGATCACAAACAGAAATAAAAGCCAAATACAATACTCAAATCCAGCTTGATAAATGAAAAGGTAACAGATATCATTACAAACAGCATCAGTCACCCCTCGACATACGGCCTTTTGCCTTCCCTTTGAGCTCCTTCAACTAAAGTCCCACACAGTGCTACATCAGTGGTTACAACACACCTTGGTCAAGAAAGCTAGAAATGGCTTTGGAGGATGTTGACAAGCTAAAAGGCAGGTTTAGGAATATACCTTACAAATCCAAACTTGAGGAGTGTCTCATGCCATGGAGTGCCAGCAGCCCAGAAATACCTTTCTTGCGGTCATAGAAACATAGAAACATAGAAGATAGGAGCAGGAGTAGGTCATTCGACCCTTCGAGCCTGCTCCGCCATTCAACGAGATCATGGCTGATCTTAAAGTTCATGTAATGGGGGCTGGAAGATTTCATATCGAGTCTATTCTCATCATTAACCAAAGTTCACAATAGATTGCAATCAGAAGTTGGAACTCTGGCTGATTTTCTTTGTATAAATCAAGGCCAATTGTTCTTTTCTGCCTGCCACCTCAGTTCAAACCAGCTAACAGTGACTGAAAGAGAGGTCAGTCCGATCTGTAACATTCACACCTTATGCAGCACATCCATCGACTAAGCCATCAGGATGCCTTCATTGTTGGCCTCTTTGAAATCACTTCTCGGTAGTGCAATATTATTTATCATTAAAATAATGTGGAGTGATCAAGTTACGATCTTGGGCAATAATTCTTAAGTCATAGATTTTCAAAAGGTCTATCTAGCTTCTCCATCTTCACACGTCAGTTTGTATTTGACAATCATTATTTCTTTAATTGACAAATTTAAAATATCTTATTGTTAGATGAACCAACACAAAATAAATAAATATTTGCTGTTTTTGAAACTGTTTAAGCCATTGATTACTGGGAGGAAAACACCATTCTGGAAGTCAGAAGTGAAAATGATGATGCAAATGAGAAAGTGAGTTGTTCTGGGATTTTGATTTGAGTTTATCAAGTGTGAAATAAAGGATCATTCTCATTTCAGTAGGTAAAGTTTGTGTAGATCAGAAATATGAAAGAACCTGGTCTCAAGATTAGGTTAACTACCTTAGAGGATCTCAGCTGAAGGCCAAGATGACTATGAAATGCATGCTGTGGTGTGGAGACAAGGCTACTGGAGACAGTGATAACAGGCATGGGCTGATATCACTGACATCTTCAAAGAACCAGGAGCTCAGAATATCATGGCGGTTGGTGGAAGGCAATTAGAAGTTCTGTTGCAGTGTGATTCCAAAATATTTTAAAGGAGGGAGGAAGGGAGGGAGAGAGAGAGAGAGAGTCAGGAAGAGAGGCTAATAATGAACTTCATTTGTAATCAAATTAGAAGTTGTCTGCTGGTGGCATTCACGATTCACGATATCCTGACCGTCCTCATTAATGCTATTATCAACTGATATAAAAATACTAAGTGACAGACATTAAGATGCTGGAATAATCCAGCAGCTTCTCAAATTCCCAGATGTTCACTCCTTACATTTTACACAGAGCTGATTCATGTCAAACATGAAATGAACCTACCAGTTAATCGTTGATGCATCTGTTGCAGTTGTGGGGTTACTGTGAATTCAATTTGTATGAAATTTTGTTAGATTTATGCCATTTCTTCAGATATGATTTATTTTTTATTCAAACTGGCATTTACAAAGTTCTCTCATACTTCAGATAATATATTGAGAGAAAATTCAACAGCAAAGACAAATTATGGGAGAATTGTTAAAATAATTTAAAAATGTCAACACTTTAAGTATCTAGGAGGCAGATTATCACTGATATTATTTAAATGAGCCATATTCGATTTAAACTTAATTTGGATTTCTTAGGCCTTCTGAAATTTGCATTTGAAACTATACAAAAAGAGCAAACAGCATTTTTGTAGTTAATTACTAGTTTGCTTAACAATTAAAAAGTGATCAAAGCTCAGTGTTATTTTCTTGACAGCCACTGAGAAAGATTGTTGAGGGTACTTGGGTGGAGATAGGGGTTTGTACATTTTGAGGTTATTGACTTTCAATATTACCTTAACTACCTTAGAGGATCTCAGCTGAAGGCCAAGATGACCATGAAATGCATGCTGTGGTGTGGAGACAAGGCTACTGGAGACAGTGGGTACACAGCAGTGATAACAGGCAAGGGCTGATATCACTGACATCTTCAAAGAACCAGGAGCTCAGAATATCATGGTGGTTGGTGGTAGGCAATTAGAAGATCTGATGAACATTCAATGCTGGTGGTTGTGTAAAAGTCCACCAAAATGTGACTGTCTTCTATCGAGAGCACTGCAGGATTCATATCTAGAATCTCCCAACAAGCTACATGCAAGGAAATAAGGCAGCTGGATCAATGATCATGGCTGACAATGAGGTTACTTTTGCCTGTGATGTTATCAGCGAGAATGAGTGGACTCCCAGATCTGTGTAACTGGTGGTTACAAGATTGTACACAGGGCAATCTAAACACACTGGACCAATCATGATAATTTGTGGAATGAAAGAGCTTTGAATTTATCAATCTTCTGTTGATACACAACCATAAAGAAAGATTAATGCTCATGTGTAATAAATACTGAGCCAACTGACACAACACTTTCATCTTGCAGAATTTGAAGCTCTAAGTTCTCTTTTGTTTCCATAAGTAAACACAGGGTGCTGCTGGAAAGCAAAGGATTTCTCAAAGGAATGAAATGCTGGTACATTGACAACCACAGAATTTTCACACACGTCACTGAGTTAAGGAAACATCAGGCTGAAAATGTTATTGGGATGCTTGAACAGATGTGAAAACGCCTTCTTAATATTCACCAGCAAGGGAGAGTGAGAGAGGAATGCATTGTTGTACTATAATAAAGTTGAACTGGAGAACAATTAAGAAACTAAATATTTAGAGGATTCAGATGAATTCAGTAAGAGAAGGAGAAATGGAATGACAAGGAGGTGAAAATGGAAATATCCAACACACGTTCAGATTCTCTGACTACTGCCCAGAATGATGGAGAGTCTCTAGTAGCCATAGGTTTAGATGCTGTTCGCCACTGTTGTAACTTTTTAAAGACGGCCTTCTTGCAAGGGCATACTCACTATGTGGGGTATACTAATGGAGGACTGGGATTTGGGGTAGAAACAAACCACAAAAAGCAGAAATACTTACAACAGAGTTCTAAATGTTTGATAACCTTTTGCTAATATTATTTTCCGACATCAACCATGTGATTAATTACCTGCTGTAAAACCGATTCAGACATGCTTCTCAATCTGTGTAAGAAGATTTCAGCATCTGCATGTTTTGAGTTTCTCAAATTGTGTCAGGTTCCTGACGTGTTGAAATCCAAAGTCTAGATAAGCCATAGTCAGGAATGGAGCTGCCAAATTTCATTGCCACATTTCATGTCCCATGGAACTGCTCAATCTGTTAATCTGAGAAAATCTCCTTGCAAAGCCTGGCAGTATCATCAATCTGACAGAGCTGTTGTCCTCAATCCTCTCCAACCTTGGCAGTTAGTTTAGAAAATTACTCGATATACTGCTGATAATCTGCCATCTTTCATAAGCCCTATTCCTTTCAATATCAGCTGGATACAGTTTCTGAGTCCAGCTGAGCAGATCTTAGAAGAGGCAGAATCCTGTGCCAGACTCCCAACCACCAAGTTCAAGTTCATATCATCCAATTGCACAAGTACAACCCGATGAAACAGTGTTCTCCAGTCCTCGGTGCAAAAAGCTGCAAACACAGAACCAGACATCTCACACATACAGACAAACGATATGTATGCAGTACATATATACATGTATAAAAATAAATAAATATTGTTAAATAAATAAGAGAGTCTCAGAGAGTTTGTATGAGCAGTTCATTCAGTTGTTCAGCAGTTTCACTGCATGTTGGAAGGAACTGTTTCTCAACGTGGTGGTTCTGGCTCTGATGCTCCTGCATCTCTTTCAGTGGAAGTAGCTGAATTATGCTGTGTGAGGGGTGTAGAGGTTCTCTTCAGACAACGATCCTGGTAGAACATGTTAACAGAATTGGGAGGGGGGAGGGAGGAGGAGACAGACCCAGGTGATTAAACCTGCTTCCCTTATGATCCTGTGGGTTGTCCACCAATCGATTTCTCTACAGCAACTATAGCACCTCTGTGATGCAGCCCAACAGGACTCTCTCAATAGAGCTCCTGCAGAAAGTTGCCATGATGGTGGCTGGTAGCCTTACACGCCTCAGCCTTCTCAGGAAGTGGAGTCGTTGCTGTTGCCCTCCTGACAAGTGAGGAGATATTGTGTGTCCAGGATAGGTCACTTGTTAAGTGGACTCTGAGGAATTTGATGTTCTCTCCACTACCAAGTTATTAGTGGAGTAGTGAAGGGTGGTTATGTCTGGTCCTCATGAAATCCACAATCATCTGCTTGTGACTCAGGTATTATTCTTTCACCATAATCATGAGATTTTCCATCTCTTTTCTGTAGTGCGCTCAGCATTGTTGCTGATGAGACCAACTACTGTCGTGACATCCAAACCTGATGATGCTGATTGAGCTGGATCTGGCATTGCAGTCATGGATCAGTAGCATGAACAGAAGTGGGCTGAGCACACAGCACTGAGGTGCGCCAGTGCTCAGTGTGATGGTGCTTAACATTCTACTGCCAACACAGAGACTTTGGTCTTTCCGTTAGGAAGTCTAAACTCCAGTTACAGAGAGAGTGTTGAGTCCCAGTAAGGACAGCTTCTCCAATAGATTCTGGGGAATGACTGAATTAAACGCCGATCTGAAGTCGATGAACAGCAACCTGGTGTATGAGGCGTCATTCTCCAGGTGGGTCAGGATGGAGTGTAGGGACGAGGCTCTAACATCATCTGAGGTACGATTTTGTCGATGGATGAATTGAAATGGTTTCATTGTCTTTGGAAGCTGCGCTTTGATGTGTTCCATCACCAGACCCTTGAAGCCCTCATAATGGTGGTGGTCATTGAGGCCTCTTACTTTTGCTCTCTTTGATACTGGGATGATGGTGGCTGTCTTTAAACCCACGGACTGCTGCAGTGACCTGTTGAAGATGTCTGTAAGGGACCTCCGTCAGTTCGTCTGCACAGTCGTTCAGTACCCAACCAGGTATGTTGCCTGATCCCTCTTCCTGTGTGGGTTCACCTTGGAAAGGACTCTCCTCACCTTGGCCACAGATATGCAGGGGACATGTTCAACAGGAGGACACTGAGCGTTCTTTGGTGTCACCTTGTTCTCATTGAACCACCAATAACTGCTCTTTCTTATAATCTCCAGTTCAAAACTCAACTACCTGTGAACTAAAGTGCAAATACAGAATAAGCATGAACCTTACTTCTCAACATGGACAAGGTAAAGGAGATGATTGTGGACATCAGAAGGACCAATGGTGACCACTGTCTGCTACACATTAATAGCTTGGTAGTGTAGAGAGTAGAGAGCACCAGGTTCCTCAGACTCTACTTAAGAAGCAACCTACCCTGGATGCAAAACATCTCCTCACTTGTCAGGATGGTGCAACAGTGACTGCACTTCCTGAGAAGACTGAGGCAGGCAAGGCTACTGACCACCATCCTGTCAACTTTCGACAAGAGCTCTAACAAGAGCATCATGGTCAGTTGCATTACAGTGTGGTAAGATTGCTGAAGATCTTTGGATCGGTGGTCAATCCACAAGACCATAAGAGTGGAAGAGAAGATCATTGTGGCCTCCCTCACCTCTATCAATGTGATCTACCTGGACCATTGTATGAAGAGTTCACAAAATTGTTGAGGAATCCTATCACCAGCATCTTCCAGATATGCCGATCGGGAAAGAGATTCAAGAGTAACAGAACCAGAACCACCCGGCTGAGAAATAGCTTCTTCCTACGGGCAGTGAGACTGATGAACGACTGAGGAATTGCTCATATAAAACCCTCTGAGATGCTACTATTTATTTAACCATATGTCTACACCTCTTTTTTTTTGTAAATTTGGTTTTCCATTTGCATCAAACATATTTCTTTATCTTGAACAATACATTACAATAGAAGCGATGCAAAATGTTACATAATTATGTTTTTATTCCCCCCTCCCCCAAAAAGAAAGAAAAGAAAGGAAGAAAGAAAGCACAAAAGAAGAAAAAATGGAGTGGATTTTTTTAGAGATTACATAAGCCAACACATTATAACATATCCAAATATGTAAATTTTATGTTTTAAATCAATTCTAAATGTTAAATTTTAATATATCTAATATTACTCCTAATTAATCATATATCTATTAAGAATCTCACATCTCTTCCATTAACCAATTTAAATTCCATATTAAATCAATTCTCTAAAGTAAAATAAAACATCATTGTAATCAATATAACTCCATTCATAAACATTTTCTAAATAATAATAGAACTCTCTCTATGGTACTAAGGACTATAGCCACCCCCCCCCACCCCCCATCATACGAGATGTGAGGCATTGCCATAAACGAGCCCTTAAACTTTCACCTCCCAAATATGACATCAGAACAAAGTCTCTAATTTACTAGCCCATTGCCCTATTCCAAATAGTTCCTTCTCATTTACTCAGCCTATTAAAAGGCAAAGTTTCCACCAAATCTGATTTGATTACAGCTGTAGTCTGAGAGTTCTATGTGCTTTTCAATTTCAATTGGACCTCTTATATTTTAAATCAATTCTAAATGTTAAATTCCAATGTATCTAACAATAATCCTAATTAATCAAACATCCATTAAAAATCTCTCCAATGTCCAATTTAAATTCAGTATTGAATCAATTCTCTAAAGTAAAATAAAACATCAATACAACTCCATTCATACATATATACATAATGAGCCCATGAAGAGCAGCCGATGGATTCCGACACCCTTCACCTCCCAGATATTACATCAAAACAGAGTCTCTAATTTACCAGTCCATTTTCTCATTGCAAATAATTCCTTCACATTTAGAAGGCAAGGTTTCCACAAAATCTGATGCCTGTTTGTAATCCATAAAAAATTTATTTTTGCCATCCGGTAAAACAATCTTCATCATCACTGGATAATGTAATGTAAACTTGTATCCCTTTTCCTAAAGACTTCTCTTGACTTCATTAAACTGTCTCCTCTTTGCCAACAGCTGTGCAGTAATATCTGGATAAAAGAAAACCTTCGAACCATGATATTCAAGTGGACTTTTCTTTATTCTTACATTTTTTGCTGCTAAGGCTAGAATCTTATCCTTGTCTCAATATTTTGAACATTTAATTACTATAGAACGAGGTTTCTCATTTGATTGCAGTCGTGCTTTTTCAATTTCAATTGAACCTTCAAATTGATTCACCCCAGAACCTTCGGTATCCATCCTTGGAGAAACAGAACCATGTTATGTTTTTCTTCTCCTTCCTCCAAGCCAACAATCTTAATGTTGTTTCTCCTACTAAAATTTCCCATCTTATCAATTTTTGACGAATTTATCTTCCTCTCAACAATTTCTTCCTTAACTTCAAACTTTTCAGCTTTTCCTTTATCATAAACCTTCATAATATTCTGATTTTCCTCATTCTGTTGTTCTTGTACTTCCATCCTATTTGTTGATAACGGCTCGTATTTTTCATTCATATCTTTAACCACAGATCTTAAATAATCTATTTATTTCCACATCATTTTGATATAATCCCACATTTCCCAAACCCTCTGTGGAAATTCCCCATGAGAGTTCTCCTTTTGCATAGCCTTAGTTTGATATTTAACTTGTTTAACATCTTCATAGACTGAAGCCACCTCTCCAAATCTTGTCTGTCCTTCTTCTACAACACTTGATATTTCACCACTGAAATCAGTCCTCTCACTCAAACGCAACACTCTGAACTGGCTTAAACAATCTGTTTTCTTTGGCCCGACACCATCTTTTCTAGCCAAAAGGATGGTCACACTTGCTGCTACTCCCAGCAACTCAACTCTCTGAGTTGTCACTCCAGATCTGGGATTCTCTGCATCAGAGGCCTCTTTTCATATCCAGGAACAACACCTTCATCCGCTCCAGCAACAATTCCTTTCTTCAAAGGCATTTTAAAAAGTAAACGGACTATTCTTATCTCCTTCCTTCGTTTTTTAATCTCTCTTTACTTAAGCTAAATAATCATTTTCTTTTATTTTCCCGGGAGTTTTAGGATCCCACGTCCTACATCCTCCGCACCACATGACGCCCCCACCCCCAAGTCTACACTTGCTGCATATGTATTGTTTGTATGTACGTTTGCATGTGTTTTGCACTGAGGACTGGACAACGCTGTTTTGTCAGGTTGTACTTGTACAACAGGATGATAATAAATTTGAAGTTGAAAATACCACTGGAAGTTCCAAAATAAAAACTGAAAATGCTGGAAGCAAGCGGCAGGCAGGAGTCTAGATAATTTCTGTAAATTTCTCTCTATCCTTCACATCCAATATCACACCTAGCTGCTTGGAATATACCTCAAAATTACTCAGGGCACAGCTTCCATAATAGCAACACTTTAATTTTGGTTAACATGAAGAATGTAGTGATTGATGTTAGAAACACACACATTAATAAATTTGGTGGATGGTGGCACATAATCCTTCACTGTTAAGTCTACATTTTTATTCCATCTTGTTCTTATAATTTGGCATTCAGAATGCCCATTGAATTCAAAAGTATTTACTTGTGAGTCAATTTCATTCTTTTATGAGTTTGTTAAAAATCCTATCAATTAGACTTGAAGTGGATTAACAATTGTTGGCAGGTGGATGGGAAACTGACCACTGTTGACCCTGGACTGCCTTTACACACAGCAGTTGTCTGGCAATTGTGTGGAGTTACAACTGTTAGACTTTGTCCTTACACCTGCTTTTAAAGTTTTGCCAGTGAATTTGTAGGAAATTTAAAATCCAAACAGAAACTGCAGGAGACTCAGCAGGTCAGGCTGCACGTATGTGAAGAGAGGGAGTCTTGGGAAGGAGGCAAAAGAAGCTTGTTGTGCTGGGAGAGGGGATGAATCTAAGGGTAAAATTGGCATGACCATGGGAAAACTCTGGAATCAAAATCATCTGGACCATGACTGAATGCGCTGTTAGAGAACATAGATAAAAGAACGTTGTCAATAAAATAGAGGTTTTGCAATATACAGAGCAGGAAGACATATCTGGCAGATTAGATTGGAAATGTCCTAGCAGATGAAAAGAAAGGAAAAAAAAACAAGCAAGTTGAACCAATATCACAGATGAGCAACTGATATGGACAGAGCCATCAAACAGTCAGAAGTTATGGCATTCAATATTTAGCTCATGTCCCTCCTCAAGTTTGCAATGTTTCAATGGAGGCCACAGACCAGGAGGTCAGAGTGGGAGAGGGATAGAAAACTATAGAAGCTCAGGGTCACTCCAGTTGATTAAGCACGTGTCCTGGAAAGCAGACCACACTGTAAATGCCAAATACTGTAAACAGGGTTGGAATAAGTCCAAGTAAATCTTAGCTCTCTCAATTACTGGATTCTTGGTGCACATTTCTAATCCTAACAGAACTACAGTATTTAGCATGATGTAATTATATTCTATATGGTTATCAATCTTGAGAACTATTTAGTTAGAAATAGCCTGGTCATTAATCAGTCCAGTGTATGGCTTATACAGCACCACAATGAAAATGCATCTCAATTGCCTTTTGCATTATTTGCACAAAATAAGTAGGAAATATGAATGTCCATCACTTTTCAGTTTCTGTCTTGCATTTCTAAAGATAGGTAACAAAACCAACTGCTCTTTGTCAAGAGATTGCACAAAGGTGAGAATTTATGGTGTCAAATGGAAGAGTTTCTAATTGTTCTGATCTGTTATCTGGCCATGATGTCTCAAAATGACTCACCATAACCCAGCAGTACATGCAGGTAGAGCTGAATGCAACAGATACAATGGTCCCATCAATTAATTAGTTTGTACTCTCTGAGGAGGTAGTGCTGTGCCACGTTGGAACACTTGGTGAAGCTTCTAATACATGGTAGAAACTCTGAATGCAGTAAGAGCACAGAAGATGGTCTGGATTGGGGATTTCAAAGTCCATCACCAAGTGGCTTGGTAGCACAAGCCAAGTTCTGAAAATCATTGGATCTGCAGCAAGTACAATAAACCCCCTAGTATTTGGAATTCAAACAAACAGCTCAAAAAAACTGATGAAAATAAATTTAAACATTAAAATAAATAAGAAAAAGAGAATAGACAAACATGCGTAAGTTTAGCATTGTAAAATTAAATATTTTCTGAATTAACACATAAACCTTTAGTGAAGATGGGAGCTAATATTTAGCCAGCAGAGGGCCTTGGTCATGCTTTGCTCATAGCAGCTGTTTGAATAAAGTTGAGTTTGAATAAAATAGTGTCGCGCAAGATGAAGAGCTGGTTGATGGCGCTCACCGTTGGGGTGACTCTCTTAAAGTGTTTCCTTGGGGAGGGGAGTTATTTATTTATAATATTATTGTTTGTCTTTTGGGTGGGTCTGTGGAGGGGGAGGAACCTGTAGATGCAGTGACGGTTAAATGTTTTCAAAGAATGTTACTGAAAATAAAGTAAAATGCTTTAAGGTTTTTATATTCATTCAAGTGAGGTTTGTTCGGTGTAAGTACAGTATCATATTTTTGTCCTTTGTCTTTTAATAATTTATTCTTAATGCAGGTGTTAGGCATTGTAAGAATAAATCTCAAGCAACTGGAAAATACACTTATCCGGCATCACCATTGGTGCTGGATATCAGGGGTTTTACTGTAATAAGAAAACCAACATGAGGGATAAAACTGTTAGACTGCTTCTTTACTAATACTAATACTTCCTCGTCTTAGTTAAACAAGAAGTTCTGCAGATGTTGGAGTTGAGTGCAATAAATAAATGTGCTGGTGAAACTCAGCAGGTCATGCCATGCAGCATCCATAGGAAATGAAGACCCTGGGCCTTTTATTAGGTATAAGGAAAAAACAGGCAGATGCCTGAGGGGAGGTGAAGTGAGGAGAGTAAGGAGGAAGGGGGAGGAGCTCAGGCTAACAGGTAAGAGATAATAAGTGATAGAGGTGGGAGGGTAGTAGAGAAACAAGCTGAGATGATAGTGGAAGGGGACCAAAGATAATCCTCTGATAGGAGAAGGAAAGGACGGGGTTGGAGGAAAGGAGACAGAGGGATAGGGAAAGAGAGAGATACAGGGGAAGGGATTAACAGCAATTGGAAAAATTGATGTTAATGCTGTCTGGTTGGAGACTGCAAATTGGTGGAAGAACACCTTAGGCAGGGCGACAGTAAAGTCCTCAATGGCCTTGTCTGAATGTGAATTATGTATTGATGACTGTTGCATTATACTTGGGGAAAATGTATTGACTATTAATTCCTATGGGAGTGGAGCTAATTTTCAGAATTCTTCATTCTACAATGATAACACTTTCAAACTAAACATCAGCCATTGAATTGCAGGAGGAAGATGATGCATTTTCAGACGAAGAGGCCAATATCCAAAACATTCTTGATTCACTGAAATATACAAATTGACGAGCCTTACAGTTAACATGCAACACTCAACATCCGTAAGACCAAAGTCCTCTACCAAACTGACACTGTTGAATCACACTGGCCTTTTACAATAAAAGTTTATATCTCCATATGGAAAACATGGACCACTTTATGCATCCCAGGTGCTATGTCTCAGCAAAAGCAAACATTGATGACAAATGTCTTCAGTGGGCCAGCATAGGTTTTGGTCCGCTGATGGAAATGAAAATGAAAAGCACAGACCTGGCACATAAATCTTCTTAAAGTACGAAAGTCTGCAGCCACTGTGATTGAAGTAAAAAAACAATGTTGGAGAAACTCAGCAGGTCAAACAGTGAACTTCATATAGCAACTTAAGATCCTTGTAGGGGCCAAATGGGAGGCCTGGAACTGGAACTGAAAGCCATGACTTGAGATCCTTGTACACTGTTTGACTTGCTGAGTTTCTCCAGTATTATGTTTTTACATATCTCTTGATCTATTGGGCAGTTGTCATTTCTAATCTCCTCTATGCTTCAAAGACCTGGATTATCCACAGCAGGCATCTTAGGGCATTAAAAAAACCCCATCAAACCTGCTTCACCAAAATCTTTCAAAAAACAATAAACAAACACGTCAGAATTCTCTATCAGGCCACATCCCAGCTTTGATATCTCAGTTAGGTTGGCAGCTCATTTTTTCTGATCTTAAAACTCCCAATATTCCAGAGTGTTGCTGTCATAGGAAGACATCAGCTCGCAAGAAGAAAATATTTAGCAATGTGCTCAGTGTGTCACAAGAAAGGTAACTCCCAGCATAAAATGACAGAAGGAATGCCACATCTCTCAGCGATCCACCTGCCATCACTTTCCCAATCCATGGAAGAGCCTGTGGTTCCTACATTAGGCTCATTATCTACCTCATAGTCCACTAAATTATCATCAATAGACAGTTTGAGTACAGAACAAGTGGCATTTGAGGTACCACCAGAGCAATTGCATCATGTATTTTAATTGGAGGTTGCAGGGATATGGCTTTTTTTAATGCTGCCTGTGGATATATATTTTGAATTATATCATACAACTCAAGTGTCACATAGTGAAGTATGTAAATTTTAGGTCCATGATTTAAATATCATGCAGGTGAAAAATCCAGTTATTTCTAATGAACTCAACATATTTCATCATTAACTTTACCTTCAAGATTAGCACTGATAAAATAAAGA
Source organism: Narcine bancroftii (assembly GCF_036971445.1). Classification (NCBI taxonomy): domain Eukaryota; kingdom Metazoa; phylum Chordata; class Chondrichthyes; order Torpediniformes; family Narcinidae; genus Narcine; species Narcine bancroftii. The sequence goes on from NC_091471.1 coordinate 369,228,791, forward strand.
CACGATGAAATTCTTCCAGGGTTGGGCCAAACAGTCTTCTCCTTCTTTGGCTTGGCTTCGCGGACGAAGATTTATGGAGGGGGTAAATGTCCACGTCAGCTGCAGGCTCGTTTGTGGCTGACAAGTCCGATGCGGGACAGGCAGACACGGTTGCAGCGGTTGCAGGGGAAAATTGGTTGGTTGGGGTTGGGTGTTGGGTTTTTCCTCCTTTGCTTTTTGTCAGTGAGGTGGGCTCTGCGGTCTTCTTCAAAGGAGGTTGCTGCCCTCCGAACTGTGAGGCGCCAAGATGCACGGTTTGAGGCGAGATCAGCCCACTGGCAGTGGTCAATGTGGCAGGCACCAAGAGATTTCTTTAGGCAGTCCTTGTACCTTTTCTTTGGTGCACCTCTGTCACGGTGGCCAGTGGAGAGCTCGCCATATAACACGATCTTGGGAAGGCGATGGTCCTCCATTCTGGAGACGTGACCCACCCAGCGCAGCTGGATCTTCAGCAGCGTGGACTCGATGCTGTCGACCTCTGCCATCTCGAGTACTTCGATGTTAGGGATGAAAGCGCTCCAATGAATGTTGAGGATGGAGCGGAGACAACGCTGGTGGAAGCGTTCTAGGAGCCGTAGGTGATGCCGGTAGAGGACCCATGATTCGGAACCGAACAGGAGTGTGGGTATGACAACGGCTCTGTATACGCTTATCTTTGTGAGGTTTTTCAGTTGGTTGTTTTTCCAGACTCTTTTGTGTAGTCTTCCAAAGGCGCTATTTGCCTTGGCGAGTCTGTTGTCTATCTCGTTGTCGATCCTTGCATCTGATGAAATGGTGCAGCCGAGATAGGTAAACTGGTTGACCGTTTTGAGTTTTGTGTACCCGATGGAGATGTGGGGGGGCTGGTAGTCATGGTGGAGAGCTGGCTGATGCTGCTAAATGACCTAGAAAGGAATAACCTATCACCTTATGAAAATACAATGTTCAACACAACTACACTTCATCAGCAGAAAGGTACAATTCTAGAAATTAAATCACACTGTTCCTATAAAGCCTAATGACTCTTCGGCAAAATTGAGCATTTTAAAATTCAATTCAATTATTTTTCAGGGCCACAGCTCACAAAGCTGGTCGGTGCTTCCTGGTGGGATCTATACACTTCATCTGGACAGCCTCAATGATGAAATTCCTAAGGTGTGTGACTAATAGGTCACATTGGATAAAGAGTACTTAAGTGAGGGAGCCCCAGAAGAGTTTAATCTTTTAGAAAGACTCCTATTGATGTCATTGCAAAGGATGCTTGAATAGATGGTGTATTATCACTCTGCATCTGTCGCCTACTGTGAGTCATGCTGTCAGAGAGGGGTGGCTGAACTATGGCTCTTGAACAAAATATGGCCCTTTGCCCATTTTTAAGTGGCCTAGGTAAATTTTAAAAATAGAATGGAATATAGTCAATTAGAACGTAGTCTCTAACAATAAATTGCCCTGTGTGCACATTGCACTTCTTAGTTTCAACACTAGATGTCGCTGCCATTTTGAACATACCTTGATGAAGGGCTGAAGCACAAAACGTTGGCTATGTATCTTTATCTTTGCTGTATAAAGTACATTGTTAGGCCTTTTGTGTTTTACTTCTGATTACTGGTAAACTCTGTGAAATCTCTTCGAGGGATGCCTGCCCTGAAGAAGTTTTCCTTTGCTCTCCAAAGGGAGTTCTGTGAGATTCTGTCTCATTGCTCCCCATCTATAATCCCTGCTGCTCTCAATCTTTACAACCATGTACTCACCCAGATTCGCTTCCAGAGCCATTATTTTATAACCATAACTTGATGAAGGGATCAAGTCCAAAATGTTGGTGATGTATCTTTATCTTTGCTATATAGAAAGTCCACTGTCCTGCCGAGTCTCTCCAGCGTTGTATTTTTACAGCAACCACGGTGTCTGCAGACTTTCACGTTTTACTTCTAACGACTAAACCGACCATTGCAATGCTACTCATCAATGAAAACATTTACCTCAGTTCAAAATAAAACACTTACCTCAGTTAAAAAAAGTTTATCCCTGTTAAAAGAAATGTTTATCTTAGTTGATTAAACACAGCAGAACTGAAAAGACAGAAAATAGCAAGGGAGTGCAGAAAATTTCAGATACGGTAGGAAAATGAATACTTTTTCACGGAAGTCAAAGGAAAGTGCGTTTGTTTGATTTGCAAGGAATTTATTAAATTTAAAAGCCTGTCTTTAATAGCCCAGCTACAAATTTACACATTGTATTATAATCATTAAGGTGGACAATCTGGCCATGAGAGTTCACTGAGAGTTGCGGAGGAATGTTGGAGACGGACATGTCCCTTTCTTGATCTTTTCTCCTGTTCTTATTTTACACCCACCATTTTAATTGTGTACTGCTTTTTGATTGAGTTTTATTGTATTAATTTAAATTAAATTTAAGAGCAGCTCATACAGAAATGCCAACTGTAATATGTGAGACCACATCAATAAACGGCTTAATATCAACAGTTAATCTGTTCAATAGGGTTGTATAGTTATTTTGATAGAAAATGAATTTTCACAGGAGCTTTCTGGTTTAAAAACACAATTGTTCCAGCAGGGTAACTGGTTGAAAACTGCAAGGCTGAATATTGTTTGGTCTGTGACTCCTTATATTTTTCTGTATGTGGCCCACAACCAAAAAGGTTTTGGTCACCCCTGCTGTAGAAAAATCACAGGCACTCTAATGTAAATAAGTTTTGATGGTGCATGATCTGCTCAATACCCTCCTGTTTTTTTTAATCATTCTTGTTCAGATCAGGCTGAATCATACTGCTGTCATGCGATGAAGTTAATGTTAGAATTGATTTTGTTGTCCTCAATACCTTCAACACATTTTTGTTCTTTGTATTCAGGTTATAAAGATATACATTTAAAAATGCATTCAATTAATGCATGAAGCATTAGTAAAAGAGAAAAGGAAAAATCAACAAATGTTCTTGACTAAAATTGCGATCAACTAGTTTCAAAGCAGATTGTGAATGTTGCATTAAGCATTTCTGTAATTCACACACCAATGTTTTTTTGATTAAAGCACTTCAATATTAAATTATTAAATGTAAATTCATTAAACATTCAATTTATCAAGCTTAAAGCACAATTATTGTCAATAAATAATAAGAATTAAAAGGTAATCTTAGAAGATTTATAGTAAGAATTTAGTCTTCTCTTGACATCAATAAATGCTGCATTAAAATTAAATTCACAGATCAGAAGATGGCCTGCAGAAGGGAATTAGAAACACCAATCATGACTTGTGGGATTTGTCAAACCACGTGGAAGGATCAAATTCTGCATTTAACATACAAGTCAAATAAGAATAATTCTTTCCAGAATATGGAACTAGTATTTTCTGTATTGTTTTCAACAGTCCTACCATGTAGAACTATTATGTATTAATTTTGCTTCTGAAAACAACTAATATTCATCTTAAAGAATTATAGAAATACAAAGACAGGCTTTAACACGAACAGTATTTAATGGTATATTGATTATTTTATCTTAAATTGGTTTGATTTCATCCAATGTAATATTAGTTGAACCAATCTACATATTATTTATTCTTGCCAATTTTAATAATTTTTTTGAATATTTTATTTTTGATTTTCCAAGACTTACACAAATCCATAAACAGTACAACTTTCTTAATAATGATATATACATTACATTCGGAGTCCATTTCCCCCCCCCACCCCCCCATCCACCCCTCTCCCTTCCCTCCTATACCCTAATACCACAAGGAAAAGACTATTTAAAATAAACAAATATGAAGAACCAAAAAGCTATAGAGTCGCAGACCCTTAAAGGAACCATATCTAACCCAAAGAAACAAAGTAAAATGAAAAAGATATGAAACAGGAGCACGTCGTCTGTGCCATGATCCACTTCATTTATTTCAGTCATCTCACTATTAGTATGGATTTTTACCTTCTATTTGGAAGGGGTGTAACTATATCTACATACCTATATGCTGCCACACCTCAATGAATGGGTCATATTTCCTCCTCAAATTGGATGCAATTTTCTCCAGGGGAATGCAACTCTGCATTTCTATATTCTATCGTGTAATATTTAGTTGGGAGTCAGATTTCCGCGTGACTGCTATACATTTCCTGGCTACCACCAAGGTGACCTTCACAAAATGAATTTGGTATCTGGACAATTTAAAACTCATTTCCATAATATTTCCAAGTAGGTACAATTCTGAATGCCAATTTTAATAATTTTTAAAAACTAGATTGTCACATCTACTCCACTCCTTCATGTGAACAGAACAAAAATAATCTCATACCCCTTTTATATACATCTGCTAATAATGTGAATACTATTCAATTTCACTCTTTAAGGGAACACTGGCAAAGAAATATTTCCTTCTCGAGATGAGATGAATGTGCTTGGGAACATATTAGGATTGGTGCCCTTACTCAGCTTCAGAATGGCATGTTTGCCCAATATCCACAGATGACTGTTAGTCCCATTAAAGCAGGAATGCAGAGAAGACAAATTTCTGGCCTGTGTCTTGTAAATGGTGGAAACGCTTCGATATATCAGGTGGTGAATCAATCAACCCAGGACAGCCAGAGCTTCATCTGGTTTTGAAACTACACTATTTAAGTGGCTAGTCCAATTGTGTTTCTGGTCAATAGTGATGCTTAGGATGTGGAGGATTTAATGACAGTAATCTCATTGAATATTAAGTTTAGTTAGTTAGACTCTCACTTGTTGGATGTCATTGTCTGTATGGATTGAGTGCTACCTGACACATTCCTAAGCCTTGCATTATGCAGGTATTAACTGCTCCATTTGCTGAGGGACTGTGAATGGAGTTGGAGTGAGAAACCATCAGTGAACATCTCTATTTCTAATGGTAAGAAGGATACCAGGTCTTGAGGAAGCAGCAGAAGATAGTTAGGGTAAGATATGGTCCTGAAGAACTCCTGCAGAGATGCCTGAATGCTTGCAGTGACCACAACTACCTAAATCTGTATTGGTGTGAATAACACAAGGAGGCCAGGCTAAATCACACTTTGGTATGGTTGAAAATGCTATGGCCTTGTCTTCAGCACTAACAGGTGAAGAACATAGATGTTCTTGGAGCTCTTTCTTATCACCAGCTGTTTACTGTCCATCACCAATGATAATCAGATACGGCAGATCTTTGATGTGGTCTACAGGCTATGGCTTTGCTTAGCTCTGCCCGTTGAATGCCACTTGCACTGATTGGCAGGTATATAGTCCTGTATTTAATCTTCAGCAGGCTGGCACCTCATTATCAGCACACTTGGTGTTACTCCTGACATGGTATTCTGGACACCACCTTGAACTAGTGTTGATCATCTAAATCAGATCAGAAACTATTTTCTGCCATGTAAAGAAACAGAAGTGTCATATTACACAAAATTGCCTTTAGTCTGCCATAAGACCAACAAGGATTTGCTATGACCATTGCCTGGTACCCCTTACAGTCGAGAAACAGAAACAAAAAGAGTAATCTTACGGTCACTGAGTGTCTGTAGATCCGCCTCCAGTGCTCTGGCAACCTCTTCAGCCATACGAGACTCCAGTTCAGTTCGAACCATTGGCAACCCAAGCCCCAACCCAAAACTCTTTTATGATCAGGAAGCCTTCAGTGCCCTCAGTACCATCTCGAATTCTGGTTCCGATACCTGATTCTCATGAGCTAGTCTCCAGCAGCCCAAGTCACCAGCAGCCCACCACCTATATGGGTTCCTTGCCTGCAAGTCACCAACATCTCGCCACCTGTGTGTCCTTCAGCTGCAGAGACATTCGTTGGTCCACCACCATGGTAACCATCTTTATGGTCGTCTCCTCTCCTCCTCCTTCTCAATAGGAGATGTTCACCCCATTACTGATGCCCTGTGACAGTCTGCTGCTCCCCCAGAGTCTGCAAATCCTCGTGGCTGCTGCCAAACACAGGTGCCACCATCGTGGAGCCAGAGTCAAAAGATTTCAAATAAAATACCATTGACTCCTTGAACAGGCCATTTAAAGCCTTTATGGAGCTATCGTCAATAGGACACCATGGGGGTGCGCTGTGTCTCCACTCCCCACATCCATATCAACAGCAGTGCTGCCATTACAGCAGCTTCAGATGAACAGGAATTTTTTTTTAATAACAGTGGATATACAGAGATATGTTGGACCACCAAAGTCCAGATTGTGATGGTGGTGGACATTTCTGCCACTACCGATAATCAACAACACTTTGTAAATTTTGCATTTTGAACTACAAGAGCTATACTGAGTCAGTTCCATTTAGTGTAGCTGTGTTGACTTTGTCTCCTGCAGGACTATCGTTAATCACTTGTTGATTGTTGAAGTTTATCTTGCACCTTGGTGCATTCACTTGTTGCTGCAGAATTGTTTGGACAGCTTGGCTAACTTGATAAGTGGTGCCGCCACTAAGCCACTAGTAGTGTAGACATTGAAGTCCAAGATAGTTTGCACACCTGCAATGCTTCTTACAGATGTTTTCCATCTCAGAGGACACTCATGCATCGGATGAAGGACGAGTGGTAATCAGGAGGAAGTTTCTTTGCCCATGTTTGACCAGATGTCAAGACTTTATGTGGCCAGTACTGAGGAATGTCAGTGCTACTTCCTTCTTCTACACAAGATATACTCAGCAATTGTGATGGAGAAGTCTGGTACATTGCTGTAAGGTTTGGTTTTTCAGGCTGTTCCTTAACAAGTCTCCAATTTAAATGCCATCCCCAAGGTGCTTGTGAGGAGGATTCTGCAAGGCCGACACTGCCGTGTCGAGATTCGGTGGACCACCCAGTTTTATTCTTTCTGTGTAAAGATGGCATATTTCTTTCTTCGAACAACATTAGTAAAACCAGGGGCGTTTTTCAACAGATTGGCTGCTTGTGGTGGTCATCACGAATGACTAGATATTTTCAAAATGCTTTTCTAATTTAGAATATAAACTGAATTTAAATCCAACAAGCAAATGTACATCACAGCATATTTAAATTTAAAGTAAGATATGAATAAATATTGATATTATGATTTTATGACATTGTTGATGAAGTATTAACTATCATTCAGATTAATCTCACACTCAATGTCACCATAACCAAGGAGCTGGAAGCCAGAGGTGTATGATCCAGAGAGGGTGAGCAAATTTAAGTTCTTGGAAGTCACTATCTTGCAGGATCTTTCCTGGACCAACACACTATAATCGTATCGTGAAGAAGGCATATCAGCGCCTCTGCTTCTTCAGGAGTTTGAGGAGGTTTGGTGTGACATCAGATACCCCAGTAAATTTCTACAGATATATGGTGGAATGCGTACTGACTGACTGTATCATGGTCTGTTATGGGGACACTGATGTTCCTGTGTGGAGAACCTTGCAAAATATAGGGGACACAGCCAAGGACATCACAGGCAACCCCTCTCCACTTTTGAGAACATCTGCAGGAACGCTGCCATCAAAGAGCAACATCAACTATCAAGGATCCACACCACCCAGCACATGCTCTGTTCTTGCTGCTACCATCAGGAAAGAGATATAGCTGCCAGAAGATTCACACTGCCAGGTTCAGGAACATTTGCCACCCTTCCAACATTAGATTCCTCAACAACAAACTCAATCGGGCTCATTTAAGGATTCTTACTTTTGCACTTTATTGATTTTTTTCTCTCTGTATTGCAGTCAGTTTTCTTACATTTCTTTATTTGTTTACATGTATATGTATCTTCTCGAGTAGTTTTTTTTTACACTACCAATTCTGCTTTGCCTGCCAATAAATCTGAACTTTGAACATTGAGAAGCCAATCCAATGAAGCCCCAGTCATTCTGAAGTAAAACATCCATTTTAAAGCTCTAGAGCAGGGGTGTCAAACTCAAATTCACGGAGGGCCAAAATTAAAAACTTGGACTAAGTTGAGGGCCGAACTAAATATTTATTGAAAATTTTCAACAACATCTGCATGTTTTCTCTTCTTTCAACGTATGTAATGTTAAACTTTAGGATATAATTTTAGGAGGATAATGTTACAGGTCAGGAGTAGGTAGCTCAAGTTCACCCTTTGCTTGACCTGAGGGAAACCTATTTGGTCCCTGTGGAGATGTAGTCAGCATTCACAGGCTGTGTCCATTTTGGCCTGCATCAGGACTCAGCATTTCCTGCTCACTCCTCAGGCTCTAGGCCTCTATTCACCCTCGACCCACCATCCCTCTACCTGACCAGTCCTTTACCCAACCTCTACTCACCCCTCACTCCACTCGCTCTGCCTCTACCCACCCCATCCTATACACGCCCCTCTACTGCCTCTCCCCTCAACCTGTTCCTCCATCTACCCGTCTCTCACCCTCTAATCACCCCTCCCCTACTCGCCCTGCCCCTCCCCTTTTACCTCTTCCCTATCCACCCCTCCTCCTAACTGCCCCTCGCACCACCATAACTTCCCCTGCCCATTACTCCTCACCTATACCCTCTGCCCACCCCTGCTTACCCACCCACTCAGGCCCAGCGCGCTGCCGATCAGCCTTTGCGGACAGCCACCATCTCTCTCTTCACGTGCAGGGCCGAACCAGCCGTCCCTGGGGTCCGTGCAGGTGCAAGCGCTGAAGGCCGTGGCGACAAGTCACCCCAGGCTCGCGCTGCCCGGGGGCCGTGTGCAGCCTGCCATGCCCGTCGCGCCGACAGGAAATCACAGGCGCTCGCCCATCCGCCGCACTGCTCGACAGGGGGGAGAAGTGACTGGTTGTGCGGGGAGCCTTCCAACCGGCTTGCCGGCTGATGACATCGACAGACTTCTCGTGTTACAATTTCTCGTGTTACAATTTCTCGTGTTACAATGGGGAAGGATGTGCTATGA